>NC_085957.1:138485-819150 GCF_963556715.1 Cydia fagiglandana | reverse complement strand
ATGTTCGGCAGACACCCGTCCGTGACCGTAACTGTCATCGGACTGCCTACCCACATCCGCGTGCTCGAGACAGCGCTATAGCTGTCACTATATCTAGGCATAGACAAACACTACATCCCTTCCTTAGTATAATTTATTTATTTCGATCAATCTGATTATGATCTGAATACACTCATTGGATTAATTGTCTATTCGCCTTTACTTTCTTTAAGTGTACTACATTCCGTCAAGACTTTGTCCTGTCTCTTCATTTCTTGTAGCTACGTCTCCTCCTGTTACTTGTTCCACGACATGAGGTCTAGGGTGAATAGTCGGCGTTAGTTTGTTTCTTTTTCCATCTGTTTTATATAAACTTTCTCCTCTTCTACTAAGGTACTGTCCTGTTTCCCTCCTATTATTTCCTTTCCTTTTTTTTTCTAATTGAGCTACAGGGCATCTGGGAAGGTTCCCCGTCGCACGGCATTCTCAAAAAAGAACCCACGAGTCATCGGCCGACTTACTATCAACAACGATTTGAAAAATGGGCCAGTATTCAGGGCGATTTGAGAAATCTTTTGTTGGATAACCCTCCGTATTCCGTTAACGAGTAAATTTATTTTATGTTACTATTAGTTTGCCCCGAACTGAGAACACGCAGTTCGCCAAAAAGCTAGATCGGTCGAAGTTGTTGCACCTACTAAGTTGGCAATGGATCGAAAACCGCATGCGATTTATTGCAAGGTCTGTGATTTAAGTCACCATAGAGATTTAAACAAACTGTATCGTGGTAAGCCATAATCTTTCATGTCAAATGTCAAATACCTATATTATGTTCATTTTATTTCGTTTTTTTTTCTTACTATTTATCATAAAATGGTAATTTTATACAATATTATTTTCATGTGTAAACCGAGTACTTTCATTTGATACCAAACGCTACCATACTTTCTTGCAAACATGATAACCAGAATAGCAAAAACCCTCCTAAATAGCTTTCTTCTACTCCATAAACGAGCCTGATCATAATATAATGAATCAAATAATTAATAATTTCATATTCAATAGTTAGAACAATTTCACTAAAGTTATAGCGTGATAACTAAGCTAATTATCCTCAGATAGCTCAGTCAAAACATCGAAATGCTGAGACGTGCTTACTAGATAGCCAGCCACACGGCTGTTCCTAGTTAAATGTAAGAACTTTGCTTTGCTTTACTCGCTCGATATTGTTGTAATTTGAATGACATTTATTAATTTCTTTTGTGATAGGTACTTTTATTTTTATTTGGAATTGTATTGACGAATGACGACATTGTATTGTATACATTGAAATTTACTTATTTTAAATTTAACTTGATTTATATTTAAGTCTGCCGCATGCACCCACAGAGGTGGGCCAAAATAACCACGGTATGGGTGCCGCAAGACGGGCGAGGATGTGGTAGGCCCAGACGGAGATGGCGGAACGACCTGGACGCATACCTTAACGACTGGCCGGAGATTGCCCAAAATCGAGACGAATGGAAATCAAGGGGGGAGGCCTTTGCCCAGCAGTGGGACACCGTATAGGCTTATATAAATATATTTAATTGACTGATACATTTTCTTTATACTCGTACATCACGATCCTTAATTGTGAGAGACATTTTTATTTTTATTTTTACTGTGTAATGTATAGGATGTATGATGATGATGAGAAGGGAAACATAATTTTGACATGATGGAGATTTATATAGTGTTAATATTTATCATTAATCTAAATCTGAATGTATTTATATTTATAAAAACGTGGTTCTATACAATAGGTTTAATTATTGACCTTATGGTGCAACGTGGTAATCACATAATCAAGATTGGGTTTCCATGCTGAACAGGAATTCTAATAAATTATGATCAAAATACATAATGTACTTCCTCTGTGTCCTTAGGCTCATTTCCCGAGGTAATCAGATTCACTTCTTTCTTTTGCCGTTTATTTAACTTATTGTTATCGTTTTGGTAGTTTTCGAATTTCCGTTTCTCAGGTCGGCTCCTACAAAGCGCAATAAAATGCCCCAATTTTCCGCATGAATGGCATTTTTTCCCTTTCGCTGGACACTCATGCTCTGTCGCTGAAAGTATCACAAGACCACATCGTTCGCATTTGTTAGTTTTGCCTTTAACCCCATCTCTCTTTTCTCGTATATTTCCTTTCCTTGAACTTGGGTCTTGATTAAAATGGCTGATTCTGTTAATTTCAGTTAATTGTTTCTTCTGTTCATATCCGTTTAATTGCTGTCCTACTATTTCTAACGTATTAGCTTCCGTAATAATCTTATCCAATGTCACGTCATCTCCTAAAGTCAATATTTACTTTCTGAGTTCGGAGGTCGCGCACTTCTCTACAATCTGATCAATCAAATGCTCATCAGTATTTGTAAATTTACATTTACTCGCTTGATTTCTTAATTTTATGACAAACTTTTCAAATCGCTCCCCTTCTTCTTGTTTAATTTGGCGGAAGACGTATCTCTCGTAAATCTTATTCTGCTTTGGCTTGAAGTAGCTGTCCAATTTAGTTACGGCCGTCTCATAGACATTCACCCCTTCGACTTGTTCTACCATTGCTCCAGGCGTATTATAAATAATTTCCTGTAGCCCTGGCCCCCCAAGGAGTAACAATGTTGCTCTTTTTCTCCCATCGTCCGTAATAGCTGAAGCTTCAAGGTATATGTTCAATGACCTCTTCCACTTTTCCCATCGAACCGCAATCGATGCGCTATCTCCTTCGATGTCAAGTTTTTCAGGTGGAGGTAAAAGATTCGCCATGATGGAGTTGAATCGGGGTGACCTGGAAACAACCATTGCTGGTTATTCCTTCATGCTTGCAGCCAAAGTCTAAACTCTCTCGCGCTGTTGCAACATTTTAAATCATAACAAACATATGCACAACTTGTCATGTAAGCATACAACCGCAAAACATTCACGCATGGTTCACATGTAATGTAGGCCCATACAACCGCAAAACATTCACGCATGGTTCACATGTAATGTAGGCCCATACTGCCGCAAAAAATTCACGCATGGTTCACATGTAATGTAGGCCCATACTGCCGCAAAACATTCACGCATGGTTCACATGTAATGTAGGCCCATACTGCCACAAAACATTTACGCATGGTTCACATGTAATGTAGGCCCATACTGCCGCAAAACATTCACGCATGGTTCACATGTAATGTAGGCCCATACTGCCGCAAAACATTCACGCATGGTTCACATGTAATGTAGGCCCATACTGCCGCAAAACATTTACGCATGGTTCACATGTAATGTAGGCCCATACTGCCGCAAAACATTCAAGCATGGTTCACATGTAATGTAGGCCCATACTGCCGCAAAACATTCACGCATGGTTCACATGTAATGTAGATTATATACTATCTTTGTACCTTAAATAATAACCAATATAATTGTATTTCCACCACACCAGCTCGCAAAGGCTCTCTTGTTTGTTCAAAACCTGATGAGAAAATTGCATTTCAACCACAAGAGCTGCAAAGCAACCTAATGCAAACTGGTTTCCTTATTTTGGACATATCTACAAATTATAATTTTGAATGATAACATACTTAATAACGCTCATTTGGACTTCATTTGGTTTAATTTTGTTTGATATTTTATAGTTACTATGTTCCTTGCGTGAGTGTGGTGAAAAAGTCTGTGTTTCACCCGGTGGCAAAATCCGTCCAACCCTCATGCCCTGAAACCCTCGCAACGCTCAAAATTTCACCCTTCAATGAACCACTCGGTACGCTCGTGGTTCAATGTGAAACCTTTCGCTTCCCCCGGTATCAAAATTTGCACGAGCGGTTAACCAACTCTGCCCCCTTGTAAAACAAATAACTATTGTTACATTATTGTCAGATGTAGCTTAGCCAATAAATAAACACCTGCAATATCAACCCAGTATAAATAATAACAAACATATGCACACTCTCCTCCAATTGAGGGGGGATTCAAATCCTTTCGAGGCAGAGGTGCAGGGTTGGAGCCGGTGCAGCTTTATTTGACGTTCATAAGCGCACTGTAACATGCCTACATGAATACCATCTTTATCTTGTTTTTCTCAATTCTCTATTCATCAGGGTAACTTAGTACTTAAAGCCTACTATACCTAAGTACCAATTTCGCCTCACATACTTTCCCCACCTCACACAAACGCTCAATGATTTGATTATTGTATGAATACCTACTTAAAATCCTATAATCATTCTCAGAATACATTACACATACATACATTACATACATTACATACACACATACAGTACATTTTTCTAAATTCTCAAATTTCTACTTTCAATTACTAAATTCATAACTAGGTAGGTTGGTACCCACAGCTACAACAAATATATTTTTTCATGCATATATATATAATAAACATTCATTCTTATCGTTTCCACAAGTTACACGAGTATCACGGTTAACCTAGGTAAGTATGTAACGGGTAACGTAAGAATATGACACACACTACTCACACTAGGTAAGTCTATTAGGTATCAATAAAACTTATCTTAGGATTTTACTTCTATGGTACTGGCAAGATCCGACAAGTGTTAACTTTATTTAATTTTAAAAGGACTCATAAATACCCTTATTCTGGTAATAAGTACCTGTCTTAGTCCCAGCAATAAGTATGAATAGTTTTTTTTTCTGTTACTGAATCGACAATGTTCTATGTAACTTTAAGTATCTACCGCGGTTGTTTATGTTTTGTTCAATTACCTTATCTGCGTAGCAAGTAACTTTGTAAGTATTACCCACTCTCTTTGAGGTTTTGTAGTTAGCTACCTACCACCCTCATATTTTCTTTTCTTTTTCATATAATTAATCTCGTTTGGTATAATTGATTTTACACTAACCTTTACCCTCGTCGCCACTTGTAGTACTCCCCTAAGTACTAGATAATTACGTTCACTGGCTCGATACCACACCAATGTTCGGCAGACACCCGTCCGTGACCGTAACTGTCATCGGACTGCCTACCCACATCCGCGTGCTCGAGACAGCGCTATAGCTGTCACTATATCTAGGCATAGACAAACACTACAATACCAGCCAGAGGACGTCCACTGCTGGACATAGGCCGCCCCCAAAGAGTGCCACAATGACTGGTCTTCCGCCACCCGCATCCAGGGACTCCCGCGACCTTTACCAGGTCATCAGTCCACCTTGTGGGGGGTCTACTCACGCTACGCCTTCCGGTATGTGGTCGCCACTCGAGAAACTTCCCCCCCCCCAATGGCCATCGGTTCTACGGACAATGTGCCCTGCCCACTGCCACTTACATAAGTTTAGCGATTCATTTTACTTAGAGGAGATATTCATTTATTTTTAAAAAGAAAAAACTTCATCCACGCCTAGACTACCAGTTCATGTTAATCAATTGTTGTGTCAGTGGCAACTGACTATTAATATCCATTTGAAATCTCAAATACTATGCCCCATCCCTGTGTCACGACTATCTAAAATTACTTCATTACCACATTCATTGACATTGAATGTACCTACCAATAATGTTTATGAATAAACCTCTACATTCTAATCTTCATTACCACATCATATTATACATATACATATTACACGTAAGGAGGTTGTGCACAGGACAGATTTGAAAAATAAGCAGAGGTAGAGTCACACTCTCGGCTTTTGGAGACTCTCAGTTAAGAAATTCAAGCAAGCGCGGTTTAGAATATATTAGAATATTTTAGAATATTTTTTACTAACCAAGATATGAGTGTAACTTACTTGAAATAAATGATTTATTATTATATTATTAAACTTGTTGTCATTTCATGAAACTGGTTAGAAAAATGAAACAGTTTTTTTTCGAAGTTTACTTTTTTTTGAGGTTACTGAGCCCTAGCACAAGATAAATAATAGTACATTCGCCATCAGATATACGCACTCTAACACCTTGACATTAGAGGCGTGTTCAGATATTTGTGAGCGCCTCGGCCGCTCCAATATACACGGTGTAATATGAGTAAACCGAATAATTTTAACAGCGTATTCCTGATCATATTTAGAGACGAAAATGTCCTGTAATGTCTTCGAAGAGTAACATGTTATTGCAGGTGACTGTACTAGCCCTGGATAGTTTCTTAGACAAGTTTTACAAAATCACAGTAGGCGTAAACCCGAGGAAATAGGCGCGTTACGAAATCGCAGTCGGGTCTCAGCGATGCAGCGTCAATTTATTAGGTAAGTAAGTAAATATTCTTTATTGCGCCAATAACTTATACATTTACATACGTAAAACTGCATAAGTAAATATTCTTTATTGCACCAATAACTTATACATTTACATACGTAAAACTGCAAAGAAACTTTAACGGAAAAATTGAACTAGGTAACAACAGGCGGTTTTATCGCTTAAAAGCGATCTCTTCCAGACAACCAATAGGTGCAGGTACATAGCAAAAACGTCTATATTTTCAGATAAAGAGCTATACATGATAATATAGACTAATACACACCTATGTATGCCTTTATCTTCGAACACACGACCAATACGACTCGAGGACGACACGGGCGGGCTCGCGACAGTACCACGGGTACGGTAATTGATTTACTTGACTACAACACAGTTCCCAATAATAAGATTTCGTTTAGAACATAATAAATAAATATTAATACTAAACTAACCTCAAACATTTTGACATTTTCTCACTCTAGCTACAGATTAGAAAATAATGCGCTTAACGTAAGGGCTCCACAGATCTTCTACCAAATTTTAAAGCCATAACACACTACCGCACCGCATCGCGTTCTTGGTGCGCCGCACCCAGAAGTGAGAGAAAGAGATTTGTCAGAAGAAAAAAAGCGCGAAATGAACCCTTCTAACCCGAAGCGGAAGATAACCCTTCGCGCATATTTTTTTAATATTTGCAGCTCTTTTCTACTTGCTGTTCATGGTTGCTTCGTAGTAATGTACAGCCTGGCAAAAAAGAATACAAATTAAAACGTAGTGTCGCTGTCGCCCCTTTCAGATCAATTTATATAAGAGAACGGGACGACACTACATTAATGCCGCTTTTTAATTTCTACTCTTTTTGCTAGTAGTCTAAGTTTTTTATCGGTCATTTGGCCCTCTATGCAGAGGCGTAGCTAGAGGATATGGCGCCCGGGGCAGGCACCGAATTTGCGCCCCCCCCCTCCCTCCTAACGAAAGGTCTTGTGCATTTTGGCGCCCCCCCGTTGGACGGCGCCCGGGGCACGTGCCCCCTCCAACCCCCCCCTAGTTACGCCACTGCCTCTATGCGACCGTACCAAACTCAAATACCTCACGAAACTCCTTCTGGGAGAACAATCGTGTCAATCAGTCTCCGGGTTGCGGCTTTATATAATATAGATACTAAAAACATAATAATTATATGTACATAATAAATATTTAATTGGGGCTCCAAACGTAATACAACAAACGAGTTTTTTTGTGCCAGTCCGACTCGCACTGGGCCTATTATTTTTTGTTTTTATATCGACTATTGTTGGACTGTGCGGAAAGAGAAAAGCCGTAGAAGTCAGACCGTGAACAGTCTGCAGCGATTTTAATAGCCCACGCAGTGCAAGTGTCGTTTTAAACGTCAAACTTCTAAGAAATTATGACGTACCTATATAAATAACACTTTCACTGTGAGGGCTATCCAATCCGCTGCAGACTTTTCTTGGTGGGACTATAGAATGTATGGGATCCCATACATTTCACGACTGTTGTCTTTCAGCACATACTCTATATAGCACTGAGAGAAAAATCATCATCAGGAATTAAAAAATAGTTCTGTACTGGGGGAATAAATGAAGTTTTAGTAATAATCATGGAAGTTTCACTATTTCTGTAAAATTTATTTATTTCTACAAACAGCTCAGTAATCCTAAATCTAATTCCACAAACAGACTTTAGTAAATGGGGCATTAAACAAAGTCGCTATAACAACAAATACTAAAAACAGAATAAAATAAAGATTTAAATGGGGCTCCCATACAACAAACGTGATTTTTGATCAAAGTTAAGCAACGTCGGGACTGGTCAGTACTTGGATGGGTGACCGTTTTTTTTTTTGCATTATGGTACGGAACCCTTCGTGCGCGAGTCCGACTCGCACTTGCCCGGTTTTTTTTCTATTTTTGTATGAAAATCTTAATGCGGTTCACAGAATACATCTACTTACCAAGTTTCAATAGTATAGTGCTTATTTGTTTTGGGTAAAAGTGGCTGTGACATACGGACGGACAGAAAGACAGACAGACATACATGACGAATCTATAAGGGTTCCGTTTTTTGCCATTTGGCTACGGAACCCTAAAAAACGATTTCGCGGGAATAACATTACCCCATTTAAAATAACAATTCAGTTGTTACTATAGCGACATTACAAAGTTTCCTGGTATTTAGTAGATAGACTTGTTGTGTTTATGTTCATTGTTGTTCCAGGTCAGTTTCTGGTCCAGTGTTACCCCCAGATATTTGACCTCTGTTGAGAACGGAATAGCTTTACCATTCAAGACGAGCGGTTTAAGTTTAAGTTTGTCAGGCTGATTGGTCTGAAGGACTTGGCTAAAGCGTAATCCCCAGCCTTCGGTATAAATAATACCTTCACCTTGTTCCACTGTTCTGGTAAGTGTCCCCAGGCATAACTAGCTCTGAAGATTCTGACCAAAAGCGGGATTAGGACTTCAGCTCCTCGCTGCATTACACAGGGCTTACTCCGTCCAGGCCGCACGTCTTGTAAGGTTTAAAGGAGTTTATAGCCCACTTCACTATCCCGGGCCTTATGACGAGGGCAGCCTGCCTCCAGTCCTCCGGGCGAGGCTTATGCAGGCCTCTGACCACCTGGGCCTCGTGCGACTGTCCTGCCCCTGGAAAGTGAGTTTCAGTTAAGAGCTCCGAAGACCTTACTTCATAGGATCATGACAAACCATACATTATGGCTTAAAACTTTATGGGAAACAAGGGGACCCCCTATACAATACAAATTCTATTTATTGCACACCTCATGACAGAAAACAACACAAATAAAACAGAAAATAAGCGGTAAACAAAAACTAAGACCATCCTTAAACAATAAACAACCAAGATAATGTATATTCACTCACCCAATGTTAAAACTATGTACATACACCACTATGGTATCTCTAGCTATGGGAAAACATATAATACATACTTACAAAACGAAATATATTCAACTAAGATTGCTAAAAACTATTGTTCTTTTGAAAATAACACTTCAATATTATTATATTAAGTTTTTGGCAAAAAATTCAATTTCTCCATAATCAGATCAGCTCGATGGTACCAAAATATTGCATTGTCATCCGATTTATACATCCATGCAAAATTTCAGCTCAATCAGAAACCGGGAAGTGGATCAAAGTTAACTTGCAAGATTTGATTACAGACAGACAGACAACGGGACAGGTGAAACTATCATAAATGATTTAAGTACTGTAGAATATTACATTAGTGTATATGATAAAGCAAAACTTGCTGTGATGTTAGAATATAAACACTTGTTGGGGCTGGTCGGGTATAAGATGCCATCCCACCTCCGGACCTTAACCAATGAACCATACTTTATAATACCCTAAAAGTACCAATGAATATGTGAAAAGGCTCTAGTCAATATACCTACCTAATATCCTGAACAGCTTACCCAAACAAGTAGTAATTATTTTTAACTGTAAGCATTAACCTAAAACTATACAATACATACATACATATATGTATAAATAAGGCTAAAATCTTAGTTAAGATAATCTCCAAATTTAGAGATTTTAACTGAGTTCTGACTGTACTGAAACAAACACCACTGAACTGAAATAAACAGATAAGATTAAGAAAAAAAATTGGGTCTTTGCAGGTGCTGTTTCAGGCTGCACTTGTAGTCGCTATTGCTGCGTTGTTAGACTTCGTCCCAGCATGCGTCTTCTGGTGACTTCGTAGGTTTGATTTATCACGGCATTTGTAATCGCAGTGACTACACCGAAAAGGCTTCTCCCCTGTGTGTATTCTCTGGTGTATTAGCAATTGTCCTTTCCGCCTGCACCTGTAGTCGCAGTGGCTACATTGAAATGGCTTCGCCCCAGTGTGTATCATTATGTGTTTTATTAGGCCTGATTTTTGACTGCATTTGTAATCACAGTGACTACACTGAAAGGGCTTTTCCCCGGTGTGTGTCCTCTGATGAACTAACAAGTCTCTTCTTTGCCTGCACTTGTAGTCGCAGTTGCTACATTGAAATGGCTTCGCCCCAGTGTGTCTCATTATGTGTCTTTCTAGGTCAAATTTTTGACAGCATTTGTAATCACAGTGACTACACTGAAAATGCTTTTCCCTGGTGTGTGTCCTCTGGTGAATTAACAAGTCTCCTTTCCGCCTGCACCTGTAGTCGCAGTTGCTACATTGAAATGGCTTCGCCCCAGTGTGTATCATCATGTGTTTGTTTAGGCCTGATTTTTGACTGCATTTGTAATCACAGTTACTACACTGAAAAGGCTTCTCCCCGGTGTGTTTCCTCTGGTGTACTAGCAATTCTCCTTTCCGCCTGCAACTGTAGTCGCAGTTGCTACATTGAAATGGCTTCGCCCCAGTGTGTTTCATCATGTGCAGTTTTATGTTTGATTTTCGACTGCATTTGTAATCGCAGTGACTACACTGAAAAGGGATCTCCCCGGTGTGTGTCATCTGATGTATTCGCAGGCTTCCTTTCTGCCTGCACCTGTAGTCGCAGTTGCTACATTGCAATGGCTTCGCCCCAGTGTGTATCATCATGTGTCTTTTTAGGTCGGATTTTTGACGGCATTTGTAAACACAGTGACTACACTGAAAATGCTTTTCCCTGGTGTGTGTCCTCTGGTGTACTAACAAGTCTCCTTTCCGTCTGCACCTGTAGTCGCAGTTACTACAATGAAATATCTTCTCCCTAGTGTGTATCATCATGTGTCTTTTGAGGTTTGCTTTTTGACTGAATTTGTAATCACAGTGACTACACTGAAAAGGCTTCTCCCCGGTGTGTGTCCTCTGGTGTATTAGCAAGTGTCCTTTAAACCTGAACCTGTAGTCGCAGTAGCTACATTGAAATTGCTTCGCCCCAGTGTGTATCATCTGGTGTATTTGTAAGTGTGATTGGTTAAGGTTAACATGGATATGGTGACTCTTTATATGGATCCGCAAACTCTTCTTGGAACTTGTTGAATACTCACATTCAGCACACATGAAATTTGTAACACCGTGTTCACTTTTTTCATGCTCTAATACAAGCAATTTAGTTTGAAATGTAGAACTACAAAAATCACAATTTAATTTCTTGGATCCAGACGATAAGTGAGTACATTGTATGTGTTCTCTTAAAAAAGACTTATTTATAAAATGTTCGCCACAGTGTTCGCAGCCATATGGTTTGCCTCCGCTGAGAACAGTCGCGTCGTCACGGAGGCGTTCGAGCACCACGGAACAACCCATCGCGAGCTGTTCTCTAACGCGGGCGGCGCAGCCCTCCGAAAACACTGAAACACAAATTACCAAAACAATTTAAACGGATATGGGGTAGTGAACAAATCACGCGAGGTGTTTTCGGTTACTTTTTGACCCCCTCCTCCCCCTTGGTGATATATGGTGAGGTTTTTGGCTACCCCCCTCCCCCCACACAACCACACGTGTATTTTTTTTAAGTTTTTTCATTCGACCTAATTTTAAGATAAATAGTATTGTATATAGAAAATCTTGTTTATTTTCGTTAAATAGACTCGCTATTTTGAAGTGAGTGAGTGAGTGAAGATTGTTTTTTAACGAAACCGAGAAAAAGCATCTACTCATGTGGTAGGTTTTTTTTCTTAGTTTCGTTCACTGTAGAAAAAAAAATACACGTGAGGTTTGCTTATTAAATTCTTAACGAAAAAGGTTATATTAATTTTTTTGATATGACGCACCATATTCATGTTATGGCTAGATGAACTTCGACAAAATTTTACCGTTGAAAAACTTGTTAAAGTTCAATATAACATAGTACGCGATAGTACTAAAAGAAATCATACAGGAGAATAACCTTGCAAGCTTATTCTCCGTATATGATTTATTTCAGTAGTATCACGTACTAACTTATATTGAACTTCAACAAGTTAATACATGAATATGGTGAATCTTACCAAAAAGTTGTAAATAACCTTTTTTGTTTTAAATTTATTAAGTATAATATCTTACCTTGACACTTTTTTCCTAACTCTAATACTTTTCTCAAAAAAAAAAAGGGTTGCACTCCGGGAGTGCCGACAGAAGTGAAAACTCAATGACTAGTCCAAAAATGTCTGCAGCACTATCATGACGTCAGCGTTACGTTACGCGTTACGCTGAATATTTTTTTCCCCACCTCAAAAAGTACTCAGCGCCGCTAAAGAAGTTTTCACTTCAAAAAACCGTCAACCGGGACATATTTCATGCTAAAAGGGGGGGTTGCGTCAGGGGGAGGGCGAGAGACGCTAGTGTGCGTAAAGCACCACACCCAAAGGTATCATACTACATTCATTGAATGCTGGCTATAATTTGTTTGTCTTCTCCATACAATGGAACATAATTTAACCTAATCATACCCGTATAATGTATATATAAATAAATAGTCATGATAATAATAATCATAATGAGTCAGAGCTATATGCTCGCAGGGCGGAAGTGAAACATGCCTAAGACGCGAGTTGGCACAGTGGCTGCTTACAGCCACTGGGTAGAAAGCGGTGCACACCTCTCCACGCCCTGAGCCGCTCACGTGATGTTGTCCCCTTGTCGCTCCGTGCGAGCGGCCGTTTTCGGGGACCCATATTGTGAGTTGGCGAGTCACCACCTGGCCCATTTTTTCATGTTTTTTAACATATGAGCAGGGCAGGTGCCATAGTCTCCTCCATAGTCCCGGTTACTAGCCCACTAGCAACTCAACGCAATAGCCCGGTTTCTTTTTGTACCTTTTCTTACAATAGTCCTACACTAACCGGGGCTTGTCCTTGGGTGCACTACTATAGCGCAAACACGGATAATCGTCGGTTGGTGTCACATTACATTTAGAGTAAATTGTCTTATTACAAGGGGCCTCTACGTGTTGGCTTCGGCCCCACGTACGCCTTCCAAATGCCCGGGACCCCATGGTCCCGAGAATTTGTAAAAGACAGACATAATCATAATAAGAATCTCGTGAAGGCCGAGAAGGACAAGTCCAGCAAGTACCTAGACTTAGCTCACGAGATAACCGCCATGTGTAATGTTGACTCGACGATCATTGTTCCTATAGTCGTGTCAGCGAACGGTCTCATAGCGAAGAGTCTCGACCAACACCTAGAGAGACTCTCGCTAGGTGGTTGGATCAAGGGTCAGATGCAGAAGGCGGTAATTTTGGACACGGCGCGTATAGTACGTCGATTCCTCACTCTGCGGCCCTGACCACCGGCAGCTTGGGCCCTGCCCCGCTGCCGGCGGCACCCTAGGTTAGGTTTTTTATAATGTGTTTATAATTTTTTTTTTATTGTTTTGTAAGTGTTTTTATATTTTACTTTTATATTCATATTATAATTAACCTAACTTAAGAAGAAAAATAAATAAAGAGAATAATCATAATAATCATTTATTTATTTCTTGAATGCGGTACAATAAAGATGTAAAATACAATTTCTGAACAGCACATCCTGCCTCAATAGGCATAGAAATATTGAATATTACCTAAAACTATGACTAGATTCTTATGACCTACCATGCAGCATGCAAAAATAATACAGTCACGATATTTAAATACTACATTATACTATGTATGTAGTGAATAAATAACGAACGTAAATAATAAACTGACCTTGTAATGGGAGCACCCTAGGGCGGTGCCACTCCTCGGGGCCCAGCACGAGCTCGTCCTTGACCTCATGGTCCAAGTATAGTTCAGCCTCCGCGGCCGCCGCGCTCACTCCGCGCAGCACGCTGTCCTCGCACTCTCGCTCCTCCACGCACACCTCTCCAGGCTCCGTTTTCTCGCACACCTCTCCGGGCTTTGTTTTCACGCACACCTCTCCGGGCTCTGTTTTCACGCACACCTCTCCGGGCTCTGTTTTCACGCACACCTCTCCGTGCTCCGTTTTCACGCACACCTCTCCGTGCTCCGTTTTCACGCACACCTCTCCGGGCTCTGTTTTCACGCACACCTCTCTGGACTCCGTCACCACACACACCTCTGCCTCCTCAAGATGTGCTGTCCGTAGTGACATGTTGTGCACTATAGCTGTAGTAACTGGTACCGGCAGCACCTGCAATGTATGTACATGATTACCTGTGTTGCTTCAAAACAACAAGTCACGAAATTATATGATTTATACAAGATGCACTGGGAATAGGGTTGCCAGATCGAAAGGCGCTATTATCGGGAAACAATATCAATTTTTCGGGATTTTGGGCCTTAAGTCGGGAATGTATTTTTACGTTCAAATTATAGTAATTGTATTAGAAACAACGATATTTTACATTATTGGCACTATGTCAGCTCGCTCGTTCGACGACAGTTCGGAGCTTGAAATTATTGTATTATAACGTGAAGCTGTTTTTCGGGACAGTTTACATTTTGTCGGGAATCGGGAACACATGCTAAAAATCGGGAGAATCCCGCCAAATCCCGACCATCTGGCAACCCTAACTGGGAACCCCAAGGGTTGTAATCATACATTCCTCAGGTCAAAAAAGTGAACAATATTTTACAGGGTGGAAAAAATTTATGGGCCCTGGAGGGAAAGTGCCTTAAAACTTTAAGTTAGCTCATTTCACTTCATCATCATCATGATATCAGCCAGAGGACATCCACTCCACCACATCCATCCGAGGCAGAGGACGACCCCTCACAACTTGGAGCAGCACCGTTAAAAGAGACATGGAGGCAGCAGGCATAGATAAAGTATGACAGCAGACCGCATAATGTGGCGGAATGGTATAAGGAGGGCCGACCCCAACTAGAGATGGGAATAATAATGGCCAGGAAGAAGAAGAAGAAGATCATCATGATACCAGCCAGAGGACGTCCACTGCTGGACATAGGCCGCCCCCAAAGAGTGCCACAATGACTGGTCTTCCGCCACCCGCATCCAGGGACTCCCGCGACCTTTACCAGGTCATCAGTCCACCTTGTGGGGGGTCTACTCACGCTACGCCTTCCGGTATGTGGTCGTCACTCGAGAAACTTCCCCCCCCCCCCCCCCCCCCAATGGCCATTGGTTCTACGGACAATGTGCCCTGCCCACTGCCACTTACATAACTTTAGCGATTCATTTTACTTAGAGGAGATATTCATTTATTTTTAAAAAGAAAAAACTTCATCCATGCCTAGAATACTAGTTCATGGTATGCCACTGACTATTAATATCCATTTGAAATCTCAAATACTATGCCCCATCCCTGTGTCACGACTATCTAGACACGCGGCAGCGTGTCAAGCCAAGTTCAAGCAAAGGAACTGGCTAGCCAGCGCCGAGTGTAATATTACACGAACCACTTGGTGCCACTTTTGACCCTTCTATAACTCAAAACATCTTTGACGTAAACACATAAAACTACGTGTGTTTAATTATATCCATAAGGATATCTAGAAGCCCAAATTTCATGAAGCTAGCTCAAACGGTTATAAAGGTATGAAGGTCAAAAAGTCGTAAATTTTAAGACTGACTTATGACTTATAGTACCTAAACCTAACCTACTTCCAGATGACCTAGAAGGATGAAATTTGGAATCCAGCTTGGTTATTGTGTGTAACCGTAGGAAAAAATCTAAAAATAAAACAAAGTTAAAAAATAGGGGGGGTCCCCATACAAAAAAACCATTTTTTATTGGGACTGACATATAAGTACCTAAACCTAACCTACTTCCAGATGACCTAGAAGGATGAAATTTGGAACCCAGCTCGGTTATTGTGTGTAACCGTAGGAAAAAATCTAAAAATAAAATAAAGTTTAAAAATAGGGGGGGTCCCCATACAAAAAAACAATTTTTTATTGGGACTGACATATAAGAACCTAAACCTAACCTACTTCCAGATGACCTAGAAGGATGAAATTTGGAATACAGCTCGGTTATTGTGTGTAAGCGTAGGAAAAAATCTAAAAATAAAAAAAAGTTAAAATATAGGGGGGGTCCCCATACAAAAAAATATTTTTTTATTATAGCGTTGGAACCGTTACAAGCAGATATTTGAAACTACCCCAATATATGTATTATTATATTTACTATATTAAAATAAAGTTTAGTCAAAAAATAAGTGGTGTCCCATACAAAAAACTTGTAATACGCTCTAAACAACCGGCCAACGGTGTGTCGTCGGCGGCGCGCGGCACCACATAATTATACAAAGAACAGAAGTAAAAACCATACAGCGGAAACACAAGAAAAAACATTAAATCTCAATACCTGCCTAGTTTTCTTTACAAAAAGTATTGATATCCCACCAAAAACATAAATGTAAAAAAGGAGAGCCAAGTTCAATACAAAAATAATGCTTGGCTGTGGGGCTCGCCGCAAAAAGAATGGAGATCTAAATGAGTGCCACTGCCAAGTTCTCTGCAAAATCCAAATATGTATTTATAGGAACAAAATAACATTATAAACAAGTATTAAACTCTAGTTTCTCAAGTCAAATCTAACCTACTTTAAGATCTCACATTTTTTTAAATAACAGCAATTGTTATAGGTATCCAATAAAGCAAAGAAATAGAGTTTAATACTTGTTTATAATGTTATTTTGTTCCTATAAATACATATTTGGATTTTGCAGAGAACTTGGCAGTGGCACTCATTTAGATCTCCATTCTTTTTGCGGCGAGCCCCACAGCCAAGCATTATTTTTGTATTGAACTTGGCTCTCCTTTTTTACATTTATGTTTTTGGTGGGATCTAAAATTACTTCATTACCACATTCATTGACATTGAATGTACCTACCAATAATGTTTATGAATAAACCTCTACATTCTAATCTTCATTACCACATCTTATTATACATATACATATTACACGTAAGGAGGTTGTGCACAGGACAGATTTGAAAAATAAGCAGAGGTAGAGTCACACTCTCGGCTTTCGGAGACTCTCAGTTAAACTTGTTGTCATTTCATGAAACTGGTTAGAAAAATGAAACAGTTTTTTTTCGAAGTTTACTTTTTTTTGAGGTTACTGAGCCCTAGCACAAGATAAATAATAGTGCATTCGCCATCAGATATACGCACTCTAACATCTTGACATTAGAGGCGTGTTCAGATATTTGTGAGCGCCTCGGCCGCTCCAATATACACGGTGTAATGAGTAAACCGAATAATTTTAACAGCGTATTCCTGATCATATTTAGAGACGAAAATGTCCTGTAAACTTTTTTGAAATTCGCCTAGTTTCAGAGATATTATTAATTAAAAAAAAAACAAGATTTTATCGTTACATAGTGTAAAAGGCCTTTTTGATGCTGATGTTGCTGCTATGGGACGTAGTCCAAATATCCTTATCGATAGATGTCAAAAAGTGACAAGTAACACTTTGCAAAAAGTGGGTTTTACGAAAAAAAAAATGTAAAAATCAATTTTAAGCGACAAGTTTACCGATAACATTTATTTATTAAGTACAAATACATTCAAAAACGTGATAAAAAAAAACAAAAAAACAAAAATTTTTTTTGGCCGAATTGACCTTAACTCATATTACATTTTTTACTTCTTTTGACCTCAGAAATGCGTGGTTAAAATTATTCGGTTTCCTCATGTTACACCGTATATATGGTAGAGACTATACAGTCACCAGCAATAACTTGCTACTAGAATATATTCATTTTAAGGTACCATCCCTATTTATTAGAACTACTCTCAGACCTCACATTTCACTCCTATTCGTAATTCCCAAGACCAGCACAATGACACAAGTCACTAGTCCACTATACGTCGCACTTAACCACATTAATAATATTATTTTACATAATCCCACTCTTGACATATTCTCACAAACAGAACCAAAATTCCTAGCCACGGCAACCCGCTATCTAGAGTCAATATCTACGCCCACAACTATTAATATTAATTAGGTAAATTTAGTGATAAGTCTATTATAATTAGTTTTAAGTACATATATTTGTAACCCATAACTTGCATGTTTGGTTTAACTGTTAATGTAAAGTTGGTTAAATAAATAAATAAAATAAAATAAAATATGTTACGCAATGAAGGCCGCAATAATATCTGACACAATCTTTTTCGTAGAGCCATAAGAGCGTGTCACATATTTTTGCGGTCTTCGAAGAGTAACATGTTATTGCAGGTGACTGTACTAGCCCTGGATAGTTTCTTAGACAAGTTTTACAAAATCACAGTAGGCGTAAACCCGAGGAAATAGGCGCGTTACGAAATCGCAGTCGGGTCTCGGTGACGCAGCGTCAGTTTAGTAGGTAAGTAAGTAAATATTCTTTATTGCACCAATAATTTATACATTTACATACGTAAAACTGCAAAGAAACATTAACGGAAAAATTGAACCAGGTAATAACAGGCGGTTTTATCGCTTAAAAGAGATCTCTTCCAGACAACCAATAGGTGCAGGTACATAGCAAAAACGTCTATATTTTCAGATAAAGAGCTATACATGATAATATAGACTAATACACACCTATGTATGCCTTTATCTTCGAACACACGACCAATACGACTCGAGGACGACTCGGGCGGGCTCGCGACAGTACCGCGGGTACGGTAATTGATTTACTTGACTACAACACAGTTCCCAATAATAAGATTTCGTTTAGAACATAATAAATAAATATTAATACTAAACTAACCTCAAACATTTTGACATTTTCTCACTCTTGCTACAGATTAGAAAAGAATGCGCTTACCGTAAGGGCTCCATAGATCTACCAAATTTTAAAGCCATAACACACTGCCGCACCGCTCCGCGTTCTTGGTGCGCCGCACCCAAAAGTGAGAGAAAGAGATTTGTCAGAAGAAAAAAAGCGCGAAATGAACCCTTCTAACCCGAAGCGGAAGATAACCCTTCGCGCATATTTTTTTAATATTTGCAGCTCTTTTCTACTTGCTGTGGCCTATTTTATAAAGCTACAAGTTACAATTTACAAGCGGAAGTCTCGTTCTAAAACATAGGGTTAGAAAGAGACTTCCGCTTGTAAATTGTAACTTGTAGCTTTATAAAATGGGCCACTGTTCATGGTTGCTTCGTAGTAATGTACAGTCTGGCAAAAAAGAATAGAAATTAAAACGTAGTGTCGCTGTCGCCCCTTTCAGATCAATGTATATAAGAGAACGGGACGCTTCTACTCTTTTTGCTAGTAGTCTAAGTTTTTTATCGGTCATTTGGCCCTCTATGCGACCGTACCAAACTCAAATACCTCACGAAACTCCTTCTGGGAGAACAATCGTGTCAATCAGTCTTCGGGTTGCGGCTTTATATAATATAGATAGATACTAAAAACATAATATACGTACATAATAAATATTTAATTGGGGCTCCAAACGTAATACAACAAACGAGTTTTTTTGTGCCAGTCCGACTCGCACTGGGCCTATTATTTTTAGTGTTCCGTACAAAACTTTGTTTACGGAACACTTATGGGATCACTTCGGTCTTGCAAATCAGTTAAATACGTTTTTCTCAGAGACCGTTTGACAAAGATACCTAAAATTTGGAACAGTTATAGCAATTACCACCACTCATATTGTGAATAAGTCAAAACTGCTCATTTCTTATTAAAGGGGGAAATTTAGGGGGTTGAGAGGGGTAGGCTGAAACTTTTTTCATTTGTAAGAATCGTGTGGGGTACCATTAGAAAGCTTGCAAAAAATTGAGTCGATGGACTGATTTTGACTTCATTTTAGACTGCAATAGTTTCGTCAAAAAATGCATTTAAAGTTGCAAGTTTTCATACAAAAATTTTCACCTCTGTCCTGGCGATTTTCGCGAAAACTATAGCTAACAGGCAGCTGACCAGTCAATACCCAACTTAAAGAAGCATGGAGACGGCGGGAAAATTATCAGCTTAACTTTATCTTTATTAGTTTTTCAACTGCAGCTTGACCTTTGGTTGCTTAGGGCTAGCTAACTGATGCTTACACTGGTCAATTCATATTAGGCGAGAAACATCCTTAGTTAAAACTTTGGCATTGAAATTTATGACTTATGTTTTTGACATAAAGTTTAATTCTGCTTGCTTATTTTTGTTGGATATTTAATTTTATCTTAATAGCCTACTATAAGTATGAGAGAGATCTACAAAATACGACCTTATTATATTGCAAATAAGTTTCAATTTCGAACGGGCTTTCCAAGCAATGGACTAGCATCTCAAAAATCTGAAAAATTCAAATTAAGAATTCCGTTCTTGACTGTCGTTGTGTTTTTTTTTCCACAATAGGACACATAGAGTTAGTAAGGCGTATAGAGATAATAAAGTCATTTAATATTTATGAACAGCTTTGGCCTCATGTATAGATTTTATTGAGAGTATCTGATTCGTCGAAACAATATACACAATATTCCTTTTCATTAAGTACCATTACATTTCTGTATTAATTGTATAATTATAATATCTATTAATTATATTCAGTACTTATGTATATTTTTGAACGGATCGGTGAGCAACAAGATTCAGGGCTATAACCGCGAAAATAGAAGTTCGCAAATTGCGAGCATTTTTCTCTGTCACTCTAATTACGCCTTCATTGGAGTAAAAGAGAAAGATCCCCGCAAATTGCGAATTTCGGTTTACGCGGTAGCCCCTCAGTCCTGTTACGAGAAAATAATTTTGGAAGACATTAATAAATAGTACCTATATGACAGTTAAATATCACAGTTTTTTAGAAACAAAGGTAAAATTGACCAAATATTTAAAGTAAGCCGATCTTGTTTTTTAGCAGTTCTAAATAATATTAAAGTCTATATATATGGCATAGAACTAGAAACAAAATCAAATAAAAAATAATAATGAGTTCTAAATTCAAATTGAAGGAGTTATGTTACATTTTAAGGTATTATAGGCCAAGCGCGCACCACGATATAAATTTTTGCGACACGATTTTAGAATCGCGCTGTAATATATCGCAGAAAATTCACTGCGCGCACTGCGATGAAAATGAAAAAGTCGACCAGTCGCTTGTCATGAAACGTGTCTTTAATATGCGATTGCTGTATGACTGGTGATCCCCGTCTATTTCCATAATTAAATGGTCAACATCTAGCGTCTCATTTTGAGACTCCATTGGAGGTGCAGGTGCCGAGATGTTGGGGTTTGGAGAGCGAAATGCCGACTGAGGTCCGGCCGGGGTGCGATTTTATTATCATAGTGCGCGCGGGGCCATACAACTCCGCATGCTGCAATTCACTTTGCGACAATCGCGTCGCGAACAATTGCGGTAAAATGTGACAAATCACAATTTAAAAATCGCTGCGATTTTTTTGTCGCATATGCGCGCACTAACATATAAACACATACGTTGCATTTCTGCGACAAAATTGTCGCAGGACAAAAAATCGTGGTGCGCGCTTGGCCTTACTCTAACTTATTATAATACATCAAGCATTCGCGAGATGCTCGACTTCGGTATTCAAACACAAATCAATAGTACAAGAATCTAACTAAATGCAAAGGCCGAAGGAGCGATTCGAAGATCCGAAGCGTCCGACAGACGCGCGCCTCCCGTAACTTTTCCAAGTATTTTTAAGTACAAGTGTCTAAGTCGCAAAATCCAAAGGCTGAAGTCGCATTGGGCCGAAAGTCCGAAGCATCCAGGAGGTCAGTTCTAAACACAGGTAATTAATACAAGTGTCTAAATGCGAAGGCCGGAGGCCGAGCTCCGCGTAGGGCCGAAGGCCCGACGCCTGCAAGATGTCAGTGGTTAAACTGACAGCCTGGACGCTTCGGGCCTTCGGCCCTACGCGGAGCTCGGCCTTCGGCCTTCGCATTTAGATACTTATACTATTGTTCTGTAGGAAGAGGCTGGAGGCTTTCGAGATGTGGTGCTGGCGTCGAATGGCAAAGATCAGTTGGACTGAAAAGAAAACTAACGAAGAGGTTTTACGCATAGTAGGAGAGAGGAGGAGTTTGTTAAGAACTATAGACAATAGAAGAGGAAGGATGCTTGGGCACCTGATACGACACGACGAATTCATCAAAAATATCATAGAAGGGAAAGTTGAAGCAAACAGGAAGAGGGGAAGGCCAAGGAGAGCGTACATGGATCAAATAAAGGAAAAGATCAACGTCGTGTCGTATCGGGCTGTCAAAGAGAAGGCGGAGGACCGCCAAACATGGAAATTGCTCCACCGACAAGAGTCATACTCTTAAATATATGATGATGATGACTATTGTTCTGTGTTTAAGTACTAACATCCTGGACGCTTCGGGCCTTCGGCCCTACGCGGAGCTCGGCCTTCGGCTTTCGCATTTAGACACTTGTACTATTGTTCTGTGTTAAAGCACTGACATCCTGGACGCTTCGGGCCTTCGGGCTACGCGGAGGTCGGCCTTTGGCCTTCACATTTAGACACTTGTACTATTGCTCTGTGCTAAAGCGATGACATTTTGCTAAAGCTCGGCCTTCGGCCTTCGCACTTAGACACTTTGTACTATTGTTCTGTGTGTGTAGTTGAATACGGTACCCTAAAAACAGGCAAACAACCTCTGTAAAATGTAACGATGCGAGCGGTACGGCTACCATCAGTTTGGCATTGACATAAACGCTACCGTGGGCGTGAACGTAATTTACTTTCTATGCATCTCGCTCGTACTGACATATTAGTGCGAAAGAGATATACCTATAGGAAGTAAATTACGTTCACGATATCGTTTATGTCAATGCCAAACTGATGGTAGCCGTACGGAACACTAAATGCCTCGAGCTATCTCGGACTTGGCCAAATTATTTGTTTTTATATCGACTATTGTTGGACTGTGCGGAAAGAGAAAAGCCGTAGAAGTCAGACCGTGAACAGTCTGCAGCGATTTTAATAGCCCACGCAGTGCAAGTGTCGTTTTAAACGTCAAACTTCTATGAAATTATGACGTACCTATATAAATAACACTTTCACTGTGAGGGCTATCCAATCCGCTGCAGACTTTTCTTGGTGGGACTATAGAATGTATGGGATCCCATACATTTCACGACTGTTGTCTTTCAGCACATACTCTATATAGCACTGAGAGAAAAATCATCATCAGGAATTAAAAAATAGTTCTGTACTGGGGGAATAAATGAAGTTTTAGTAATAATCATGGAAGTTTCACTATTTCTGTAAAATTTATTTATTTCTACAAACAGCTCAGTAATCCTAAATCTAATTCCACAAACAGACTTTAGTAAATGGGGCATTAAACAAAGTCGCTATAACAACAAATACTAAAAACAGAATAAAATAAAGATTTAAATGGGGCTCCCATACAACAAACGTGATTTTTGATCAAAGTTAAGCAACGTCGGGACTGGTCAGTACTTGGATGGGTGACCGTTTTTTTTTTTTGCATTATGGTACGGAACCCTTCGTGCGCGAGTCCGACTCGCACTTGCCCGGTTTTTTTTCTATTTTTGTATGAAAATCTTAATGCGGTTCACAGAATACATCTACTTACCAAGTTTCAATAGTATAGTGCTTATTTGTTTTGGGTAAAAGTGGCTGTGACATACGGACGGACAGAAAGACAGACAGACATACATGACGAATCTATAAGGGTTCCGTTTTTTGCCATTTGGCTACGGAACCCTAAAAAACGATTTCGCGGGAATAACATTACCCCATTTAAAATAACAATTCAGTTGTTACTATAGCGACATTACAAAGTTTCCTGGTATTTAGTAGATAGACTTGTTGTGTTTATGTTCATTGTTGTTCCAGGTCAGTTTCTGGTCCAGTGTTACCCCCAGATATTTGACCTCTGTTGAGAACGGAATAGCTTTACCATTCAAATCAAGCGGTTTAAGTTTAAGTTTGTCAGGCTGATTGGTCTGAAGGACTTGGCTAAAGCGTAATCCCCAGCCTTCGGTATAAATAATACCTTCACCTTGTTCCACTGTTCTGGTAAGTGTCCCCAGGCATAACTAGCTCTGAAGATTCTAACCAAAAGCGGGATTAGGACTTCAGCTCCTCGCTGCATTACACAGGGCTTACTCCGTCCAGGCCGCACGTCTTGTAAGGTTTAAAGGAGTTTATAGCCCACTTCACTATCCCGGGCCTTATGACGAGGGCAGCCTGCCTCCAGTCCTCCGGGCGAGGCTTATGCAGGCCTCTGACCACCTGGGCCTCGTGCGACTGTCCTGCCCCTGGAAAGTGAGTTTCAGTTAAGAGCTCCGAAGACCTTACTTCATAGGATCATGACAAACCATACATTATGGCTTAAAACTTTATGGGAAACAAGGGGACCCCCTATACAATACAAATTCTATTTATTGCACACCTCATGACAGAAAACAACACAAATAAAACAGAAAATAAGCGGTAAACAAAAACTAAGACCATCCTTAAACAATAAACAACCAAGATAATGTATATTCACTCACCCAATGTTAAAACTATGTACATACACCACTATGGTATCTCTAGCTACGGGAAAACATATAATACATACTTACAAAACGAAATATATTCAACTAAGATTGCTAAAAACTATTGTTCTTTTGAAAATAACACTTCAATATTATTATATTAAGTTTTTGGCAAAAAATTCAATTTCTCCATAATCAGATCAGCTCGATGGTACCAAAATATTGCATTGTCATCCGATTTATACATCCATGCAAAATTTCAGCTCAATCAGAAACCGGGAAGTGGATCAAAGTTAACTTGCAAGATTTGATTACAGACAGACAGACAACGGGACAGGTGAAACTATCATAAATGATTTAAGTACTGTAGAATATTACATTAGTGTATATGATAAAGCAAAACTTGCTGTGATGTTAGAATATAAACACTTGTTGGGGCGGGTCAGGTATAAGAGGCCATCCCACCTCCGGACCTTAACCAATGAACCATACTTTATAATACCCTAAAAGTACCAATGAATATGTGAAAAGGCTCTAGTCAATATACCTACCTAATATCCTGAACAGCTTACCCAAACAAGTAGTAAGTATTTTTAACTGTAAGCATTAACCTAAAACTATACAATACATACATACATATATGTATAAATAAGGCTAAAATCTTAGTTAAGATAATCTCCAAATTTAGAGATTTTAACTGAGTTCTGACTGTACTGAAACAAACACCACTGAACTGAAATAAACAGATAAGATTAAGAAAAAAAATGGTGTCTTTGCAGGTGCTGTTTCAGGCTGCACTTGTAGTCGCTATTGCTGCGTTGTTAGACTTCGGCCCAGCATGCGTCTTCTGGTGACTTCGTAGGCTTGATTTATCACGGGATTTGTAATCACAGTGACTACACCGAAAAGGCTTCTCCCCTGTGTGTGTCCTCTGGTGTACTAGCAAGTCTCTTTTCCGCCTGCAACTGTAGTCGCAGTTGCTACATTGAAATGGCTTCGTCCCAGTGTGTATCATCATGTGTCTTTTTAGGTCGGATTTTTGACTGCTTTTGAAATCACAGTGACTACACTGAAAAGGCTTCTCCCCGGTGTGTTTCCTCTGGTGTACTAACAAGTCTCCTTTTCGCCTGCACCTGTAGTCGCAGTTGCTACACCGAAAAGGCTTCTCCCCTGTGTGTGTCCTCTGGTGTACTAGCAATTCTCCTTTCCGCCTGCACCTGTAGTCGCAGTTGCTACATTGAAATGGCTTCGCCCCAGTGTGTATCATCATGTGTCTTTCTAGGACTGATTTTTGACTGCATTTGTAATCACAGTGACTACACCGAAAAGGCTTCTCCCCGGTGTGTGTTCTCTGGTGAACTAGCAAGTCTCTTTTCCACCTGCAACTGTAGTCGCAGTTACTACATTGAAATGGCTTCGCCCCAGTGTGTATCATCATGTGTTTTATTAGGCCTGATTTTTGACTGCATTTGTAATCACAGTGACTACACTGAAAAGGCTTCTCTCCGGTGTGTGTTCTCTGGTGTACTAGCAATTCTCCTTTCCGCCTACACCTGTAGTGGCAGTTGCTACATTGAAATGGCTTCGCCCCAGTGTGTTTCATCATGTGCAGTCTTATGTTTGATTTTCGACTGCATTTGTAATCACAGTGGCTACACTGAAAAGGCTTTTCCCCGGTGTGTGTCATCTGATGTATTCGCAGGCGTCCTTGCTGCCTGCAACTGTAGTCGCAGTTGCTACATTGAAATGGCTTCGCCCCAGTGTGTATCATAATGTGTCTTTTTAAGCCTGATTTTTGACTGCATTTGTAATCGCAGTGACTACACTGAAAAGGCTTCTCCCCGGTGTGTGTCCTCTGGTGTACAAGCAATTCTCCTTTCCACATGCACCTGTAGTCGCAGTTGCTACATTGAAATGGCTGGGCCCCAGTGTGTCTCATCATGTGTAGTTTTATGTTTGATTTTCGACTGCATTTGTAATCGCAGTGGCTACACTGAAAAGGCTTTTCCCCGGTGTGTGTCATCTGATGTATTCGCAGTTGTCTTTTCTGCCCGCAACTGTAGTCGCAGTTGCTACATTGAAATGGCTTCGCCACAGTGTGTATCATGATGTGTCTTTTTAGGACAGGTTTTTGACTGCATTTGTAATTGCAGTGACTACACTGAAAAGGCTTGTCCCCGGTGTGTGTTCTCTGGTGTACTAGCAAGTCTCCTTTCTGCCTGCAGCTGTAGTCGCAGTTACTACATTGAAACGGCTTCGCCCCAGTGTGTCTCATCATGTGTATTTTTATGTTTGATTTTTGATTGCATTTGTAATCACAGTGCTTACACTGAAAAGGCTTGTCCCCGGTGTGTGTTCTCTGGTGTTTTAACAAGTCTCCTTTCTGCCTGCAACTGTAGTCGCAGTTGCTACATTGAAATGGCTTCGCCCCAGTGTGTATCATCATGTGTCTTTTTAGGACTGATATTCGATTGCATTTGTAATCGCAGTAGCTACACTGAAAAGGCTTCTCCCCGGTGTGTGTCATATGATGTATTCGCAGGTGTCCTTTCTGCCTGCAACTGTAGTCGCAGTTGCTACATTGAAATGGCTTCGCCCCAGTGTGTATCATGTTGTGTCTTTTTAGTACTGATATTCGATTGCATTTGTAATCGCAGTAGCTACACTGAAAAAGCTTCTCTCCAGTGTGTGTCATCTGATGTATTCGCAGGCGTCCTTTCTGCCTGCAACTGTAGTCGCAGTTGCTACATTGAAATGGCTTGGCCCCAGTGTGCAACATTATGTGTTTTTTTAGGACTGATTTTTGAATGCATTTGTAATTACACTGACTACACTGAAAAGGCTTCTTTTCGGTGTGTGTCCTTTGGTGAACTAGCAATTCTCCTTTCCGCCTGCACCTGTAGTCGCAGTTGCTACATTGAAATGGCTGGGCCCCAGTGTGTATCATCATGTGTATTTTTATGTTTGATTTTCGACTGCATTTGTAATCACAGTGACTACAGTGAAAAGGGATCTCCCCGGTGTGTGTCATCTGATGTATTCGCAGGCTTCCTTTCTGCCTGCAACTGTAGTCGCAGTTGCTACATTGAAATGGCTTCGCCCCAGTGTGTATCATCATGTGTCTTTTTAGGACTGATATTCGATTGCATTTATAATCGCAGTGACTACACTGAAAAGGTTTCTCCCCGGTGTGTATCATCAAGTGTTGTTTAAGGGCTGATTTTTGAATGCATTTGTAATCACAGTGACTACACTGAAAAGGCTTGTCCCCGGTGTGTGTCCTCTGGTGTACTAGCAAGTGTCCTTTCAGCCTGAACCTGTAGTGGCAGTAGCTACATTGAAATGGCTTCGCCCCAGTGTGTATCATCTGGTGTATTTGTAAGTGTGATTGGTTAAGGTTAACATGGATATGGTGACTCTTTATATGGATCCGCAAACTCTTCTTGGAACTTGTTGAATACTCACATTCAGCACACATGAAATTTGTAACACCGTGTTCACTTTTTTCATGCTCTAATACAAGCAATTTAGTTTGAAATGTAGAACTACAAAAATCACAATTAAATTTCTTGGATCCAGACGATAAGTGAGTACATTGTATGTGTTCTCTTAAAAAAGACTTATTTATAAAATGTTCGCCACAGTGTTCGCAGCCATATGGTTTGCCTCCGCTGAGAACAGTCGCGTCGTCACGGAGGCGTTCGAGCACCACGGAACAACCCATCGCGAGCTGTTCTCTAACGCGGGCGGCGCAGCCCTCCGAAAACACTGAAACACAAATTACCAAAACAATTTAAACGGATATGGGGTAGTGAACAAATCACGCGAGGTGTTTTCGGTTACTTTTTGACCCCCTCCTCCCCCTTGGTGATATATGGTGAGGTTTTTGGCTACCCCCCTCCCCCCACACAACCACACGTGTATTTTTTTGAAGTTTTTTCATTCGACCTAATTTTAAGATAAATAGTATTGTATATAGAAAATCTTGTTTATTTTCGTTAAATAGACTCGCTATTTTGAAGTGAGTGAGTGAGTGAAGATTGTTTTTTAACGAAACCGAGAAAAAGCATTTACTCATGTGGTAGGTTTTTTTTCTTAGTTTCGTTCACTGTACAAAAAAAAATACAGGTGAGGTTTCCTTATTAAATTCTTAACGAAAAAGGTTATATTTTTTTTTGATATGACGCACCATATTCATGTTATGGCTAGATGAACTTCGACAAAATTTTACCGTTGAAAAACTTGTTAAAGTTCAATATAACATAGTACGCGATAGTACTAAAAGAAATCATACAGGAGAATAACCTTGCAAGCTTATTCTCCGTATATGATTTATTTCAGTAGTATCACGTACTAACTTATATTGAACTTCAACAAGTTAATACATGAATATGGTGAATCTTACCAAAAAGTTGTAAATAACCTTTTTTGTTTTAAATTTATTAAGGATAATATCTTACCTTGACACTTTTTTCCTAACTCTAATACTTTTCTAAAAAAAAAAGGGTTGCACTCCGGGAGTGCCCACAGAAGTGAAAACTCAATGACTAGTCCAAAAATGTCTGCAGCACTATCATGACGTCAGCGTTACGTTACGCGTTACGCTGAATAATTTTTTCCCCAGCTCAAAAAGTACTCAGCGCCGCTAAAGAAGTTTTCACTTCAAAAAACCGTCAACCGGGACATATTTCATGCTAAAAGGGGGAGGTTGCGTCAGGGGGAGGGCGAGAGACGCTAGTGTGCGTAAAGCACCACACCCAAAGGTATCATACTACATTCATTGAATGCTGGCTATAATTTGTTTGTCTTCTCCATACATTAGAACATAATTTAACCTAATCATACCCGTATAATGTATATATAAATAAATAGTCATAATAATAATAATCATAAAGAAGACGAAGTGATGATGACGAACAACTATCGGAAATATATCCTGAAGGACGGTACGGTCGACATTTGTCGGGCATGCCGCCGTCCTGGAGAGTCACTCAGGCATATCATTTCCGGTTGTTCTCATCTTGCTAACGGCGAGTACTTGCACAGACAGATTCGACGATCATTGTCCCGATAGTCGTTTCAGTGAACGGTTTAATAGCGAAGAGTCTCGACCAACATCTCGAGAGACTCTCGCTAGGTGGTTGGATCAAGGGACAGATGCAGAAGGCGGTGATCTTGGACACGGCGCGGATAGTACGTCGGTTCCTCTCTGCAGCCCTGACCACCGGTAGCTTGGGCCTTGCCCCGCTGCTGGCGGCACCCTAGGTTAGGTTTTTTATAAGGTGTTTATATGTATTTTTTATTGTTTTGTAAGTGTTTTTATGTTTTACTTTTATATTCATATTATAAAAACCCTAGCCTAAGAGAAATGATGAATAAAGTATAAAATTAATAATCACATTCATAATATATAATAATTAAAAACATTGTATTATGTGTAGAGTTAAAGGTGACTCAGCTCAGGTAAGAAAGCACATCAAATTGTATGAAAGCATCTCATAACAATCAGTTAGATTCATATAATATGTATTCTCATTTCTTTTATTGATTTTATTTTCTTTTCCTTTTGTAAGATTTGATTTGTTTTCTGAAAGAGCTACGTGTTTGTGATTTCATGTACATATATGTTTATTTTTTATATCAAATTCTATAAAGTTATGTACTCACTGAGTATAATTGCATGAATTCTATAGTAATTTAAATTGTATTTTTCTTAATTACTCGTAATGCATGTTAATTATAAGATGTAATAATGTTTTGAAAAGATGTGTCCCGCCGAGTTTGTTGCCGGTCCCATATTGGGATACCCTCCTCCAATTGAGGGGGGATTTAAATCTTCTCGGGGCAGAGGTGTACGGTTGGAGCCGGTAAATTTATTTGACGTTCATAAGCGCATTGTAATATGCCTACTTGAATAAACTATTTTTTATCTTTATCATAACAAATATACATACTTGCACAGACATAATCTCGTAGCCAGGATTATTCACCAGCAACTTGCCCTTCTATATGGCCTTGTGGACCGCGAAGTACCGTACTACAAGTACTCACCTGCGCCTGTTCTCGAGAATGGTCGTGCCACGATCTATTGGGATCGATCTATCATCACTGACAGGACTATTGTAGCCAATAAGCCTGATATTGTGATAATAGATTGACCGCAACGTCGGGCCGTGCTCGTTGACATCACCATCCCCCATGATGAGAATCTCGTGAAGGCCGAGAAGGACAAGTCCAGCAAGTACCTAGACTTAGCTCACGAGATAACCGCCATGTGGGATGTTGACTCGACGATCATTGTTCCTATAGTCGTGTCAGCGAACGGTCTCATAGCGAAGAGTCTCGACCAACACCTAGAGAGACTCTCGCTAAGTGGTTGGATCAAGGGTCAGATGCAGAAGGCGGTAATTTTGGACACGGTGCGTATAGTACGTCGATTCCTCACTCTGCGGCCCTGACCACCGGCAGCTTGGGCCCTGCCCCGCTGCCGGCGGCACCCTAGGTTAGGTTTTTTATAATGTGTTTATAATGTTTTTTTATTGTTTTGTAAGTGTTTTTATATTTTACTTTTATATTCATATTATAATTAACCTAACTTAAGAAGAAAAATAAATAAAGAGAATAATCATAATAATCATTTATTTATTTCTTGAATGCGGTACAATAAAGATGTAAAATACAATTTCTGAACAGCACATCCTGCCAGAATGGCATAGAAATATTGAATATTACCTAAAACTATGACTAGATTCTTATGACCTACCATGCAGCATGCAAAAATAATACAGTCACGATATTTAAATACTACATTATACTATGTATGTAGTGAATAAATAACGAACGTAAATAATAAACTGACCTTGTAATGGGAGCACCCTAGGGCGGTGCCACTCCTCGGGGCCCAGCACGAGCTCGTCCTTGACCTCATGGTCCAAGTATAGTTCAGCCTCCGCGGCCGCCGCGCTCACTCCGCGCAGCACGCTGTCCTCGGACTCCCGCTCCTCCACGCACACCTCTCCAGGCTCCATTTTCTCGCACACCTCTCCGGGCTCTGTTTTCACGCACACCTCTCCGGGCTCTGTTTTCACGCACACCTCTCCGGGCTCTGTTTTCACGCACACCTCTCCGTGCTCCGTTTTCACGCACACCTCTCCGTGCTCCGTTTTCACGCACACCTCTCCGGGCTCTGTTTTCACGCACACCTCTCCGGACTCCGTCACCACACACACCTCTGCCTCCTCAAGATGTGCTGTCCGTAGTGACATGTTGTGCACTATAGCTGTAGTATCTGGTACCGGCAGCACCTGCAATGTATGTACATGATTACCTGTGTTGCTTCAAAACAACAAGTCACGAAATTATATGATTTATACAAGATGCACTGGGAACCCCAAGGGTTGTAATCATACATTCCTCAGGTCAAAAAAGTGAACAATATTATACAGGGTGGACGAAATTTATGGGCCCTGGAGGGAAAGTGCCTTAAAACTTTAAGTTAGCTCATTTCACTTCATCATCATCATGATATCAGCCAGAGGACATCCACTGCTGGACACAGGCCTCCACCACAGAGTGCCACAATGACTGGTCTTGCGCCACCCGCATCCAGCGGACTCCCGCGACCTTTACCAGGTCATCAGTCCACCTTGTGGGGGGTCTACCCTCGCTACGCCTTCCGGTACGTGGTCGCCACTCGAGAAACTTTACCCCCCAATGGCCATCGGTTCTACGGACAATGTACCCTGCCCACTGCCACTTGCATAAGTTTAGCGATTCATTTTACTTAGAGGAGACATTCATTTATTTTTAAAAAGAAACAACTTCATCCATGCCTAGAATACTAGTTCATGGTATGCCACTGACTATTAATATCCCTGTGTCACAAAACTGTGCCACGACTATCTAAAATTACTTCATTACACAATACATATACATATTATTCGTAATCGGTGGTTGAGCACAGGACAGATTTGAAAAATAAGCAGAGGTAGAGTCACACTCCCGGCTTTCAGAGACTCTCAGTTAAACTTGTTGTCGTATGTGAAAGAGACAGCAATAACTTGTCCTATCTTGCTTCAATATTTTTAATTTAACTGGTTAATTTCGTTCCACAAAAACAAAAGGCGAACGGACAGTTCTTTAAGAAAATCCTTTTCATTCCCAGGATTTCATGAAACCGGTTAGAAAAATAAAACAGTTTTTTTTGCGATTTTTACTTTTTTTGAGGTTACCGAGCCCTGGCACAGGATAAATAGTAGTACAGTCGCCATCAGATATACGCACTCTAATACCTTGACAATAGAGGCGGGTTCAGATATTTGTGAGCGCCTCGGCCGCTCCAATATATATGGTAGCGACTGTACTAGCCCTGGATAGTTTCTAAGACAAGTTTAATAAAATCACAGTAGGCGTAAACCCGAGGAAATAGGCGCGTTACGAAATCGCAGTCGGGTCTCGGTGATGCAGCGTCAGTTTAGTAGGTAAGTAAGTAAATATTCTTTATTGCACCAATAATTTATGCATTTATACATTTTACATACGTAAAACTGCAAAGAAGTTTTAACGGAAATATTTAACCAAGTAACAACAAGCGGTTTTATCGCTTAAAAGCGATCTCTTCCAGACAACCAAAAGGTACAGGTACATAGCAAAAAACGTCTATATTTTCAGATAAAGAGCTATAAAAGATATACACTAATACACACCTATGTATGCCTTAATCTTCAAACACACGACCAACACGACTCGGGGACGACTCGGGCGGGCTCGCGACAGTACCGCGGGTGCGGTAATTGATTTACTTGACTACAATATAATTCCTAATAATAAGATTTCGTTTAGAACAATAAATAAATATGAATACTAAACTAACCCCAAACATTTTGACATTTTCTCACTCTAGCTACAGATTAGAAAATAATGCGCTTAACGTAAGGGCTCCACAGATCTAATCAAATTTTAAGGACGTAACACACTACCGCACCGTACCGCGTCCTTGGTGTGCCGCATCCATAAGTGAGAGCGAGAAAGAATAAGAAATGTTTATTAGATAGTTTATTCATTTAGTTTAGACCAACAGAACAGAAAAGAAGAGAATTATTATATAATAGAAGGATGAAAACCCTTCGCGCCTACATTTGTTAAATTTGCCGCTCTTTTCTACTGACTGACTGACTGACTATACAAATATTCGTAGTCTTCATAGTTTACAAGAGCTCGAGCTGTTCCACTGTCATGCCGGCTGTACATGCTCGGCGAGACGGTCTCGCCGTGTACACCATGTACACACTCGTTGAATCATATTTTAAACCGCGGATGCCCGCCACGATGAACAAGAAATTGTTGCTGCGATTTGCCTCGGTGCTGCTAGCTACTATAATGATTTAGGCGTATATCATAAAAAAAATACTAAGCCATGGAGCAGAAGGAGGTGGTGGATGGTTACCTTGGTTACTATGCACCGCAAAAGAACCCAAATTGAAACCGCTCACTTATTCGGACCCAAGCATTGTATTTAAGCAGCTTATCTTTATGTTTCACACCTTTTGGGTTCCATAGGACTGGTTCCATTTGGTAAAATCTAAAAACTGCAATTCAGTCTTGTTGGACCACATTTTAACGGCTTATTACCAAAACGTGTCTTTACAGAAACACTTGTTTCTTTGTTTGTTTGTTCATAGATTTTTGTCGGTAGTTACACAAATCTATGTTTTAACAATGAGTGTGTACATGCTCTGCCTCGCTGCCCTCACGGGAGCAGTGAGACCCTTTGACTCGGCCGCAAAGAACCGACCGCAATCGGAGAACGGAGAGACGAGACAAGAATGACCGAGACAAGAAGAGAGCAGTCTGTACACACTCTCTCTCGGCCTGTCTCGGGGTGTCTCGCCGATAGTGTACAGCCGGCATCAGGAATTGTGTCAACTGCATGAATCAAGGCCCCAACGAGATCCATAACCTTTGGAAGCGGCGCACCAGGGGCGCGGTGCGGTGCGGTAGTGTGTTACGCCCTTAACATTTGATAGATCTGTGGAGCTGCACATCTGCTGATCTGTGGTCGAAAAATCAGGCAGATCGTAATGTTCCTGTGTATTGTTTTGAGGATAGTCACATTAAACCAATATATAGGTAAGATAGGTTCGTTAGGTTGCTTCAGATACCCGAAGGGCAAACTGTCCAGAAATAGTAGCCCCGCTACGCGGGACTCCGTTGTCTCAGGGAACGAGTCAAAGATTATCACGTTTCACGAAATGCCTAGGAATTTCACGATATGCCTGATCTCACGATCGGCCGCCGACATATATATTATCTTGTATTCTGAAAAATATTTATTTGTTCTGCAAGGGGGCAAAGTTGTTGTGTAATCATGTTGCAACATTGCAGGTGCTGCCGGTACCAGTTACTACAGCTATAGTGCACAACATGTCACTAGGGACAGCACATCTTGAGGAGGCAGAGGTGGTGTGTGTTAAGACAGAGCATGGAGAGGTGTGCGTGAAAACGGAGCTTGGAGAGGTGTGCCTGCAAACGGAGCCTGGAGAGGTGTGCGTGATAACAGAGCCTGGAGAGGTGTGCGTGAAAACAGAGCCCGGAGAGGTGTGCGTGAACACAGCGCCCGGAGAGGTGTGCGTGAAAACGGAACATGGAGAGGTGTGCATGAAGGAGGAGCGGGAGTGCGAGGACAGCGTGCTGCGCGGAGTGAGCGCGGCGGCCGCAGAGGCTGCACTGTACATCGACCATGAGGTCAAGGACGAGCTCGTGCTGGGCCCCGAGGAGTGGCACCGCCCTAGGGTGCTCCCATTACAAGGTCAGTTTATTATTTAAAAATAATAATGTTTGTATGAAGCTGAGCTATTCACTATTTATTTATATATATACATATGTATACGGACAGGTATGGATATTTACCTTTGTACATTATCATTTATCAAAATTGGCAAGAAATTCTTACGCGAAACACGCAGAGAGGCGCCACTACCACAATCTATCACAATCTGGGGGTCTACCGCGAAACAAGAAAATCGAAATTTCGTTATCTAACCTCTCCATTACTCTTGCATATTTGAGCGATAAAGAGGCAGACTAAAGTTCGATTTTCGGCTTTCCCGGTAAGCCCTTGTCATAGAAAAAAAACATTGATTTCTCACTCGATATATCAGTTTTGGTACCAAAAAATACTATTATTTTCATAGTCGACATCTAGCTATGAGTAGCGGAATTATCAGTACTGCTACTTGACAATAGATGTAGCACCGGCCGGAAAATTTAATGCTCAACAACATAAGACCAGTTTCCTAATCCTAATGTTGCCATAAGGCTTTACAATGCATACGTTCGCATATATATAAGAAATATATACGAAGCAAGCACTGCTAGAATACAGCTAGAAAGTAAGGGAGAAGAGATCAAAATAAACAAAGGAGTACGACAAGGGGATCCTCTTTCTCCAAAAATATTCTCTGCAGTGCTTGAGGGAATATTTCGTAATCTTAAATGGGATGGGAATCCCAAATACGGACTTAAAATTAATGGTACTACTCTTACACATTTACGATTTGCAGATGATCTAGTGCTGATAGCAAAAACAGCTGAAGACCTGCAAAATATGCTAAAGGAACTAGCTTGCGAGAGCGAGGCTGGGGCTTCGAATGAATGCAGAAAAAACAAAAACAATGACCAACTCCAAAAAGACACCTATAGTGGGAAATGAAGAAACCATTGAGTATGTCGATGAATACATATATTTGGGACAAACAATATCCATGGATAACCAGATGGAGAAAGAGATTGCTAGAAGAACAACAAACGCATGGAAACGGTACTGGTCACTGAGAGAAGTAATGAAGAATAAGGAAATTAATATAGCCACGAAGAGGAAGCTATTTAATACATGCATTTTACCAGTCTTAACCTATGGTAGCCAAACTTGGACTTTAACTAAGAGCAACCTAAAAAACTACAAGTATGTCAAAGGTCCATGGAAAGAAGTATGATTGGAGTTAAATTGAGAGATAGAATTAGAAATAAGTTGATTAGATCTAAAACACGTGTAGAGGATGTAACCATTAAAGTTAAATCACTCAAATGGAGGTGGACAGGACATATGATCAGAGGCAAAGAGAAATGGAGCAAGAGAATTATATGGTGGTTCCTGAAAGATAGAAAAAGAAAACAAGCACCACCAAAAATGAGATGGGAAGACGAAATTGAATTCGCAGGGAGACAGTGGACTAGACTAGCGAGAGACAGGGAAAAATGGAAAGGGATGGAAGAGGCCTTTGCCAAACGGCATACAGACCAAACCGATGTTGTCTGAAATAGTAATAAAGTAAATTATATATTTTGATAAGTTATGTACAATAATATGTAAACTCTTAAACTGTAATTTGTCTGAATAAAAGGCTTATATTATTACGTTCGCAGCAGGCTGGAATTTGGCACTATAGTTTGGGATCCCCACGAATCAAAATATATCCTAAATATAGAGAAAATACAGCGCAAATTTGTTAGGTTTATATACAGACGTAAATATGGATACTACCCCTATATGTATCCGTCACTATTTGTTTCGGCTATGGTGGGATTGGACACTCTGGAATTGAGAAGGAAGTTGCTGTTTATAGTACACTACTATCAGCGCTAGGGTTTCTGCTCGAGAATTCCCGAGGCGAGAAATCTCGAGAAATTTGTCCTAAGTCGAGACGGGAAAAAAATATTCCATGCCTCGAGAACTCGAGAAATAAATCTCTTGTGATAAGTAAAAAGAAAACACACATGATGTGTCTATAATGTATTTCTTTAGGTATTAAATAAATATGAACAATGTTTTATTTTACGTTTTCAGGTAGGAACCTACTTAAAAAAATTATTACCAACCAAATAAAAAACTACCTTTGATCCGTCCCCTATCGTTCTAGCTTTAACCGATTTTCATGTTTTGAAACTTTTGAACTATCATGATTCATGACATTCATGTAGTGTCTTGAAAAACGCTTTAAAAAAATTGTTACGAATTACAGGACCATGTAATAAGTGTAATAACAAATATTACAAAACTAAATTACTATTGATAAATCAAATCATTACTATTTTAGCAGCTTTTTTGTTACGTTGAGTAAGTACGAGTAATTAATATTACGTAGTAAAACTTCTGTAAGTTTTGTCACATCGAGTTAAATTTATTGACTTGAATATTGCTGCCTAGTAAAATACCATAAGGACTGTTCAGTTTACTAAGCGGACACTCTTACACCTCTTTTAATCGGCGAATTTAAAATCAATTGACGTACAGCTCATAACAATATAATCAACAATCCCTTATTTATCAATTGCTACATATTTGTTCCCATAATAGTCAAATATTTTTCCCGAAGGACCGAACAAATTTGGAACATAGCAAGTTAGTTCTGCAATAAGGATGCACAGGCTAGTATTCACTGCGAAAAATCGTAAATATGTACATATTTTCCAAGTTAAACGTGAATAAAATAATTAAAACATTTGGAGAGCATCATATGCTTGAAGATTTTAGAAAATCCCGGCACAGAAGCGGCCCGGCCAATCCAGAAACAAAAGTATTGTCATGCGGCTGTTAAAATCAATAAATTACTTATCGGTTCGCGAAATTCCTAAGACAGCAGGCGTTAGAGTAGGCACAGATTAAAATATAAGAAGTATGTACAATAAATGGACCCATAAAAAGAAAAAAATGGACAAAAGAATTACAGAGCAGCGAAAGCAATCGAAAAAAAGAAGCGTCAAACTGTACTACATTTTACATTAAGATAAATTTCGTAGCATTTTAATGGACAACGGAAAATGCGTAAAATGTTGCTGTAGGACGTTACCAATGGCCCTGATGCTACCATGCCGTTGTAGAAGATCATATATTCGACGAGGAGAGTAACATGAAAATTGACCAATTCATGAAGAAAGTCCTTGTCTGGCAGGCAATTGGTTCCTGTGGCCTTAAAAAGTTTGTTCTATTTTGCGACATGAACTTTGGTTGCGACATTTACAGAAAATAATGCATCTAATAACGAGTACTTTCCGTCTATCAGACGCATAATGTCACCTCTTCATTTCGGCCTGATTTGGCAAGTGCCCACTATGCTGGTCAGAAAGTGAAGCTACTGAATTTGAAAAACATTGATTTCGTTCAAAAACAAGTCAACTCATCTAATTGCCCGGAACTCCACTCCATCGAGTGGCACTAGACTAATGTGAAGATGCGCTTAAAAAAGGGTAGATGAGAAGCTAAAACATTGAAAGAATTCAAACGAATGTTGTTTACAACTTGTCAAAAAGTGTCAAAAACTGATGTGCAGGCACTTGAACGGCGCAACCGTGCAAAAGTACGAAAATCTTACCGATGTTATTATATTATACTATATTTATATTAAAATGTTTTGCGTTGGTTTCCGTTTTTATTATATTTATCTAAATAAAGCGATTCCAGAATTAGAAAAATGTAATTTATACTTTTTTGTGTGTCCGCTTAATAAAATGAACAGTCCTTATTGTAGTTTATTTACATTTTGTTGAACACCTAAAGAAATACACTATAGCATAACACATCGCCGGTGCGCACGCCTGCACCTATAGTCTTTTGTTGTTGTTGTATTTTTGATTATTAAGTGCAATTTATGGTGACTAAAAATGTAGCATATGTTTGATTATTGGTCTCACCTAAGATTCCTACGAGTCTGATTTGGAAAAAAGCAAAAAAAATTTAATAACATGGTGTGTTTTTGAGCTTTGAAAATTTCTCGAGATACTCGAGAAACTCGAGAAATCTTGGTCGAGAATTCCCGTGCCTCGAGAAATTAAAAAGGTCGAGAAACCAGAAACCCTAATCAGCGCCTAAATAATAGTGTTGACAATCCGAGTGTGTTGGGGCAGATAGGACTGCACGTCTCCATTCTAAAGCGCGGAGGTGGCGCTGCGTTGGAGCCCCGGCGACGCCCGCATCCGTTCGCGCGGAGCGTTGCGCGCACTCGACGGGGTGATAATGCTCCCACGCGCAGAGCACATCTGCTGCTGAACAAATATTCCGCGATAGTATGGGTGCTTTCGTGAAACGTGTTAAGCTGTATCTTGGCAATTACAGAGCAATATAGGTAGGCAATTAATTTAAACTTGATATGATTTATATATTATTATGGTGACCTCGTATTATATTTAATTTTGACTTATATAAAATAAAATAAATAATTTTTAGTACATTAGGTTAGGTCTAATTTATAATTTGAAACTCGTGAATTATTTATAATGTAATTTAATAATATGGCTGTATATATTTTTAGAAATAAGATTATAGTTTGACATGCATGTATTAATATAATGTAATTTAATTTTATGAAGTGATATTGTATCTAGTATGTAAGTGCTTTGGTTTAGAACTGTAAACTTGCATATTTGGAAATAAATCATAATAATAATAAACACTTTCCAGTCGGTGCTACATCTATTGTCAAGTAGCAGTACTGATAAATTCGCTACTCGATGCTAGATGTCAACTGGAAAATAATACGACTGACGACTGGGCTGGCCTAGTGGGTAGTGACCCTGCCTGCGAAGCCGATGGTCCTGGGTTCGAATCCCAGTAAGGGCATTTATTTGTATGATGACACAGATATTTGTTCCTGCGTCATGGGTGTTTTCTATGTATTTAAGTATTTGTATATTATATATATCGTTGCCTGAGTACCCACAACACAAGCCTTCTTGAGCTTACTGTGGGACTTAGTCAATCTGTGTAAGAAAGTCCTATAATAATATAATAGTCTTTTTGGTACCAAAACTAATGTATGGAGTGAGCATTCTTATCTTATGATACTATATTTCTCAATGTCATATTTTATTCTCTGTGAAAACTTATCAAAAACAGTTTAAGGCACAGTCCTTCCTCATCCTTTCAGCCTATATACGTCCCACTGCTGAGCACAGGCCTCCTCTCATGCGCGAGAGGGTTTGGGCTATAATATGTATAAGGCACAGTATGTATAAGTTACTCTACGGTTTACAATAGGCGCTAGTGCTGCACTCTGGCGGCAGAACATTGCAGTAATACCCCCTGTTACATATGATCTGATGCTTTCCTATATACTGGCCGTTTGTGTGAACTATTTTTCTGTGACTTTCGTTTGGCCCAGCGGGCCGAAAGTTGGCGGTTTCTGGCCGGAGGGCAGAAAAATTCATTAATAAGCTGTAATATCAGTTTAATTTGTTTTAATAATTTGTGTTTCAGTGTTTTCGGAGAGCTGCGCCGCCCGCGCCAGGGAACAGCTCGCGATGGGTTGCTCCGTGGTGCTCGAACGCCTCCGTGACGACGCGACTGTTCACAGTGGAGGCAAACCATATGGCTGCGAACACTGTGGCGAACATTTTATAAATAAGTCTATTTTAAGAGAACACATACAATGTACTCACTTATCATCTGGATCCAAGAAATTTAATTGTGATTTTTGTAGTTCTATATTTCAAACTAAATTGCTTGTAATAGAGCATGAAAAAAGTGAACACGGTGTTACAAATTTCATGTGTGCTGAATGTGAGTATTCAACAAGTTCCAAGAAGAGTTTGCGGATCCATATAAAGAGTCACCGTATCCATGTTAACCTTAACCAATCATACTTACAAATACACCAGATGATACACACTGGGGCGAAGCCATTTCAATGTAGCTACTGCGACTACAGGTTCAGGCAGAAAGGACACTTGCTAGTACATCAGAGGACACACACCGGGGAGAAGCCTTTTCAGTGTAGTCACTGCGATTACAAATTCACTCAAAAAGCAAACCTGAAAAGACACATGATGATACACACTAGTGAGAAGCTATTTAAATGCAGCAACTGCGACTACAGGTGCAGGCAGAAAGTAAACCTGCGATTACATCAGATGACACACACCGCGGAGATCCCTTTTCAGTGTAGTCACTGCGATTACAAATGCCGTCTAAAATCCGACCTGGAAAGACACATGATGATACACACTGGGGCGAAGCCATTTCAATGTAGCAACTGCGACTATAGGTGCAGGCAGAAAGTGAACCTGCGAATACATCAGATGACACACACCGGGGAGATCCCTTTTCAGTGTAGTCACTGCGATTACAAATGCAGTCGAAAATCAAACATAAAACTACACATGATGAACCACACTGGGGCGAAGCCATTTCAATGTAGCCACTGCGACTACAGGTGCAGGCGGAAAGGAGAATTGCTACTTCACCAGAGGACACACACCGGAGAGAAACCTTTTCAGTGTAGTCACTGTGATTACAAATGCAGTCAAAAATCTAACATAAAAATACACATGATGAAACACACTGGGGCGAAGCCATTTCAATGTAACTACTGCGACCAGAGGTGCAGGCAGAAAGGAGAATTGCTAATACACCAGAGGACACACACCGGAGAGAAACCTTTTCAGTGTAGTCACTGTGATTACAAATTCAGTCAAAAATCAGGCCTAAAAAAACACATGATGATACACACTGGGGCGAAGCCATTTCAATGTAGCAACTGCGACTACGGGTGCAGGTGGAAAGGAGACTTGTTAGTACACCAGAGGACACACACAGGGGAAAAGCGTTTTCAGTGTAGTCACTGTGATTACAAATGCAATCAAAAATCTGGCCTAGAAACACACATGATGATACACACTGGGGCCAAGCCATTTCAATGTAGTAACTGCGACTACAGTTGCAGGCAGAAAAGAGACTTGTTAGTACATCAGAGCACACACGCAGGGGAGAAGCCCTTTCAGTGTAGGCACTGTGATTACAAATGCAGTCAAAAATCAGCCCTAAAAAGACACATGATGATACACACTGGGGCGAAGCCATTTCAATGTAGCAACTGCGACTACAGGTGCAGGCGGAAAGGAGAATTGCTAACACACCAGAGAATACACACAGGGGAGAAGCCTTTTCGGTGCAGTCACTGCGATTATAAAGGCCGTGATAAATCAAGCCTACAAAGGCACCAGAAGGCGCATGCTGGGCCGAAGCCTGACAACGCAGCAATAGCGACTACAAGTGCAGCCTGAAACAGCACCTACAAAGACATCATTTTTTTTAAATCTAATACTTTAAACATACCGAATACCCACAAACTCTGTTCCTAATCCTAGTTCAATTCAATACTATACTTTATAATACCTCCTTTTATTTAAAATGTCATATCCATTAGTATAAAAGTCATTATTTTGTTAGTTTCTTATGTCAAATCCTTGTAAGTATAAAGAAATGTCTACTCTAATACAATATTAAATATCATCATTAAAAAACACATGTAAAATTCGAAGTAAAAATAAACTTAATCTACAAAAGTTAAACATTAAATTTGTATGGTTAAAAGTCGTAACATATTAGGTGACATACTTTCATATTTTTAAATCTGAAACTAGAAACATATAATTTAAGTGTTACTTACTTCTCTTTAAATTTAATTTAAGGCCTTGCTCTAGCTACAGATTAGAAAAGAATGCGCTCAACGTAAGGGCTCCTCAGATCTTCTATCAAATTTTAAAGCTGTAACACACTACCGCACCGAACCGCGTCCATGGTGTGCCGCACCCACAAGTGAGAGCGGGAAAGAGGTATTTCAGAAGTAAAAAGCACAAAATTCAGATTTTCTATGCCACGATAACCCTTCGCGCCTACTTTTCTTAAATTTGCCGCTCTCGTTCTACTGACGAAAATGGCTTGACAGACTATACAAATATTCAAGGCGTATCCAGACTAGTCAATTGTTCGCTAATCCGGTAAAATTGCCCGATCGAATCAGAATGTATGTGAATAATCAGGGAAATGTATCTATAACATTTTTAGTAAAAACGTGGTAACAGAATTTATGGACCGACTAGGTAACAGTGGCGGCGCGTCCATAAAAGCCGATTCCTACCGGCTTGCCTGTTTTTGGACGTTTGAGCAGAGTTGTAAAGGAAATATGTAAGCCAAATTAGCCCCGGCTTGCCTATGAATATGTTTGACGCGCCGCCACTGCTAGGTAAGGTAAGGGGTATCCAGACGGGACTGACGAAATCAGTCGATTTGTTCAGGAAAATAATTGGTCAATCTCATCTAGCGTCCACACGTACACAAGTTAAATCACCAATTTGCATTCTACTATGAAAATTGGCTCGTGCTGATGTGATCATTTCATCAGATTGGCGAAAAATTGTCTCGTCTGGATACAAATTTACTTTAGGGGCTACCGCGAAAACAGAAATTCGCAAATTGCGGGGATCTTTCTCTTTTACTCCAATGAAGGCGTAATTAGAGTGACAGAGAAAAATCCCCGCAATTTGCGAACTTCGATTTTCGCTGTTATGGCCCTGAGGTGTTCCAACGTAGTGATTATATTCTCTTTGGTGTTCGACGCCACGTGTCTTTCTCTCTCTCTCTTACTTCTAATGCGATGCTTTGTAATCCGAGGGCCTACCGCGAAAGACGAGATTCGCACATTGCAGGGATTTTCCAATGAAGATGTAATTAGATTGACAGAGAAAGATGCCCGCAATTTGCGATCTTAGATATTCGCGGTTATAGCGTCTCTATCGCTCTTGCATATTCGAACAATAGAGAAACGGACAAAGAAATTTCGATTTATTTTTTCTCAATAGGGCTTCAGCTTACAAGATCTAGGTGAAAACTTCACAGAATGTATAAAAAATCTAAAATATAGTATATCACTTTATTTACATTATTGCTAAGTTCAATGTCAGTACATTATGCGACATTTTGAATATATTTTTTAACACAAAATGTGTAGTTAATGTTATCATCTAGCTCACACCAGGTTCATATATTACGAACTTATTACGAATGACTAGAATGCTTATTGCAGGCAAGCATACACATCACATATAGGTACAGAATTTAGAAGGTAGGTTATATAATAGTGTTAGAACTTCACTAGCACTAACAGTGCTACTCACTCATGCTCTGTTAGTGCTTGAAAATGGAGACCTAGGCTCGCGCAAATCACTAAAAAACTAAAAACAGGTGTAAAACCGTAAAATTAGCTCGAAGTAAAGTCCACAATTAAAATGATTGCTAATCAGACCATTTCGTGACACTTTCTCCTTCGGGGTCATCCATTAATTACGTCACAGGAATTTCTAGGTTTTTTGACCCCTCCCCCCTCCTTGTCACACTTGGTCACATTTGGCAAACCCCTCCCCCCTTAGTGTGACGTCACATTTTTTCTACGAAATCGCCAAATCGAATTAAGTAAGTACCTAAGAATTATTAATATTTTATCCAAATATTTTTGACGATATAAATATTAGTAATTTAATAACCCAAAACTGCTTAGGAAAGAAAATTAAACGAATAAAAACGATTATCGTTTTAAAAACTTGTTATTTAAATGTACAGCGAATAAAATAATTTAAATAAATTCTCGGTTACTGATGAAGTTAAAGTGACGTCACAAAGTTTGTGTCTCCCCCCTCCCCCATGTCACAATATGTCACATTTTCTTGACCCCCTCCCTCCCTCTAAACGTGTGATGTAATTAATGGATGACCCCTTCCCATGTTTTCTTTTGTGTCTCTTCTGTGTTTGTGCTTACGAATACATTATTTTTATTCTATTATTTTAATCTAGAGATGCCCCGAATAGTGGTTTTGGCCGAATATTCGGCCCCTCTCTCGGCCGGTGACATGAGATCATTTTGAGTCACAATTATGTATTATGAATTTTTTTGTTGAACAGAATAAATGAATGTAGTTGTCAATCAAATCAGACCCATGATAAAAATAAAATATTTTGTAATCAACAAATGCTCAAAAAAGGGTCGCTTCGTATTTAACTAGTTCTTACTTCGTATTTAGGGTTCCGTACCTCAAAAGGAAAAAACGGAATCCTTATAGGATCAATTGTGCGTTTGTCTGTCTGCCCGACCATTCCCCCCCCCTCTTTATCTCTGAAACTACTGGGCCTAAAATTTTGAAAAAAATACACAAAATAGTACTTTACCTATGGATGACAGGAAAACCTATTAGAAATGTGCAGTCAAGCGTGAGTCGGACTTATGTACGGAACCCTTGGAACACGAGTCCAACTTGCACTTGACCGGTTTTTTGTGTAATATTTCTCTTTAGGTGCAACAGATATTCGGTAATCGGCCGGATAGTAGGCAACATTTGACCGAACACCGAATACTCGGCAAAATGGCCGAATAGGCCAAATACCGATTAGTTGTTGGATATTCATGGCATCTCTAAACTGCAAAACGTAATTCAAGACCAAAAAAAGTAAGACAGTGTTGCCACTGCAGTAATTTGTTTGTAAAATAGTAAATTCCTTTTGATGCATAATCACGCTAAGTTAATTTATTTACCTATTAGTAATTTTACTCCTACAATTTAAAAAGTACTTTTATTTATTTATTTTTACATAAATACAAGACGCGCTAGTAAAAAGTGGCAACATTGTCTTACTTTTTTAGGGTTCCGTAGCCAAATAGCAAAAAACGGAACCCTATAGATTCGTCATGTCTGTCTGTCTGTCCGTCTGTATGTCACAGCTACTTTTTTCCGAAACTATAAGAACTATACTGTTGAAACTTGGTAAGTAGATGTATTCTGTGAACCTCATTAAGATTTTCACACAAAGAAAAAAAAAATACATTTTGGGGGTCCCCCATACTTAAAACTGAAACTAAAAAAAAAAATCATTAAATCCATACGTGTGGGGTGTCTATGGATAGGTCTTCAAAAATGATATTGAGGTTTCTAATATCATTTTTTTCTAAACTGAATAGTTTGCGCGAGAGACACTTCCAAAGTGGTAAAATGTGTCCCCCCCCCGTAACTTCTAAAATAAAAGAATGATAAAACAAAAAAAAATATATGATGAACATTACCATGCAAACTTCCATCGAAAATTGATTTGAACGAGATCTAGTAAGTAGTTTTTTTAATCGTCATAAATCGTAAACCGCTATTTTATTATGTTACTGGCTGTTACGGAACCCTTCATGGGCAGGGCAGGCGTGGCTCACTCCGCGATTTCGTCGCTTCGCTACAGGTAGCCAAAAGTCCATCCGTTCGACCCCAATTTTGGGGTTTGCCATAAGCCGCGCGTGGCGCTGTCGCCACCTAGCGGCCATATCTGTGCTGATCGTGACAGACGCGTTTTGTGACAGAGTCTTCTGTACCTAGTACTATTATTTTATTCTGTGTCATGGGCGAGTCCGACTCGCACTTGGCCGCTTTTTAGGGTTCCGTACCCAAAGGGTAAAACGGGACCCTATTACTAAGACTTCGCTGTCCGTCCGTCCGTCCGTCCGTCTGTCACCAGGCTGTATCTCACGAACCGTGATAGCTAGACAGTTGAAATTTTCACAGATGATGTATTTCTGTTGCCGCTATAACAACAAATACTAAAAACAGAATAAAATAACGATTTAAATGGGGCTCCCATACAACAAACGTGATTTTTGACCAAAGTTAAGCAACGTCGGGAGTGGTCAGTACTGGGATGGGCGTTTTTTTTTTTGCATTATGGTACGGAACCCTTCGTGCGCGAGTCCGACTCGCACTTGGCCGCTTTTTTGTTCTTGAATCACGTTTAGCAGTATAATTATTAGTATTAACAAGTGTTGTCCTTCCTCCGGGTCCGGGGCGGGCGGGGCGCGCGGGGCGGCGCGGGCAGCTTGAGGTGCACGGTGTGGACGTGCAGCTTGAGCGACGCCGCGTGCGCCAGCAGCTTGCCGCACACGCCGCACGCCACCTGCGGCCTCTGCCCCAGGTGCACCTGCACACAAATACAGGGGCCGATTGCAATACAGGGTGTGTCTGACCTTGGGGCTTTAAATCCAGGGCTCGATTCTACTCGCTAAACTGAGCTACTTTTATTATGGCACCGACCCCGAAATCCCGAATTATTTTTTACTTTTTCATACATTTTGGCTGATCAGATGTCGACGTTTTCTATGGAAAAGTCAAAAACTTTTTCCCGATTTTAGGGTTGGTCCCATAGTAAAAATTTGGCGAGTAAAATCAAGCCCTGGATTTAAAGCCCCATGGTCAGACACACCATGTATACGGCCCAATTCGAACTTTAAGATACGTCAGTTAATAGATCTAGAAACGATATGGATTAGATATGTCAGTGTCAAATGTGACGTTTCTTCAAACAAAAACGTCACTTTTGACACTGACACATCTAATCCATATCGTTTCCAAATAGGACAGATAGTCTCATCATCTTCCTCGCTTCATCCCGGCATTTTGCTACGGCTCATGCGAATGATGGATACAGAATATGCCATCGTGTTTTCTCGCACAAATAAACACTCGATGGTTTTCCAGATGAACACAAACACACGGACAGACAGACTCACCACTCGGTGGTGTTTCTCCATGTTGTCCTTCTTGGCGAACCGCAGCGGGCAGCCGGGACACGCGTGCGGCCGGTCGCCCGTGTGTGACTGACAGACAGACAGACAGACAGACTCACTACCCGGTGGTGTTTCTCCATGTTGTCCTTCTTGGCGAACTGCAGCGGGCAGCCGGGACACGCGTGCGGCCGGTCGCCCGTGTGTGACTGACAGACAGACAGACAGACTCACCACTCGGTGGTGTTTCTCCATGTTGTCCTTCTTGGGGAACCGCAGCGGGCAGCCGGGGCACGCGTGCGGCTGGTCGCCCGTGAGTGACTGACAGACAGACTCACCACTCGGTGGTGTTTCTCCATGTTGTCCCTCTTGGCGAACTGCAGCGGGCAGCCAGGGCACGCGTGCGGCCGGTCGCCCGTGTGTGACTGACAGACAGACAGACAGACTCACCACTCGGTGGTGTTTCTCCATGTTGTCCTTCTTGGGGAACCGCAGCGGGCAGCCGGGGCACGCGTGCGGCTGGTCGCCCGTGACTGACTGACAGACAGACAGACAGACTCACCACTCGGTGGTGTTTCTCCATGTTGTCCTTCTTGGCGAACTGCAGCGGGCAGCCGGGGCACGCGTGCGGCTGGTCGCCCGTGAGTAACTGACAGACAGACAGACAGACTCACCACTCGGTGGTGTTTCTCCATGTTGTCCTTGGCGAACTGCAGCGGGCAGCCGGGACACGCGTGCGGCTGGTCGCCCGTGAGTGACTGACAGACAGACAGACAGACTCACCACTCGGTGGTGTTTCTCCATGTTGTCCTTCTTGGCGAACCGCAGCGGGCAGCCGGGACACGCGTGCGGCCGGTCGCCCGTGTGTGACTGACAGACAGACAGACAGACTCACCACTCGGTGGTGTTTCTCCATGTTGTCCTTCTTGGGGAACCGCAGCGGGCAGCCGGGGCACGCGTGCGGCTGGTCGCCCGTGAGTGACTGACAGACAGACAGACAGACTCACCACTCGGTGGTGTTTCTCCATGTTGTCCTTCTTGGCGAACTGCAGCGGGCAGCCGGGGCACGCGTGCGGCTGGTCGCCCGTGTGTGACTGACAGACAGACAGACAGACTCACCACTCGGTGGTGTTTCTCCATGTTGTCCTTCTTGGCGAACCGCAGCGGGCAGCCGGGACACGCGTGCGGCCGGTCGCCCGTGTGTGACTGACAGACAGACAGACAGACTTGCCACTCGGTGGTGTTTCTCCATGTTGTCCTTCTTGGCGAACCGCAGCGGGCAGCCGGGGCACGCGTGCGGTTGGTCGCCCGTGTGTGACTGACAGACAGACAGACAGACAGACAGACTCACCACTCGGTGGTGTTTCTCCATGTTATCCTTCTTGGCGAACCGCAGCGGGCAGCCGGGACACGCGTGCGGCCGGTCGCCCGTGTGTGACTGACAGACAGACAGACAGACTCACCACTCGGTGGTGTTTCTCCATGTTGTCCTTCTTGGCGAACCGCAGCGGGCAGCCGGGGCACGCGTGCGGCCGGTCGCCCGTGTGTGACTGACAGACAGACAGACAGACAGACAGACTCACCACTCGGTGGTGTTTCTCCATGTTGTCCTTCTTGGCGAACCGCAGCGGGCAGCCGGGGCACGCGTGCGGCCGGTCGCCCGTGTGCGCCCGCAGGTGCACCGCCAGGATTGACAGCGACTGGCAAAATATATTAATTATGTATATCAAAATTAAAACCTTAAGGTTTCACTGTGTTTCCATTGTGCACACAAACACTAGAAAATAAGGAGTCGACGATTACTTGTATATTTTAGGAGATAACTGACGTTCTTTGGAAAAAGGTACCTTATGGCGGCTGGCGCTTACGCCTCACCACAATAATATTGGAGCGGGTCACAAAAGCGAATCGACCATTCAATTTTCACTCACTGCTTTTTTATGTTTGTGGCAAACGAGCAGACAAATCGCCCGATAATAAGCAATTACAGGAGTTTGTAATACGCCCGGTCTTTAAGATTGTAATACGCTCTTTTCTTGAAGGTTTGAAGGTCGTATCGGACCGGGAATACCACAGGCGACAGTTCATTCCACAGTTTAGTTAAGCGACATGCAGGTTCTGTCAGGAGTCAGAGGAGACTGCAATGCACATTCTCTGCTCATGTGGACCACTAATGTCAAAAAGAAGTACCTACCTAGGGCGACACGTAGTGCAACCCTATGAGGTACAGAACATTACGGCCCAAAGAATCTGGAACTTTCTGGATGCAACGGGCATTAGTAATGAACTTTAAAGGGCCGTCACAATAGATCAATGCTGGTCGATGCGACACTCAAAGGCCCACAACACCACAATAATAATAATAAATAAGCATGGCAGGAGGTTCCTGGGAAAACGCACGGTCGTAATGAAAACAAATAGTTGATTTGGGGACTCACCGTACAATTCTTACCGCAGACCTCGCAGATGAAGCCCTTTTTAGCCACGATAGTCGGCGCCGCCGTCTCCTGCGCCTTCATGTTCTTGTTGCACTATACACAGTGAAACTACTTTTAAAATTATAAAAGAGGAAAATTAAAACATAGATAGTTAATGCAAGAATGTCCACAGAGTCCACACAAGTTGAAGGAATATTTCCTAGTCACGTATTTTAGTCAAGGTCCTTTAAAGGTTCCACTTCCATAATCCAGCTTGTCGCGAAATAAGGTAAACAATCTTGATGTGTCTTTTTATTGAAAAACACGTTTTAAAAATAAGTTACGGCAAATATGTAACAATTATGAATTTAATACGATCATTTATATTCTTCTGCTTTCATAAGTAATAGTTACTGATTTTTAAAAAGCGTTTTTCAATTAAATTGTACAGCAAAAGTTTGACACAATTTTATAATTATATCATCCGCGGCCAAATAGCTTATAAGGTGTACACAAGTAAAATATCGTGTGTTACTGATGTACATTGGTTAATTCAGTCAATTGCTCGTTACCTTTTTGATCTGATGCAGCTTCAGTCCGGGCGGGCCCTTAAAGGTCTCGCCACACAGCTCGCAAGTGCTGGAGGCGGGCTCCGACGTCGCGTGGTTCATACGCACGTGCGTGTAGAATGTCGACTTCTTCCTAGAAGCACATAAAACATTTGCGAAGGTTTAACAATGCTTAGAAATAAAGAAAACTGGAAAAATCCATTGTCTCAGGTGAGACTCGAACTCGTCGCTGTACTGTAGGATACCAGGCCGCTTTACCAACTAAACTACCAACATCCTTCAAATGCGTCTAGTTCGTATTAGGGTTGATTTTTATTTTTTGGCTATTTTCCTAAATAACTTCGTACCTATATACCCGGGTGTGGCCTGTAACATGAGCAAATAATTAAAACATAGATTGTACTCCTCAAACGGTGAGACTTTTGTTCAACAACTTTTAAAAATTATAAAGTATTTAGACTCCCTATTTTTCATACAAATAAATATTATCTTCAATGGACGCCATTGCCACGCCATATCATTGTGCTTGACGTTGCTTGTCACGCCTTAAACATAACAAAATTCGCAATACATTGCGTCTTAGAATAAACTTTAAAGTGTATTAAAAACCAGACCACAAGTAATTTTTAAAAGTCGCTAAACAAATGTAGGTCAATATGAGGAGTACAGCCTACGGTTTAATTTTTTGCACATATTACAGGCCACACTCGGTATTTAAAATTATAAAAAACATGCCCATCTTTGGGTCACTAATTTACATATGTGTACCAAATTTCAACTTAATTGGTTCAGTATATTCCGAAAAAATTGCCTGTGACCGACGGACAGACAGACGCACGAGTGATCCTATAAGGGTTCCGTTTTTTCCTTTTGAGGTACGGAACCCTAAAAACGAGCTTTTAAAAAGTATATGCGGCATTATCTATGAAAAGGGAACTTATTGTCGATGGCGCATACGCCGCACAGCGTCGCGCGGCATTGTATTTATATCGGAGAGATACAGATGGCTGAGATACGCGTCATACTCGTGAACGGGTGCTGTTTGTGGAGACTGGTCTGTTAAGCTAACACGAGCTATTATACTTAGTAACTTAATTTTTATTAATTAATTACAGTGAGACGCCTCATTCTGTTCTCGTATCTTTCTTTTCTTTTAATGAATGTACCTATTAGTTATACAGGATATTGACTCTTGGAGACCCTATACATCTCTAAGGATAACTTGATAAACTATATAATCTTATAGTTCTGACACCTATAGTGTAGTAAATAAAGGTAGTGGACCCCGCAGTAATTCCTCAGCCAGAAAAAACTTTACAATATGATAAAGTATCAATAAACAAAAAGTATTGTATAAATATCCAAAGAATAATAATGATAGTGTTTAAGTAAATACCTAAAGTCTTAAATCGTTATTATTTTTTTAGGAAAAATGCTGCGTTCAAACTTTCGTCTTCACCGGAAATATTCATGTAACGTATTGCAACAATATATGAAATATCAAAAAAAATAATTCCAGCAGAAATACCAATAACTTATTTGGTAAAAAAATTTTGGACAGAGGAATTACTCGGTTAAATATATGAACAGATTTGTATTTTTACGTATAAATACATAACTTAGGAGTGTTTTTAGGGTTCCGTACCTCAAACAGAACGAAAAACGGAACCCTTATAGGATCACTCGTGAGTCTGCCTGTCTGTTTGTCACAGCCTATTTTCTCGGAAACTATTGTACTAATTAAGTTGAAATTTGGTACACGTATGTAAATTAGTAACCCAAAGATGGACGTATTTTTTTTATAATTTTAAAATACATAGGTTCGAAGTTATTTAAGAAAATACAAATAGCCAAAAAATGACCATTCCCCCTGTATCTCCGAAACTACTGGGTCTAAAATTTTGAAAAAAATACACAAAATAGTTCTTTACCTATAGATGACAGGAAAACCTATTAGAAATGTGCAGTCAAGCGTGAGTCGGAATTATGTACGGAACCCTAGAAACGCATGTCAGACTCGCACTTGGCCAGTTTTTTTTTGGATATTTATAATGTTAGTTTCGGCTCATACTATACAATAACCAAGCAAAATTTCATCGACTGAGGAATTAATGCATGGGTCTTCATACAACAACTTGCTTCGTTTACTACACTACTAGAGACATTTACACCTCTAAATATTATAGATTTTTTTTTGTGTGTGTTTTTTTATCTGTATTTTGTATGTAATTCGACATTAAGAGACCATATACATCTCTTAGTAATTGAAATACGTTAGATTGAATTGTTAGTTTTATTTTATAAAATTGTTGATGTTATTATTTTTGCTTTTATGTAAATTCAATGTTGACGTGTAAAAGTGCCCTTGTGGCCTATTTGCTGAATAAATGTTGATGTTTGATGTTTGGAGCATCGTTAATAACGGCGTAACCGCTATCGACAATAAGGTCCCTTTTCATAGATAACGTCACATATGTTGTTACTTGAAAGTGCGCGCACAGTGTCCGCACTCCCACGTCTTGCCCGCGTGGTACTCCGCGTGCAGCAGCGCCTCGTGCCTGGAATGCAACTCGACTGTCATTTCTACCATCCTCCTCGTTTCTACCATGTTCTAAATTTACCATGCTGTACATTTTGATTAAATTCAAATTATTGTTAGCGACAAGGTCTTTTGAACCGTCTATTTCTACCAAAGAATTATTATAATAATAGTCTAATGTGTAAGAAAACATCATGCCACGAATTTGACAGCTGAAGTAGATGTCGCTCTAAGACACTTCGGTTTCTACGGGTATTAATATCTTTTTAAATCAATTTTATGAAAAAGGTTGTTTTTAACTATGCTACGTATACACTATAGATATAGCACATTACTTTTTAAAAAGTCACATTAATTCTCTTATCCCATCCTATTTCTACTATTTTTCTTGTTTATACTATAGCAATTAGTACGGCACTAACGGACTGAAGGGTTAGGAATTGGGATATTAGACTGAAGGACGTTCTAACGTCTACGTTCCAATTCCTCAGCATAATGCTAGCAAGACAAAAATACATTACCTTCCCTTAACGACGCGTTGGCACTGCTTGCACACGTATTTGAGTTGATGTGTCTCTATCAAGTGTGTTCGAAGGTTGTTAGGCCACTTGAAGCGGCAGCCGCACCACCGACACTCGTTCGGGCCTGACACCGCCTGATATTAAATAATACACAAATAGATGTAAGAATCTAAGAATATAAATTTCTAATTCGAGAAATTAAGATTTTAAGAGAATTATGTAGGTGCACCCAGATAGATGGGCCAAAATAGGAAGCACGAGGGAGAGGTAGGCCAAAAATGAGATGGCGAAACGACCTGGACTCATTCTGTGGCGACTGGCGGGAACATGCACAAAGCCGTGATGAGTTGCGCAAGACAGGGGAGGCCTTCGCCCAGCAGTGGGACACAATATAGGCTACTAAAAACAAAATATTTTCCAGACATAAATTAGGGAATTAAAATTCTAATATATCTATATCAATATTAGAGTCAAAAGACAAACCAACATTGCCTGACACCATCAACGCTGTTATATAATAAATACAATATTTTTAGTGTTCCGTACAAAACTTTGTTCACGGAACACTTATGGGATCACTTCGGTCTTGCAAATCATTTAAATACGTTTTTCTCAGAGACCGTTTGACATAGATACCTAAAATTTGGAACAGTTATAGCAATTACCACCACTCATATTGTAAATAAGTCAAAACTGCTTAATTCTTATTAAAGGGGGAAATTTAGGGGGTTGAGAGGGGTAGGCTGAAACTTTTTTCATTTGTAAGAATCGTGTGGGGTACCATTAGAAAGCTTGCAAAAAATTGAGTCGATGGACTGATTTTGACTTCATTTAAGACTGCAATAGTTTCGTCAAAAAATGCATTTAAAGTTGCAAGTTTTCATACAAAAATTTTCACCTCTGTCCTGGCGATTTTCGCGAAAACTATAGCTAACAGGCAGCTGACCAGTCAATACCCAACTTAAAGAAGCATGGAGACGGCGGGAAAATTATCAGCTTAACTTTATCTTTATTAGTTTTTCAACTGCAGCTTGACCTTTGGTTGCTTAGGGCTAGCTAACTGATGCTTACACTGGTCAATTCATATTTAGCGAGAAACATCCTTAGTTAAAACTTTGGCATTGAAATTTATGACTTATGTCTTTGACACAAAGTTTAATCCTGCTTGCTTATTTTTGTGGGATATTTAATTTTATTTCAATAGCCTACTATAAGTATGAGAGACATCTACAAAATACGACCTTATTATATTGCAAATAAGTTTCAATTTCGAACGGGCTTTCCAACCAATGGACTAGGCATCTCAAAAATCTGAAAAATTCAAATTAAGAATTCCGTTCTTGACTGTCGTTGTGTTTTTTTTTCCACAATATGACACATAGAGTTAGTAAGGCGTATAGAGATAATAAAATCATTTAATATTTATGAACAGCTTTGGCCTCATGTATAGATTTTATTGAGAGTATCTGATTCGTCGAAACAATATACACAATATTCCTTTTCATTAAGTATCATTACATTTCTGTATTAATTGTATAATTATAATATCTATTAATTATATTCAGTACTTATGTATATTTTTGAACGGATCGGTGAGCAACAAGATTCAGGGCTATAACCGCGAAAATAGAAGTTCGCAAATTGCGAGCATTTTTCTTTGTCACTCTAATTACGCCTTCATTGGAGTAAAAGATCCCCGCAAATTGCGAATTTCTGTTTTCGCGGTAGCCCCTCAGTCCTGTTACGAGAAAATAATTTTGGAAGCGATAATAGTATATGACAGTTAAATGTCACAGTTTTTAGAAACAAAGGTAAAATTGACGAAATATTTAAAGTAAGCCGATCTTGTTTTTTAGCAGTTCTAAATAATATTAAAGTCTATATATATGGCATAAAAAAATAATGAGTTCTAAATTCAAATTGAAGGAGTATACATTTAAGGTAATGAGTTCTAAATTCAAATTGAAGGAGTATACATTTAAGGTAATGAGTTCTAAATTCAAATTGAAGGAGTATACATGTAAGGTATTATAGGCCAAGCGCGCACCACGATTTAAATTTTTCGACACGATTTTAGAATCGCGCTGTAATATATCGCAGAAAATTCACTGCGCGCACTGCGATGAAAAACTCGACGATTTGTTCATTCTCAACATGGATTTCGTAGCAGTCGCTTGTTATGAAACGTGTCTTTAATATGCCATTGCTGTATGACTTTGAGCATTTATAACACAAAGGTGATCCCCGTCTATTTCCATAATTAAATAGTCAACATCTAGCGTCTCATTTTGAGACTCCATTGGAGATGCAGGTGCCGAGATGTTGGGGTTTGGAGAGCCAAATGCCGACTAAGGTCCGGCCGGGGTGCGATTTTATTATCATAGTGCGCGCGGGGCCATACAACTCCGCATGCTGCAATTCACTTTGCGACAATCGCGTCGCGAACAATCGCGGAAAAATGTGACAAATCACAATTTTAAAATCGCAGCGATTTTTTTGTCGCATATGCGCGCACTAACATATAAACACATACGTTGCATTTCTGCGACAAAATTATCGCAGGACAAAAAATCGTGGTGCGCGCTTGGCCTTACTCTAAATTATTATAATACATCAAGCATTCGCGAGATGCTCGACTTCAGTATTCAAACACAAAGCAATAGTACAAGAATCTAACTAAATGCAAAGGCCGAAGGAGCGATTCGAAGATCCGAAGCGTCCGACAGACGCGCGCCTCCCGTAACTTTTCCAAGTATTTTTAAGTACAAGTGTCTAAGTCGCAAGATCCAAAGGCTGAAGTCGCATTGGGCCGAAAGCCCGAAGCATCCAGGAGGTCAGTTCTAAACACAGGTAATTAATACAAGTGTCTAAATGGGAAGGCCGGAGGCCCGAAGCCTGCAAGATGTCAGTGGTTAAACACAGAACTGACAGCCTGGCTGGACGCTTCGGGCCTTCGACCCTACGCGAAGCTCGGCCTTCGGCTTTCGCATTTAGACACTTGTACTATTGCTCTGTGCTAAAGCGATGACATTTTGCTAAAGCTCGGCCTTCGGCCTTCGCACTTAGGACACTTTGTACTATTATTCTGTGTGTGTAGTTGAATACGCTATCCTAAAAACAGGCAAACAACCTCTGTAAAATGTAACGATGCGAGCGGTACGGCATTGGCATTGACATAAACGCTACCGTGGGCGTGAACGTAATTTACTTTTTATGCATCTCGCTCGTGCTGACATATTAGTGCGAAAGAGATATACCTATAGGAAGTAAATTACGTTCACGATATCGTTTATGTCAATGCCAAACTGATGGTAGCCGTACGGAACACTAAATGCCTCGAGCTATCTCGGGCTTGGCCAAATTATTTCAATACGATTTTTACTAGTGTTTACCTATATTCGTTATTTTTCGCCTTCTTACCTGTAAACGACACATTTTGCAATCACAAGACTCACCGGATCGTGGACTTTTAGATGGTTCTCATAGGTGAAGGCGGACAGGAACCCCTTGCAGCATCTCTCGCAGCGCATGAGCGCGTTCCTGTAGCTGCCCCCGTGTCGCCGCGCCTCCATCTCAGCCGCCTGCTCCTCTTCTGATAATCGTATCACCAGACAATAACAAGACTCACCGGATCGTGGACCTTCAGATGGTTCTCATAGGTGAAGGCGGACAAGAACCCCTTGCAGCATCTCTCGCAGCGCATCAGCGCGTTCCTGTAGCTGTCCGCGTGTCGCCGCGCCTCCATCTCGGCCGCCTGCTCCTCTTCCGATAGACGTATCACCTGACAGTAACATAACACAAAGTAATCTACATCACCATCAATATAATATACAACGAATTACCTAAGTATTTTACATAATGTCAACCATAGAAGCGGTAGTCTAACTGCCTTCAATCCTCTTAAACAAGAAATTTATAGGTATTTATCGACGTTTGTAAGGTGCAGTGAGTTCAGGTCTTTTTCCGTACGCAGCTCGATGAGAAGTGGGCACTGCCCGCGTGCCCGGGAACGTTGATTTAACGAAATAAAGTTGGCTGATTGCTGGCTGGTTGGTTGGCTGATTGCTGGCTGGTTGGCTGCTGGCTAAACCCACGGCACCTTAAGTTGGCTGAAACACAAGCTCACCTGTATGTTGTATTTCTCCTCAAACTTGATATAATCCTCGTCGCACATGAAATATCGCTTAAAACCTTTTTTCTTCCTCACCGGCTTCTTTTTCACCACCCATTCCACTTCCGGTTTCGCTTTTACCTTGAAATTAATATAATTTACTTTGATTAATATAATACACTTAATATAAAATATATTATGTGAAAAGAACATAAAACTCACCTTAATAACTTTCTTCCTCTCATTCTTAATTCTTTTCCTCTTCTCTTTCTTCACATCTTCATTTCTACTATTTTCTACCATCACTTCCGTTTCTACTATTTTCACTTCCTCTATACTTCTACCATTATCTACCACGTCCTTTGTTTCTACCATACTATTTTCAACTAAATCTACGTCGCTTTTGTCGTCATGATCGCTGACTGAGTCCTGACAGTAGTCAGTTTCATGGTATTCTGTATGTGTGGGGTAGTCGGTAAGTATGTGTGTCTTGTCGTCGATGCGAAGCGTTGTGCGGTCGATAGCACGGATGACATCAGTGGTAATCTGTAAAATAAAACACAGATAAAACAGAATGTTACTACAAAGGCCATAAAAATCTGGTATTAAAGTCAACTTTGTTTATTATATACTGTACATTGTTTTTGATTGGAGCTATTTTCAATTCAATTCAATAATTTATTAAAAAAAATCACAGTTTTTCATTTCATTTTCATTATGGTAATATTTTTAGTATTTTTTTCAAGCTATGTTCCATGTAGCTAAAATATGGGAATAGCAACTGTAAAAAAAAGGAGTTTTGCTGACAGCACCTTCTACATCTCGATACAGCTGCCCAAGAAGGAGATATCAAATGATACTTCATCCTAACCAACATGCACACTCGCGGAGGATTCAGGAAATCTGGATGCACCTCCACAATCTACACAGTGCGACTTAGGGCCCTTACAGACGAGTGACAGAACACCAGTGACCGCCTGCGCGCCATTGACTGTCGCCGATACGCCGCGGCGATCGGCGATGTAGCAGCGCGCACTCGTTGATGTGTCACACACACACATCGCCGATTGCTGTCACGGGCGGTCGCTGGCGTACTGTCGCTCGTCTGTAAGGCCCCTTACATAATGTTGTTGCAGTAGCAGCCGCCGCAACACGTCGACGGCCGCGCGGGCGCGTGCGCGCAGCTCCGCGCTGCGCCACAACGCCGCGCGGCACGAACCGCACACGCGATCCGGCAGTCCGTCACCAGATGACACCTGTACCAACAAATATTATGTACCTACATGTAGGCACAGAATAAATAATAGTACTGCCGTACAGAAAGGAAACTTCCTACAAAAACGAAGTTTGACAGCGGTTCAGGTTCGAATCATGCTATCACTTTCTAATGTATGGCACTATCCCTTTCAGCTATTGAGGGTTGTCAAAATTCAAGTGATTATCTTATCTGTGGTCGTGCACGCAAAAGGAAGTTAAGTGGTGCCAATCCTTATAATTGTTCGGAGCAATGCTGAGCTGAGCGGAGCTGATGCAGGCTACAATGATGCTTTCTCATACAGTTCGCAAATAAAATTAGATTCAAAATTAAACATTATTTATTATTACTAATGTAATGCATGGTAATAATGGCCTAATATTGCCATAGAACAAGACATGTGGATAGAAAGAGAGGGAGGCCCTAGCCCAGCAGTGGGACACAACAGGCTAACAAATAAAACACATAGAAATCTTAACTTCATCATTATTAAAATAAAACAAATACTTTATAGATCATTGTGAGGAAACCTGCGTACATCTGCGAATAAATCCAAAGTTGTATGTGAAGTCCCCAATCCGCATTGGGCTAGCGTGGGGACTATAGCCCAAGCCATCTCGCGCTCGAGAGGAGGCCTGTGCCCAGCAGTGGGACGTATATAGGCTGAATTATTATTGTTATATTACTTTATAAATAATAAAGTCACAATAAATCCCAGTGTTATTTATTCAAGGAGTTTACATGCATGAACAAGTCTGCATCAGCCATTATCATGACAGATGTTTAATACACTTGTATTTAATAAATAAATTTCATTTTCTATAATTATTAAATCTTATTGCACACATTTACTATGTCATGTCACTCATATCCCACTTGGGCTTTAACTCAATATATTATTTAATCAAATTCTAAATCGTTAAAACCCCTGTATAGACATCAATATAACTCGATTTAATGTAAATTTACTTACAGGAGTACCCAGGATATCGGCAAATGCGTCCTCCAGTTTACTCTCAATAATTCCGAAGAGTTTCAAGTCCGTGGCCAGGCAAATGCGGCACGCCAGTAACTCATCTGTTTCTAATTTAATAGCAGTCATTTTGCTTGATAAATCACAATTTTATTTCATGATTTAAATACATACGAGATCGCCAACGCCATAACAACAAATTTTTGTTCAAGATTTTGACAGTTGACACCCCATTTACGTTATGTTGAAAGTAATTTTCATATTTTTTAAGTTTTGTACTATATAGTTATAAAAACATTACACCATTTTGAAACTTACTGCGTTAAAAATACATTCTATTTTAGAATTTTTAAATTACTAATAAAAAGGACATTATGTTTTATAGCGTAGAATAGAAAGGACCGTAATGTTGCCGTGCTTTGTAATTTTCTACTAGTATAGTTAAATTTCCATGGAAGTATTTGAATGGTACTGTAAAGATAATTATGAAATTAATAGTAATAAGAGAATTTCTGTATACACCTAAAGCGTCAAGTTATAATAAGCTTACATTCTAGTTTTTATAATTTATTTATTAAATACCGGGTGTGTCCTGTAATATGAGCAAATAATTAAAACATAGATTCTACTCCTCAAACGATGAACGAATAACCTACCCTCATTTCTGGGTCACATCGTGTATAAGTTTTTCAAACTTCTTTAATCATGGTAGAAAAGTGTACTCACACCTGGCAACATTTCACATTCGATCAGATGCTAATTTTGTTAACTGTAGAGCATTAGTAGAGTTAGTGACGTAACTAAAATTCTGAAATAGACCCTATTATCGGTTCATAAGGTTTAATTTAGCAAAAGGTTAATATACTTTACAAAAAAAAGATTATCCAATAACTACGACAGTACTGACATGTCACTTTATATATAACTGTGTTTACATATCGATTTTACGTATTACACAGATTTTACAACAATAATCACACAAAACCCATTCTAAATGCGGTAGCCGGCTCAAAATGTTGAAAAGCTTGAAGCAGGAAAGTGCGGAGGAGCTGCTAGCTTGCCGCATATGTCTCGCGACGGACACTCATTTGTATGGGATTTTGGAGCACCGCTTAGAGAATGCTTTCATTGATATTACAGGCACCACCGTGAGTTCAAAATAATAAATTATACAAGCTTATAGTTCATATCCTTGTCTTCTATATTATAATAGGTTTTAATGCAGAGTTTTAGTTGTTAATTACGGAATTGTCAGTTTAATATTCCTATATTGCTAGAGTTTTTCGGATATGTGTCGCTTAACTTCAAACTCGGGTAAATCCACTGGACCCTTTCAGCAAATATCTACCGTATTACGTTTTCTTAATACCAAAATCACATAATCTGACAGATGGATTTACCCGAGTTTGAAGTTAAGCGACTCATATGTTTCTTCTAGTATCTAGTTTTAATGATTAAAGTAGCTAACGCACCTGATTAACATTAAAAGTTACATTTAAAACATTATTTACGTACGTGTTGTGGTTAAAAGCCACCCAAATACAACATTTTCTACATCAGGAAGGAGCTAACTTACAAAGAGCTAACCACAGTAGAAACAGTTTTATCAATGTCTTATTTGAAAGCTAGATTTCTAGCAGTAGTTCTAAGACATGTTCATCCATTCATCTGTTTCAATGAGCTGGGTCTTTAAATTTATTTTGCTTGTAAGGTCTGAATGATATAGACTATATGTGTTTTAATTAGAGATGCAACGGATAGTTGTTTGGCCGGATACCGGAAACCGGATATTCGGCCTGACCATCGGCCGAATATCCGGTATCCGGCCGCCGAATATCCGGCCAGCGGAACTATACCTACATTTCCGTTTTTCAGGTGCGCATTCTGCAGGTTTGACCTGTTTCCTAGTAAACATTCGCTAGGAATCATTTTTAGGTTCGTAATGAGTGCGCGTGCAAGTCAGTGAAATGGTTAAATTGTTTTAAAATAATAAACAAGTACAATTATGACCGTGTCTGTTTCATAATTCCAATTTGTTTACTCCGAAATCAAGCAATGTCACTATCCGGTATCCGGCCAGATAGTAGGTCACTATCCGGTATCCGGCCGGATAGTCAAATAATGGCCGGATAGGCCGGATACCGGATAGTAACCGGATATACGGTGCACCTCTAGTTTTAATGTTTTTGCAGCTGTCGGCATGGGACGGCTACCCGCAGCACCTGTGCGTGCCGTGCCGCGCGCTGCTGCGCCGCGCGAGCGCCCTCCGCGCCCGCTCGCGCCGCGCGCACCGAGCACTCAAGAGGATCCTCATGCTACAACATACGGTTACTCTATTTTTTTCATAGACCTATAATAGACGCCAAACGATCGTTCCGATAGGGTAATAAACCCAGCTGTCAACAAGGATGCGGCTAAAGTCGATATTGATGCTTATCGATGATTACGCTTGCTCGATGAAACATCTACATTTTTTATAGTATACCGATGGCTTCATTAATATTTTAGAACAGTCTGGTAAGTTGACAAGATAACAGTGATACCGAAGTTTATTGTTTAAGTTTTTATGCATAGATATTTATTATGTTATTTCTTTTCATGGTACCTACTTTTTATGGTTTATTTGCATACAATGAGTTCAAAACTAACATAACCAATTATTATTATAAATACCACCATCGATAATCTGCGAAGGTTGCGACACGCATCCCTACAAGCAGGTAGTAAAAGGGGCGGGGCCCGCCTAAAGATTTATGGCCTCATCGGAACGATCCTTTGGCGCCTACAATAGTATTACATAGATGAGCTATACGCGTGCCTCCGTGAGGGACAAAACATACGCAAAGCGACAATATTAAAAACACGTTTTAATATTCCTGACAAGGTACCAAAAACAATCTACGTAATTCGGTTGGGTTATTTGTTGCCCACCATAAACCATACTAAATTTTTGGTGGGGAACAAACAAAAAGTGAGGCTGTGACAAGGACAAGCAATAATACCGCTTTCTCTGCTACTCCTACTGAAATTTCCATAAGTGCATCTCGTTCGGTCGTTTGGCCCCTCCCCCGTGTCATCTCTATATTATTGTACCTCTATGATTTTTTTCTATTCCAGGGGCTCCCAATCCATTTCAGTTTGTAGTGCACTTGCAAATTTAAAATTAAATCGCACCCTAATCTAGCTAGGCTACAAACCTAGTTAACTACATACATACTATAGATGGTCAAGCAAATCTTGTCAGTAGAAAAAAGCGCGAAATTCAAATTATCTATGATATCCTATCGCGCCTACATTTTTCAAATTTGCCGCCTTTTTCTACTGACAAAATCTGCTTGACCCAGTATAGGTACATTGCAAGTTAAATAAAAGCTTGTAAAAACAGTTTAAGGCACAGTATGTATAACTTACGGGGTCATCCATTAATTACGTCACACCAATTTCTAGGTTTTTTGACCCCTCCCCCCCCCTTGTCACACTTGGTCACATTTGGCAAACCCCTCCCCCCCTAGTGTGACGTCACATTTTTTCTACGAAATCGCCAAATCTAATTAAGTAAGTACCTAAGCATTATTAATATTTTATCAAAATATTTTTGACGATATAAATATTAGTAATTTTATAACCCAAAACTGCTTAGGAAGGAAAATTAAACGATTAAAAAATATTTTCGTTTTAAAAACTTGTTATTTAAATGTACAGCGAACTAAATAATTTAAATAAATTTTCGGTTACTGATGAAGTTAAAGTGACGTCACAAAGTTTGTGTCTCCCCCCTTCCCCATGTCACAATATGTCACATTTTCTTGACCCCCTCCCTCCCCCTAAACGTGTGACGTAATTAATGGATGACCCCTACTCTATGGTTTACGAAAGGCGTTGGTGCTGCGCTCTGGCGGCCAAACATTGCAGTAATACTCCCTTTGTGTCTAATGTCGTATAATCTTTTTTACAAGCTTTTATTTACTTTCACCTGACCGTTGTCTGTCTGTCTGTGTGTAAGCAAATCTTGCAAGTTAAATTTGATCCACTTCCCGGTTTCCGATTGAGCTGAAATTTTGCATGCATGTATAAATCGGATGACAATGCAATATTATGGTACCATCGAGCTGATCTGATGATGGAGACAGGAGGTGGCCATAGGAACTCTGTGATGAAACAACGTAACCTAATTGTGTTAGGGGTTTTTAGAATTGTCTCGATGAGTATTAGCTGTCTGTCGTAAGAAAAGTACAGTCAGCGATAAAAGCCTGTACCAAAAATGAAATTTTTGCCAAAAACTTATTTATTTTTCAGATAACGACAGACTACATTCGTACAGTGGACCGTATAGCTGAGGGCCTCAATCTGCCTCTCTCCATCTCTGTCTGTCCTGAACCTGTACTCTTCCAACATGATGACAACGACGATCTTATAAAAGTAAGTGATTTGTGTTTTAATGGTGACTTTCCACACTCTGCCTTTGAATTGTACAACCCGAGGTCCATGGGCAACAGTAATCGCTTCCCATTAGGCGATTAGTCTGGTTGTTTGCTTCCTATTTTATTTATTTTAGTTAACAGTAGAAAAAAAAGGTAACATAGGTGCTCTGGTAACATTATTTTGAATTAAGAAAGATACAATTCAGTTAAATACTTCAATAGTTTCAAAAATAAAAAGAAATAAAATAAAAAATAAATAATTTAGCCTATATACGTCCCACTGCTGGGCACAGGGCACAGGCCTCCTCTCAAGCACGAGAGGGTTTGGGCTATAGTCCCCACGCTAGCCCAATGCGGATTACTTTAAAACTTTAATAAAAGAAAACTTTAATAAAACGTTAACCACCCAATGGTTACAGGAGGAGATCCCCCTCCTCTCCCCCTCCCCGCTGCCCTCCCTCCCCTCCCCCAAAGAGGACATCGTGGTAAAGGACGAGCTGCCCTGCGAGTACGAGTCCAACGACGACGTCGCGCTGAGCGAGCTGCAGGAGAGGCCTACCCCACATAAGGAGAAGAGGAAAAAGGTTATGAGGAAATCGAAGGTTAGTCGTCTCTCTCTGGTCGTCGATAGTTAGAGTGAGACGGAGGAAAATAGTAAGAAAGTCGAAGGGGAGTGGTGTTCGATGGATTGGAAGGGCTATCATAACGCTTTTTTTTTTTTATTATGCATGGGTTTACTCATGGCCACAGACTAGCCGAGGCGTAGACGTGGCCTACGATGGAGCGAGCTCGCCCAGAAGGTGCCTGTTCACTCTTGATTTGAAGGTTGCCGGGTTATAAGAGCACGGAAATATAGACGCCGGCAAGGAATTCCATTCCTTGGCAGTGCGCATAAGGAAAGTAGAAGCAAAGCGCTTAGTGCGAATTGGCGGAATATCTACCAAGTAAGGATGGAAACCGGCCGTGCGTCTAAAAGTCTGTGAGGGGGCAGATGGGAGCCTCACCAGGATGATGGAAGGTAATCAAAGTCGGGAACCAGGGCGATGATGGGTATTTATTAATTATATAAAAAGGCACCTGTAACAATACAGGTTACGTGTTAACAGATAGGTATATATAAAAACACTTTCGTAATTCAGAAGGTTAGAAATCAAATAACTTACAATATGTGCCTTGGTGATGATGTAGATATATATCTGGAAGGTGTGCAGGGCCACAAAAAGAGCACTATACTGAACTGCACGCACTTATGAATTATTACGTTTACTAATAAAAATCACACTTAAACGGTCGTGTTTAGAAACTTGGGAAGTACAGTCCGTTAGATAAAATGATGTTTATCGATCAAAGTATGTGATCGAACTGAAAATCAAAATCATTGAATGGAATTTGGAATAGGATTTGAATTTCAAAAGGGAATTTAGAATTTGTATGGTGCCAGAAATAGTATGAAGGTCGATAGTGTAACGCTTCGTTACACGCACCGTTACACTACCGGGGTCGCCCTGGAAGGGAAAATCCTGGGGCTTATGGCTAAAGGATTTTTCCGTAATGTAAATATAATGTAATGAATATGGGTATGAGTGATAAATTTAGAAGGTGGGGATGTTATATACAATGTTTATCATACAAGAGAGGCGATTTAAACATGCATACCAAAGGTCATTCATACATCATCTTATAAAATTTTGGTTAATTGTTTAACCAAAATAAGTTTCAATAGAGTACTCCTTTAAGTAGAGGACGTACTCATTAAATCGCTCTCCATTGGTATTAAGGCTTATTAATCAGTAACCACCCGCTGAATATTAATGAATCTAAATATAATATCTACAATAATGTGTACCTACAAAGAGTACGATTGTTGAAATTTATTCAACAAAATAATGCCGTATGGAATGTAGGATTACTACAAAATATCATAAGATAATTCCTTAATGGAATTAATAAATGTACTGTACGGTACGTATGTACCTAAGTACGTAAATATGAACGTTATGTCAAGGGAAGAAATATATAAATAAGTATTGTTCTAACTCTGGTAGAGTTAGCTTTGAATAACGTTATATGAACGTAATATAACGTTATATAAATTAAATAGTATAAATGAACGTATAAATTCGTACTAAGTAGGTATGTACGAAATGTAATGAGTCCGAAATGTATAATGGGGATGAGATATAATTATAAATGTATAACATTATATACAATATTTTACAAGTTAGGAGCTTAGGAGAAAAGTAGCTAAGTTTGAGCCAAATAAGAATCTAATTAAGGAAAAACAGTATATTATTTATTTTAGAATTTTGGGGAGAGGTTTAAGGTCTCTAATATGCCATCGTCCGAGCATTTTGCCGGACATGTCTTGTAGGACATATACTAAGGGTGATATTTTTTTTAGGATAGAACATTTAATAAACTTGGGTGCAAGTTTAGCAGAATAGTGTTTAGGAGAATTACTAATTGCGTAATTTCGTTTCCAGACGATGTCATTTTCGTTGAATTCGAAATGTTGGTGATGTTTATTATACGATGAAGAATTGGTTTGGTGCGCTCTCCAAAGACGGGCTTGTACTTCGGAGAAGACAGGCTGGAGAAGACCAAGATTATCAGCGTATTCGTCTCTGGGCGCGAATATAATATCATCTGTGAGATCAGATTTATCATATGCTGATCCACATGTGACTAATTCGCGACCAAATACAAGGAAAGAAGGAGTATAATTTGTTGTTTCATTTACGGAAGTATTAATAGCAAATTGTATCTTATGTAGGTTGGTATCCCAATTCCTGTGGTCATCCTGTATGAATGAGGATATTGCTGTGGTAACAACTTTATTATATCTCTCCACGGGATTTGGTTGGGCGCATTTAATTGCGCAATAGTGTATTTTTGGGATCTGATAGGAGTGGAATAAATCCGTTGTCTCTTGACTAACGAATTGGGGACCATGGTCAAGAATTATGGTCTGTGGGATTCCGTACACTAGGAAAACTAGGTTTTCTAGAATATGAACGATTACTGATGACGTAGCACGTTTAATCGCAAAGAGGAGGCAGTATTTTGAAAAACAGCAAGTAACGACAAAGATGAATCTGTTGTGTTTTAGTGTAGTAGGCAAGGGGCCGATCAAATCTATTGAAATGCATTGAAAGGGTCGAGAGCATTGCTTAGGTTTACCCATTAGGCCAAGTTTTAGTTGGGTTTGGTGTTTGCAAGCTAAGCAAGTCTCGCATTTGGCAATAAAATTTGAAATATCTTTGTACATTCCTGGCCAAAAATATTTCAATTTAACTTTATTGTATGTTTTAAATGTTCCGAAATGAGCGCAAGTTGGGGTGGAATGATTTTCTGTGATAATGGGTATTCTGTACTCTAGTGGGATAACTTCTTTCCAATTATACTCAGATTGGAGTAACGAAGGGGTTTTTGAGTATCGGTATAATTTATTATTATGTATTATGTAATCTGGAGTGGTGTTGGGGTTAGAACTGCATTTAGCGTAGATATTATTATACCAGTCGTCATTGGTATTAGAACTATTGTAGTTAATAACGTCTACTGAAGGTAAGCGTGATAAAGCGTCAGGGATTAGATGATCTTTACCACGTTTATGTTTAATTTCGAAGTTAAATGTAGATAGACGAATACTCCAGCGGGCTAGACGTCCGGTTGGATTATCTAGATGGAGAAACCATTGTAATGCGGAATGGTCTGTGTAGATTGTGAACTTTAAGCCGTTGTCAAGATAGCAACGCCAATGTTCTAGGGCTAGTAAGACACTTAAGAGTTCTCTTTCTGTAATTGAGTAATTTCTTTGGGGACCAGTTAGGGATTTGCTCATATAAGCAATGGGTTTCTCAACGCCATCAAATTCTTGGGTCAGCATGGCACCGATGCCGAAGCTGGATGCATCACAGTGGACTGCGAAGGGTTTTGAGAAGTCTGGGCAAGCAAGAACAGGGGTAGAGACTAGAGCTTCTTTAATGGATTTGAAGGCATTGTCTTCTAGTGATGTCCATTTAAATGGTGGTGCTTTTTTGGAAGTGGAGGTAAGTTTAGTTAGTGGTGCAACCTTTGTGCTGAAATCGGGGATAAAGCGTCTATACCAACTTGCTGTACCTAGGAACTTTTTAACTTCTCGAGGAGTTGTGGGAGGTGGGATGTTAAGTATTGCCTTAACCTTGTCAGGATCTGTTTGAAAGCCGTGTTCATTAACTATGTAACCAAGATATTTAAGTTCTTTTTTGAAAAATGAACACTTGGGGAAGTTTATAGTAATGTTGGCTTGTACTAGCCTTTGGTAAACTTTATTAAGTAAAGTGATGTGTTCATCGAAAGTATTACTTATGATGATAATATCATCTAAGTAGGTAAATACTGAGTTATCAAGGTTTTCAGAAGGGAATAACGCATCCATAAAGCGTTGTTGGGTAGCAGGGGCATTAGTCAATCCAAAAGGCATTACGCGAAACATGTACATGCCTTTTGAGGGTACATGGAAACTAGTTTTAGGTCTATCAGAAGGGCGTAGGGGTATTTCCCAAAATGCTTTTGCTATGTCTATCGATGATAGATATTTAGCATTTTTTAGATTATCTAAAATGTCAGAAATGAGTGGGAGTTTGTAGGCATCTTTGCGCGTAATCGAATTTAGTTTACGGCTGTCGATGCAAAAACGCCACGTTCCATCTTTTTTAGGAGTTATTATGACAGGGTTTAGCCATGGGCTTTCACAGGGTTCGATAACATTAAGCTTTAGCATTTCATCAACTTCTTTGCATAAAGCTTTTTGTTTCTCTGGAGAAAGCCTATAGCATCGCTGTTTGATTGGTGGATGGTCACCGGTATCTATGTGATGTTCAATGAGGTGGGTTCGTCCTAAGGGTTTGGTTTTGCTTCAGAGAGGTTGGTTAATTTTCGAGCAAGTAGGTCTAAATTTGTGGAATCATCTATCAAAGAGGTTGCTGACGCGTAAGTTGACGTTGTTGTTGACGGTTGTGACATGTTAAATTTTGTTTGACATTTTGACAAAAATTCGCATGTTTTCGAATAGTTGTCAATAATTTCTGGAGATAATTCAGTGGTAATATGGAGACGTTCTATTCTGTTATATAAATGAAATAAGAAAACCGCTATTCTATCGTGCTTCGCTTGGTTGGTGGTCGCAAGCTGTAGCTGAGAAGAAACTATTGTGAGGCATCTGCTAATTTCGGTGATATCCTGTTCAAGATCATATGGGCTGGAGAGATTCGAACACGGGTCCGCGAATAAATTTGGAGTGAGGAGCTGTCTTAAATCATCAGCCTGCGCGGTGGCTGGGAACTGAATGTTCCTGAGTTTGAGCTCATAGATGAGTTCAGGTTTATTTAATAGTGCTGGATTCATTGTTTATTAAAGTGGATACCTATCACGAAGAGAATAATTGATGTTATCATTATAAATAAAATATGTAGTTATTAAATTTTATTTTTTATTGAATCGAAAGGAGAAGTTTATTGTGATATTAGGCTTAGTTGTGTATATTTATTTAATCGGGTGAAGGATAAGCTATCGGATTATCTCCAACAGTACTGCCGTAAGTCAGGATTGGTTCGCACTTCAGTGACTCCAAGGAGTTTTAAAAACACTTAGGATTGAAACCAATTTGTGAGATTTCAGTGGAAATCTTGGATTGTGTAATTGTATGTGATAGATGTTTTGTGTAATCACTATGTTAAGAGTTTTGTTACGTGGCGCGACAAAAAGCGTAGGACGCTGGCATAATAGGGATTAGAAAATAGATATAGATAAATTGGTATAAGATGATGAATGATGATAGATGTATATGTAATTGGTTATTTAAGGGGGGAATTTTAGTTAAACGGTTGTGGATTAGATAAAAGGTTGGTTGTAAAATAGAAAATTAAATAAAATGATGTTAGGCCGAGAGATATTGCGAAAATTTGAGTTGGGTCGACTATAACCTTTTAGAATTTTGAAAAGATCTTATGCTAACTATTACAAGATATATAAAATTGATAAAAAAAAAATGTCGTCAAAAGTAGTAGGCGTCGGCGTGGTGTAGGAGCACGAGCGTAGCGGAGGAGGCACGAAGAGAAGGGCTGCTCTGCGTCGTAGGGTGGGTGGGTAGGTTCGTCGTAGGGGTGTTCTGGATTCGATCACGTTGGTGGCGCCAGTGTGAGGGGGCAGATGGGAGCCTCACCAGGATGATGGAAGGTAATCAAAGTCGGGAACCAGGGCGATGATGGGTATTTATTAATTATATAAAAAGGCACCTGTAACAATACAGGTTACGTGTTAACAGATAGGTATATATAAAAACACTTTCGTAATTCAGAAGGTTAGAAATCAAATAACTTACAATATGTGCCTTGGTGATGATGTAGATATATATCTGGAAGGTGTGCAGGGCCACAAAAAGAGCACTATACTGAACTGCACGCACTTATGAATTATTACGTTTACTAATAAAAATCACACTTAAACGGTCGTGTTTAGAAACTTGGGAAGTACAGTCCGTTAGATAAAATGATGTTTATCGATCAAAGTATGTGATCGAACTGAAAATCAAAATCATTGAATGGAATTTGGAATAGGATTTGAATTTCAAAAGGGAATTTAGAATTTGTATGGTGCCAGAAATAGTATGAAGGTCGATAGTGTAACGCTTCGTTACACGCACCGTTACAAAGTCCGATGGTAGAATGGGGACGGTGGAATGAGCTCGTGTAGCTCTTGGGCACACTCCCCGAAGTGCAACCTGTAGAATACCGACAGGCTGGCGACTTTCCGCCGATGGGCCAAAGTCTGAAGCTTAGCCGTTAGCTTCTTGTCGCCAATCATCCTCCTGGCTCTGCGCTCCACTGAGTCCAAAGCGGCGAGTTGGTATTTAGCTGAGCCATCCCACAGGTGGCTGCAATACTCCATACACGACCGGACTTGAGCTTTGTAAAGTGTTAGAAGCTGTCCAGGTGTGAAGTATCGCCTCACCTTATTTAGGACGCCCAGCTTTCTGGCCGCAGTTTGTGCTTTAGACTCAATGAAGCTGCCGAAGCCGAGGACTGAACTCAGCTCCATGCCGAGGAGTTCCAGGCTGTCGGTAATAGGTACAGATGCACCCCGGAAAGAAGGAGTCAGGTCGAATGGACTCCGTTTAGCGGAAAATAGACACGCCTGCGTTTTGGAGGCATTGAACGTGACCAGATTGTCATCACCCCACTGGGAAACGAGACTAAGGGTCAAGTTCATTCGCTCAACCATGGCCTCTCTCTGTGAACGTATATCCTCCCTGCTGACCCTTGCACTAGCCAAATATCTCTCAACAACCGTACTGTCATCTGCATAACCTACAATGCTGGGTTGCAGCATGCAGCTACTTCTACGCTACTTCTTTCGCAGGTGTATGGTTTTATCTGGCCACTGAATACAGGGTGTGTCTGACCTGATGGGGCTTTAAATCCAGGGCTCGATTATACTCGCTAAACTGAGCTACTTTTATTATGGCACCAAGCTCGAAATCCCGAAAAAAATTTTTACTTTTTCATACATTTTGGCTGATCAGATGTCGACGTTTTCTATGGAAAAGCCAAAAGATTTTTCCCGATTTTAGGGTCGGTCCCATAGTAAAAGTAGCTCAGTTTAGCAAGTAAAATCAAGCCCTGGATTTAAAGCCCCATGGTCAGACACAGGTAGATGTGGTGCATAATTGTTTTCCATCGTATTTTCTCGGAAACGTTCGTATTCGTTCGGTTCGTATCGAGACTGACTGAAATAGCAGGACACGTTCGTACGTTTCCGTGAAAATACGATGGAGCATAATTAATATAATTATAGTGTGTAGCTTTCAAATAGAGCTCGACGGCTAATCCTATTGTCTATTGTTAAGTAAAACCGCTCGTGCCACGTGCCACAATCACCTGCATAAAAAATACGTACTTCGGTTACTGAGTGCCGGCGAGTCGAACACTACAGAACCAGTCTAAAATGTGTCATCGAGATGCGTAACAAAGGCGCGTTATCGGAGAGCGCACCTACAATGTTTTTTTGAGCGTTGGACTAGCCCGCGCTCAGGTGCCAAATAGAATAATTAAGACGCTTTTTCGCAGGTAAGTAGCACGTGCGGTTTTACTTAACAATAGACAATAGGATTACCCGTCGAGCTCTATTTGAAAGCTACACAGTATATGCACTACAACTGTACAAAACTCTGTTTGAAATACTTCTTGCAAATATACCTCTAGTAACTTGTCATCTAATAAGGGGTCATCCATTAATTACATCACACGTTTAGGGGGAGGGAGGGGGTCAAGAAAATGTGACATACTGTGACATGGGGGAGGGGGCAGACACAAACTTTGTGACGTCACTTTAACTTCATCAGTAACCGAAAATGTATTTAAATTATTTTATTCGCTGTACGTTTAAATAACAAGTTTTAAAAACGATAATCGTTTTTATTCGTTTAATTTTCTTTCCTAAGCAGTTTTGGGTTATAAAATTACTAATATTTATACCGTCAAAAATATTTTGATAAAATATTAATAATACTTAGGTACTTACTTAATTCGATTTGGCGATTTCGTAGAAAAAATGTGACGTCACACTAGGGGAGGGGAGGGATTTGCCAAATGTGACCAAGTGTGACAAGGAGGGGGGGAGGGGTAAAAAAACTTAGAAATTCGTGTGACGTAATTAATGGATGACCCCTAAGGCTTAACAATTTGATGAGTGATTACTGTTTTGCTTCGAGCAACACCGGCTTCCGACACGTCGGAAGGGAGGGGCCCAAGCGATATCTCGCCGTACAAATCTTTCTGCCATTTTTCGCGGGGGGAAAGGTGCACACAGTCGCATTTCTCACACACTTACGTACAAAATCCAATCTGTAATGACGACACAAATACATAGAAAATGACACACGTCAAAGACAAATCTTGCAAACCTCGATCTCTTTTTATGTACGGACGAGTGACTAGTGTCACAACACGCACACTAACACATTTTCGTTGAAGTATGTCATTGTATTCTGAGAGATGAGAAGTCGGATTTGTCGCTCGACCGATCCGCAATTTGTACTGAGCGAGCAAAATCGATAAATCCAACAATTACTTGAGACTAAAATATAGTAATTGTATTTAAATGTAATTTAACGTATGATATGTAAAAAAAAAATTACATGTGAAACGTAACACTTTCTTTTTGTAAATTTGATGTCCCCGACCTCTTTTTATAACAAAAAACCGAGCAAACAGGCATTTTTGTGCAGCAGTGTTCACGCGCGCGTCTGGACTCGGTCTAGTGAAAAATCCAAGTGCAACTAGTTTTATTACCCGCGCTAGATTATTTTGACGCGCTAATCTTGTACCTCGGCAGAGGGGAAATAGTGCGAATGCCGCCTCCCTTCCGTGTTGCTCGAAGCTGTTTTGAGTTCTCATTCATCTGCTACACAAGGTTGTCTGAAAGATATCCCTTAGTAATAAAACCGCCTGGTGCCATCTAATTTACATTTGTACCATTCTCAAACAATATGGTACTTATTGTCGGTCGCCAGTAAGACGCTATTTCCATTTAGCTTCAATTTGAAACCAACCTTATCGACAACCGACTATGTGGTTGAAAACGTCACACTTCATTTTATTTAATGGTGCAATAGGGTAATTCGCTAGTAACTGGCCACCTGTTAGTAACTGGCCACCCTAAACTAAAAATAAATTATATTCTCCTATAAACATAATTCAATGAAGATGGCTAGTTATTGAAGGCTGGCCAGTTATTGAAACTTTATACTAAAATTAATGAAAACATAAAAATAAATGTTTTCATTTAAAATGAAATTTGTTTATAGGTGAATAGAATTCATTTTTAGTTTAGGGTGGCCAGTTATTGGCCGGTGGCCAGTTACTGGCGAAATACCCTACTAAGTTTATTTATTGGTGGTATTTACTTACTTGTTGGAAAAATTGCGGCAATCTTACCAGTTTTAGTAGGTATCTAGAATACATATAAAATCAAGAATTAAAATAGGATTTTGTATCCACAGACGAAAAAAACAAAGTCTGAGAAAGTGAAGAGCAGAGAACGGAAAAAGACGGAGAAGATACGGGATGAAGACTTCCCCGCTTTCGAGAAGGAATACAACTTCGATGTGGTCATACTGTCCAGGGAGCAACAGGTGGGTGCACTACGCCACAATACACAACCACTAACCACTGCACTAAACTATACTACATACTACAGGGTGATTCATGAGACGAGCAGGACTAATCCTGCACACTCAGTAACTGATAATTGATCGATCACTTTCGTATTTAGGTGAAAAAACCACACACTTTTTCCTATTTTTTAACTTTTTGGTGAAGGCAAATTTAATTCTCTACAATCTTGGTCACTTTACTTAATAAACATAAAACTTCTTTAACCGTCATGACAGCATTTTGATTACGAAGAAAATAAACTGTCAAACTTGAGTGAGATGCGAGTTTTCAAAAGTAACCAGACCGTGATGACATTCAATTTGACACAGAATATCGGTAGTTTAGTATTCTAATTGTAGGGTGACCATGCATGTCGTAAATAAATACCTTTTTTTTTTCAACACGACTAGAAAATTAACGTTAACCTCACTAATACTGATACGAAACAGTTGCTTATAATTTACGAGATGCCCAGTGTTAGTCATGCTCACGTCTCCTGAATCAGCCTGTATATTCTTTTATTGAATCTGAAACATACAACACTTAAGCTCTGACATATAAAACTTTAAGCTCTCGCAGTTTGTACACATATTTAATTACACAAAAATACATCATCATTGTATTTATTGTCAGATCGAAGATATGGCGTCGCGGAAAGAGAAGGACAACTACATGAACTCGCAGTTCAAATGCGAGAAATGCTTCAAGGGGTTCTACACCGAGGCGACGCTCGCTAACCACGACGCCAAACACCACGACGAGGTACGACACTATACAACACAGTATTACAGCGCGGGGCTTGTAGCACGGCAGTGTGGGACACATGCGAGGAATGCTGCAAGGGGTTCTACAGCGAGGCCACGCTCGCCAACCACGACGCCAAACACCACGACGAGGTACGACACTATACAACACAGTATTACAGCGCGGGGCTTGTAGCACGGCAGTGTGGGACACATGCGAGGAATGCTGCAAGGGGTTCTACAGCGAGGCCACGCTCGCCAACCACGACGACAAACACCACGACGAGGTACGACACTATACAACACAGTATTACAGCGCGGGGCTTGTAGCACGGCAGTGTGGGACACATGCGAGGAATGCTGCAAGGGGTTCTACAGCGAGGCCACGCTCGCCAACCACGACGCCAAACACCACGACGAGGTACGACACTATACAACACAGTATTACAGCGCGGGGCTTGTAGCACGGCAGTGTGGGACACATGCGAGGAATGCTGCAAGGGGTTCTACACCGAGGCCACGCTCGCCAACCACACCTCCAAACACCAGGACGAGGTACGACACTATACAACACAGTATTACAGCGCGGGGCTTGTAGCACGGCAGTGTGGGACACATGCGAGGAATGCTGCAAGGGGTTCTAGACCGAGGCCACGCTCGCCAACCACGCCTCCAAACACCACGACGAGGTACGACACTATACAACACAGTATTACAGCGCGGGGCTTGTAGCACGGCAGTGTGGGACACATGCGAGGAATGCTGCAAGGGGTTCTACACCGAGGCCACGCTCGCCAACCACGCCTCCAAACACCAGGACGAGGTACGACACTATACAACACAGTATTACAGCGCGGGGCTTGTAGCACGGCAGTGTGGGACACATGCGAGGAATGCTGCAAGGGGTTCTACACCGAGGCCACGCTCGCCAACCACGACGACAAACACCACGACGAGGTACGAATTCAATTAAGAGGCAAAAGTGGTTTAAAAAAAAGTTTTTGTAAAAAATTTCATTTTGGGTTTGCCCGCATAGTAAAAGTTTAATGTCCGCTGTACAGTCACCTGCAATAATATGTTACACAACGAAGGCAGCATAAATATCTGACACGATCTTATTTGTAGAGCCATAAGAGCGTGTCACATATTTTTGCGGCGTTCGAAGAGTAAGATATTATTGCAGGTGACTGTACATGTCGGCGGCCGATCGTAAGATCAGGCAGATCGTAATGTTCCTACTGTAATGTTTTGACGATAGTCTCATTAAACCAATATGTGACGTTATCTATGAAAAGGGACCTTATTGTCGATGGCGTTTACGCCATTATTAGCGACGCTCCGATATAATTTCAATGCCGTGCGACGCTGTGCGGCGTAAGCGCCATCGACAATAAGGTCCCTTTTCATAGATAATGCCCCATATATAGGTAGGATAGGCTCGTTAGGTTGCTTCAGATGCCCGAAGGGCAAACTGCCCAGAAATAGGAGGCCCGCGTAGCGGGGCTCCGTCAAGTCAGGGAACGAGTCAAAGATTTTCACGTTTTACGATATGCCTAGGAATTTCACGATATGCCTGATCTTACGATCGGCCGCCGACATACACGCGAGATGAGAAGGTTCTGTTCCTTCCACTACTGTACTGTTTTTGTGTTGTCTTACTTTTTTTGATCTTGAACTATAATTTTCAGTTTAGTATAGTAGCTTGTAAGGAATTGCTTACTGTCCACACTTGTTTAAAAAGATAAGATAAAAGACAAAAAATAGTTTATTCAAGTAGGCATATTACAATGCGCTTATGAACGTCAAATAAACCTAAACTGGCTCCAACCGTACGCCTCTGCCCCGAGAAGATTTAAATCCCCCCTCAATTGGAGGAGGGTATCCCAATATGGGACCGGCAACAAACTCGGCGGGACACATCTTTTCAAAACATTATTTATTACATCTTATAATTAACATGCAATTTATCGAAACGATGTTTGACAGGCCGTGGGCCCGCACTCGTGCGAGCTCTGCCTGTGCCGGTTCCGTATACCAGCCATCCTGCGCCGCCACCTCGCCACGCACCGGCTAAGATTCGTGTGCCAACACTGCGGCTTCACCGCGAGAGACAGGTGAGACATACTCGACTAGAGATGCAACGGATTGTTTGACCGGATACCGGATTCGGCCTGACCATCGGACGAATATCCGGTATCCGGCCGCCGAATAATCGGCCACCGGAACTATACCTACATTTCGGTTTTTCAGGTGCATTCTGCAGGTCTGACCTGTTTCCTAGTGAACGTTCGCGCGGACACATTTCTAGGTTCGATTTCTAGCTGGGATTTCTAGGTTTCTAGGTTAGGTCATGTGCGCGTGCTCGTCAGTGGAATGTTTAAATTGTTTTAAAATAATAAACAAGTACGATTATGACCATGACTGTTTCTTAAATCCAAATTAATTTACTCCGAGATCAAGCAATGTTACTATCCGGTATCCGGCCGGATAGTAAGTAAATATCCGGTATCCGGCCGGGTATTAAAATCATGGCTGGATAGGCCGGATACCGGATAGTACCGAATATCCGGTGCATCTCTAGTCTCGACCGCCTGGTATACTAGCTGGGCATAGTCTAATAAAACATGGTATTATCTTCCCAGAGTGACACAAGCCTACGTCACAATACGAGTGACATTGCCACTTTATATAACGCTATTGCATATTATCATATGCAAACGATATGCATATTATACCATGCTAGCTAGATATATACGTTAGGGGCCTAGCCAACATGACGGTCGTTTATAGAAAACGCCTATCGAAGGGTAAATAAATAAGGGATTGTGCACAAATCACGCGAGGTGTTTTCGGCTACTTTTTGACCCCCTCTTCCCCTTGGTGAACAACTACACGTATATTTTTTTGTAATTTTTTCATTAGAACTAATTCTAAAATAAATAGTATTGTATATAGAAAATCTTGTTTATTTTTCTATTTTCGTTAAATAGACTCGCTAGTTTTAAGTGCAGAGTGAAGATTTATGTTTATCGAAACCGAGAAAAAGTATCTACTCATGTGGTAGGTTTGTTTTCTTAGTTTCGTTCACTGTAGAAAAATACACGTGAGGTTTCCTTATACCCCCCCTCCCCCAACGTGAACTATCGTAATTTTTTTCGTGACCCCCCCTCCCCCTGTCGAACCTCGCGTGATTTGTGCACAAGCCCAAAGTTAAAGACCCACTTCTCAATTTCCGATGAAGCTGTAAATTTGCATGCATATGTAAGTCGGGTGACAATGCAATATTATGGTACCATCGAGCTGATCTGATGATGAAGACAGGAGGTGGCCATAGGAACTCTGTGATAAAACAACGAAACCTAATAGTGTTTGGGGTTTTTAGAATTGTCTTGATAAGTATTAGTTGCCCGTGGAAAGAAAAGTACAGTCAGCGATAAATGCTTGTATTGTACCAAAAATTAATTTTTAATACAGTTGCTCAAAAAGTGCTACTTTACGTAGCTGTTTAGCGTGCGGAAAGTTGGTTATCTCGAACTAGTGCTTTTTACTTTTCCAATTTTTTTAAATTTATACTTGTTCCAATTCACGACTACTTATTGATGAGTGTTAATATTAGTTTCCTTTAAACGTCGTAATCAGCATAAAAACCTACCGTTAATGTAAGAATACGAACAATATTACATATTTCATATTTAATTACTTACCTCTTCATCATTATAACACGTTTATTTTTTAATATTCAATATTGAAAATTCCGTTCTTAATAAGTTGACTGAATGGAACGGAATAGCTGCCAAACGCCCATAGATATAATATACTTAAAGACGACGTCTAACCGAGCTGTCACTGTTACCACTTTTGTTTAGTGTACGATTAACAATGTTTTTCTTATTTTTTCGCAACTGTATTAAAAAACGTCGTTCGATACACGTGCGGAAATGTCATTCTTCCGCACTAGCAACGAAATGTACTATTTTGCCAGAAACATATCAAACATTTTACATAGTCTAATAAAACACGGTCTTCTCTTCCCAGGGTGACACAAGCCTACGTCACAATAACATTGCCACTTTATATAGCGCTATTGCATACTATTATACAAGGTGTTTGGTACATCGTTTGCCAAATTAAAACGGCAGATAGGTTGGGTCATTTGCTATCTTCTCAGGCCTAGAAATTTTTTATTTGGCGTAATTTCTTTTTTTCACTTCTATGCCAGTTTTTCGTAAATTTCAAATTTTTACTTGCATAGTAGTAAAAAAAACATGGCCAAATTTGTTTTTCTAGGCATGAGTAGATATCAAATGACTCAACATATCTGCCGTTTTAATTTGGCAAACGATGTACGAAACAACCTGTATAGCGCTGTCGCATGATGACGTAGGCTTGTGTCAGTCACGTGTTCGGAAGGGAATACCAGGCGGAGTATATTATTATACCATGACATTTTACTTAGGTTCGTACCCGACATCCGATATCGGGTCGGACAATATGAAAACGTTTTTAAGAGTCCTTCAACGTGCACACTAGCGCCACAGCGAAATAATCGTGATTATCTAGACACGCGGCAGCGTGTCAAGCCAAGTTCAAGCAAAGGAACTGGCTAGCCAGCGCCGAGTGTAATATTACACGAACCACTTGGTGCCACTTTTGACCCTTCTATAACTCAAAACATCTTTGACGTAAACACATAAAACTACGTGTGTTTAATTATATCCATAAGGACATCTAGAAGCCCAAATTTCATGAAGCTAGCTCAAACGGTTATAAAGATATGAAGGTCAAAAAGTCGTAAATTTTAAGACTGACTTATGACTTATAGTACCTAAACCTAACCTACTTCCAGATGACCTAGAAGGATGAAATTTGGAATCCAGCTTGGTTATTGTGTGTAACCGTAGGAAAAAATCTAAAAATAAAATAAAGTTAAAAAATAGGGGGGGTCGCCATACAAAAAAACCACTTTTTATTGGGACTGACATATAAGTACCTAAACCTAACCTACTTCCAGATGACCTAGAAGGATGAAATTTGGAATCCAGCTCGGTTATTGTGTGTAACCGTAGGAAAAAATCTAAAAATAAAATAAAGTTTAAAAATAGGGGGGGTCCCCATACAAAAAAAACACTTTTTATTGGGACTGACATGTAAGTACCTAAACCTAACCTACTTCCAGATGACCTAGAAGGATGAAATTTGGAATCCAGCTCGGTTATTGTGTGTAACCGTAGGAAAAAATCTAAAAATAAAATAAAGTTTAAAAATAGGGGGGGTCCCCATACAAAAAAACCATTTTTTATTGGGACTGACATATAAGTACCTAAACCTAACCTACTTCCAGATGACCTAGAAGGATGAAATTTGGAATCCAGCTCGGTTATTGTGTGTAAGCGTAGGGAAAAATCTAAAAATTAAAAAAAGTTAAAAAATAGGGGGGTCCCCATACAAAAAATATTTTTTTATTGTAGCGTTGGAACCGTTACAAGCAGATATTTGAAACTACCCCAATATATGTATTATTATATTTGCTATATTAAAATAAAGTTAAGTCAAAAAATAAGTGGTGTCCCCATACAAAAAACTTGTAATACGCTCTAAACAACCGGCCAACGGTGTGTCGTCGGCGGCGCGCGGCACCACATAATTATACAAAGAACAGAAGTAAAAACCATACAGCGGAAACACAAGAAAAAACATTAAATCTCAATACCTGCCTAGTTTTCTTTACAAAAAGTATTGATATCCCACCAAAAACATAAATGTAAAAAAGGAGAGCCAAGTTCAATACAAAAATTATGCTTGGCTGTGGGGCTCGCCGCAAAAAGAATGGAGATCTAAATGAGTGCCACTGCCAAGTTCTATGCAAAATCCAAATATGTATTTATAGGAACAAAATAACATTATAAACAAGTATTAAACTCTATTTCTTTGCTTTATTGGATACCTATAACAATTGCTGTTATTTAAAAAAATGTGAGATCTTAAAGTAGGTTAGATTTGACTTGGCCAGTTTTCATTACATCAATCATTTTATATATATTGTAATTCTGATAAAACCTGGCCAAGCCAAATCTAACCTACTTTAAGTTCTCACATTTTTTAAAATAACAGCAATTGTTATAGGTATCCAATAAAGCAAAGAAATAGAGTTTAATACTTGTTTATAATGTTATTTTGTTCCTATAAATACATATTTGGATTTTGCATAGAACTTGGCAGTGGCACTCATTTAGATCTCCATTCTTTTTGCGGCGAGCCCCACAGCCAAGCATAATTTTTGTATTGAACTTGGCTCTCCTTTTTTACATTTATGTTTTTGGTGGGATTTAAATTTAACGAAAGATATTGAAAAAAGGGGGCCGCTACGTACTGTATTGTGTATTTAAGAACCTTTTAAATACATCAGACTAGTTTTTATTTTGGATTCGTCAATCTATGCGTCCAAAGTTAAAACGGCCGTTTTTGTTTTGAGTTCCTAAATCGACGAAACCAGCAACACAAAAACTAGTTTGATGTATTCAAAAGGTACTTAAATACACAATTACAGTACGGAGCGGCCCCCTTTTTTTTCAATATCTTTCGTTAAATTTAAATAACCACGATTATTTAGCTGTGGCGCTAGTGTGCACGTTGAAGGGCTCTTAAAAGGGTTTTACTAGAAAGAGCAGAAGATATTTGGTTGACACGACCGGACGGTTGCAGGTCGCACGCCATGACTCACTCGAAAGAGCACAAGGGGCTGCGGTACGAATGCCAGTACTGCGGAGACACCTTCAAGTAAGTGCTCACGTCACATACATTACCTACTCTGCATATTAACATCATTGAAAATGTTTTGATCCATTTTTAGGGTTCCGTAACTCAAAAGGAAAAAACGGAACCTGTGTCTGTCTGTCCGTCTGTCACAGCCTATTTTCTCGGAAACTACTGGACCAATTAAGTGGAAATTTGTCAAATTTGGTACACATGTGTAAATTAGTGACCCAAAGATGGACATTTTTTTTTATCATAATTTTTAAATACATAGGTTCGAAGTTATTTAAGAAAATAGGCAAAAAATTACCATTCCCCACTTTATCTCCGAAACTACTGGGTCTAAAATTATGGAAAAAATACACAAAATAGTTCTTTACCTGTAGATGACAGGAAAACCTATTAGAAATGTGTAGTCAAGCGTGAGTCGGACTTATGTACGGAACCCTAGAAACGCGAGTCCGATTCGCACTTGGCCGGTTTTTTTATATATCAATTATGAACTAATTATGCCCATTAACTCATTATCAATTATTATGCCCCAACGTTTGTTATTTTTTACGAATTTTTAATTATTATAAGAGTTACGAGCATTTAAGAATTTGTATGAAATCTGTTTTTCGCTCCAAATTTTTACAACAATCAGAATATCGAAAAACGTTAAAAGTAGGAGCATACCTAGTACATATTTGACACTACTATGGTGGACACTATATATGGTTAATATACATCAAATAGTGTAAAAAATATTTTCATAATGACAATATCCATAGAGGAAATTGTGGATTATGTTTGTATGTAGAAGCGGCCGCCCCTTTCCTCTTATAATATTTGTATGTGTATTGTAGAAAGCGGTCGACGTACGGCACCCACGTCCGCATCCAGCATCCCAACCAGAACAAGTCCTGTGACGTGTGCGGAGAAACGTTCCTAGGAGCACTCGGGCTCGCGCTACATAAAAAGAAATCTCATCGACAGGTAACTCCCTCATCGACAGGTAACTCCGTCATCAACAGGTAACTCCCTCATCGACAGGTAACTCCCACATCGATAGGTAACTCCCTCATCGACAGGTAACTCCCTCAACGATAGGTAACTCCCTCATCGATAGGTAACTCCCTCATCGACAGGTAACTCCCTCATCGACAGGTAGCTCCCTCATCGACAGGTAACTCCCTCATCGACAGGTAACTCCCTCATCGACAGGAAACTCCCTCATCGACAGGTAACTCCCTCATCGACAGATAGCTCCCTCATCGACAGGAAACTCCCTCATCGACAGGTAACTCCCTCATCGACAGATAGCTCCCTCATCGACAGGTAGCTCCCTCATCGACAGGTAACTCCCTCAACGATAGGTAACTCCCTCATCGATAGGTAACTCCCTCATCGACAGGTAACTCCCTCATCGACAGGTAGCTCCCTCATCGACAGGTAACCCCCTCATCGACAGGTAACTCCTTGTAACATATTATTATATAGTTTGGTGATTTGTGTCTATTATAATGAGATATTCTGCATTCAAGTTATTTTAGTTAATAAATGATTGGTCTGAGACGTCAATGGCGTGGAATGAAAAAAATTCAAATGTCACCCTACCCCTCCCGTTTGCAAAACACTATAATGTTCCATAGCTAAACACCTTAAAAAGCCTACTTATTATATGTATTTATATGGGGCATTATCTATGAAAAGGGACCTTATTGTCGATGGCGCTTATGCCGCATGGTGTCGCGCGCCAGTCTATTTATAACAGAGCATCGTTAATAATGGCGTAAGCGCCATCGACAATAAGGTCTTAAAGTTTTTACATGTAAGCTTTTATTTAGTTTCACCTGTCCCGTTGTCTGTCTGTCGGTCTGTAATTAAATCTTGCAAGTTAAATTTGATCCACTTCCCGGTTTCCGATTGAGCTGAAATTTGGCATGCATGTATAAATCGGATGACAATGCAATATTATGGTACCATCGAGCTGATCTGATGATGGAGACAGGAGGTGGACATAGGAACTCTGTGATGAAACAACGCAACCTAATTGTGTTAGGGGTTTTTAGAATTGTCTCGATGAGTATTAGTTGTCTGTCGTAAGAAAAGTATAGTCAGCGATAAAAGCTTGTACCAAAAATGATTTCCATGCCAATAACTTTTTTATAGATAATGTGACATATGATTAGGTGGTCGAGGCGGGCGCGGCGCCGTGTGCGGTGTGCGGCGTGTGCTTCGAAAGCGAATACGCGCGCGCGCGCCACGCCGCGCTCGCGGTGCGGGGCTGCCAGCACACCAGGTGGGCATAGGACACATGTCCATACTACGTGCCACATATTTCCCCCCCTCCCCCTCGGTGACCGCCCGTTGTATATGCCAAGATCCCCTCTCTAGATGTCACGTAGTAAATCAAATTCACTGAAGATCGTGACTAATGGAGGATACTTCTGCGAGCCCTATGTCCCTAAAGAGGGATAAAGTCATCATCAATTCAAATTCAAACGACTAAATATTTTTTGTGCAAACAGGACGTAAAAAAAAATTGCGTCAGTGTTGCCACTTGTGAGTTTCAAGTGTTTTATCTGAAAATTAGGTTGAATGAAAAAATAAAAAGAAACACGTGAGGTTTAGTGTGGGGGGGGGGAGGGGGAGGGCTGTGTAGCCAAGAACTTCACCAAATATCACCAAGGGGATGGAAAGGGTGGTCAATAAAATAGCCGAAAAAAACTCGCATGATTTATGCACCACCTCGTAAAGGTTCCCTTTATTCTTCAAAAACGGTCGGATTGCATTTTATCCACAAGAGTGTAATTTGATGGAATGCTTTACAGAGCATGTGCGCTGTGCGGAGAGAACTTCAAGGACGAACCGGCACTGCAGGCACATGTTAGAGAGAGACACCAGGACCGGCAGACGCAGTGCCAGGAGGTGAGAGGGATTATGGTTTATGACACCTGTCGATTTTATTACATACATCTAGATAAGCGAGTAGAAAAATAGAAATTTTATTTTGCTAATACATTTTGGAAAGTTGTAAATAAACAAAGTAGGACAAATTATTCCACTCCGTGGCCAATTCCTGCAACCGGACATGCCTATTTGAATTTTAATAAAAAACCGGCCAAGTAAATAAATAAATAATAATAAGTTGTAGCGATGCTACATAATTTCCTATACCAAACAGGTACTTTCTCATACAATGTGACCTGTACAACATTAGTGTCGCATTTTGGACAAAATAACATACACCAGAGTATGACACTTATGTAAAACTATAATGTACCTTCTCAGCTGTAGGTTGATTAGCATATCCTGCCTCCTGGTTAACTGGTTTCGAAGAAACAAGTCTAAAGAGTATGCCACTTGAACGGAACTTGTCACCCAGATTGCGCGGAGGTTGTTGAACCAAACCTGGCTTCATGCATATCAAAATGATCCTCCTGGTTTACCCTAACTGCTCAAATAGGTCACATCCTAATTTAATTAGTATTTTAGAATCATTTTCGGAATTTTTATGAAACATAAATAGTGATTATGAAGGTGTCAAAAGGTTGAAATTTTTGACAGGAGAACTGTCAGAGAGTAGACTATGCGTTTAGTTACCGCATCGGAAAGAAGGTATTCTGAATGAAACAAGGTAGAAAACGTACGATAAAAATATAATTATTAGTAATTATTATTAACCACTTAAAGTATTACAAGTATTAATGAGCATTGATATTTTTTCGAGAATCATTCGATTTAAAAAAGATTTAAGTTGGTTTGACGTTTAATGTGTTGATGTGAACCGAAACGCAACGTGTCCGGGAGGGGATGATTTCGAACTGTCACTTCACTTGGGGGGTTGGAATTGGCTCGCTAGCATTGATATCGCTCCTAATCATGTAAAGGTTGAAATAAACCATTTTCGTCTCCTTCCGCCGCCTGGCTCGGCCGGGGAGAGATTGGGATGTTAAGTTGCGCGTATCGCCGAGTGTGTGTTGTGCGCGAAAAGTGCACAAGCTACCGCGTGCGTTCCACGTCATCGGCGAGCGCAAGCATGGCCGATGGCCGTGTTTCCCCGAGCGTCGTTGCGCGCCCTCGCCTTCGTTGAGCGTCATGTTGGCGCCACCATCAAGCCGTAGGGCACGGCTTTGACCCGCGAGCCGTGTGTCGGACAGCCTTGCCGCGGTCCGACGACCCCAAGGTCTCATCGCGCGGGTCCTTCTTGCGGAACTTCCGAGCGCCGCGGGTTGTTCTCGCCCGGGCTTGCCAAAGCCGGAGCTTGAGGAACGCCCGCCGCCCACCGTCAGCGATCCGCCTGCTGCGTTAAATACCAGCGGGCCTGTGGATGATAGCTACGTTCGGTACCCGTGAGTGCACTAGACTTTTATCCCAGGTTTTGGCCAAAACCCCGCGTCTCGTCCATCTCGCGATCGTAGATTAAGGTTTACTATAGTGTCACCCCATAACCGCCGACAGTTTAGAGGAACCAATTGTATTTCGAGCAGCGCCCGCCCTAAAGCGGAGTGCATTGTGAGTAGTTAGCGAAGTGTATTAAATTGCATGTCATATATTTGGTTTTATCTTTTCAATATCCTACCAAGTTCCCATTAACCAGGTTAGAGTAACAAGAGGACCCTTGTACTCCAATAGTCCAATGTTTTACTGCGGATCTTATCCGAGGCATCACTCCCATTAATTATTTAAACATTTAAAAACCTTATTATTTCTTATACACAACAATATCATTTTTTATATACGACAAAGTGCGAGTCGGACTCGCGCATGAAGGGTTCCGTACCATATTCATTTTCCGTGGCATAAAAGGATAAAGAAATCATGTTTGCTGTATGGGAGCCTCACTTAAATATTTATTTTATTTTGTTTTTAGCATTTGTTGTTATAACGGCAACAGAAATACATCATCTGTGAAAATTTCAACTGTCTAGCTATCACGGTTCTCGAGTTACAGCCTGGTGACAGACAGACGGACAGCGGAGTTTTAGTAATAGGTTCCCGTTTTTACTCTTTGGGTACAAAACCCTAAAAGCGCTGGTGGCCTAGAAGTAAGAGCGTGCGACTTTCAATCCGGAGGTCGCGGGTTCAAACCCCGGCTCGTACCGATGAGTTTTTCGGAACTTTTGTACGATATATCATTTGATATATGCCAGTCGCTTTTCGGTGAAGGAAAACATCGTGAGGAAACCGGACTAATCCCAATAAGGCCTACGAGCCCCGATGCAAATTATTTCGTCTAGTTCCACGCAACAATTTTGTTTATTTTAATAAATTTTACACATGAACATAAAATGACCCAGTAATGGGAACCATAATAGCAATGTTTAATGTAGTTTATTTTGATCGTATAATAAAATTGCATGAGACTTTTATTGCTGAAAAAAAGGACTTTTCAAAAACGTTGTCCAAATCATATTGTCCTCTCTTACAGCACTGCTGCATGCATGGGCTCGAAACAAAATTGTCAGTACATTGGCAGAGCCCTATTGCTTTCCCTGGCTTTGCCCTTTTCACATATGTTGTAATCCTACCCGTCAATAAAAAAATAAAAAAACATGTTTTTTTTCCTTTCAGTACAAACGGTATTTCTTGTGTTTGGATTTAGTTATTGCAGAGTATTATCATATAAAATTAAATTACATTAATATAAGCATTAAATATTAGTAATTTTTAAACAAAAACATTATTTTTGAACAAACACGAGAACCTCAAAAAATTGTCTCACTAGACGAAAACATGTGCATCGGGGCTCGTAGTTTCCCCTCTGGGTTGGAAGGTCAGATGGTAGTCGCTTTCGTTAAAACTAGTGCCTACGTCAAATCATGGAATTATTTGTCAAGCGCAACCCAGGCTCCCATGAGCCGTGGCAAAATAGCCGGGATAACGCCAGGAAGAAGATGGTTTACAATATGTGCTAGTGCTGCACTCTGGTGGTAGAAGATGGTTTACAATATGTGCTAGTGCTGCACTCTGGCGGTAGAATATTACTGAAATACTCCCTATTTTCAAATTTGCCGCGGTTTCTACTAACAAAATTGGCTTTGTTAGACTGTATATAATAATAATAATAATAATAAAATGCTTTATTGCACACTACAAAAGAAATGGTACAAATGGTGGTATATATATAGGTAATAGGTTTTCGCGGGCTTGGTTTCCGCAACTCGACGTCATATTATTGCGCCTATTTTGCGTGATGGGTTGGCGGTACTATTCTTGCCAACCCAACTCTACCAAGAAGCCTAGCAGACCCTTGAGGTTGCCGACGACTTCTGGGAGAGACCCCGGTGAGTCGAGGTGTTGTGCCCGGTATTTTGCCACCCCTGGGCATTCGAGAATGACGTGGGCGGCTGTCTCCTCTGCCTCCATGCATGCTCTGCAGAGGGGGCTATCTGTAACACGTAGGGTTAATAGGTGCTTGTTAACTGTGTATATTAATAATTTGCTTGCAGTGCGACATGACGTTCGCGAGCGAGGCGTCCCGCAGCGTGCACTACGAGCGAGTCCATCTCAAGGTATTTTATTTGTCTGAGACCAGGTCAAGTTATATTATGTGCATCCGCAGGACACGGCACAGATTTAAATCCACAAAAAATATCCTAGGCTTTGAGGACAGAGGAGGAGGATATGTATTTTAAATAGATAAATTGTTTAGATATAAAACATAAGTCCAAATTTGTGTAGCAATGAAGGTCTATAATTCTATATTAAAATTTCGGAAAGTGGTCGAAAACTAGAGCCGGACGAAAACTAGCGCAATGACCTTATATGATGCTGGACTGACTATAGTCAAAACTATTTTTTTTTAATAGGTGAAAGTGCGCCGCTGCCTGCCCAAGACGGGGCGCAAGTACGACCGCTACGGGGACCACTTCATGTGCGAGATGTGCGGCAAAAAGTGCCAGGTCAGTACACCCTACACAACACAACCTGTATAAAAAAATATTTTATCTCTAGATTTTCTAATTCTTTTAACTTTTAGTCTGATTTTTATTCTTCAGTTCATTTTCTGTTCTGCACCATTTATGCGTAATTTCACCGTATGTCCTAAAAACGTATTTCTCTGAGTTACGATAAAGTTGTTGCTATTCGCAACTCAAAGCTCCATAGGTACATTTTTTGGGACTCATTGAAGTTTTGTAATTGAACAAACCTGAATAAGGACAGCTCTTCAAACTTACCAAATTGTATCCAAATCTAACGAAATAAAATCCGATTAATAAATTATTCAGCTCTAAATCTAGCTCTAATTACGCCAATGCGTAGATACGCCATAGACTAGGAATCCTCTAGACCGAGTTTAGAGCAATTATTTCATGCAACCGATGATGCCAAAAATGCGGGGGTGCGCGGGACGAGGTGAGCGAAGTCCCGTGCAGTGATTGGCCCGTTCAAAGACACGGACGTCACACAAAGACACAATCGACTCGAACATGGAGTAAAATTACCGTCTGCGTGGCAGAGGGGGTAGCGCGACTATGCTCAGTCTGGAGGATGTTTTGTCTGTGAGATACGGCAACTGCGAGTTGCCAAACTGAAGCATTGAATAAATGCGTTTGTTACAGAACAACATCGCTCTGAAGTACCACATCCGCTCACACACGGGGGAGAAGCCGCACGCCTGCCCCCACTGTCCGAAGCACTACTCCACGCCCGTCGCCCTGCAGGTACACTTCACTTTGTACATCGCTCTGAAGTGCCACATCCGCTCACACACGGGGGAGAAGCCGCACACCTGCCCCCACTGTCCGAAGCACTACTCCACGCCCGTCGCCCTGCAGGTACACTTCACTTTGTACATCGCTCTGAAGTGCCACATCCGCTCACACACGGGGGAGAAGCCGCACGCCTGCCCCCACTGTCCGAAGCACTACTCCACGCCCGTCGCCCTGCAGGTACACTTCACTTGACTTTGTACATCGCTCTGAAGTGCCAGATCCGCTCACACACGGGGGAGAAGCCGCACGCCTGCCCCCACTGTCCGAAGCACTACTTCACGCCCGTCGCCCTGCAGGTACACTTCACTTGACTTTGTACATCGCTCTGAAGTGCCACATCCGCTCACACACGGGGGAGAAGCCGCACGCCTGCCCCACTGTCCAAAGCACTACTCCACGCCCGTCGCCCTGCAGGTACACTTCACTTGACTTATTATGAACAGTTTGATATGAAAATTGGCAGCCGAAATTGAATCAGTGGTATTAGAAAATAAATTTAAATTCGTTTTATTTTAATTAAAACAAAAGCAGGTCGGTTGTATTTAATAATGATTAAAATTTCATTGTAGGTAATTAGTACTAGTATTAGGACGGGGGGTCGCTAAAGGTAAGATATTCTACTTGTGCCTTTCAACTCTGTACAGTCGGAAATATAATAAAAAATTACAACTACAAAATTATATTAAATTTACAAAAAAAGTATATTTGATTTTCTCACAATGATTTTGCATTTGATATGTCACACGATATAGTTTATTTAATTACAGTATTAATAAAAAAAAATTAATAAAACAAAACCTCCAACGAAATAATGAAGTACCTACGAAATGTTGAAGTGTCCCGTTTCTGCGCAGTACCACATCCGGTCTCACACGGGGGACAAGCCGCTGGCGTGCCCGCACTGTCCGCTGCGTTACGCCACTCACAAGGGACTGCAGGTGGGCCAATCAACTCTCACCACTAGCGGCCGTGCTCATGTCTCCTGGGCAACAATGTATCATTTAAAAGCGTAGGACCGAAGCTTATACGTACAATCCAAAATCATGAGAATTAAGCATTAATCAAGTCCGTTGAGTTTACCCTACGTAGGGATTGAAGTGTTTCTATAAACGTAATAGTTTTGGACAATTTTGTTCACAGTTATTGAAAAATATGCAGATAGTTTAGTGAATATTTTAACCTATTGTATCCCGAGTTAACTTCTAAAAGTTGATTGACCCAGATGCAGTCTCCCTCTTATAGTACCTAAATTATGCACTTTCGTGTTGAGAAATATCTACCACACACTGACATTTTGTAAAATTATTATTGAAAAGTAGATATTTTTGACACGTAATTTCATCCGGGTCAAAAACTTTTTAGTCTATCTGTAGATACTTTTATAATTAACACGGGACTTCGCTTAAAATTATGTATGGCCTGACGTTTCGAACGTGATGTATCTGTAGATATCACAACATTAACTTTTCAAATCTGTACAATGAATGTCTTTGTAAAATGTAGATAATAATTCTTTGTTAATAAGTTAAATAAGCACCCTTATAAAAACTAGCGACATTGAACACCCTGTTAATGAGAATGGTGTTTACAGACTCATCTGCTCAAGCACACAGGTGAGAGACCGTTCAAGTGTGAGCTGTGTGGGAAGGCCTTTACGCAGAAGACCATGTTGCAGAAACATAAAACAGTGAGTTTCATGAAAAGCCATTTTATGATTGATTACTTCATGATTTTGAATAATTTTACGGTTTAGACTCACTTGTCACTTGTTTGCGACGCGGCGAGACGCAGTACGCGATACACGGCCGTCGTGAACGCTGCTCGCACTGTTAGTGCTTGAGAAAGGCTCTAGGCTCTCCGAAACATGTCGCGCGAGTGACTAAAAACAAGTGGGTCTAAACCGTAAAATTATTCAATGTTAGTATGTCTCACAAGTCAACAGTTTAAAATCGGTTACTTCATATGGTTTGGTTTGACTTTTTCATGAAGTGGCCAGCCGATAATTTCACGGAATTGTTGCCACATCGTGAAATGATCAATTCTAAGATCTGACCACGACACATAAATACACACACATCGCTGGCTTGAGTACGTGAGTAGGTATTATATATCTGTACTGGCATACCGCTTGAAACCTCCAAAATGTATCGATGTGTTAACTGAATTTTGACGATTTATCTACTTTGTGACGCCAATTATGATATCACAAGTCATCTCTATCAACAGACATCTTAACTAAATTTAATCTGCTCAGGTACACACAGGTGAGAAACCATACGCGTGCGATATATGCGGCAAGGCGTTCACGCAGTCCGGCTCCGTGCACACGCACGTCAAATACGTGCACAAGAAGCTGCCCGCGCCGCCGCGCAACCGCGGCAAGCGCGACAAGCCCGACTGACATACGCACTACTGACATACAGCTTACCCTTCGCCGATTTGAGCCGGCTATATTACTGAAGTAACATCGCCCCGTCTTGTGAACTGTATAGCGCTGTATTTAAATAGGCCGACTGACATACTTTTGCGATTTATCTAACCACACACACCAACATACCTGTTACTATCCTCCTGAGTCCCAGAGGCCTTTATAAAGGACTTATTCCACAAGGACAATTGAATTGAAACTTTTATTAAATAACACAGTTTTAAATTAAAATACAAATCTTAAGCTTGTGGGACTTGGGGGGCTATAGAAATTAAGACGTGTCATATATTTGGCCACTTTGCCCGTCACTATATATTTGAAGCAGCTGCGGACTGTGCTAGACCGTAGAGAAATAAGTAACAATAAAGTGCTCACTCCATACAAAGATAAAAACCTATTTATGAGAAGTTTTAACCGAGCTTTGCGAAAACTTATTTATAATATTTAAGCTTAATAAGAATTAAGCATACCTCCCATACAACTTAATAATTATTAAGTATTAGGCATACCTCCCATACAACTTAATAATTATTAAGTATTAGGCATACCTCCCATACAACTTAATAATTATTAAGTATTAGGTATACCTCCCATACAACTTAATAATTATTAAGTATTAGGCATACCTCCCATACAACTTAATAATTATTAAGTAAGAAAACTGATGAGTGAGCAATTTATGCGTAGGTACATATTTATCAATGACTATACAGTTTTCTGTAAATATTAAGCTTAATCCTAAATTTTTTATTTACATGTAAGTTCGGGATATTTAATACCATACATGACAACTGAATTAGCCTAAGTATTTATTTATATTTGATTGTACAAAGTTATTTGTAAGGAATTGTAAGGAAATAAATAATCAAAGAAACATGTTGTTTTTACTCGTAAATATATGTATTTACATTTTACATTCATCATTTAGTACAATAATTAGGAATATCGAATATAATGCAATAGATATATAATCTTTTTATTTCTTATTAATAAAAATACAGTATGAACTTGCATTGATGTAAAAATTTAGTTTTTCATAAACATTAGTTATAGTTCGTTTTTTTAGCATTAGAAATAAGGTCTCTAAGGAATCTTGATGTGTCTTTTAATTGATAAACACATTTTAAAAATAAGTTACGGCAAATATGTAACAATTATGAATCTAATACGATAATTCATATTCTTCTGCTTTCATAAGTAATAGTTACGGATTTTCAAAAAGCGTTTTTAATTAAAAGACATGTCAATATCGCTTACCTTCTTGTAAGTTCTATCTAATGCTAAAAAAACGAACTATAGGTACATAGTAAACAATTTATAGAAACAATAAATTGTATCTTCCAAGGCTATATATAGGCATAATCATGTGTCAACAAAACGTGTTGATGAAGTATACCGTACGTACGTATACGTGTCGATAAGAAACTCAAGTTACACCTTTACAGGCAGCACCTATTTAAAAGTTTCCCCGAAAAATCCAAATACATACTTGGTCTAACTCTATGCTTAGGCAGGCGTGGCTCACTCCGCGATTTCGTCGCTTTGCTACAGGTAGCTAAAAGTATATCCGTTCCACACCAATTTTGGTCAGCCATAAGCCGCGCGTGGCGCTGTCGCCACCTAGCGGCCATATCTGTCCTGATCGTAACAGACGCGGTTTGTTAGAGAGTGAGTCTTCTGTTCCTAGTATTACTTATTCTGTGGCTTAGGTATATGTGTGTGCGATATTAGCACACTCTACAAACGCAACATCCCAGTGGGGCGCGAGCGGTGGCACGGATACGGGCCGCTGTACACACACCTCGGCTTCGTGCCGTCATAGTCATACTCATAATCTGCATTTGTATGCAAATGGTCCACTCGCCGCACCTCGGCCAGCAGCTCTAGCAGACAAGCGCAGTGCCAGGGGTTGGCATAGAAGTAAAAAAAATACAACCCTTTGTTGCGACTTTTAAGACTGCCAACGAAATCATGCGGCAAATGAGTTAAGCTGTTGTTATTAAGATATAGAAATGCAAGCTTGTTCTGAGTAAATAGCATGTTCTCCGGAATAAATGTCAGTTTGTTGTTAGCTATATGTAGAAATGACAAACTAGCTAAGGAGTGAAATACGTCCGGGTGGATGTACGATATTTTATTAGATGACAAGTCAAGGTCCGTTAACCTCGTGCATGCCGCTAACGTCCTCGGGTCGTTTATTCCCGTGAGCTGGTTCTTGCTTAAGTTTAAGTCCAACAAGCTGGGACAGGAGTCCACGGGGAAGATCGGCAGCTCGCGTAACTTATTACTACAAATTCTAATATTTTGTAATGTTGGCAAAGAACGGAACATAGCGGGGTCTATGTAATCAATGGCGTTGTTGTCTAGAAACAACACCTTTAGTCGCGGCAGATTAGCTATGTCGATAGGGTTTAACTCGGTTAATCCGCAGTCGTTTATATATAAGACGGAGGCGTTGTCGTCGACGGGGTAGCTCCGGAGTCGGGTAAAGGTGCTATCATAATCGTGTTATGGTCGGACCACTACCCGCTCATCATTGAATGCGATTTTAATGTTTTAAACATCCAGTCTTTTGATATAATAGTTAAAGATAAGGTGATTTGGGGTAACAGGGATGTGAAACAGAGGGACTTGTTCACAAGTGAATGTCATAAGCGATTAAGTAGCATAGATCTTCCTGCTTGTTTCCATGAATGTGCTTTTGCAAATAAATTATGTACAAATTATGAGCATAAGGCTGCTATCGATAACTTGTATATGAATATCATAGAAGCCTTGAGACGTTCGGCTGTAATTAGTAGCTCTAATACGAAGTGTAATAGAAATAAAGTTGTTATAGGGTGGAATAAACATGTCCGCGAGGCTCACGGGGAGGCCAGACGTATGTTTAAAGCATGGGTGTGGTACAATAGACCTAATTCGGGTCCAGTATACGAGTCCATGATCGAGAGCAGAAAGTTGTTTAAATCCCGATTGAAATGGTGCCAAAAAAACCAGGATCAAATTAAGCTTGATAGGATGGCATCATTTCACTCTAAAAAAGACTTTAAGCAATTTTGGAAGTGTACGAATCGAATGAATACTAAACCTGGTCGTCCCGCGAGTGTCGATGGTATAAGTGACCCCAAACAGATTGCTGAACTTTTTAAAGATCAATTTTTGGTTCGCTCACCACTAGGACCATCACATGCAGGGTGCGAGGCTGAGACCATTACGATCGGGACTAAAATAACCGCCGAGGAGGTCACTAAAACGATAAAGAAAATGTCTGGAGGCAAATCCCCGGGTCACGATGGTCTCAGCATCGAACACCTGCAATGTGCGGGCCCACACCTACCTCGAGTGCTGGCAATGTTATATACATTATGTCTGGGGCATTCGTATTTACCGGCCGAACTAATGAAAACCGTTGTTGTTCCGATTGTTAAAAACAAGACTGGAGATACGTCGGACAAGACCAACTACAGGCCAATTTCACTTGCCACTGTTGTTGCAAAAATACTTGACAGTCTGCTTAATACACAACTAGATAAGTATATACAGCTGCACGACAATCAGTTCGGGTTTAGGCCCGGATTGTCGACTGAAAGTGCTATATTGTGTTTAAAGCAGACTGTTAGGTATTATACTGATAGAGACACACCTGTTTACGCATGCTTTCTCGACCTGTCGAGGGCTTTTGACCTGGTCTGTTATGATATACTATGGAGAAAGCTTGAGGAGATGGAGGTACCTCCAGATCTTATATCCATTTTCAAATTTTGGTACACAAGACAGGTCAATAGCGTTCGATGGGCGGGAGCGTTGTCGGAACCGTATAGTTTGGAGTGCGGGGTAAGGCAGGGAGGGCTAACCTCCCCGAAGCTCTTCAATCTATACGTAAATGGACTTATTGCCGAGCTCAGCAGCACACATGTCGGTTGCCATGTGCAGGGCGTTTGCATTAACAACATTAGCTACGCGGACGACATGGTGCTGTTGAGCGCGTCACCCTGTGGTCTCGCGAGGCTTATAACGGTCTGCGAGCAGTACGCTGCCGCACACGGTCTTAAATACAACTCTGTAAAGAGCGAAATGATGGTGTTTGGAGTCAGAGGTAAATGTCCATCAACAGTCCCAGTATTACAACTAAACAATAACCCGCTTAAGTTGGTAGACAATTTTAAATACCTGGGACATATGATTACCTCTGACCTCAAGGACGGTTCCGACGTCGAAAGGGAGCGCAGGGCACTGGCTGTAAGGGCGAACATGATTGCCCGCAGGTTTGCGTGTAGCTCACCGGCAGTAAAGATTACGTTGTTCCGAGCCTTTTGTACATCTTTTTACACCAGTAGTCTGTGGGTGAACTACACGCAAAAACAGTACAGTGCCCTGCGCGTACAGTATAATAATGCGTTTAGGGTGCTGATGGGGCTCCCTCGCTACTGCAGCGCGTCAACAATGTTTGCGGAGGCGCGCGTGGATAGTTTTGCTGCCATTATGCGCAAAAGAGCCACTTCACTGTTATGCAGAGTGAGGAACAGCACCAACAGCATCCTGGCCATGTATGCAGATAGGTTTGATGGGGCCTACCTGAACCACTGTGGTGCACTCCACATGTGCTTAAATTAAATTAATTAATTATATTATTATGTAAATATATATGTAATAGATAGTCAATAAGTTGTGTGTGTATACCTACTAACATTAATTGTAAGATTAAAATGTGTCACTAACGAAATTGATCCTTTGTTGGTCTTAAATAAATCTAATTTAATTTAATTTAATTTAATTTATAATGACAGTGGTGCGTGGTTACGATGTCCGAGCACGCGCCGAGCTGCACCACCACTAGCAAAGCTGACGTCAACCCTGCAACCGACACCCTACTTTTTTAACACGTTGAAATAAGGGGTGATCCCAAATAAGGAGTCCGTTAATTAACCGAAGCGTCTCCGTTTAGTCACTGGCAATTTTTGCTTTCGTATGTCCGGATATTGTCCTCTAGATCTACAGGTCGAAATTCTTAACCGATTCTAGTGAAATTTTGTGGTCAGATTGTATGATGAAATAGAGTTTTTTTAGGGTTCCGTACCCAAAGGGACAGGACCCTATTACTAAGATTTCGCTGTCCGTCCGTCCGTCTGTCACCAGGCTGTATCTCAAGAACCGTGATAGCTAGACAGTTGAAATTTTCACAGATGATGTACTGCTGTTGCCGCTATAACAACAAATACTAAAAACATAATAAAATAAAGATTTAAGTGGGGCTCCCATATAACAAACGTGATTTTTGACCGAAGTAAAGCAAGTCGGGCGGGGTCAGTACTTGGATGGGTGACCGTTTTTTTTTTGGCTTTTTTGCATTATGGTACGGAACCCTTCGTGCGCGAGTCCGACTCGCACTTGCCAGGTTTCTTTTAATTGATTTAGTTTGTGGATTTTTTTAAAAGTTGGAAATTGGTACTTAAGCACGTATACGGTCTGTGGCGCTGAAGCCCATTGTGCGTTCACTGTTATAAATGTTATAAGGGCTCAACGAACTAGTGTTAAAAGTGACAACATGCTATTGTTTTTTCACCGTATATCAAATTTAATAACAAAACTTATACAAACTATTATTAAAATTAAGTATTAAGTAAGTATAACATGCTATTGTTAAATTCAAGTGTCTGACCTCGAATAAGGCCACCGGTACATTACATAATACTTGAAAGGCCGTGAAATTTTCGGATTTTGTTATTTTACAATTTTTTACCTACTTCAAAAAGGAGGAGGTTCTCAATTCGTCGTAATCGTTTTTTAACGTATGTTTCCCGATTAGTCAAAGATGCCGGAACCGATTTGGTAAATTATTTTTTGTTCTGTATTAAGATAGATTAGATAAATACATACTTAGATACATGCAAAACACCCACTCAGGAACAAATGTCTTCATCACACAAATAAATGCCCTTACCGGGATTCGAACCAGAGACCATCAGCTTCATAGACAGGGTCACTACCCACTAGGCCAGACAGGCCAAATCGTCAAATGTAAACAGTACAGGTGTAATCAGTTGTTTGGGTGCAAACTGCGGAGATAAGGAAGTGAGGATTTTTTTAGATTTTCCTTCATTATATTTTAATAACTAGTTTTACCTACATTCCTTCATGTAACCATTCGATTTTACGCATCTTACTCAATCAATGTATCTTCGCTGTAACTAACTAAATTTATTCACTGCTAGAAAAAATACTAACAAACGTATGATTAAACTCACCTAGTAGAGTAGACACAGCTCGCATCCTAACTTCGGTTTTGGAAATAGAAAACTATAAACAAACTTGACCCTATGCAGCTGAAAGCCTGGACGTCCAACTGACCGAGACAGTTTGGGCGTGACAGTATATAACCAGGGCCTGGCCCGAAAGCCCATTCGATCATACTTTTGGTATCTAAATGATTTCAAATACTTATCATTTGCGCGTGTGATGGCGAATGAATTGGAGCGAGTGAGATGCACAGGCGAATGATATCAAAATTACAAAATTTTTGATGCCAAAAATTAGGTTTGAACTGACCTCCTGTTCGGGTCGCGACCAAAGATAAAAATATCTGTTGTTTTTTTAATCAACCGTGTACCTATCTATAGGTACGTGAGTTTTATTTAATCGTATGGCAATTTTGTGCATTAAGGGCAATCAAAGTGTAGCCTTGAGGTTGCCAAGCCAAGCAACCAAGTCAGGCGTTACGGTGTTCAGATCCTCAGCAGGCCCAGGGTATGAGTGGAGTGGGCAGCGTTGAAAGATATGTTCGGTGGTCTGCTCTTCCTCTCCGCATTCGCAAAGTGGGGATGCCGTCCATCCCCATTTGTGTGTGGCTGAATTGCAGCGGCCATGTCCAGTTCTCAGCCTGTTCAGGCGGCACCAGATTTTTCGAGGAAGGTCAAATCCTTTAGGTTTTTTAGTCGGATCAGATATAAGGCTATTCAGGGTTGCCGAAGCAGACCATTCCGCTTTCCACCTATCCGAAACGTTAAAGCTGCTTAGGCTCTCAGCTGCGGCACAGGGTGGGTTCCGGGACTTCAGTCGCCTAGGGGGTGGGCGGCAGAATTCCTCGTGGACAGGCATTGCGGGATTATTAGTGATCTTCTCCGCCTCCCTCTTCAGCGCCTGGAGTCGCCGTAGGTGAGGAGGGGCAATGTGACTCAATGTCGGCAGCCAGTGGACGGGTGTGGGTCGGATAGTGCCAGAGATGCAACGCATGGTCTCGTTGAGCTTAACATCCACTGTATGGGTATGTGCACTTTCAAGCCACACTGGTGCGCAGTATTCTGCTGCCGAGTACACAAGCGCGATTGCGGAGGTGCGTAGACAATCAGCTGAAGCTCCCCAGCTCGTGCCGCATAGTTTGTGGAGAAGATTGTTCCTCGTGGCGACCTTCTGAGAGAGTTTTGATAGGTGGTGTTTAAATGTCAATGACCTATCCAAGGTGACGCCTAAGTACTTGGGGCAGGGGTTGTATTTAAGAGCTTTGCCATTCATATAAACTGTTGGCTGATAGCCGGCCAGCTGGTTACTGAGATGGAAACAGGACACCTCGGTCTTAGACGTGCTTGGCATGAGTCTCCATGCGCTAAAATACGCGGCCAGGGCTCTTAAGTCCGATGTCAATGTTTGGGCTCCCGACTCGAAGTCTTTGCTCTGGGTAACGAGTGCGATGTCGTCGGCATATATAAACCTGGCAGAGTCTGTACGTGGAAGGTCAGAGATATACAGATTGAAGAGTATTGGTGCCAAGACTGAGCCTTGTGGGAGGCCGTTGTTAAGCTTGCGTTTTCGGCTCTTTTTGCTACCCAGGAAAACCTCGAAAACTCTTTCAGACAGCATATTGGAAATTAGGTTGACCACTTGTCTGCTAGGAATTACTGTTAGCATCTTGTAGATTAAACCCTGCCTCCACACGGTGTCGTAGGCAGCTGTGAGGTCGATAAAGACTGCACTACACTTTAGGCGTTTTTGGAAACCGGCTTCTATGTGGTTAGTGAGTGACAAGACCTGGTCGACGCAGCTTCTGCCTTTTCGAAAACCAGCTTGGTCAGGTGGAATTACAGGCTCCACGAAAGGTTCTATCCGTGTTAAGATAAGGCGTTCCAGCAGCTTGAACGTACAGCTAAGAAGAGCAATAGGTCGGTAGCTTTCGGTAAGGTGATCAGGTTTACCTGGTTTGAGCATTGCGACCACTTTTGCTAGTTTAAACTCCTTTGGCAGGATATTATTTTCCAGGACGTTTGAGAACATAGCTGCAAGCCAGCTAACTGCGACAGGTCCCATATGCTTTAAAAACTCATTGAACATCTTGTCAGGGCCAGCAGCTTTATTGTTCTTGAGTTGCTTGATGGCATTGATGGTTTCGTCTATGCTGAAGGGTCCAGCCAGTTCATGGTTTAGTGGTGAGCTCTTCTTGAGCGTTGTGAGTTCTTTCCGAATTTTTTTAGTGAAGACATCATCACGTTTTGCTCGCGTGAGCTCAACCATTCTGGATGCAATGGAATCTGGATGAACACTCGGGCATACTGTGCCATTAGGCGCGTGCTTTCCAGTGAGGCTGTTCAGAGTTCTCCAGGCCTTTCTGCTGGACCGCTTAAAATCCATGCCTTCCACAGCAGCTTCCCATTTAGCTTTACGACTCTCGTCTAAGGAAGCAAGGAGTTTGGCGCCAGTGGTAGGGAGGCCTGAAGTCTGAAACTCATTGTAGAGGTCTTCGCTTGTAGGGCTCCAGCCTGGAATGTATTCTTTCCGAAAACCCCTCGGTATGCTACTTTTTGCCGCCTTGAAAGTGAGTTCACTGAAAAAGCTGTAGTTGGAGGCTACCGGATCCAAATTAGCAGAGGACAGATTCAGGTCTAAGTGTTCCTTAAATTTGTTCCAGTCCGCCCGAGAGAAATTCCATCTCGGTAGGGGCATCGAGCGTTTTAGAGGTATCTTTGCACCAATCTCCACGAACACGGGCCTGTGCTGGCTGTTGGGAAAATTCGACAATACTGAGCGGCTACAGGGGAGTGGACGGTCGAGGTGATCCCTGGACACAAACACCAAATCCGGATTGTAGTCCTTTTTCCACCTAGCAGAATGGAAAGTGCCTTTATCCTTAGCGTCAAAGATCAAGTGCAAATTGTGCATGTCAGCCCATTGAACTACGCGTTCACCATTCGCGTCTATTGTTGCATATCGCCAGCTTGTGTGGTGGCTGTTAAAGTCGCCGACGTACACGGACGGATGTGGTTGGACAGGAAGTAGTACCGTAGGCCATGAAGCATTCGGGGATTTGTAAACATTTGTTATAGAGATGTTTTCCACCAATATGACGATGTAGTAGACACAGTCCTCAGCGCCGGCGGTGACAAACCGCACATCTGAGATGGTTGACCTGACAAAGGTGGATATGCCATGTTTGGGATGGTGTATGGCTTTAACTAAGGCGTACCCGGGTAATTTTGCTCTTCTCTCAAGATCCGCGTCATCCTTTGTGTGTGTCTCCTGGATGTTAACAACGTCAATTCTACACTCCTTTAGTACCTTTGACAGGTAGTCACTTTTGGCTAAACTTATACCTTCTATATTTAGTTGCAGAATGCGTACTGAGGGTCCGACATCCCTTGTCTGAGGGCTCTGGGTAGAGCATCTTCTCGGTGTAGAAATATCGCATGTATTCGCCATTGTGTAGGTCGTTTCTGATAGCCTCTGATTGCCTTGTTGCCTTTAAAAAGGCGTTACTCATTTAGCACCACCCAGGGGACACGTGCAGGGTAGTGGTGGGTACTTCCTGCGGACGCGAGTAACATTTGTCCCCCATTTGAGTCGATTCCAATGTAACAATTTGATATGGGTTTGATCTGTGGGCCTACCGCTAACCGCGTTCGACGTGTTGCCTATATCACACTTACGTACGAATTTACATGTGCGACAGAGAGGCAACACGTCGGAAGTGGTTCCCGGTAGGTTCTCAGGTTTTGTTACGATCTAGACGATCGTGTTGGTGGTTGGCGCGCGTCTCACGCACGACCTTCGCTTCATTGCACATGCACCAAACAGCGTGAGCGATCTTCAAAGTCGTATCTTATTATGATCAAAAGTATAACAAGCTGTTGAGGTCTAGATCTAGAGCAGATCCCAACTGTACGGCTGGCACATGATTACACGCGGGATAATCAAAATCAAAAATGTCTATTAATTATTTTCGAGATACTAATAATTTTCGATAGTATCCCGCGTGGAACTGTCAAGCGACAAAATTAAGTCGCTTTGACATTTGTCCGCGAGACAGCGGGTTGTCGTGCGGCTCTTAAGGTAAAGGGCCCCTGTTTCGGCAGGTTAAGGCTCTTGAGAGTGAGTTGAGAGTTTGTGTATTTTTTTTAATATTACTAAGCATATCAATACCTTGAAAGCTTTTGAATATGTTATATTAGTTCTTTGTTAATAATTTAATGTATAAACTGTAGGGTTTTAGTTGAAAATTTTTTTTATATAAATTTTTTCGTGAACCTCTTATTTGGCTCCCATTTCGTGATACAAATTTAGGTCAGCTCCTAAATTCGTGAATTCGTGTCCCCTGTTTCGGCATAAAGTTTTCTTAGAGTAATTGGTGATAAATTGATAATTTGCTGATAATCATTTTGAATATTTAACGGTCTTACCTACTTACGAATAATTGTAAGGTCAAATTAAAAATAATAATAAAAAAAAATGTTAAATTGAGTTTTTTGTACTCGTCGACTTTAATGGTTGAATTAAGACTTAGGTAAACCATATGGGTACTTTAATACTTGATTAAGTCAAACTATTTAATTTAAATAAAAAATAAAAAAATAAAATAAAATAAATAAAAAATAATAAAAAAAAAAATATTTACAAAAAATAATTTACTATACGTTAAAAATAAACATACACAAAAATAAATCAAATTTCAATAATAAATAAAATTGTGCTAGTAGTTAATATGAGAATATACGTGGAACATACCTTAAAATGTTTAACTCGGGTCACATTCAATCTCGTTTTATGAGAATTCTAGTGAAAAAAACATATACCGAATTTCGCTCATACGAAACTTCATGAAATACATTAATTGTTTTCTAATTTATTTTTTAATTATCTTTATTGTTATATTTAAAAACAAGCACTCAAAATGTATCTAGAAAATCCTTGATTCGTTAGTGGCACGAAATAGGAGACACACGTAAGATAAAATGACCGCTATTTCGTGAGTCGATTTATTGCAATTTTATGTTATTTCTATGCATATATTTAATCTTTTTTCTTATCAAATCAATTACTAAGGAACCCACAGAAACACTCCCAAAAACTTTTATTCGAATGGGTTTAGCTTTTCCTTCCTATAAGCTTAACAAGTGAGAGCGCGCACCTTACGCCTAAAAAAAGTGCACGCATACAACACAGCTATTCGCGGCCGTCTAACAGTTTCGACCGTCGTATTACTCTTAGTTTAATCACTAAAATATTGGTTATCATTTTATTGAAGAGATTAAATAATACAGATTTTTTTCATATGTATAATTTGAATAAAAGATATTTGAATTCCTTATTATTTGCGCCAGAAAATAAAACTAACGAAATAACGTACTAACACGAACTTGGGGCCGTTTACCTTATGCTACTGATTCGCGAGAGAGCTCTATGTCGCGGCGTTTTGTCGCCTGTCGACCGTCGCGCCCATCAGGTGCTAGCCGTACTGCTTACCATCAGGCGGGCATACACATCACATACATACATATATTACATGCACATCGCTGGCTTGAGTACGTGAGTAGTATAATATGTCTGTGTATTGTCTGTAGGCTTATCGTATCGCTACAAACTTCTGAAATGTATCGAGTTTTGAACTGAATTTTGACTATTTATTTACTTTGTGATGCCAATTGTGATATCACAAGTCATTTCTATTAACAGAAGTCTTAACTAAACTTAATCTGCGCAGGTACACACAGGTGCGAAACCATATGCGGCAAGGCGTTCACGCAGTCCGGCTCCGTGCACACGCACGTCAAGTACGTGCACAAGAAGCTGCCCGCGCCGCCGCGCAACCGCGGCAAGCGCGACAAGCCCGACTGACATACGCACTACTGACATACAACTTACCCTTCGCCGGTTTAAGCCAGCTATATTACTAAATTTGGCCGTCACTATCTATTTGATGCCGACAGTGGGGAGCGTGCACCGCTGTGGGCTGCGCGAGACAGATTTCTGTAAATTCTGTTAGATTATTTCTAAAATTAGTATTTACATGCCACTTCGGGATATTTGATAAGATAACTGAATTAGCCTAAGTATTTATATTTGATTGTACAAAGATATTTATAAGGAATTGTAAGGAAATAAATAATCAACGAACATGTTGTATTTTCACTCATAACTATACATATACCTATTTACATTCATGATTTAGTACAATAATTAGGAATATGAATATAATGCAATAGAGATAATCTCATTATTTATTATTAATAAAATTACATATGAACTTGCATTGATGTAAAAATTAAGTTTTTCTTAAACGTTAGGTACATAGTAAACAATTTATTTATAAAACAATAAATTGTCTCTCCCAATTCTATATTTAAGCATCGTCATGTATCAAGAAAACTTGTTAATGAAGTATAACTCAACTTACACTTTTTTAGGCCGCACCTAATATTTATCCCCAAAAGTTTTCTCCAAAAAATTCCAAATACATACTTTGTCTGACTCTATGCTTAGGTATAGGTATGTGTGTGAGGCCATAGCACATACTTACAAACGAAACAGCCCAGAGGGGCGCGAGCGGTGGCACGGATACGGGCCGCTGTACACACACTTCGGCACTTTGCCGGTATACTCATAATCTGCATTTGTATTGAAAACGTCCGCTCTGCGCACGTCGGCCAGCAGCTCTAGCAGACAAGCGCAGTGCCAGGGGTTGTCGTGGAAGTAAAAATCATTAAACCCATTATTGCGACGTTTAAGACTGCCAACAAAATCATGCGGCAAATGAGTTAAGCTGTTCTCATTAAGAAGTAGAAAGCTAATCGGGGTCTGAGCAAACATGTGGTCCGGAATAAACTTCAGTTGATTGTTATTTAAGATTAAAGTTATCAAACTAGTTAAGGAGTGAAATACGTCCGGGTGGATGTACGATATTTTATTAGATGACAAGCTTAGCCAAATTAACCTCGTGCATGCCGCTAACGTCCTCGGGTCGTTTATTCCAGTGAGCCGGTTCTTGCTTAAGTCTAAGTCGATAAAGCGGGAACACGAGTCCACGGGGAAGATCGGAACCTCGTGTAATTTATTTTTACTAATACTCAGAGATTTTAATGTTGGCAAAGAACGGAACATATAGGGGTCTATGTAATCAATGGCGTTGCCGTCCAAATGCAACACCTCTAGTCGCGTCAGATTAGCTATGTCGATAGGGTTTAACTCGGTTAATCCGCAGTCGCCTAGAAATAAGTGGGTGGCGTTGTCGTCGATGGGGTAGCTCCGGAGTCGCATAAAGGTGCTATTAAGACAGCGCTGCGTGGATACGACGTCCGGGTACGCGCGGAGCTGCACCACCAGCAGCAAAGCTGACGCCAACCCTGCAACCGACACACCACTTTATAACACGTTGAAATAAGGGGTAATCCCAAATAAGACTCCATTATTTTCTTTATGTTAAAAGTGACATCATGCTACTCGTATTGCTGAGTTCTTGTGTCCGACCTCGAAAGACCACCCGTTACAAATACTTAAAACGACCATGAACATTTTCGGATTTTTTGTTATTTGCCCATTTTTAACCGACTTAAGAAAAGGAGATTCTCAATTCGTTTGAATCTTTTTTTGTGTATGTTCACGTACCTACCCTTACCTACTCGAAGGCGCCTGAACCGATTTGGTAAATTCTTTTTTATGTAGTATTTATAAGCAAAGCTTGTACTACGGGTACGGGTACGGGTTGTAAGCTTTGCTTATAAATCATGATGATGATTTATAAGCAAAGCTTGTACTACGGGTACAGTCACCTGCAATTATATGTTACTCTTCGAAGGCCGCAAAAATATGTGACACGCTCTTATGGCTCTACAATAAGATCGTGTCAGATATTTGTGCGGCTTTCGTTGTTGAACATATTATTGCAGGTGACTGCACTAAGGCGACGATATATCCTTTTGATGCACTTTTACTTTTACTTTTTTTTTTACTTTTTTTTTTACTTAGATGCATACAAAACCCCACGACTCAGGAATGTCTTTATCACAGGACCAGGACCATAGCTTCGTAGGCTGGGTACTACCAAGGCCCCAACGTTGTCTGTTCTCTTTGACGGCGCAGCAACTAGTATCACTTCTCTCTCCTCTCTCTTTTAAAAATCTCTTTTGTCAAAAAAGGACAACCATACTGTTGACAAGATGAACTTTAAATCAAAGTGTTACCGTTTTTGCTGGTGTCAAGTTGTGTATGTGTGCGTAAAAACGTGTATGCGTGCTCTTTTAGGGATGTGAAAAGTCGATTTTAATCATGTTATATATCGATAAACGCTACACAGCGAAACGAAATAGCGATTAGTTAAAGCTTCGATATCTTCGTTAAAAATAAACATAATTGAAATGCTAATGGATAATGAATATGTATATTATAATATAATTCAATTATTGCGGAGCACATATTGTAGTAGGTATTTATGTATTGTAATTAAAAACCTGAACTGTACCTGCGTTCCCTGCTGGGGCGTGACGATAAAATCATGATCTGATAACCACAATAGAATAAAAGCGTTTTTGTTCATTTTAGGTATCGAAAACTTTTGAAGTAAAATTAAAATTGCATGAAATGTCGATTAGTTTAAACTTTTGAAGTAAAATTAAAATTGCAAGAAATGTCGATAGTTTATCGATATGACTTTATCGACATGGCCACAGCCAGGTGGATTCACATTGTTAATCGTACATGAAACAAAAGTGGTAACAGTGACAGCTCGCTTACATTCCATCTTTAAGAATATTATCACTACCCACTGTATACTAGAGGCCAGACAGGTTGTCAAATGTTAACGTGTAGGTACCTAAATCAAATGGGTCCGGTGCAATTTGTCACCTTTGCCCCCTTGCCAACTTTGCCCCCTTGTAAAACAGAAAATTTTTCACCACACCAACCCGAAGCAAATATTAAATGTAACATATCAAACAAAATCAAATCCAAATGAATGTTATTACATATTTATCATCCAAAATCATCATTTATAACTCAATTCTACCAGCAAACATAAGAAAACAACTCAAAATTTGCATTTGATTACTTTGCCTCTCATGTGAATAAAATGCAACTTTGCTATCAGTTTTTGAAGTGCAAAGTAAGCCTTTCCGAGCTAGTGTGGTGCAAATAATATTAAACCTGGCCCTCGTTACGGAGCGAAACATGTCGAAACATGTCGACTTAAAATACGTGAGTGACTCGGTTTAATATCATCATCATCATCATCTCAGCCTATATACGTCCCACTGCTGGGCACAGGCCTCCTCTCGAGCGCGAGAGGGCTTGGGCTATAGTCCCCACGCTAGCCCAATGCGGATTGGGGACTTCACATACACCTTTGAATTTCTTCGCAGATGTATGCGGTTTAATATACCTACCTATTTAATTTTTCCTTCATGTAACTGACTAAATTTATTCACTACCAGAAAAAATACTAACAAACGTATGATTAAACTCACCTAGCAGAGTAGACACAGCTCGCATCCTAACTTCAGTTATGGAAATGACAATTATAAACAAACTCGACCCTATGCAGCTGAAGGCCGACGTCCAACTGACCGAGACAGTTTGGGCGAGGCAGTATATATCCGATATAACCAGGACCTAGCCCGAAGGCCCATTCGATCTTACTTTTGATATCTAAATGATATCAAATACTTAATCATTTGTGTAATGGCGCGTTCGTACTTGTATTGGAGCGAGCGAGACGCACAGGCGAATGATATCAAAATTACATAATTTTTGATACCAAAAATTAGGTTTGAACTGGCCTCCTGTTCGGGTCGCGACACTCGCGACCAAAGATAAAAAATATCTGAAGTTGTTTTCATAATTAACCGTAGGTAGGTGATAATGATAATTTCGCGAGAATTGTTTGGATTTAGGTTAATTCGCCAGTAACTGGCCGCCCGAAACTAAAAATGAAATCTATTCACCTATAAATATAATTAATTTTAGAATATTTGATTGAAACCTTTTTAGTTTAGAGCTGCCAGTTACCTACTAAAACCGGCCAGTTACTGGCGAATTACCATATAATTAGGAATATTACAAATAATGGAATATATACATGTATTTCTTTATTTATTTAATAAGATTACAATATAATCTTGAATGCATGGATCTATAATAGTAGTTTATGTGACTGCTACATAATGAAAGGCATTAAAATACGAGTGTGGGTTTATGAAACGAATGAAATGAGTTTCATAATAGTATCACACGAGTGTTTTAATGCCTAATTATGTACAGTTACATACACTGCTTTATCTACACACATATTATAAACTTTCTATGATATATTCACTAACTTCATACTACAGCCTCTCTCGCTCTCTGGCGGAACTCGCGGATATGCGATGGCGTCTCCCAAATATCTTTATCGCACATTTTACACGAAACATTTGTTATAGTTCTTTTAAAAACAACAAAACAAATTATTTTTTACTTATTAACTAATTAAAAGATAAACTGTACGTCAAATGGCGGCAAATGAAAACTTTTTTCACGCACGTCACGCATCCGTAGTTTTTTTTAATTCAAAGACAAACTAGAGTCGGGGTCGATTACCATATCGTCCGATACCAACTTACATGCGAGATTTGTCAATATTGTATGCAATTGTCATTTGATTTCGAATAAAACGTCATCTCAACTGATATGAAAATAGGGGTCCAATCAAATTGCTTTTTTTTCAGAGATGTTCGAAATTTGAAATGCATTACCAAATCGATTTTGATATAGTAATGAAGCTATTACCACATTTTCACAGATAAGAAATTTGCTGTAACAAAATAGTTTATCGTAATGTGGGCCATTATTTACGAATTTTGAAGGCATCATAGACAGTTTATGATATGTGTGTAGATAAATTATGTTTTTCTCAAACATTAAATAGCAAAAATATATGAAATCTACAAAATTGCCATAATCTATCATGAAAATGTGTGAATTAATTAAATATAACCTGCAATATTTTTTTAAACTTTTATTTATTTCACTTTACTAACTTAACTTTTGCACGAGTATTTTTTCTATTTTTTTCAAAAACTCCAAATACATATATTTTAGCTATGCATACGAGTGAGGCATAGCACATACCTAATCTACAAACGCAACAGCCTAGAGGGGCGCGCGCGGTGGCACGGATACGGGCCACTGTACACACACATCGGCACTTTGCCGTCATACTCATACAGTGCATTTGTATAGTAAAAGTTCGCTCTGCGCACGTCGACCAGCAGCTCTAGCAGACAAGCGCAGTGCCAGGGGTTGTCGTAGAAGTAAAAAAAATGAAACCCGTTGTTGCGACGCTTGAGACTGCCAACGAAATCATGCGGCAAATGAGTTAAGCTGTTGTTATAAAGATGTAGACTTTCAAGCGGGTTCTGAGCAAACATGTTCTCCGGAATAAATGTCAGTTTGTTGTTACCTAACATTAAATATGTGAAATACGTCCGGGTGGATGTACGATATTTTATTAGATGACAAGTCAAGGTCCGTTAACCTCGTGCATGCCGCAAACGTCCTCGGGTCGTTTATTCCCGTGAGCTGGTTCTCGCTTAAGTCTAAGATGAACAAGCTGGGACAGGAGTCCACGGGGAAGATCGGCAGCTCGCGTATCTTATTATTACTAATTCTCAGAGTTTTTAATGTTGGCAAAGAACGGAATATAGCGGGGTCTATGTAATCAATCGCGTTGTCGTCTATAACCAACATCTTTAGTCTCGTCAGATTAGCTATGTCGATAGGGTTTAACTCGGTTAGTCCGCATTGGCTCATAATTAAGCCGATGGCGTCGTCGACGGGGTATCTCCGGAGTCGGTAAAATACGAAGTCATATTGGCAGCGCTCCGTGATGACGATATCATCGAACGCGCCGAGCCGCACCACCAGCAGCAATGCTGACGCCAACCCTGCTACCGACACACCACTTTATAACGCGTTGAAATAAGGGCTGAGCCTAAATAAGAGTACGTTATTTTTTATGTTATAATCGGTGATTGTTAAAAAAGATTCCGACGAATCTAGAACCTCCTTTTTGAAGTCGGTTAAAAAGTGACAACATGATATTGTTAAATGCAAGTGTCTGACCTCGAAAGCCTATAGGGACATTACAAATTGTACTTGAAAGACCGTGAAATTTTCGGATCTTTTGTTATTTTATAATTTTTACCGACTTCAAAAAGGAGGATGTTTTCAATTCGTTGGAATCTTTTTTACAAGCTTTTATTTACATCCACCTGACCGTTGTCTGTCTGTCTGTAATCAAATCTTGCAAGTTAAATTTAATCCACATCCCGGTTTCCGATTGAGCTTAAATTTGCGTGTATAAATCGGATGACAATGCAATATTATGGTACCATCGAGCTGATCTGATGATGTAGACAGGAGGTGGCCATAGGAACTCTGTGATTAAACAACGCAAACCTAATTGTGTTAGGGGTTTTTAATATTGCCTCAATGAGTATTAAGTAGTTGTCTGTCGTAAGAAAAGTATAGTTAGAGATAAAAGCTTGTACCTACCAAAAATGAAATTTTTGCCAAAAACTTATTTAACGTATGTTTCCCGATTACTTGAACATGCCCGAACCGATATGGTAAATTCTTTATTTGCTTTGTTATTCTTTCCAGTTCCATACAATACACACTATGTTCTCACAATAAACATATTTCAATTTCAATTTCAAAAAAACACTTAAACACAAAAACTAAAACTAACTACTGTAACTGTCAACAAGTGTTGACAGTAACTTTAAATAAGCTCGTATCTCGTAACTTGTGTGTTGCTTTACATTTCGGTATGAATTATTTTGCATGGTTAATATTTTTATTGTATTTCTAAGCAAACTTAATCTCAATATTCTACTTGTTTAGGTCCTATGCTAACCACCGTTTAAATATTCGCCCGTATTGGATTTACACACTGCATTGAATATTATCCTTCATGTAACTAATAGGCCAGTCAAATCAGATTTTTTCTAGGAATTAATTCCCAGCAAGCTGGAAATCGTCTTAATATGTTCATTTGGTTCTAAATTGTTTTAAAACAGCAAGCTGCAACCCTTTACAGCACTGAATATACTAACAACAGACGCAAAGATATTGTTTGCCCACAAAACATTCTTAGAAGTTATGCTTTTTCTATGAGATTTTTCATTGCTCTGGGTCCTTTTCTATACTACAGCTAGGCTCAACGCAAATTTAGATTTATATACACTCGGCTACAAAAAGTGTAAGGAAACGCTCCGAAAAGCTACGAATAGTTGTAAAATGATTATACGCAATATGACTGGATTTACAACAGGATAATAAATAGGATATACAGTGTGGAAAGATTAGTCGGGCCCTGGAGGTAAACTACCTTAAATCCTTAAGCTGGCTCATTTTACTTAAAGGAGACATTCCTTTATTTTTTTAAAGAAACAAAACTGCACTAAAAAGTATTTTTATTCTTTTCTTCAATTTGGCTTGTCGAAAAAAATCTTGAGTACTAAATATTAGATTTTATGGATATTTTGTACGACATACGAGTGTGAGACCTAATTTTTCTTTGAGAAATTTTATCATTAACATTAACTGTATCGACTAGTAGAATAAAATTGCAAGTTTTTATTTTTTGGAATTTTTAGTCGGTTCGAGTCCCGGGCTAGGTAAGCGAGTTTTAGAAAATCTTTGAATGCAGTGTTGTTTCTTTTTAAAAATAAAGGAATGTCTCCCTTAAGTAAAATGAGCCAGCTTAAGGATTTAAGGTAATTTCCCTCCAGGGCCCGACTTATCTTTCCACATTGTATATATCTTATTAATATGAATTCGTAGTCAAATATTGTAAAAAATGGCCGCCACTTTAAATTTCTTTTATTGGGTATTATTTAATCGTGTTAAAATCCGATTTTTTTCACTAGTTTCTGATCCACAACAACTTTGCTGGTAGTGGCATTGTAATTGATGGTGCGTTCCTTCTACATTGTATCGAGTGGTTTGTCAATCCATGGTAAAATGTGTCTCCCAAGGCTCTCAAAATGTATCCACACCTCCTTGGATGTTGCAAACAAACGGATGCTGAACTGGGAATTAATTACTCATAACGCTTTTTTGGGTCTAATTTGACTGGGCTATAACTAAATTTCTTCACTACCAGAAAAGATACTAGCAAACATATGATTAAACTCACCTATTAGAGTAGACACAGCTCGCATCCTAACAATGGTTTTGGAAATAAACAATTATAAACGAACTCGACCCTATGCAGCTGAATGCCGACATCCAACTGACCGAGACAGTTTGGGCGTGACAGTATATAATATAACCATTAACCAGGGCCTGGCCCGAAGCCCATTCGATCTTACTTTTGATATGATGTCAAATACATATCATTTGCGCGTGTGATGGCGCGTTCGTACATGTATTGGAGCGAGCGAGACGCACAGGCGAATGATAATAAAATGACATAATTCTTGATATCAAATATTTGGTTCGAACTGGCATGTTGTTTTTATTAGGGTTCCGTACCCAAAGGGTAAAACGGGACCCTATTACTAAGACTCTGCTGTCCGTCCGTCCGTCTGTCACCAGGCTGTATCTCACGAACCGTGATAGCTAGACAGTTGAAATTTTCACAGATGATGTATTTCTGTTGCCGCTATAACAACAAATACTAAAAACAGAATAAAATAAAGATTTAAGTGGGGCTCCCATACAGCAAACGTGATTTTTGACCGAAGTTAAGCAACGTCGGGAGTGGTCAGTACTTGGATGGGTGACCGTTTTGTTTTTGCTTTTTTTCTTCTTTTTTTTTGCATTATGGTACGGAACCCTACGTGCGCGAGTCCGACTCGCACTTGCCCGGTTTTTATAATTAACTGTAGACTGTAGGTAAGTATTCGTGATAGTGATAATTTCGCGAGAATTGTTTGGGTGTAGTTATAGTTCACGCAAGGTCAACTTTAAGATAAACAGAGAATTCCAATTTCTTTAACAATTTGTTGTCGTTTTGAACTTGTTTTGATCCGGTTTTATCACGACCTTGACCAGGCGTGGCTCACTCCGCGATTTCGTCGCTTTGTAAAGGTGGCCACTGACGAGCCTTCCAACAGTCTAAATAGCGTGGCTGCAATCCAAAATCGGTCCGTGAATGTCAAAAACGTACAATGTTTAATATTAGGATGCCTTCCATTTGGATGAATCCATTGTAACGGCATCCATTTGGAAGGCTCGTCAGTGGCCTGCTTAACAAGTAGCTACAAGTACATCCGTTCCACACCAATTTTGGTGGCTGGCCATAATCCGCGCGTGGCGCTGTCGCCACCTAGCGGCCATATCTGTCCTGATCGTAACAGACGCGTTTTGTTAGAGAGTGAGTCTTCTGTACCTAGTACTATTATTTATTCTGTACCTTGACGAACGTCTTGGTGATTGGCGAGCATCTTACGTCTTATTAAGTATGACTAGTGGCTCTATGAGCTGTAGACCTCGCGTTATAAATATAGTAGACAGTTAACCAAGGCAGGGGTGCGAAACTCCTGACTTCGGCCAAACTCGGCTCCGCTCGGCTCAGCATTGCTCCGAGCAATTATTAGGGTTGGCACCACTTGACTTCCTTTTGCCTGCACGACCACAGATAAGATAATCACTTGATTTTTGACAACCCTAAATAGCCGAAAGGGATAGTGCCATATATTAGAAAGAGACAGCATGATTCGACCCTGAACCGCTATCAAACTTCGTTTTTGTAGGAAGTTTCCTTTCTGTACGGCAGTACTATTAATTATTCTGTGACCAGGGGTTGAAAGGCACCCATTTCTGCCGAGGTAGTTTGGCTGGTCCGAGGCTGGTATGACGCCTTTCATCCGAGTTAAACTCTCTACTTTTCGTTCCGAATAGGAGGAAAGTATAAAATGCATGTGTTTTTTTTAAACATGAAAGTATACATTTTTATAGTATTTTTTAGGGTAGGTACTTTCAATTAACAAATTAGGCAAAAGTATCGTTATTTATGGAATGGGGAGTCAAATATCAGAATGGAAATTGTACTTATAACAAATCCATTTATACCCAAATTTCAATTGCTTATCGTATAAAATTAATAAAATCGTACTTGGACCCTAAAATGCTGTGCAGAAAACGTATCATTTTCTGCACACCTTTTAGAACAACAAAGACCCTCTTTCAGAGCATGAGAAATGAAAAATAATAGAGGAGAACATCCGGACATACAAAACTAGTTTGCCCGTGTCAAAACGGAGACCTTCGCTAACGCTTCGGTCAATCAAAAGCATAACAAGTTGATAAGTCTGAATAGGGCTGTTGGTTTATATCTCAGCTGGTTTATAGGTGACTCAGCTCAGGTAAGAAAGCACATCAAATTGTATGAAAGCATCTCATAACAATCAGTTAGATTCATATAATATGTATTCTCATTTCTTTTATTGATTTTATTTTCTTTTCCTTTTGTAAGATTTGATTTGTTTTCTGAAAGAGTTACGTATTTGTGATTTCATGTACATATATGTTTATTTTTTATATCAAATTCTATAAAGTTATGTACTCACTGAGTATAATTGCAAGAATTCTATAGTAATTTAAATTGTATTTTTCTTAATTACTCGTAATGCATGTTAATTATAAGATGTAATAATGTTTTGAAAAGATGTGTCCCGCCGAGTTTGTTGCCGGTCCCATATTGGGATACCCTCCTCCAATTGAGGGGGGATTTAAATCTTCTCGGGGCAGAGGTGTACGGTTGGAGCCGGTAAATTTATTTGACGTTCATAAGCGCATTGTAATATGCCTACTTGAATAAACTATTTTTTATCTTTATCTTATCTTATCTTTATCCAACTGAGCACGCAGAGTAAGGCCGAAAGAGACAAGACAAAGAACGTAAACAAACTGACCGCTAGGTACCGTCTTACCTAGGGTTACCAGATGACAGGAATTTTCCTGACATGTCAGGAATTTTGGCCTTTTGTCAGGAATGTGGACGGAACACGCAAATGTCAGGAATTTTTTGAATTGATATAAAGTACTGTTTTAAATTAATCCAAAAACATTGTAAAAAAATAATAAGTATGAGATCCCCTTAACTTATCAATAACTTCGTAATTATTAATTAACTTCTTTACTCATGCTTTTAGGGCCGTGACGCTATCGCTAACGGCTAGTCCGTCCCCCGTCACCCCCGTCATTGTCAAAAATATGAATGTCAGGAAAAATATGATTCATGTCAATTTTGTCAGGTACATACAAATTTCAGGGTTCAGATGTCATAATGCATTGCATAACGTTGCGTACGTGGGATAAGTCTGTCCCTGCCTTTATCTATCTCTAATCTAAGTATTTATATTATTATGTAAACAGCGAAAACTCACATTTCCGTGAAAATTTTAGCGGCGAATGCATGTCACTAAATCTCGTCAAAACTCCCTCGGTACCAAAACCCTCTTCCATTATGTCGGATAAATATTTAAGCAGCCCCGCCCCTCCCACCATGGCCACGCCCCAGCTATTCAAGCCACGCCCCTCGTCCGCTGGCCACGCCTCCGCGCGCAGAGCCTCCCCGCCCGCTCGGGTGAACGGACGTCTGTGACAAGTGATAGTGATACGATAAGTGACAAGTGATAAGTGACAAAGTGTAGTGGTGTGAAAACGCTCACGGAGAAATCGTGGTAAGTCTTTTTCACATACAGGAAAAAATATATCTTCAGTAAACGAGCTACGATTTTGCGAAATTGAATTGGATTGTGATAATTCAATTCAATTCAAATAACCCTTCGAGTGGCATTGTCCTCCTCGAGGTCTCTACGGTAAGTGGCAGTGGCCGCGAGACGGACAGATATGACAAGCCGGTTGAGTGGCGCAGCCATTTTGGAAAAATATACGTCAGGTGGCGGGGCCTCAACGGGTGATTATCGCAAATTTGGCGCGTGACTTTGTTTTACTCGGGAATTCGACCGTTAGGGAATACTATCCTTGTTTATTGACGAATGCATCTTGCAAGAGTGAGCAAGCAAGGCATAGTTTTAACGGTTTTATTTTAGGCGCGAAATGCAGCGTCGCACAGATGCCGCGAGACGGTCTCTGCCAATTACGGGCTTGTTATGACCGAACCTTCTCGCGGCCTCTGCCACGCAAAGGCATATTTAAAAAAATGGCCGCGCCATTTCTTCCGCCGGTCAACCGAAGGTGCTGCCACCCGAAGGGATAAACAGTCACCATGATCCCCATAAGATATATCGGAGCTGAGCTTATATATATGGGTGCACAAATATACTCAAAATACGTCCCGTAGCTCATACGTCAGTGAATTAAGAACTACTTATGGGGGGCTACACAACGGGACTTAATCGCGTATTTAAGTTTTAAGATTTACCTCCGACGTTTCGAGGACGGCGTTGTCCCCGTGGTCTCGGAGAAAACTGGCTTAAGTTGACATCAACATCTTCTAGCCGCGCGAGTTTTTCGAACTACCCGCACTAGGTCTTGGTTGTGTAGTTTCATAATGTTAAATAATCGTGAAAGTTTAAATCAGTACTAATGGGGGGGTCTCTATTGTTTCTCAAATAGTTTTAAGTCATAATGTATTGTTTGTCTGAATTTTCGTTAGTCATAATTGGTTTTTCTCAGAAACGTGAAGCTTTTCAGGATTGCCATAAAACAAACCTAACCTAACCTATCTATACGAGCCCCGATGCAAATGATTTCGTCTAGTTACGCGCAACAATTTTTTTTATTTTAATAAATTTTGCACATGATCATATAATGACCCAGTAATGGGAACCATAATAGCAATGTTTAATGTAGTTTATTTTGATCGTATAATAAAATTGCATGAGACTTTTATTGCTGAAAAAAAGGACTTTTCAAAAACGTTGTCCAAATCATATTGTCCTCTCTTACAGCACTGCTGCATGCATGGGCTCGAAACAAAATTGTCAGTACATTGGCAGAGCCCTATTGCTTTCCCTGGTAATGGCACTTTTCACATATGTTGTAATACTACCCGTCAAAAAAAAAATCATTATTTTTTTCTTTCAATACAAACGGTATTTCTTGTATTTGGATTTAGTTATTGCAGAGTATTACCATATAAAATTAAATTACATTAGTATAAGCATTAAATATTAGTAATTTTTAAACAAAAACATTATTTTTGAACAAACGCGAGAACCTCAAAAAATGGGGTCACCTGACGAAAACATATGCATCGGGGCTCGTAGAATAACATAACGAAAATCCTGAAAAGTTAACGGTTTCAGTTTTATGTTATGACTAACGATAATATAACAAACAAAACAATACATTATGACTTAAAACTTTATGGGAAACAACATTTTTTAAAATAAAAAAACCATAATAATAATTTTGAGTAAATTGTCTACACCCATATTTTTACACTTGACTATACGAGTACAACCAACGCATGTGTTTTATTATTGAGTAAATGGTAACATAGATTATAATAGTATTAAGTTATTTTTAGTTAACCGATTTTAATAGTTATTTGTTCAACAAAAGATCAAAGTTTGATATTTCTTCGAGTGCTTATTTTGAGTCCCGTGCAAGCGAAAGATTAAAAATCTTGATCGTATTACTACGATTACAGGGATTCAAAAGCGCACGAGATATAAATAACTTTGATCTCGTGTAGTACACAAAATTTTTCACCCTAAGCAGTGAGAACATACCTAGAGGGACAGAGATAATAGAACCCAAGTATATCGAACTTGTATTAGACCCCGCATGTTGAAATGACATTTGACTATAAAAGTCACTTGAATGACATTTTTCATGTTGAAATGACATTTGACTATAAAAGTCACTTGAATGACATTTTTCATATTTCATGCTCTGAAAGTGGGTCGTTGTTGTTCTAAAAGGTGCGCAGAAAGTGATACGTTTATGCTCTAGTGCAGAAAAGTGTTGTACTCCTCTGCGTCCCCGTCCCACGAACAACTGGGTGGAAACAAAATGGAAAAATAGTGTATTTATTTCCTCGCCTGGAACAATTGGTAATTGTTTAATTTTACTAATCCCACGTTGATCCTATTTTTATAAAAAAATGATGTAAGTGAATTGTGGCAGATACAAACGTTAAAAATAAAAATAAACTAACTTATCTATAAAATAAACCTAAATTAAAACTAAAAACTAAAACTAAATAAAATAAAATATAATTAAAAAATGTCTAGGAAATTGGGCCCCTTTGGCATGGTGCCGAGGACGCTGGCAGCATTTCCTCGCTGTATTGCTAAGCTAATACGTTGAGCGAGAAAGCTGCCAGCTCTTCGGTCACCAGTGAAGTCTTTAAGCCTTTTTGTGAGCTCTTTAAAAAGCTGTACAGCATTAGGACCCCACGGGCCAAGGGTCTCAACCCCAAATGGCATAAAAATATACTCGGGGCCGAGACCCCTGTACTTCTGGGATTTTAGCTTTTCGGCCGCTTTAGCCGCCGCACCTGCTTGGTTACTTGTGGCTAGTGAATTGTTAAAAACAAATTATTCTTGATTTCTTTCGTTGAATTCTATTTACTCGATTTCATAGGGCGGGAACCAAAAGGAATACACCAAAAAATATTTTTAAACCGTACACTTGCGTAAATGAGCAAAGGCAGAATCTTATACAGCCACATTTAAACGTTTGTACGATATTAAATTGATTTTTAATGTTATTTAGCACTATATTCATGAAAATAAAATAAAATACAAGATAAAAATCACTTATATTATTAATTAAATTGTTATTTAATATTTAAAATACTTTTATTATGTAATTACGTGGCGCGGCGCACCAAGGTCGCGGTGCGGTCCGACAGTCTGTTGGGGCTTTTAGAACGAAAAAGTATAAAATTAAAAAGTAAGGGGCAATCCCGCTGATTTTCATACTATAATGAACAAATCATCTTAAAATTACTGCAGTTTGTTAAAAAATTTCTGTTTTCGTAAATATTGCAATCTAAATGATTTTCGCTAGGGGTTATTAATCTTCACGCATGTAAAGTCTCCGATTGCAAGTATAAGTCCTAAGGAAAATAAATCATGGCCGTAGATCTATTAGGTACTTCCATTACTGATTTTGCGACATTGCCTTGTCTTGTTTGGTTTCCTCGCATTCGATATGAAAAGTAGAGTGTTTAACTCGGGTGAAAGGCACCATTTCTGTCTCGGACTATTGGCGCTCTCACTGCGTTCGAGCGCCAAACTACCTCGACAGAAATGGGTGCCTTTCAACCCTTGGTTAACAATCTACTATTGTCTCACTCAGTGAGCAAAGTACGATTTTGCTCACTCATACTGTCTCACTAAGTGAGCAAAATGCGATTTTGCTCACTGAGTCATTTTGTCTCACTCAGTGAGCAAAATCGCATTTTGCTCACTGTTTTTAAGAAGCAAAGTACCCTTGTTCGAGCTGCTGAGGTGAAAAATCTATTGACCTCATCATACCTACTCTAAATACGATTTTTCATAATTATAACATTAATAAGATCTTTATTGTCAGTGCAATTTTCCCAAATAATTTGCTACTATCTTACCACGCTCGAAAACAGCTACAACACCAAAATTTATACAGAAATATACCCTAATACATTATAATAAACGCTAACCACCATTTTCCCAACCGCAAATTAAATCGATGTCGCAATATCTACCACTTTATCAATGCGGCTGCTCAGTAAAAATACTCTAATCGTGATCTTATAACTACTATCATAAGGTTTACATTATAAGAAGAGGGGTCGTCGAGCCGCAAAGACGGTTGTCGTGTAAGATAGGGCGGCATCAAAGAGCCTCGGCAGGTGTGCTTTGTGGCGGCGACAGGCGAGCGACAGGCGACGGGCGACGGGCGGGCGACACGCGAATGAACTGTCGCTCGCAAATGCTAGCGTATTAAATATGGCGGGCAAAGATTGAAAAACGATCAAAGACGAATATTATGCTGAACAGGTTGAGAGGTTAACGAAATTAAAATACACTGAGAAATATAAACATATACAGGATGTTTGATACATCGTTTGCAAAATTAAAACGGCAGATAGGTTGAGTAATTTGCTATCTTCTCGTGCCTAGAAATTTTTAATTTGGCGCAAATTATTTTTGCACTTCAATGCCAGTTTTTCGTAAATTTCAAATTTTTACGTGCGTAGTAGTAATAAAAAACCATGGCCAATTTTGTTTTTCCAGGCATGAGAAGATAGCAAATGACTCAACCTATCTGCCGTTTTAATTTGGCAAACGATGTACCAAACACCCTGTATATCTCTACTAGGTAAATGAGAAAGTTACGTTCTACTATATTATGTGTTTGCCAGTTACATTGTCAAATAGAGGTGACCGCAAGGTGTCATCTACTGGGCATTAGCATATCGAACACTAGTACGTTTATCTTACCTACAGATACTAATTGTGTGGCTGTTCGTTCCTAGTTTTAACTTTCTTTATTAAAACATAATACATATTTACCTCACTTTTTCATGTATTATTAATATTATTCTTTTTTTTCCTTTATTCATCATTTTTCTTAGGTTAGGTTTTTATAATATGCATATAAAAGTAAAATATAAAAACAGTTACAAAACAATAAAAAATACATATAAACACATTATAAAAAACCTAACCTAGGGTGCCGCCAGCAGCGGGGCAAGGCCCAAGCTACCGGTGGTCAGGGCTGCAGAGAGAGGAACCGGCGGACTATCCGCGCCGTGTCCAAGATCACCGCCTTCTGCATCTGTCCCTTGATTCAACCACCTAGCGAGAGTCTCTCAAGATGTTGGTCGAGACTCTTTGCTAATAAACCGTCCACTGAAACGACTATCGGGACAATGATCGTCGAATCAACATCCCACATGGCGGTTATCTCGTGAGCCATTATTATTATAATTATTATGAATAAGTCTAGTTGATTGCTGCGAAGCAATTTAATACGTCTAAAATAGGAAACTAGTTTACCCATTAACTAGTGAAAGTCCCGATCATCCCTTTAGGTCAAATTGTCACCCCTGAGTGTCAACACTCGGGCAATAACATAATGAGGGCACGCAGGGGGCCGAGGACTGGCCACCTGTAGCGACGTGCGGTGTTACTCACTAACAATAACAACATTTAACTATTATCTCGCTTCTGGCGGCGACTTTTCGGTTAGAATTATTATTTATTTGATAAAAAAATAATTGAAGTCAGTTGAAACTTCTATAGTTCGCTTTTCTTAGCATTAGAAAGAACTTGAAAGAAGGTAAGCGAAGATCGACAAGTCTTCTAATTGAAATACGCTTTTTAAAAATCAACAAATATTACTTATGAAAGCAGAAGAATATAAATTATCGTATTAGATTCATAATTGTTACATATTTGCCGTAACTTATTTTTAAAATGTGTTTTTCAATTAAAAGATAAATCAAGATTGTTTACCTTATTTCTAATGCTAAAAAAACCGAACTAGGTATAGGTAGTATTGTACGGTCACAGACTTTATTTGTTTAGCTATATGTATAAGGTTCAAGCTAATTTGGTTGTCAATACTATCGGTATGATGTCCAATGTAAAGTAAACGCTGTAATGGCTCAACAATTAAAATCCGTGATTGTACCTATTTTCATTTAATTTGGTCTGTCATTCAAGGCAGACATTAGACAGGCCAAACTAATTTCGCATAGAAATTACAATGAATACAATACTCCTATATTAGCTAAGACGGATTCTGTACTTCTTTGAAATCCTATTTAGTATGTCATCATTCGCACATTGTGATTTATACAAAAAATACTGTATATATAAACTCTTGATCATAGTTACGCCAAAGAGAATAGACAGTATAGAGGGCTATTGCCAAAGTAGATTTTGTAGTCACGGTACATTTACTGCCATCTAAGTAAATTAATCAAAATATGTTTACGGATAAATGATTTTTAATTTTTATTGTTCCATACTGACCCATGTTCCTTCACTGATAGTGATATGTGTTAAAATTGTTAAATATCAAACGATGTCCTCACGCCATCTAGCCGAGGATAGGCCAAAGGTGTGTTCGGCATCTATCCGAGAATGACTTTTTCTTGATTTCCGAGGCACGTTTATTTCTTAGACTTTATTTATCTTATACGAAGTTATATATATCTCTGGTTACGCTAAGCTTACTTGCAGCGTTTTTGATATATAGCACAGAGTGTGCATGTTATGGAAGGTAGAGGTAGTGCATGTGTTATTTTAAACGTCATAATTTCATAGAAGTTTGACGTAAAAAATATCAGTTGCACACTCAATGCCATCAAAAACGCCGCTGAAGACAGTGGCGGATTTCCCATAAGGCACAGTAGGCCCGGGCCTAGGGCGGCGAGATATTAGGGGCGGCAAATTGTGACAAAAAATTCGCTGATGATAACAAAAAATAACACAAAATTAGGCCAGGCAACGAATTCTCAAAAAAAGGTACCTATAGAGGGAAATGCTTGAAACACAATTTTTGACTTTGTACCTCACTTTATTTGGGCTATCTAGGAGGTGAACATATCAAAGGTCCCCGGCCGTAGCCCTTGAGCCGGGGGAAGAGAGGTTTGAAGGTCACATTTTTCAGTTTTTCACTTATATCTCGGAAACTATGCGTTCTAACGACATGATCATTATACAAAGTGAAAGTTGGTTAAATTTGCTACAAGCTACAATTTTTACGATATCTGGAGGGCTCTGGGGGCCTCCACACTTGTGCGCGAATCGCGGCGCGAAGCCGCGAACGCGACTATGGCGTCGATTTCGCATATTGTTGACGCCTTCGCGCCTTGTTCCCCGTTTATAGGGTTCCGTACCTCAAAAGGAAAAAACGGAACCCTTATACTCGTGCGTCTGGCTGTCCGTTTGTCACAGCCTATTTTCTCCGAAACTGCTGGACCAATTAAGATGAAATTTGGCACACATATGTAAGTTTGTGACCCAAAGATGAACGTGTAACGTAAATAAATGAATTTTAAATATGGAGGCCATTTTTCGGGGGTAAATGAGAAAAATTAAAAATAAAGTTTTTCAAACTATATATCGTGTATCAAATCAAAGAGCTCATTGTGTAAGAATCTCAAATATATTTTTTTTAGTAATTTTAGGATAAATAGTTTAGCATTAGCAGTTATTCAAGAAAATAGGCAAAAAAAAATTTTTTTCTTATGTTTCTTTTTTAGATTATTTGTATGCTTTTGTAGGTACATAAAAGTCAATGTTATTGGTAAAACTGTCACTTAAAATGAATAAGTATTTGCTTATTTTTTTCGTAAAACCTATGTTCCTATGATCATGTCACAAGGACGTACCTATAGTTTCTGAGATATAATAAGCGAAAAACCGAAAAATGTGACCTTCAAACCAAACCCCCCTACTTTTGAAATGTTCACCACCTAACGAGTCCAAAAACGTTACTAAGTAAAAAATGTGTCCCAAGCATTTCCCTCTATAATACCTATATCTTTTCGTTGCCTGATCTAAATGTACTCAATATGATGGGTGCTGATGCTGAGAAAGGGGCGGCTACAAGGCTTGGGGCCTAGGGCAAAGACTGCAAATCCGCCACTGGCTGAAGATTAGCTCGACCAACAAAATTGAGTCACATATCATATTCTATGACGGCTGATTGAAGATCACGTGGTGCTTTTCATAGAAAACGAAGCGCCGGAAGCTCCGTCCCGGCCCCGGCCCGGTCTAGCACGAGTCGTCCTTAAGATCTGTATCCTGTATTGCTGTTAAATCTCTAAATGGTTACCGACTTTACGTACTTTGTACCGATAGTTATTATGAATATAATCAAGATATCAATATGAAGTTTGCAAAACAAAGCGTCCCCGCCCCTGCATAAATATTTGAGCGTCGAACAAGGGGTTGTTAAGTACAGTATCCATTACCCGCGGGATATTTGCCGGCGCCAATAAGCGCAGCCCGGGATTCCGGGACTTTGGGGCACAAGCGGCTGACTGAAACTAAAACCAGGTAACAGTCGTTGAAAGAATTGCGAGTGCCCGTCACTGTATGTCTATAAACTATATGTCATCTTTAAGATTAGAGAGGGAGTTTAAGAAAATTCATACAGGGTTTTAGGGTCCCGTAGTCAACTAGGAACCATATTATGTAGTTCCGCCATATCCGTCTGTCTGTCCGTCCGTGGGTTTGCTCCGTGATTATTAGTTGCTAGAGAGCTTCAATTTTACATTGGATATACTTAAATCATTCATGGTGACAGAACGGTAAAATAAAACAACAAATTTTTTTTTACCATCTATCCCCACTCTAAATTGTGAACCATACACTGAGCATAGCCCGACATGCTCTTGGCGGATTTTTATTATACATATCACAATACGGTTGCCAATAAGTACTTATATACTTTGTGAGTATGTGCTGCACACATGTAAAAGAAATAAAACAAAACAGACGCCAGCAAGAAAAGCATTTCAAAAAAGTAATATACAAGGTTTTGGATCGGGAGAGCCCTCGACTAGGGGCCCGGGCCCGGGGCCTCCGGGGAGCCCGAGACGGCTGTTTTATTAATTAAGCTGCAAATCGGCTGCTAACATTACTGTTTGTCGACGGCTGAAGATTGAGCTTGGACTTGATGCTATAGATAGGGCATTTTCTAGCAGGTATTTACACCGAAAGCGAAACCGAAAAAGCGAAACGCGGAAAAAAAAATTTGGCTGTTTCATACATTTTAGCTGGTTAATTTTTTATGGGAGGGTAATTTTTTTCGTAATTTCGAGGTTGGTCCAATAGTAAAAGTTGCTCAGTATACTCCCAACCTGGCAACGAAAATGCACTTATTTTTTAGCCACCGTGTATTGTAAAACGGGGTGAGTAGGTTTCGCGGGGAGAGGTGGGTTATGAACGGGGAGAGAAGGTTTGAGAGAGGGGTGAGAAGGGATTTTAAAGCTACTGCTACAAAAATAATGTATTCCAATTTAAAATGGAGCTATAGTAATACGCATAATTAAAAAAAAATCGATCCAACAATCTTCCAAAATCACCTTTGTTTGTAAACCCGTCTCACCCCAAATACGAGGCACTACGGGGTGAGGTGGGTTTTCCTCTTTATCGTCAAAGTTATGAAAAGGAACTACACAAAATAAAATAAAAACTAAAATACAAACGTCCGGAACACTTATTATATACACCATTCAGTTTTCATATGTAAAAATAAAATGTTATCTAGGTTTGAATTTCAGTTTTGACCCTACTCACCCCATTGTACGGTATATGTAGATAATATAAATGATGATGATAAACCTTAAAGCGGTGTACCTGAACGGGGTCAGTTGAACCGAGATTGTTTGTAATGAGAACGGGTTAATCCTCTCAACGCCGCCGGTTAATAGCTGCATCAATATTGCAGCGGGGGGGTTAGGTGCGCGCTCCGGGGATTAGCGGCTGCAGGGAAAGGGTTAAGTTTGTGTATATTATGGCTAATTATTTGGCGTATTAGCAGCTTAAACGGGAAATCAGAATCAGAAATATTTCATAGCATGGTAATAAGTTTACAATGGTCTTAGAGAACAAGCTAACTCTGCAAGGGATTTGCAGTGACAAAGTGTGGTAATGTCATTCTTAATGTCCAATTTCTATGGATATATGTATTACGTTTATAATCTTAATCACTTTCCTTTTTTCCAATCGGTGCCAAATTGAGTAGGTACCTAATACGGACAGTTAGCTCTAACACATTCACCGCTGAGCTACGGTTGTGGCGCTAAGTCGTAGTCGTAGCAGATAACACGGGTTTGCCGGTATGTCGCGACAATGCTTAGTAGAGGCAAAACGACAACGTGTTGTGATTAGACTTGTGTTGAAATAAATAAAATAATAAAAAATAAAATAAAATTAGCGTTGAATGGATAATGGCTCCTCTATTCGATGGGCCAACTACGCAGCTTTTTACCAAATTTTACTTTATTGAATTAATCTTCTTCTCCCTCGCGTTATCCCGGCATTTTGCCACGGCTTATGAGAGCCTGGGGTCCGCTTGACAACTAATCCCAAGAATTGACGTAGGCGCTAGTTTTTACGAAAGCAACTGCCATCTGACCTTCCAACCCAGAGGAGAAACTAGGCCTTATTAGGATTAGTCCGGTTTCCTCACGATGTTTTCCTTCACCGCAAAGCAACTGGTATTTAAATATCAAATGATATTTCGTACATAAGTTCCGAGAAACTCATTGGTACGAGTCGGGGTTTGAACCCGCGACCTCCGGATTGAAAGTCGCACGCTCTTACCGCTAGGCTAGGCCACCAGCGTTTCTTCCCTATCTAATTAGTTAATACAGTAAGTAATTAGGGTAGTATATCTCGCGGGCGAGATATTGTCGCAAATATCTGCATTTCTGTTCTTTTCAGAGTCTAAGTAAATAGTTGAGTTGTGATTCGCTTGTATGTTCTAAATAAGTATTAGTCCTATATTATTAATTTAATAAAATGTAGAACATTTAAATAACATACTGACACTACCGACAATTAAGCAAATCTGTACACACCACACCCACATTACGGCCGATGAAATCCTTATCAAACTGCACAACGGGACTTTATCGCGTATTTAAGTTTTAAGATTTATCTCCGACGATTCGAGGACGGCGTTGTCCCCGTGGTCTCGGAGAAGACAACCTCAAAATCTAAAAACCTCTGGAATCTTAAAACTTAAATACGCGATTAAGTCCCGTTGTGCAGTTTGATAATGTTTAATAATCGTGAAAGTCTAAATCAGTGCGATGAAATCCTTGTTCAGAATAACACAATACAACAAAGGGAAGGCCACTAAAACTAAGTAGCTAGTATGTTCTATTGTAACTCAGCAGACACTCGCTAATGGCTGCTGTCCCCCGGGGAGACTGGTGCGTCACCCAGGGGACGAGCTACAGGTGGCGACATAAAAGGAGAGGAGCTACGGTCAATCTTATTAATTTATTTAACCTTAAAACAAAATAGGTAAAGTCTATTTTTGTCTCGCAATACAGTAAAAAACGTCTCATGTTTAAATTAAGTTTTGATAATTATTAAACACTTTCTTTATTCTAAGTCAGGAGATACATTTGGAAGCTTGCCGGATATTTAATATTTTTGTAAGTAATTTTTTTTCACCAAAATTTTCATTATACCTACTAAATGTTACATAAAGGAGGACTTTAATTAATAACATTTAGATTACAATAGATTACACATACAAATTATTTTTGTTAATTGGATATTTGATTTTAGGTCTTAATTTGAGAAACTAAAGTAAAGTTGATCGGCCATTTTTGACTTTTGCAAAAGTCTATTTTAACCGACGGGTAATTACGGAACCTTACACTGCTCATGGCCTGACATGCTTTTGGACGGTTATTTAATAGTAATTTTATAGACAGGATGTCATTGCTCTTTAAGCTACCTAAATCTCAACTAGAACTAAACTAGAGCCACATAAAATCTATGCTGGCGCCATCTACAAGCCATGCAATCTATTAATTACTTTAGTCAACAACTTGGGATCAAAATAAAATAATACCATAATTAATAGAAATAACAAAGAAAGCGAGCACGACGAGCGGCGTTTTAGTTATGACGACCCATTCCTGGTGAATTTATTTTTTAAATAATTGTTTTTAATTTATTTATTGTGAAACTGCTGACATACGATTGTAATTTAAGAATTTTGAATGAAATTTTGGTGATCATTTATTATTTTAGGGTACATTTATTTTAAATTATATTCTATCTTTAATGTATATCTACTAAAGATTTATTTATTATACAAAATATCAATGTAAACTACATATTATGGCACAGTCTCTAAAAGTAAAAACTAAAATTTAAAACTAAAATTAAATCTAAAATTAAAAACTAATCTAAATTAAAATAAATCTGAAATCTGATTGTCTGTGTTATTTTTCGTACTCAATTATTCATAATATAAAAAAACTGTCAATCACAATATAAATTCCTAAAAATTTACCATGTGTTATTTTAAGCGACATTGTATATTGTGAGATAAATAAATCATATGCTTCAACACACCTGCTAGTAACCATGCAAACATTCAAATCACGCCAAATTCGAATAGTCATGTTTTACCGACTGCGCCACATAAGGTCGTAAGTGACGCCGGGTGAATAAGTCTTACTTTATATCGACTGGCGTTCTATCGTGGAACCTCGATAAAATGAATTTGCTAAAAAAATACCGTATTTAGGGGATTTCGAATTTATTAAGTATCTCTACTTCGACAAGTCTTCATCTTTGATTTCATATTTACTTGTATTTGTGAAAATAACTAATAGTGGGATAGTTCAGCTAGCTAGCATATGTACTGTAAAAAAATTTAATCGTAGTTTGTCCGTATTTTCGTTAGTCATAATTTGTTTGGTTTTACCTTACAAAAATCCTGAAAAGTTAATAGTTTTAGTTTTAGGACCAATGATAATATGACAAGCGATACAAATTATGACTTTTAAGACTTTATGGGAAGACCCCCTTAGAGAGTGGCAGTCCCACTTATCGAGGTTGCACTGTAAGTGATTGAGTTACCCGGCAGGGGGCGCCGCAATCGCATTAGGTGTCCGTGGCCGCATTCACCGACTACACCGATAAATAGAGAAAGAACTGGGATATTTTGGATTTTATTTTTACCTTAGAAGTCAATTTTGTTTTGGTGGAAACACGGCCTACATGCACATATATTTTGTCCTAAAATGACGTTTTTGACACTATATTAAGTACCTAATATCAAAAAACCTGGCAAGTGCGACGCGCGACTCCGAATCGCGCACGAAGGGTTCCGTACCATAATGCAAAAAACGGCAAAAAAAAACGGTCACTCATCCAAGTACTGACCCCGCCCGATGTTGCTTAACTTCGGTCAAAAATCTCGTTTGTTGTATGGGAGCCCCACTTAAATCTTTATTTTATTCTGTTTTTAGTATTTGTTGTTATAGCGGCAACAGAAATACTATTACGGTTCGTGAGATACAGCCTGGTGACAGACAGGCGGACGGACGGACGGACAGCGGAGTCTTAGTACGGGTCCCGTTTTTATCCTTTGGGTACGGAACCCTAAAAAACGGACCGCCTGTTGCTTACCTCTACGTGTTGCTGTAATATTTCTTCTATTGTGGTGTACCTACAATACAGAGTATTATCGAGAATTTAATAACCGGCTCCGTAAGTTTAGATACTACGGTGAAGCGAACGTATCGGGGCGTTTTCAGAAATAAATATTGAAAAGGAGCATTCCACGGGCTGTCCCGTACAAACGCATTTTATTTCCTGTGTTTCGACTTTTTTATGGGCATTTAAAGCAGTCGATTATTTTTCTGTGCATATTTTTGACCATTTGTTATAGAAAAGGAACCTCCTATACCTTTAAATCTTCAGAAACTTCGCGTTTGTACGGGACAACGGTAGACAATTTCATGGAATGCTCCCTTCGAGCAACACCGGCTTCCGACACGTCGGAAGGGAGGGGCCCAAGCGATACCTCACCGTACAAATCTTTCTGCCATTTTTCGCGGGGGAAGGTGCACACAGTCGCACTTCTCACACACTTACATACAAAATCCAATCAGAGGCCCTACCGCGAACCACGTTCGACGTGTTGCCTCTCTATGGCACTTGTAAATTCATACGTAAGTGTGACAGGGAGGCAACACGTCGAACGTGGTTCACGGTAGGCCCTCTGTAATGACGACACAAATACATAGAAAATGACACACGTCAAAGACAACTCTTGCAAACCTCGATCTCTTTTTGTGTACGGACGAGTGACTAGTGTCACAACACGCACACTAACACATTTTCGTTGAAGTATGTCATTGTATTCTGAGAGATGAGAAGTCGGATTTGTCGCTCGACCGATCCGCAATTTGTACTGAGCGAGCAAAATCGTTAAATCCAACAATTACTTGAGACTAAAATATAATAATTGTATTTAAATGTAATTAAACGTATGATATGTAAAAAAAATATTACATGTGAAATGTAACACTTTCTTTTTGTAAATTTGATGTCCCCGACCTCTTTTTTTTAACAAAAAACCGAGCAAACAGGCATTTTTGTGCAGCAGTGTTCACGCGCGCGTCTGGACTCGGTCTAGTGAAAAATCCAAGTGCAACTAGTTTTATTACCCGCGCTAGATTATATTGACGCGCTAATCTTGTACCTCGGCAGAGGGGAAATAGTGCGAATGCCGCCTGTTGCTCGAAGAATGCTCCATAACCTGATTCTTTCACATCTGGACGTTCTTGGGCTCATTCTACTCAGAATCGACAGCATTCTCCATCCCACCATTAAAAAAAGATGTCCCAAAATGTCCATTCCATTACGTCACGTTTTAGTATGAAATTTTTATTTTTATTTTTATTTTATTTTATTTTAAGAATCGGGTTTACGATATTTATTTCTGAAAACGCCCATCGACACACATACATACCTAATATCTTAGTCATCTTAGAGCTCTTTATTAGGGGCCTAGACCCGCGCTCCGGGTTTTTCCTGGTGCAAATAAGGCTGTCCATCGCAATTCAACGCGGTAACGCAGTGAGTGTGATGGGCACCTTTGCGCCGGGGGTAGCGCGGGGAGGCCTCTTTGAGTAGTTTTTATATTTCTTGTTTTACTTTAGATATATTTAGGGTTGTTAGTTTTAATTTAGATTAGATTAGATTAGATATTTTATTTCATGAAAGACAATTACATAATAAGTTTGCATTGAGTCAAAAATATAAGAATTTCTATCATGATCGTCAAAGTAAAATAAAATAATAATGAAAATAAGCCCCCAGGGCAGCTTGTGGCGAGCTGAATGGGAAGTGACGTCCCTTGGGTCCCATACCCCCGAGAGTCGGTCAGGCCCCTCTCTCCGGCTTGCCTTCATTGGCCGGCTGGAGTGAACACTGAGCAGGGGCCGCAGGACTCTCACCTCTGGCTTGCCTTAACCGGCCGTCCAGAGTGGGGTGTCAGAGCTATATGCTCGCAGGGTGGAAGTGAAACATGCCTAAGACGCGAGTTGGCACAGTGGCTGCTTACAGCCACTGGGTAGAAAGCGGTGCACACCTCTCCACACCCTGAGCCGCTCACGCGATGTTGTCCCCTTGTCGCTCCGTGCGAGCGGCCGTTTTCGGGGACCCATATTGTGAGTTGGCGAGTCACCACCTGCCTATTTTTCGTGTTTTTATAACATATGATCAAGGCAGGTGCCATAGTTTCTTCCATAGTCAGTTACCAGTCCATTAGCATCTCAACCCAATAGCCCAGTTCTTTTTGTTCCTTTTTCTTGCAATAGTCCTACACTAACCGGGGCTTGTCCTTGGGTGCACTACTATAGCGCAAACAGGGGTAATCGTCGGTTAGTGTCACATCACACTTAGAGTAAATTGTCAATTTACAAGGGGCCTCTACGTGTTGGCTTCGGCCCCACGCACGCCTACCAAAAGTCCGGGACCCCATGGTCCCGAGATTATGTAAATGAAAATAATAACAATAATAATGTATTATTTATAGATGTATTTAGTTCACAAGTTATTTTATTTGTCTTTCTACTGTCTTTATTTGCATAATACCAGGGAACCTATAGTCTAAGAGAAGTCTGCAGCAATTTTGATAGCCCACGCAGTGCAACTGTTATTTATACGTCATAATTTCATAGAAGTTTGACGTTTAAAATAACACTTGCACTGTGTGGGCTATCAAAATCACTGCAAAAGTTTCTTGGTTTCACTCTAGTTAAGATCTTATTAGAGACTGCTCAAAATAAAAACCCTGTCCGTAGCTGGGTAAAAAAGGCAAAATAAAACCAACTAAATTGAACGAAAAATTGCCTTCTAACGCCACATCAAACAAAAAGTGAACAAAATGAAGTTTTCCTTTTAATCTTTGTCAATAGCGAGTAGTTCTCACTAACACCGTAACTAAACACCGCGGACAATGCCCCCCCTCCCCCCCCCCCCCTCATTAGCTAATAGCTGCCATCGACAACGACTGAACATTGCCTTTATTCATTTTGTTTGGTTCATTTTATTCTCTATCTAAGCTGATTTTTACTGAAGTTAGACCAAGAAAAGTCTGCAGCGATTTTGATAGCCCACGCAGTGCAAGCGTTATTTTAAACGTCAAGCTTCTATGAAATTATGTTGTATAAATAACACTTGCACTACGTGGGGTATCTAAATCGCTGCAGTCTTTTCTTGGTCTAACTCTATTAATTTTAATCGCCAAGTTTTAGTGTTTTTTACATACCCCACCCCACCAACTATGCTTCTCAGCTGTTTGGCCTAAAGGTTTCATGACTGGAAGAGAATGCCGTGTGGCATTAAGTCCGCTTTTTGTCACTGTATATTTTTTACTGTGCTATATTAGAATGATATTGGATCAGTTAGATGACATTAAAAGATTTAATTTAAAAAATCTATAAATAAATATATCGAACTAAACGAAGGACTTAATATGTATCTCTAACCGTTTTTGAAATACAGTTTGTTAAACAATAGTACAAAAATCTGTATGTCTCAACCCTAGCGAATAGATCCCATTGAATGACATGACATATGACAATTTAATATGTAAATAACTTCGTAGGGTTGTCACTGATATAAAAATATTACTATTTAATGATTTTGTTTTACTTTTTGATCCAGCTTTACGATTATAATAACTCGATTGTAGATCACTTAGATAACACTATCCTTTCAGCTGTCTCTCTCAAATGTTCCATCCTGTATGAATTAGCCGGAACTGTACAGTCGCACCATTAAAAGTCTGCAGCGGATTTGATAGCCCACGCAGCGTAAGTGCTATTTATACGTCATCATTTCATAGAAGATTGACGTTTAAAATGACACTTTCACTACGTGGGGTATCAAAATCGCTGCAGACTTTTTACGGTCTGACTATAAGATCCTTTTTCTACGACCTTCAGTTCGTCATATTATAACACAAAATACAACAAATAAACAAGGTTAAATGTACAAGGCGGGGTCCCCGGTGGGCGGGTCCCGGCCACGCCCACCGGCGGTCAGGGGCGCAACCCTTCCGTTTAAAATTTAATGCTTTAAGCAAACATTTGTTCTCTCTGCTGTCGGTTATTAATATCCACCCCTGGCTCGGCTGATAAATGCACGCTCCACTGCGGAGCTGTCTTATTGATGACGGTTACATTTATTCAAGATTTGACATTCGGAAAATTGCGAGGCACCTTTGGATGAGACTAGCCCAGGACCGGGATAAGTGGCGTACACGAGAGAGGCCTACGAGTATGCTCAGCAGTCATCAGTCGCCCACTGAAGGCTAGAATGATGATGATTATTCAAGATTTGAACCGTTGCTAACAATTTAAAAAAAATTTTTTTTTAAATTTAAACAAGTAGTTTCGAGTCGTCAGTTATAAAACATCGACTTGAGCTAATACTTACTCAGAAAAATACATATATTTCTGAAATAGAAACCTAGAAAACATATATTTGTTTATTATTAAAAATATAGTTTTTCATCATAAAAAGCGTGACAACCACGCTTTACACATGTATTAAAAATTATTCAATAAACTGACATTAGGAAATGTAGGTACAAGAATTTTAAAATAAATTTTCCACAAAAACTATTTTTGTTCCCATTATTTTTCTACCCGTACCAATATACCTACTTAGGTAACTACTCACTACATCTTTAAAACAAACAGCCGTATTCGAACAATGAGATAGGTCAAATACTAGATATTGAAACGATATGGAGTAGATATGTCGGTGCCAAACAAGTGTCAAAATTGACATTTCTTCAAACAAACACGTCACTGTCGTCAAACGTCTCATTGTTCGAATACGGCTGATAGTCCCCCACCGCGCCGCGTCTGTTTGTATGTATGTATGTTCGCGACAAACTCAAAAACGGACGTATATTCATACGGCTTTCACCTATCAATAGAGCGATTCTTTAGGAAGGTTTAGCTGTATAATTTCTTAAGATTTTTTGTCACCCATGCGAAGCATGGGGCATGTCACTAGTATATACTTACCTACAATTGCTTTTCGCTTCTTTACCCTTACTATTTATTGTGTTACACACTGTATAATGCCAATAGTTAAGTACACTTAAAAAAACAACAGGTTGCACTCCGGGAGTGCCGGCAGAAGTGAAAACTCAATTGTAATAGTTCTTCGATCAGGTCACGTGTCCGTCTTACGAATCTTACAGTCACCTGACCTGTCGCGAGTTTAACATTTTCTCCCCACCACAAAAAGTGCACAGCGCCGCTGAAGAAGTTTTCACTTCAACAACCGATCTCAAGTACAAACACGTTACGGTGTAAAATACCGACTACACTAAAGTCTGAATACAAAGTCGTTACGGTTTCCTAATAAAATTTATGTTAATAAAAATGAGAATGAAGAATGATTCGCCTCGGGCTGTTTCCACTCAATAATCTCCAATCAGCCCCGCGTCACCCGCGCCGGCCGCGCCGCGCCGCGCCGCGTCGAGCGGGCGCGCTTATGTTCATTGTTATAACAATCACGGCTCGATTCGGGAAGTGAATTAGAAATTCACTAGATATGAAATAGTAAAGATATGTGACGTTCCACTGCAAAAGGTACCTTATGGCAGCTGGCGCCGCGATTCGGGAAATGAATTAGAAATGAAATAGTGAAGATATGTGACGTTCCACGGAAAAAGGTACCTTATAGCGGCCGGCGTTTACGTCGCATAGCGCCGCAATAATTTTGGAGCGGCGTTAATAATAGCGTAAGCGCCAACCGCCATAAGGTACCTTTTTTCGTTGGACGTCACATATCTTTAATAATAATATAATATAGTACATATCTTTACTATATAGTATTTAGTTAATCTCTAATACATTTCCCGAATCACGCCGTCAGACGGCATTTTTATGCGACGGGCGAAGACGCGGGGATATCTTTCGGAGGAAAGAGCAATATTTGAATTCCGTATAAAGTACGGGAAGAAGTGGTGATGGCATAGCATACTCGTTTAAGGACGACTCACACTAGACCGGGACGGGGCCGGGACGGAGCTTCTGGCGCTCCGTTTTCTATGGATAGAACCACGTGATCACCGATCAGCCGTCATAGAAAATTACATGTCGGACGCGTCGGCCCGGGCACGGCCCGGTCTAGCGTGAGTCATCCTTAATCATAGGTACGTACATTCACTTGCAGTATCTTACATAACGAAGGCCGCGAAAATATCTGACACGATCTTATTTGTAGAGCCATAAGAGCGTGTCACATATTTTTGCGGCCTTCGAAGAGTAATATTATTGCCGGTGACTGTACCTACTATTTTAGAATACTATTCATAAGTCAAAAAATGTATTATCGGCGCGATTCGGGAAATGAATTAGAGTTTAACTAGCTACGATATAGTTACTAGCTACGATATCTTTACTATTTCATATCTAGTGAATTTCTAATTAATTTTCCGAATCGCGAAGCCAGCCGCCATAAGGTACCTTTTGCCGTGGAACGTCACATATCTTTACTATTTCATATCTAGTGAATCTCTAATTCATTTCCCGAATGGAGCCGAATGTTTATTAGGGCAGAATTTGGGAATTATATACCTAAATGTCATGAATATTTTAAAATAAAATTGACCTATACTTGTACCTACAGTCTCGAAGGCCGCAAAAATACCTATGTGACACGCTCTTATGGCTCTACAAATAAGATCGTGTCAGATACTTTAACTGCCTTCGTTGTGTAATATATTATTGCAGGTGACTGTACAGCACTCAAAGTTTAATGTTGTCAGTTCTTATGCGCTCTATCGGACGACGATTGGTTGATTTATTACTTTAACCATGACCAGGCGTGGCTCACTCCGCGATTTCGTCGCTTTGCTACAGATAGCTAAAAGTACATCCGTTCCACACCAATTTTGGTGGCTAGCCATAAGCCGCGCGTGGCGCTGTCGCCACCTAGCGGCCATATCTGTCCTGATCGTAACAGACGCGGTTTGTTAGAGAGTGAGTCTTACACAACTAGTACTATTATTTATTCTGTGCCATGACTCTACTTGTTCAATCATCTTATTTTATAGGTATTTGTGGGTCTGTTATTATTAGAATCTGCTGCCTGTCACCTCATATTAAACCCGCGGTTCGTGGGACCCCATAATGTGAAGCAAATCGCAAATATACAATTTTCACAATCTTATTATGAGTGCGTGCCGCCCCGCGGCGACACGGTGTATATTTTCCAGTACGCTAACTCTACCAACTCTACTAAGAAGTTCTATCATTTTCATTTCATGGTCAATGATCGTGCTTCAGTATCTGTTACTGGGATATTGGTATGAAACTTCTCTAAATGGGTCAAACAGAAAACTGTGTTATGTCTTTCCTGTAGACATACACAAGAGTTAAGGGCTATCAAGGATAATTTTCTTATCCACGTGAAAATGTCCTCCTTTTAAACTAGTGTGTTCGCGCTTTTATCATAGTTCTCCAAATAAAAGGAGGACCTTTTCACGTGGATAAGGGTTAAATAAGAAAATTACCCTATTTAGCCCTTAACTCTTGTGTATGTCTACAGGAAAGACGTAACACAGTTTTCTGTTTGACCCAAATTCGTGATAAACCTTATAATGTGCGAACTAGAAGTATTTAAAGAACAGAAAAAGCCGTACAGTTGAAGTTAAAGTGACGTCACAATTAAAAACATTGTGACTTCCTCTCCCCCTTGTCACAACATGTCACATTTGACCCCCTCCCTCCCTCTTAAAGGATGACTCATGTTAGATCGGGCCGTGTCCGGGCCGGAGCTTCCAGTGCTTACTTTTTCGTGACATAGAAAACGACGCGTCGGAAGCTCCGGCCCGGACACGGCCCCGTCTAACGTGAGTCATCCTTAATGCGTGACGAAATTAATGAATGACCCCCTAGTGTACGAAATTTCAGTATATCATGTTTCGGCCGAAAAAAAGAAGGTTGTTAAAAGATTTCCGTGCTGTGTTATGTCCGCCCTGTGGTACAGTAGTCGGTACTATCATATTCTGTGCATATGTGCATAGACCTAGTATTACATAGATGAGATATACGCATGCCTGCGTGAGGGACACACGTTTTAACATTCCTGACAACATACCAAAAACAATCTACGTAATTCGGTCGGGTTATTTGTTGCCCACCATAAACCATACTAAATTTCTGGTGGGGAACAAACAAAAAGTGAGACTGTGACAAGGACAAGCAATAATACCGCTTTCTCTGCTACTCCTACTGAAATTTCCATAAGTGCATCTCGTTCGGTCGTTTGGCCCCTCCCCCGTGTCATCTCTATGTTATTGTACCTCTATGATTCTGTGCTTGCGGTAGAGTTTAAGTCAAGGTACTGCGCTGTGTGGTGACTGGTAACAATGATCCCTGATTGAGCCGAGCCGCGACACGCGACGGCGACGCGGTTGACATTTTTAAAACGCCCGATTGTGCTCTTTGTGCACATCCGCGGTTCTTGTTGCCACCGCGCTTAAATAAATAATCTAACTGCGTATTATAGGGTGCTCCACGTACAAAGTGTACAAACACCAACACTCTTAAGACGAAACAGGAGCTGAGTTTTAAATATTTTAGGTAAATATACCCGTCTCGCTAACGGAAGCGGCTCCTAAAACTAGCGCGATAAGGATAAGGCGAGAAATCCTGCGTAAAAATCTCAAAAATCGAGGTTTCGTACTCGACTGTTTCCTCCTCCAAAACTTAACCAATCGTAACCAAATTTGGAAATCTAAATGATTATGAAATTATTTGTGTTGGACCGTTTTGCTTTTTTGGCTACTTGATATCAGATTTGAATACTACGCCTCTCATTGCGGGATAGTCAATGAGGCCATTTTGGCCATTTTTGAAGGGCTCTAGCGCCTTAAAAAACAAAAACATCTAAAAAAGCAAAACGGTCCGACACAGATATTGACAATATTAATCTGTGTTTAAAAAACCATTGCTCTAGCATCAAAACCCACGGAGGAAACAGTCGAGTACGTTTGTATGGAGAAGTGACCACTCCTGTTGGCTCTTAACTGTCAACCTTATGACTTTTGTAATAAGGTTTACAGATGGACAGTTAACAGTGTGGGCGATGATATACCTACTCTATGGAATATATATTTTTCGAATATTAAGTACTCCCATCCTCAAGGCCGGCAACGCATTTACATCCCCTCTGATGTTGCGGGTGTCCAACTGCCCATGGGCGGCGGTAACCGCTTACCATCAGGCAATCCGAATACTATATATAGGTACTCTGTATCTTAGGTATTTAAATAAAAGTAAACCTCACACCTCATGGCTCCTTAAGCCGGTTGAGAGCAAGGCCTGTTCACTTCCTAAGAAAGTTATGTCCCCAAATAATTGCGCATGTGTGCGCCTGAAGCTTCTATGTGTGCGTTGGCCTCCGGGAAAAAGTTGCGAATAATAAAAATAAAAACATTTTTCTACAGCAACTTTGCTCCCAACTCTGGTTTAAATTATCACGAATTTTATACAATATTAATCATAAAACGGGACTTAAAACGCTTAAAACTTAATTACATGCGATTAAGTTTTATAATGAATATTTGCTTCCACTGTCTTTATCAATGTTCATAAAATATATGGAGGGTAGGTACGTCTACCCACCATAATACAAAATATATTTGTCCATGACTCTGTCCAACTGCTGTGGTTAAAGTTCATAACGAAAATGTTATTTATTAAATCTTTAAATAATAGGTACATACAACGTGTACCGCTACGTACCACTTAAGACTGTAAGTCTGTACCTACATGGATTACAGCAATGCACATAGAAAATGTGCTAAATGCGGAGCAACGGCTGTTGAAGCAGCCAGAGTGAAATTTACAACTTTAGTGGGTTCAGAAGGAACCGAGTCATAACGCATCTGGAAAGCGTATTAATTAACCGTGAAGAAATGTATATATGAATACAAGTTGGAAATCTGTGTGTAAAGTGTAATAGTGTAGAGTCTGGCTAGCCAAAAATTGTTGACAGATATTTCGTTGTTGTATCACCAATTGTCTATGATTTAAAAAAAAGCTAAAAGTGAGTTGTCAATTTATGTCATTCATTCAAATTGTTTGCGGTTTATAAGGGGTTTATTGTTAATAATATTAATAATTTCCATACTGAGTGATGTTCGCAAACTATTATTTAAGCTCGTAAATAATTACGACAATGTGCGAAGTCGACGTGTAGCGTTGTATAACGAAAAACTGCAATGTTTACAACTCCTAACCAAATGTAAACAAATTAGGAGGTTGGTGCCCTATAAATATTTTGATACTTTAAGTACTAGTTCTAACATTTGCCTATTACTTTGATTAAGTACGTGAATTTATTAATGCCTGAATCTCATAAATAGGACAAGTGTATAAAAAAACGGATAAACTAAAAGTTCTGAAAAATATCTATAAAATCTAAATATTGGAACGTAAACATATGTGTTTGTTGTTGACTGTACTTTAAATAGTGGTAGAAATTATGTAAGCTGACTTTGAGTGCACGTAAACTTTTATTTAGCTTATTTCCATAGGTACCTTACTTGTGCACAGAATACCAAAAATATTATCTAGTATCAAAACTATAATTCCTACTAAGCAAAGTGTGACCAGCCCAAGATTTTTTGAATTTCCCGCCAATAATTTAGGTAAAATTTCAGTAGCCAGACTCTAGTGTCTATTTTATTATTAAGTTGCCAGTTGCCAGTTTTCAGTGTATATTTTGATATGTAAAACATTTTTTAATAAATAATATATATAATGTTATAAACATAAACATGCCTTTTATTGGAAAGTTTATTGATAAGGTAGATACAAATATTAAAAATGAAAATAAACTAACTTATCTATAAAATAAAACTAAATTAAAACTAAAAACTAATACTAAATAAAATAAGATAAAATTAAAATATATCTAAGTAAGCCTTTTATTTAAATCAATTGATTATACCACAAACAAGGATTTATTTGCATCTTTCATATATTTCGTGGTATGAATATAACAAATATGTTTATCAACAGAATTACTATATATGTACCTACCTATAATACCAATACCCGCCAGGCTAAACCGGTTGTGAACTTTAGTGTTTGGTACACAACGCGGCGCTACTAGCACAAAACAGATAGATACAGAAGTCAATCACATGTATGTACTTTATTTTTCATACCTACGCTCGGCGGTCGCTCTAGGGTTGCGAACTATGGCTTATGCACAAAAAACTATCGTGGTAGTGGCACTCGTATCTATCGTATCGTATCTAGTATCTAGTTGTTTGATTTATTGTTGAGGATGAAACGGGAAGAATGTGAATATCAAATAATAACATTAATAACTCATATAATTATTTTAATTTGAATGTCATTGTTATATTACAAATTTGTCACAGAAAATATCTTGCGATGATTTCGAGATTGGCGAAACGCACGATTATTATATTTTAAAGTGTAATAAATTCGCATTCTCATGTACAATGTAATAAATTCACATTCGGATTCTCTCTGAAACCACTGGTAGCTTAAAAAACGACAATTCACCGTTTAATGTTGAATTTAAACAACCGTCCACTTTATCAGTTATAAAAAGTAATAACTTTTCTTTTTGTTTCTCCATTATTGCACAAAAAAGTTCACAGACGCGTGTCTCAAGCGGATGGCACTCGCGCTCGCAGTGGTCCCAACCGGTCCCAGATATCGTGTCCGTGAGCAGTGTCTATGTGTGCGTTGCTCGAGCGCGCTTTGTATGTAGATTGATTTCTGTACCTATCTGTTTTGTGCTACTAGTATAAACGTGTAAACGTTTGGGGACATTTTTTTGTATGGAGTTATCGTTCTTCTCCTAGTGAGTATTATATTCTTTGGTTGAGGGTAGATGAAAACATTACACGATCAAATAATGTAGGTTAAAGTCGGTCGTTTAGTGACAGATCGAGACGGTTTTGTATTTGGTTGGTTCAATCAAAATCAATAAATGTTATAACTACCCGAAAATGTACAAATTGTTTATTTACTGTTATTTAAATACCTATTAAAGATACAGCGTAGAGAGTCGGACCCAGACAATGACAAAGTGTGGGAATGTCAGCATTAACGTCAAACTTCTATGAAAGTATAATGTTTATAACGACATTTACTCACTTGGTTCTATTAAAATCGGTGCAAAGTTATCTTAGACGGATTCTAACGACTTTTCAATCAAGCTGTGAGCCAGAAACGCCAGAGCGTATAGATATTATTGCTCCTGTACGCGGCGTCGATCGATAGCCGCAATATCCGGTTGTCGCGCGCACAAACTCGATTTTTGTCACTTCCGGTGCCGTGCCGACTCACCTGCCGAGCTACTGATTTTACTATTATTTAATGTTCAAAATTTATGGAATACTTATTGCCTTTTTAGGGTTCCGTACCCAAAGGGTAAAACGGGACCCTATTACTAAGACTTCGCTGTCCGTCCGTCCGTCCGTCCGTTTGTCACCAGGCTGTATCTGACGAACCGTGATAGCTAGACAGTTGAAATTTTCACAGATGATGTATTTCTGTTGCCGCTATAACAACAAATACTAATAATTTTTAAGAAAAAAAAACCGACTTCCATAGGGGCCGGTGAAAGATTATTGTAGATGGTACACTACGTAGAAAAGGAGGTAAAACCACCCACTTTTCTACTAGCATTTCGCTTCTGTAATGCATTTATGCGTTAGAGGGAGCAAGTGATATTGCTATCTTATTCTACCGCATGGCTGCGTCCCTTGGAGTGGCCGGCGTTGGCCCATCCTGTAGAGGAGCCATAAGGGTCGTAGTTCTAGCCTAACCTAACCCACTTCTCAGATAGCAGTTCGGTTCTGTGAGGGTCGCAGTTCAAACCTAACCTAACCCACTTAATGGCGCATTCGGTGTGGTGTACGGGGGTTTAAGCGGGAAGGGCTAGTAAGATTGGCATCATCATATTTTATACCTACATTTTAAGATAGGTAATCATAGTGGTTTATTTAGTTAAGGTATCATAGTGGTTTTCCGGGTTAAGGTCCGGGTCCGAATCCGGGTCCGAATCCGGATCCGAGACCGGGTCCGAGTCCGGATCCGAGACCGGGTCCGTGTCCGGGTCCGAGTCCGGATTCGAGTCCGGGTTCAAATCCGGATCCGACTCTAGGTCCGGGTCCGGGTCCGGGTCCGAACCGGATCCGGGTATGAGCCCGAGTCCGGGTCCCAGTCCAAGTCAAAACCGAAATTCGTAATCACCAAACGTGTACCATGCGTCGTTGAAGAGTTCTGTTCTGGTCATCATCAGCAGTTCCACTTTATCAAATGCGACAGTTTTTAATGTAAATGCTTGTTTTTATGATGAAAATACAAAAAAATCTATACGTATGCCATTAATATTTGAGGAGTTCCCTCGATTCCTTATGGATCCCATCATCAGAACTCGAGCTTGACAAAAATGTGGCTTAAAAACTTAACTTGCTTAACGAACACAACGAAGAGGAAAAATCGCCAAACGTAAACTATGCGTCGTTGAAGAGTTCTGTTCTGATCATCATCAGCAGTTCCACTTCATCAAATGCGACAGTTTTCAATGAAAATGCTTGATTTTCTGATGTAAATACAAAAATCTTTATACGCATGCCTTTAATATTTGAGGAGTTCCCTCGATTCCTTATGGATCCCATCATCAGAACTCGAGCTTGACAAAAATGTGGCTTAAAAACTTAACTTGCTTAACAAACATAACGAAAAGGAAAAATCGCCAACCGTGAACTATGCGTCGTTGAAGAGTTACGTTCTGATCATCATCAGCAGTTCCACTTCATCAAATGTCACTTTTTTGGATGTATATGCTTGATTTGTTGATAAAAACCCAAAAATCACTATATGTATGCCTTTAAGATTTGAGGAGTTCCCTCGATTCCTCATGGATCCCATCATCAGAACTGCGTTTTGATAAAAACGGGACCAATCTGTATGCATATACATTCAATCAAAAAAAGAATTTTCAAAATCGGTCTAGTAATGACGGAGATATGGAGTAACAAACATAAAAAAAAATAAAAAAATAAAAAAAATAAAAAAAAATAAAAAAAACATACAACCGAATTGATAACCTCCTTCTTTGAGATTTGGAAGTCGGTTAAAAACAGAATAAAATAAAGATTTAAATGGGGCTCCCATACAACAAACGTGATTTTTGACCAAAGTTAAGCAACGTCGGGAGTGGTCAGTACTTGGATGGGTGACCGTTTTTTTTTGCTTTTTTTTCGTTTTTTTTTGCATTATTGTATTAATGGCGTCCGTTGACGTGGACGTATTCGGAAGACTGCGGGTCACTTCTGGATGAGATTGGCTCGGGGCCGGGATAAGTGGCGTACTCGAAGGGAGGCCTATGCTCAGCAGTGGGCGATAAAAGACCGATATGATGATGATGAATTATGATGATGAGATGTATTAATTGTATAATAAGTGAGCAAAACAATGAACAGTACGGCTACCATCAGTTTGGCATTGACATAAACGCTATCGTGAACGTAATTTACTTTCTACATACCTATCTCTTATCTCTTTCGCACTAATATGTCAGTATGAGCGAGATGCATAGAAAGTAAATTACGTTCACGATAGCGTACTGATGAATAGTCAATATTAGTCAAAGTGTTTAATTTTGTTTAGAGGAAAGGGGACGGCCGCTTCTCCATACGAACGTGTCCCCATTTTCCTCTTTGAATAATGACAAAATGGGAAATTAAATAAATAAATAAATATTATAGGACATTATTACACAAATTGACTAAGTCCCACAGTAAGCTCAAGAAGGCTTGTGTTATGGGTACTTATATATGTATAATATATACATATTTATAAATACTTATATACATAGAAAACACTCATGACTCGAAAAATAAAATGATGAAATATAGTTACATAATTTGATGTAGGTACATATTCAAATTTTTTTTATTTTATCAATCAATCAATCAAATTGTATTTGCTATAAGAAAAAAGAATAGATATACAGGGCGTCCCACGGCGATGCCACATGGAGGGAAAGTACCTTAAATATCATAGATAGCATATTTTGCTGAAAGAAGACTTCATTTTATTTTTAAAACTTAGTTAAATTGCATTCATACTTTTTTAATTTTTTTTGAAAAAAAATGTATGGAAAAAAATTATCGCGTCATTGGAGGAAAAGTACCTTAATTATTGTAAATGAACATCTTACTGAAAGAAGACATTATTTCGATTTAAAAAAACAAGTTGAATTGCATTTTAAATAATTTCATGGTTAAACCGGGAATCGAACCCGCTACACGAGAAAAAAAAATACCTTGTAGCTTTGTCATACCGATCGAAAGGCTTCAATGTGAGAATTATTTTTTTGGTACAAGGTATTTTTTTTTCTCGTGTAGCGGGTTCGATTCCCGGTTTAACCATGAAATTGTTTAAAATGCAATTCAACTTGTTTTTTTAAATCGAAAAAATGTCTTCTTTCAGTAAGATGTTCATTTACAATAATTAAGGTACTTTTCCTCCAATGACGCGATAATTTTTTTCCATACATTTTTTTTCAAAAAAAATTAAAAAAGTATGAATGCAACTTTACTAAGTTTTAAAAATAAAATGAAGTCTTCTTTCAGCAAAATATGCTATCTATGATATTTAAGGTACTTTCCCTCCATGTGGCATCGCCGTGGGACGCCCTGTATAGTATAGAGGGGTCCTGTCATTGTGAATTTTGTAGTCACAGTAAATTGACTGCCATCTGTCGACACACGACTAAAACTGAAAATGAAAAAGTATAAAATTATAAAAAAATGTAAATATATGGATAAATGATTTTATTATTTTTATATCATTTTGATCCATGTTCATTCCCTCATATCTGTGTGTTAAAATTGTTAAATATGAAACGGTGTCGTCACGCCATCTAGCCGAGGATAGGCTAAAGGTGTGTGCGGCATCTATCCGAGAATGACTTTTTCTTGATTTCCGAGGCACGTTTTTTCCTTAGACTTTATTGATCCGATACATATCGCCGTGTGCCTGCTACACTGCCACATCTCAAAAAACCGTTTTTTCGAGAAATCGCGTCTCAAAGTTTTGAGAGTATAGTTCAGGGTGTTTAATAGGATCTTACTCCTTTAGTTTTAGGTCTATGAATTTAAAATTTAGCTTTTTTTACTCGGAATGATATAACCTTCCTTATGACCACGCCACTTTTTAAAAGAAATGTATATTTTTTAAGACACAAGGCCCGAAAGACAGGTATTTAGAGTTGTGGCCGTATTGCAGAAACGTTTTTTAAAGATTTTGAGATGCGGCCAAATTTAAACACAAAATTATTGGATAAAGGTTACCATGCAAATATAAATAAAAACACCAAAATAGTTAAAATCCCTTTATTTTTACCCGACTACGGCAACGCAAAAGGAGGGTTATGATTTTGACCGGTATGTATGTGGGTATGTATGTATGTATGTATGTTCATTTGTTCCCTCATAACTTCTAAAGTACACATTATAATTTGACAAACGATATTGTCACTCACCCCTCCTACTTACTTACTTAAATACTTACTTACTTGACTATAATATAACCCCCTTTTAGATTTTACCCCTAAAATATGGCCATGTGATCGTCTAGTTAGTAGTTAGGACCCCTCGAAGCGAACCGCTGTAACCTCAAATTCTTTAATGAGTAACAACTAAATTTTGGACTCAAGTTTTATTTATTATTCCCTAGATTTTATTAACAGCTATTTATGATAAATAAATCATTAATTATGAAAGTAAGAAACAATTTAAGGAAAATCGAGTTATAGAAATGGGATAATTCAACAAAATTTATTAGCGTTAATATAAACGAAGTTGTAAGATTACTATAATGTATGTATTTAAGTATTGCAGCATATAAGATGGTATAAATATATAAAAATGTTGTTGGTAAAATCCTGCTACGCCTATTAAGTTCCCGGGATAACATAGAAGTAGCACTCCTGAGATAAGCTCATTTACACCCTAAGATTTCAAGGATAATTACAGTTAACTATCAACTTCTAAACGATGTGTGAATAATTCACACGTGCTACCCCGTATGCCCGATACAGGTCTGGGAACTCCTAGTCCAGTCAACAAGGTTAGTCGGAACACCTACCCTACCATTTTAGCCGGAAGGGCTATGACCAGCACTTCGAAACCTAAACGCACCTAGATGACTATGAAAAGAAGTGCCAAAGTATCCATCGTCATCATGATTACTTATCTTTTTTATATTCAAAAAGCTAGGGATGCTAATCCCTTAATCCCATTCCCCAGAGCTGATAATCTAGACAGAATTCCTAGTTCTCTAGATGTATAAACGAAGCACCGAGTTTATCTACTAATGATTATGTTTAATGAAACTGAAATATCAAGAAGAGCATTATTTCACTCAACTTTCCCAATGAACTACTCTTGTCTTGCCAAAGGGGTCCCTAAAACAGAACTAATCTTCGATCCTTCCATCTCAGACCAGCCTGTACTCCTAAACCCTGCTTGATATTTAAGTATTGATTATGAAATACCATGAAAACCTGATTGAACCACTCAGTACCTCGTCCCTACTCCAGACAACCAGAAATAAAAATAGAAATAAAATATTAAACTTTCCCCGTATAAATTTAAAATTAAGAAGATTTAGACAGCTCAGTTCTTTACCTTTTAAACACACATATTTTAGGATAAAAATACCATAATTTTAAACCTTCTGATAGAAATATATATCAACCATATGTAATTTATGGAGCCTAACTAAAAAGGACGTTAATAGACAACAAAAGTGTGTGATTCTACCCTATTCCTACCCTTTGTCCCTAATCTAGTATAACCAAAGCACAGTTCATTCTTACCATTGACCTGGTACTTTGGATTATACGCAAGTGTAGTCCCTACGAGAAGCTGTAAAGTTCAGCGAGCGATTCTGAGAATTGCAACCTATAGGCTCGTGTAGTGTGTGGCTCCCCCTTCTGCGCTCGCAAGCTAGGATGCAGAAAGTAAGCCGGCCCTATTCCATGTATATAAACGTATCAGTACCCTAGCACACACCCGCACCAATCACAAGGGAAACCCGGCCGCGACAAAGACTAAGTGTAATATCAGTCACGACAGGAGTCTGTCCCCGTAACCAGCACTAGCATGAACCGGAGCACCGAAATATATAAATATATTTAATAGGAGACCTAGTCTCAATTACTGTCGACTTCAGTGGGCAGGATTTACACCCAATGACGCGCACGTGACGTCTCCACATTCGTCTAAACAGCTTGGCCTTGAGACTAGTGAGATAATTCGTCTCTTATGTTGATATAAAAGAGACGCCAAGTCCTCTCAAACTTGGAGCAAAAGACTCCCAACCATCCAATCCTTTGGCACCGTTAGGCGGAGTGAATGATTAGCAGGACACACTGTCTGTCCAAACAATGATCTGGCTTTAAAATCGCAAAAATACCCCATAGAAAACACTAAAATAATTAAATTACTACGACATTAAACTTACTTATCTGAAAGTGAAATTCCCTAAACACTGTCATCCATATTTAACGTTACGAGAAATTCTTCCCGTAAAATCAAACACAAACACAACTCCAAGCACCAGCCATGCAACGACATTGTCCCTGCATAACGTGATGGCACTTAGAACACACAATGTAGGAAACTTCACAATAAACTAAAATCCCAAACATGGCAGTAAAGAAACTCCACAATAGTCTAAACTTAGCATTACGACGATCAAAATCCCCGCAAAACCAAGCACAGACACAAATTCTAAGTTTAAATTTACCAGGATAATTTCAAGTAAAAACAAACAGAAAAAGTTCGCGGAGAAACTTCACCTCCCCGCACTACGTTACACCCGAAAACCAGAGTCACTGCTAGTCCGATGGTCGAAGAATGAATGAATCCCCCTACTCTCCGCACCGGCCTTTTATACCTTTTACTATGGCGACATAATGGCGACTTAGTGGCGACTGAACGGCGACATATTGGCGACAAAACGGCGACATATTGGCGATAAATCGGCGACATAATAGCGACATATTGGCGACTTAATAGCGACATATTGGCGACTTAATAGCGACATATTGGCGACTTAATAGCGACATATTGGCGACTTAATAGCGACATATTGGCGACTTAACAGCGACAAAACGGCGACTTATTGGCGACTTAACAGCGACATATTGGCGACTTAACAGCGACATATTGGCGAAAAAACAGCGACAAACCGGCGACTTATTGGCGACATTACCTAGAGAGACCTAATGGCGACATAACGGCGATACAATAGCGACATTAATCAAAACAAAGACATACTGGCGACATATTAGCGACATAACGGCGACTTATTGGCGACATAATAGCGACATAACGGCGACTTATTGGCGACAAAACGGCGACTTATTGGCGACAAAACAGCGACATAACGGCGACTTATTGGCGACATAACAGCGACATATTGGCGACAAAATAGCGACATATTGGCGACTTATTAGCGACATATTGGCGACTTAACAGCGACATATTGGCGACAAAACAGCGACATTTGGGCGACATAACAGCGACTTATAAAGATAAACATTATTCCAAAAGTACCAGGATACCAGAACTGCAGAAGAGGTCGTTGCCTCGGACAGGTAACAAGGTTTGATCCAAGAAGAAAGGTCTTAAGTTTCAGGTTGTTTTACTAAACCATATGTCCTAAATTTTAAGGTTCACTTTCGCTTACTTCAGATCAAAAAAATCACGTCCCTTTCTCTCTCACAGTTTAGAGGTAGACAGTGTTATTTTCATTGATATTTACGCACACATAGACATTAGCCGTGTATTCCGAGTAGTCCGTTTGAGTAGACTTTAATAAAAAGGGAACGTTCGAATACTCTCCGCGCGCGAATCTTTAAACATTATTTTACTTTGGTATTTTTTCTAGTTTGTTTATTTCTAAGTTAAAATAAGGATTAATTAAAAAAAAAATGCATGTGATAAGTAATAAACCATAGAATTACGTGCATCAAGTTTCAATCGTTAGAATATTAGATGGAACTATGAATGAAATATGCGTCTGAAGAGGACATCAGTACTACAAGGTATTTCTTTTTATTTTCCGTGTTTTGTAATGAAAAATGAGGCTTATACTAGGCAATAGGCATACGGCTAGTCACAGTTCGCCCCCGATTTAAGTGTTTTATGAATTACTACAGTAATTTGTAAAAGACTTCAATCTACTCTAGATTAGTCGGATATATCCCCCCTTTTCTAATCGTGTAGTGTGTGTCTCAATACTAAGTGACCGCTAGTGACTCAGCTCTGAAATTAGCTCATCAGAATGCCGTCAATGAACCATGACAGCTTTTTCCCCAGTCACCTCGCTCCACCAAAGATATTAGGTTGTGAATCTAATAGGTTACGAGTTAACCCGTTCTTGCCAGCTCAACCCGGCCGCCTCGAGTATTACTCCTGTCTCTACCCGAATTGGGCCGTACACTTCCGTAGAAGAGCGTCTGATGAGACGGCAAAAACTTCTCAAGCAAAACGAAGAGACCTTTAATTTTTATAAGTACGAAGCTTTCAAGTTCCATCGCCAAAATTCGAACCAATTTCATTGCCTTATCACCCTCAATCACGTTTTCTTGGCGCGTGTCTCATACTTGAATAAAATATACCGACTTTAAGTTTGTTTGGGTGTTTTTTTTTTTATATATAAACAAACTTAAAATTGACATAAGTAGGTAAGTACCTCAGCATGGTACAGTAAAAATATTTTTATTTGAACCTAAAATTATTTAACCAAGGACAATAATCATATATAATTGTATCTAATTAACCTCTTGAAAAGAGCCTCGTCCTTTTAGACGCTCCCGGCCCTCAGAATATGTCGAGTGTCAGATATATCTCATCCAATATGAGTGTGTGGATTTCGTATGGGTCTTATTACCTTGTGTAGTATTAGCCATAAAAACCTACCCTTGTGAATGGGTCGAAATTTTAGCCTACCGATAAGGTTTTTGCTGGCTAATTGAGTATCCCCGTCCCTCCCCAGTTTGTTCCCCTGCAAATACCGACAAATCTAGTTTGATTACCCTCCAGCTTTTGTCTATCTGTATCAATCCAATCTTTCCAATAAAGGTACATACATCCACTAGGCATTCGTCATCTCATATCATACGTCCCTTTCATTAATCACCACAAACTCATAACTATAAACACTCAATGCACACACGTTTTCATTCCTCCTCTATTACACTTTCACACTGATTTCTACAGACAGCCAACGCCCCGATTAGTAATCAAAATGAGAAAAAAAAATTATATTTATGGTAACATGATCATTTGAAAAAAAAACTTACTCATTCTGTCATAGCCCCATACTAGCCCAACATTTCTAGATGATTTTAAAATCCCTCAATTTTGAAATTAATATTTTACGTTAATTTTTTTTTACTAGTTCAAAGGATTTTGACTAAATATTAAAATCAATTATCACACACATAAAGAAAAATCTACACCTTTGTTGTTAGATTTAATGATGACACACCGCAATTAATTCACCTACCTTTCGCTCATTAATGCGTTCGACGCGCAACATCGACAATCTACTATGTAAAACCAACGCGAAAGTACACAGACAAAGAAGAGACGAACTCGAAACGCGTTTAACCAATTCGCTGTCAAACACTGGCAGTCCACGCGGCTGCTTGTAATGTAGAATTATCGCTTTATCAGAAGCCCATAACCGTACATTATATGGCAGTTAACTCTGATCTCACTACCCCATCACCAGACAAATCTATGTATATATATATATATAAAACTGACCTAAAGCTGTAATACGACTCATATATTTAAAATCATAAATATTAACTCAACTTATACGTTGTCTCTATATAAAGCTCATTGGCTAGCCAAAATAATGCAAACATGCTCACAAATAAATAAACAAAAGAAAAACTATATGACATTTATAATGTTTTGAAAATATTTTAACACGCCTATTTACACCATAAAGCACACACCATTGGACTTAACGTACCTATATTAAAAAATCCCGAATCATAACACGATTAGACATGGTATTCAAATCACTATTGTGAGACCTACTGACTCGTTTATGCATTGTTAGTGCTTAGAAATGGAGGTCTAGGCACTCTGAGACATGTCGCGCGAGTGATTAAAAAAACGTAAGTAACATCTAGGCATTTTAAAACCTAAGTACCTAGGTGTTCCTAATACAAATACAAATGCATTATAAGGGTTAGGTAGGTAATAATTCCACCTTAGATACAAAGAGTAAGTAGGTAAATATTTATCTAAACATTGCACAACAATTTATTCGTGTAAGTAATAAAAAATTAGTCTACTGAATCATAAGTTTATTCATAACTCCAATTTATTTTATAACGCTACTCGTAGGTACATAACCTAAATAAATTTTATTTATACATAGTTTTTAAGAATTTTGTAAGAAAAACAGATCATAGGACTACAAAAAGTAAATTAAATGAAGTTCTACAAGAATCCTAAATATATGATAAAGTTTAAAAAAAAATGTCTAATAAATTAAAATCAATTAAAAAAAAACTAAAATAAAAAACAAAACTTATTTGTACACCAGGATTCGAACCCAGTCCTTGTCCATGTCTTCTTCATACATTAGTCCACCTTGAGATCTACTAGACCACGGCTGAGTTACAAGCTACGACAAATTTAACAATGGCTTTCATAGCAAAGTGTTTTATTGTATTGTTTTATTTTTCAAGTGTTTTACGCACAAAATGACCAACAAAAAGAATTTTATTTATCACATAAAAACCATAACATATAAAGAGAATACCTATGTATGTACCTATGAACAAATTATCATGGAATTTATTGAAAACGTGTTACTAACCGAATTCCGTCTAGAAAAATCAAGAAAGCATGTGATTATAGTCATATTGAAACGCTTGAAAAATCTGAACGTCAATTTAGTCTTTTTATATAATGTAAACAAGCTATAATGCATTTTATTTACTATTAAATCCTAAAAATTGTTCTAGGCTTGTAAATATTTGTACTTACGTGTTTATTTGTTAAATGGATATTTCTTGCAAATGAACACTATTTCCACCACTTTATCAATCACTATTACACCTCACTGATGTACACAATAACTGTTTTCATATAAGTTTAACTACATTTTCTTTTCCCTAATCGAAAACCACATGATTTTCGTGCTTTGTTTAACCTCTAGCGGCCCATCATATAAGAAAAATTGCCAGGCAAATTTGAATTAATTGTATTAGAAAATAGAGTCGATTTTGCTTTGATTTAAAATCAAACAAAACAAAACAAAATCAACTTTGTTCCGTTTAATAAGGATTCAAATTTCATTGGAGGTAATTTGTACTAGTATTAGGACATTGAACCCCAAGAGGTTAAAGATTACACCCATACACCTCACGTTCCTTGTGATTGCAAAATGAGGATAATTGACACTTGTGCACCCCTCAAAGATCCTTTTATTCCTTTTGCCTCTGTCCTTGACCCGTACAATCACCTGTCCACCTTGACTTCTATCATACTTGCGAAAAGAGGTTCCTTTGGGTGTGTTATTTATCTTCCATTGTAGTTATAACGTTGAGTGTCACAATCGTCTAAATTACACCTTGTACTTTCCTTGTCCGCCTACAACTCGAACCTTCATTGAAGCAATAGCATTTCTTTATTAGGCTTACTGTCGCGTAGGTAAACCATGACTGTGGCATTGATTTTAGCACGCAGTGTGATGGACTTTAGTCTGGTATATAACGTATTTTCTTCCTGTGTTTTTGAACGACTCCTGGTTGCCAGGTCCAACAGTTGTATGAACGCCTTCACCAGCTGTAGCAAGTCATCGTTGTCATATTCAGCAATCGCCACAAATTAGGATGTAGTCGTCGTAGTTGTTTGGCAACTTTTTGTTCGCGAAGAATTACAAAATTCACTAAATCTCGTCACAAGCGCACATAAATAATCACCAATTGGACTCATTTTTACTTACTTCGAACCAAACAATACTACATTTTCTCACAAAATAATAACTTATTCGTAAAACCGCTCTTTGTTTATTTTGCGCGTTCATCGCCCGACTGAATTGTCAAAATTTGACGTAAACATGAAAGCTATAGATAGACGGATTTTGAGACTGTTAACGACATCTATATTTCATGATAAAAACATATCGGAAAGAATTAAAACTGAAATTTGCTTATAGACAGAAATAATGTTTAGAATTGATTTTATTTAAATAATCCCAAATTGGTCATAATTATTTTATTTCTTCGTCTAAGGATGAATCCGTATCAATCTGTTTTTATAAAGAAATAATTAGCAATCTATCTATTAATTATCGTCAATACTAAATAAGTTCGATCGTGTGAACAAGTTTTTACGCATAGTCAAATCTAATAACTAATTTACAATCGCGAACAACTGGCGAGTGAGCCATGAACCGATACACGACACGAGAGTGTAAACGGGTGCGCGTGCGCCCGTGCAATGCGACAAAATCAAATACCACGTTCTATCCTCCTGGCAACATACCAAGCACAAACTTCACAATTTGGTCGGGTTCTAAGTACGACTTAGTAAAGAAATATTCCGATAGATGGCGTAAATAACTGGATTTGGAAAACTATTCTAGATTATATTATAAACGTTCGACCGGTTAGTGAAATAAGAGTGAAACGAAATTTTATCTTTGGTAAATTTTATCTACTGTCATTTCTCAACTCAAGATCCGCCATTTTTTATTTTTTTTCTTCGAAACGTAATTAATTTATTCTTAAGCCTAAGCAAACTAATCGTGAAGTTAATAATTAAAATTACCTCAGTTATCGACGATATTCTGACCAGATACCTAAACATCTGACAATCGCTCAAAAATGCTCAAAACAAAATTGAAACGCCATCTTAAAAAGAAGCCATAGCCTTTGTTTTGATGATTTCCTACGATAAAATACCACGGCGCTGGTTTTAACTGATCTAACGAGTAAAGAATGCCTCCAAGAATGCACTTATGATTTCCAAAATATAACCCCTTGAAGAATTACTACAAAATGAACGGAGTGAAAATTCTCTTTCGTCGCCGCATATCATGACCTTCTCTCAGCTTGCGTCGTTTATTTTACTATGAACCTAGTGCCCATAACTATGACCTAGTGTTTGAACTATCTAGTACAAAGGATGTGTAATGAATCTAGCTGTCGATACTGCGAATGAAATGGGCCCAAATGTGGAACTATTCAGGCAAGGTAAGATTTTATTCCTTTACCTTCATTAACAAATTATTGCTATTTAAAAACTGTTTCACTTATTACAATATCGACCAGCGAAAAGTAATTGATCACAAATTGACCTATCTATCAATAAATCTGCTTTCTATTTGGTCTTATCGAATACAGACAAACATTAAGGCTTCCCTAATTTTATTTCATTATGCTTATAATGTTTGTACCTAATGTACTGAGTTGCCTTATTTTTATTCTTTGTTCAGCAACATAACCACATTTCTTTTTGAAAACTGAAAGCAATGAAAGTAAAAATCTGTAGTAAAAATGACAAGTCGATTTTTTTTTATACTATCTGTCTAATGTAATATCAGTTCTTCTCTACATGCTTCCTATTGCAATAAGATTTACAAACTATATTTGGTTTTTCAGCAACCTGACTACTCTATTAGAATGAACCCCGGTATGTGTAATCGTTACTGAAGAAAAATAAATTGAAATTACACTATGAGGACTCCCTTGCTATTTTTGGTGATTACAAACAACTGTGAAGCGTAAGTATGACCTTTCTGTTACTAGACATCTACTCTCCGGTTTGACCTTACTGCTTTTATAGTTGAAAAATGTTGTCGCTTTAAAAAGTTGACCACGCTCAATTTTCTTTTTATTAAATACTAGTTTCTTAAATTTGGAAATGTAATAGATTATGAAAAATCCTAATTATATGATAATGTCAGCTAAAAATAAACAGAATTTCTTGCGTGGTAATGAAAATTTGTTAGTAATATGTATTTTCTTACAAAAGGATCCCGCAGTTTTTCGGTAAATACATTATGTGAACCCAATCCTAGACCAGTCATAAACATTCCTCTTTTTGCAATAAATCTTACAATATATGTTGTTATTTTTCAGCAACTGAAAACAATTTTGATGGCTTGCCCGATACCTAGTCGTCAGTGAGCGGAGCAAATTCCATGCCCTCATGGGTTCTTCCGAGTCTTTCTACAGTCCCCTAGTAAGTATAACATCCATGCTACTAGAAAGCTACTGTAACATATACATATGTACCTAGGAAAACAAACTTAGAAAATTTTTCATCACTCAAAAATAATAAAATTGATTTTATTTTTATATTGACTGTGAAGACCCTACCTGTGGTAAATAAAAAACATTTTTAGTCACACATATAAATAGGTTTTCTTAAATATACCCTACATTAGCTAACTTTTATACTTTATCAATTTCAGTGATCCTGGAGATCCGGCTTCGCTCCGCAGTAACAATATGCCTGCCTACAATGTACATCTACAGACAGTCTCCAATTATGACAGGTATTATACAGTGAAACCTGGATAAGTGAAACTTCAAGGGACGAGGAGATTTGTCTCACTTAAAGAGGTTTTCCACTTACCCAGGCTCTCAGTTAGCCAGGTACAAATAAATTTCTGTCTCATTTACAGAGGGTCCCATTAATAGAGGTGAGAATACAGGATATATCTCAGTTATAGAGGTGGTCAATAAGGTATTTTGTAATTATCTTTAAATGTTTAGGTAAAATAATCATTGTCCCTAAATATTTTTAAGTCTGTTTAAATGTTTCTCATTGCGTCTTAGGAATTTATGAAATGAAAATTTGTTTATTCTTGTGACTTATCAAGATTTCAGCTTTCGTTTTGATATTTTTAACTACATAATGGAACTAAATGAAGCTTGAAGTCGTTTAGACACAATTAAGCAAATGCGGAATTTGTGGATAGACTAAGAGTTAGTAAGCATACGGAAATAGATCAATAATGTCCTAGTTAGAGAGGTCATAGATTGACGTTATCTCAGATACAGAGGTAATTCGTATAAAATTCTAAAAAAACAATTAGGAAAATGTAATCTTATAAATATAGTCTCAGTAAAAGAGGTAAAATACACTCTGTGTCTCAATTATAGAGGTAAATGTGACTTTAAAACCACAACAACTAATCCCAGTTATAGAGGTTCGTTTTATCTCACTAACAGAGGTAATTCAGTGCTAAAGTGTCGGGACCGCGCCATGAGTCCCAGCTACAGAGGTTTCTCGCTTATCCAGGTCCCACTTAACCAGGTTTCACTGTATTTCATAAAAAAATATGAAACTTATTATTAGCTTAAGAAACTCTTGACTTATGTCTGACTCTAATATTTCAAAAGAATGAACGAAGAAGTTTCCGATGAATGAACGGAGATATGAAAAATGTCATTAGCCTTACATATTCTATTCTAATTTTGTTAACTATGTAACTTAATCTAGCTTATTTGTGACTTAACTTTATGGAAATATGCCCTGTAAGGCAAAGATTCTCAAACTTTTTATTTATTTATTTTTTTATTTTGAAGGGTTTAAGTACTGTCTAATCTACTTTTGTGAAACCTAATATTTCCCATGAGTGTGTTTATTAATAAAATAATGACGCGCCCCCACGAATGAATGACTGTTGACATTTTTACCAATAAAACTGACTAAAATGAAGAAAGTCACGAGCCACTCATTCTACTCTTTTTCTATTTTTTTTCTAATACTTGTCTATTTTATTTCCAGGCTACCACGAACCTCTGACTACTGATACTGAAAGACACCTGTTCGATGGCCGTATCTCAAGAATTTTGCTGCTAAGGTCGCTCTAATCTTCAATGAATACAAGAATGAAAATAGCAATCGTGTTGCAGAGCTTAGATACTAGCGTGCTAGCTTAACCAACTATGTATATACTATTACTTAATAGCAATCAGAATACTATTGAAAAGTACCGTCGGCAGAACCGTACTGTGATTCTAAGTCAACAGGCTACCTTCATACTACAAAATGTATATATATGCACAATGTTCACCCGGCTAATTGGCGCGTTGCATTTCTGAATTGATTTTCATGAAATTATTTGAGCGATTTTGATAATGATAATGTGGCTCACAAGGCAGCTCACAGGAGCCCTTGTGGATAATGGTAATAACTATAACAGTAACCTATACATAACTCAGCGCTGTTTTCGATAAATGTTGCGACTCTTAGGGTTCCATACTGTAAAGTATGTAGATAAATGCTCATACATATGTGTATGTTCTACTTATGCTCTAATAATGATTGTATGATATACTATTTCTGTTTCTTGAAATTAAATATCCTAACATGAGTAGTAAATATCATGCTTTATAGTTAAGGTTTTGAGGTGTAAAATAGATAGCCTTGGCCTCTTAGAAAAGTTTCTTAAACTTTCTGCACCTGACGCGTACTGTAGTAGACGGAGGCGCCCGCCCATATTGGCCGTAATGCACTCGCGCACTCGTCTGCGCGTACACTCCCCCGTACTGCGCGCAACTGCGCTCGCCAACTCCTTACTCGCGGCACTGCCTGAGAGTGATTTGTTTGCGACTGGGACAGGGAGGCTGATATCTGAATGGAAGGGAGTGCTTGAAAGGATGCAAGACAGATATTCGTAGATGTAAGTTAGTTTCAAATTAGAAAATAAGTAGTTTTAAGTTATGAATCTATGTAACGCTTTGGCGCAAGCTGTAATGTTATATATAACTTGATTCAATAAATAAATAAATAAAAATTTGTTAGGTACCATTGTTCATACATACCTAAATGCTTGTTTTTCCTATCATATGGTAAGCAAAGTAAGGTGTTCACATACATGAAATCAAACTAAGCTCATTCCTAGTATGTATGGTTGTCATTGAGACCCATATTTCTGTAATATCTGTTTTTTACTCTTACTCTATGATTGGCATGCCTATGCAGGACCGTACATACGATACAATCTGTAACCTAACTAGCTTATTCTAGTGATAGTTCATCAGTAAACAAAACATGTGACAAAGATGGAACTCCGGTGTTGTCACATATAAGTACCTAGCTATTTATTTTTTATGATATAGAAGGCAAATAACAACCAAATTACCCGGTGGTGAATGATTACCGTTTCCTCGCAAACCTAGAGAGATTGCAAGTGCGTTGTAGGCATTTAAGATAGGAGAATAAGAAAGTTGCGACATTCGCCCCCAATGGCTTAATATCCCTGCGCGTAAATGAACAATTACACGCCCCCATAGTTTTACAACTAAAGTACATCCTAGTAATACGCCTCCTGTTCTGAAATACTTCAAGAAAGCCTACGTGAAATGAACAGTTTCACGCCCCCATGATTTTTCAACTAAGGTATATCTTCTTACACAACAGACATCTTATCTGACCACATCCTAGGCTAACTTAGGTATTCTAATCTTATCTCTAAACTGTGGCAACAGCCTCCTATCCCAATCTAAAGTAGACCTGCCTACTAATGCTGCCTGCCAAAGGCGCGCCTACCACGAATGTGTTTCCAAGTCATGGACATTATTTGTTAATCTAAGTATGTATTTATGCATACAAGTATGTACTGTGCCACCTAGTACCAGCAGTACAAACTTTTACCTAGCCCGAGGCCAATTTGATATGTGAATGATTGTCCCTAGAATATTTATTTATTTATTTCATAGTTATTAGTGGTACCTGCGATGAAACTAATTGAATCTATGGCGCGAAAAGTAAACCTGATTGTTTTCGCTTAAAATAAGCGTTTTAAGTGCTAAAATTATACTATATGGCTTTAATTTTGTTACTTTATTTTCCAAAAAACAAAGACGCAAGAAGATGGTTCTAAAATAGATATTAGTGAAGACACACATCTTAACTCAGGAATGTGAAGAAAGAATCCCTAATTACGGCGAGCATAGTAAAAAATGTAGTACCAAACTCGTCAAGAGATGGCGTCTCCTCCGAGATAGAACGCGCCAACGATGTGTCGACGTAGGAACATGATGTCCGAGATGCAAATTACCGATCGATTTTGAATGTTAGAATATTAGTGCTTGGTTGGATGCACAAGTGCATACCCCTGCTGAAGCTAAAGTTTTACGCTACACACAAATTATCAGTAACTGTACATAGTTAGTGTTGTAATAAATAAGCCAACTGAGATAATTACGTTGTTTGCACCTACGGAAAGTAACCCTTTTTACTTATTTTTCTATGTGTAAATAGTAATTATGGAATAATGAACTTAATGTTTCATGACTTTTATTTAAGACCTTTCTACGTGTACATATAGATGGTCAAGCAAATCCCGTCAGTAGAAAAAGGCGGGAAATTCAAAAAATGTAGGCGCAAAAGATTATCGTCTCATAGAAAATTTGAATCTCGCGCCCCCCTCCACCGACAAGACTCGCCCGACCAAGTATAGTAACTATTGAATAATAAAATTAATGCTTTCTGACTTTTATTTATAACCATAGTAAAAGCTGAGTCCAAATAAAGTGTACCCATTCCAATTTCACGCCAACAAAATGCCTTTATGGCTAAAAGGCTATTTTCTATTACTTATTTTTAAAACCTCGGTATCCAAAATGAACCTAAAAGGTGCATTTTATTTTAGATCCTTTGGACACGGAACCATGTAGCCTGAAGGCTACTTTTACATAGATATACCTTAAAAAAAACCGTAGTAACCCAGGTAAACTACATCCTGGTCACGGCACCAAAATGTCACTCACCCCTCCTACTTACTTACTTAAATACTTACTTACTTGACTATAATATAACCCCCTTTTAGATTTTACCCCTAAAATATGGCCATGTGATCGTCTAGTTAGTAGTTAGGACCCCTCGAAGCGAACCGCTGTAACCTCAAATTCTTTAATGAGTAACAACTAAATTTTGGACTCAAGTTTTATTTATTATTCCCTAGATTTTATTAACAGCTATTTATGATAAATAAATCATTAATTATGAAAGTAAGAAACAATTTAAGGAAAATCGAGTTATAGAAATGGGATAATTCAACAAAATTTATTAGCGTTAATATAAACGAAGTTGTAAGATTACTATAATGTATGTATTTAAGTATTGCAGCATATAAGATGGTATAAATATATAAAAATGTTGTTGGTAAAATCCTGCTACGCCTATTAAGTTCCCGGGATAACATAGAAGTAGCACTCCTGAGATAAGCTCATTTACACCCTAAGATTTCAAGGATAATTACAGTTAACTATCAACTTCTAAACGATGTGTGAATAATTCACACGTGCTACCCCGTATGCCCGATACAGGTCTGGGAACTCCTAGTCCAGTCAACAAGGTTAGTCGGAACACCTACCCTACCATTTTAGCCGGAAGGGCTATGACCAGCACTTCGAAACCTAAACGCACCTAGATGACTATGAAAAGAAGTGCCAAAGTATCCATCGTCATCATGATTACTTATCTTTTTTATATTCAAAAAGCTAGGGATGCTAATCCCTTAATCCCATTCCCCAGAGCTGATAATCTAGACAGAATTCCTAGTTCTCTAGATGTATAAACGAAGCACCGAGTTTATCTACTAATGATTATGTTTAATGAAACTGAAATATCAAGAAGAGCATTATTTCACTCAACTTTCCCAATGAACTACTCTTGTCTTGCCAAAGGGGTCCCTAAAACAGAACTAATCTTCGATCCTTCCATCTCAGACCAGCCTGTACTCCTAAACCCTGCTTGATATTTAAGTATTGATTATGAAATACCATGAAAACCTGATTGAACCACTCAGTACCTCGTCCCTACTCCAGACAACCAGAAATAAAAATAGAAATAAAATATTAAACTTTCCCCGTATAAATTTAAAATTAAGAAGATTTAGACAGCTCAGTTCTTTACCTTTTAAACACACATATTTTAGGATAAAAATACCATAATTTTAAACCTTCTGATAGAAATATATATCAACCATATGTAATTTATGGAGCCTAACTAAAAAGGACGTTAATAGACAACAAAAGTGTGTGATTCTACCCTATTCCTACCCTTTGTCCCTAATCTAGTATAACCAAAGCACAGTTCATTCTTACCATTGACCTGGTACTTTGGATTATACGCAAGTGTAGTCCCTACGAGAAGCTGTAAAGTTCAGCGAGCGATTCTGAGAATTGCAACCTATAGGCTCGTGTAGTGTGTGGCTCCCCCTTCTGCGCTCGCAAGCTAGGATGCAGAAAGTAAGCCGGCCCTATTCCATGTATATAAACGTATCAGTACCCTAGCACACACCCGCACCAATCACAAGGGAAACCCGGCCGCGACAAAGACTAAGTGTAATATCAGTCACGACAGGAGTCTGTCCCCGTAACCAGCACTAGCATGAACCGGAGCACCGAAATATATAAATATATTTAATAGGAGACCTAGTCTCAATTACTGTCGACTTCAGTGGGCAGGATTTACACCCAATGACGCGCACGTGACGTCTCCACATTCGTCTAAACAGCTTGGCCTTGAGACTAGTGAGATAATTCGTCTCTTATGTTGATATAAAAGAGACGCCAAGTCCTCTCAAACTTGGAGCAAAAGACTCCCAACCATCCAATCCTTTGGCACCGTTAGGCGGAGTGAATGATTAGCAGGACACACTGTCTGTCCAAACAATGATCTGGCTTTAAAATCGCAAAAATACCCCATAGAAAACACTAAAATAATTAAATTACTACGACATTAAACTTACTTATCTGAAAGTGAAATTCCCTAAACACTGTCATCCATATTTAACGTTACGAGAAATTCTTCCCGTAAAATCAAACACAAACACAACTCCAAGCACCAGCCATGCAACGACATTGTCCCTGCATAACGTGATGGCACTTAGAACACACAATGTAGGAAACTTCACAATAAACTAAAATCCCAAACATGGCAGTAAAGAAACTCCACAATAGTCTAAACTTAGCATTACGACGATCAAAATCCCCGCAAAACCAAGCACAGACACAAATTCTAAGTTTAAATTTACCAGGATAATTTCAAGTAAAAACAAACAGAAAAAGTTCGCGGAGAAACTTCACCTCCCCGCACTACGTTACACCCGAAAACCAGAGTCACTGCTAGTCCGATGGTCGAAGAATGAATGAATCCCCCTACTCTCCGCACCGGCCTTTTATACCTTTTACTATGGCGACATAATGGCGACTTAGTGGCGACTGAACGGCGACATATTGGCGACAAAACGGCGACATATTGGCGATAAATCGGCGACATAATAGCGACATATTGGCGACTTAATAGCGACATATTGGCGACTTAATAGCGACATATTGGCGACTTAATAGCGACATATTGGCGACTTAATAGCGACATATTGGCGACTTAACAGCGACAAAACGGCGACTTATTGGCGACTTAACAGCGACATATTGGCGACTTAACAGCGACATATTGGCGAAAAAACAGCGACAAACCGGCGACTTATTGGCGACATTACCTAGAGAGACCTAATGGCGACATAACGGCGATACAATAGCGACATTAATCAAAACAAAGACATACTGGCGACATATTAGCGACATAACGGCGACTTATTGGCGACATAATAGCGACATAACGGCGACTTATTGGCGACAAAACGGCGACTTATTGGCGACAAAACAGCGACATAACGGCGACTTATTGGCGACATAACAGCGACATATTGGCGACAAAATAGCGACATATTGGCGACTTATTAGCGACATATTGGCGACTTAACAGCGACATATTGGCGACAAAACAGCGACATTTGGGCGACATAACAGCGACTTATAAAGATAAACATTATTCCAAAAGTACCAGGATACCAGAACTGCAGAAGAGGTCGTTGCCTCGGACAGGTAACAAGGTTTGATCCAAGAAGAAAGGTCTTAAGTTTCAGGTTGTTTTACTAAACCATATGTCCTAAATTTTAAGGTTCACTTTCGCTTACTTCAGATCAAAAAAATCACGTCCCTTTCTCTCTCACAGTTTAGAGGTAGACAGTGTTATTTTCATTGATATTTACGCACACATAGACATTAGCCGTGTATTCCGAGTAGTCCGTTTGAGTAGACTTTAATAAAAAGGGAACGTTCGAATACTCTCCGCGCGCGAATCTTTAAACATTATTTTACTTTGGTATTTTTTCTAGTTTGTTTATTTCTAAGTTAAAATAAGGATTAATTAAAAAAAAAATGCATGTGATAAGTAATAAACCATAGAATTACGTGCATCAAGTTTCAATCGTTAGAATATTAGATGGAACTATGAATGAAATATGCGTCTGAAGAGGACATCAGTACTACAAGGTATTTCTTTTTATTTTCCGTGTTTTGTAATGAAAAATGAGGCTTATACTAGGCAATAGGCATACGGCTAGTCACAATATGTCATTCGAATTATCTTAATCGTCCGCTGGTTATATATAGGCTATATGAAGTAACAAAAAAATGAACAAGGCGTCCTCTAGAGGTCATAAAGTCACGAACGAAAAAAATAAAAATAAGTAATGATTACGTGATGTATATCATTTGAAAGAGCTCAGGTAGCACATTTCAAATATATAAATATTGTTAGCTTTTGCGACCGGCTTTGCTTGCATGCACCCGATGAAACATTAATTTATCGGGTAGGTAATTCGAACTACGAATCTACAAGCGCTCTGGATTCTATCCGCGTATTACCCGACTACGGCGATACAAGAAGGTATTTGCTAAATAAATTTGTTTGGCCGCTATAAACATAGTGTTTTTTTTAATGACCTGCAATATTTTATAACGTGAATAGGTATAAGTCCAGATCAGCCAAAATGTATGAAACAGCCGTACAAGAGACGTAGGAAGCTCGCTGTACGCGTTCCAAAGCCGGGCGCCTTCGGCGCCCTCATACTAGAGGAGTCGGGCGTAGCCTGACGTACGTGGCGCGCTGCAAGCAGTCCAAAGCCAGGCGACTTCGACTTTCTCATACTAAAAGTGTCGACATACGTGACACGCTGGACGCTTACCAAATCCGGGCAAATGCATGAAACAGCCGTACAAAAGACGTGCGGGCACGCTGTACGTGTTCCAAAGCCGGGCGCCTTCGGCGCCCTCATACTCAACGCGTCGGGTGTAGCCCGTCGTCGTACGAGGCGCACTGTATGCGTTCAAAGCCGGGCGCCGTGGGCGCTCTTATACTAAAAGAGTCGGGCGTAGCCCGACGTACGAAGCTCGCTGTACGCGTTCCAAAGCCGGGCGCCGAAGGCGCCCTCATACTAAAAGAGTCGGGCGTAGCCCGACGTACGAAGCTCGCTCTACGCGTTCCAAAGCCGGGCGCCTTCGGCGTCCTTATACTAAAAGAGTCAGGCGTAGCCCGACGTACAAGACACGCTCTACGCGTTCCAAAGCCGGGCGCCTTCGGCGCCCTCATAGGAATAGAGTCGGGCGTAGCCCTACGTAGGAGGCGCACTGTACACGTTCCAAAGCTGGGCGCCGAAAGCGCCTCCATGCCAAAGGATAGCGCAGCCCGATATATGTGGCGCTCTGCGTGTATTTCTGTACTGGGGATGCCCTCGAAAAAGTAATATAAAGTGACTTCGAATAAGTAGTTAGTAACGAAGTCATGACCCCAAAATTAATTAAATAAAAAATAAGTTCAAAAACTAAAACCCGACTACTGCAAATCGCGCTCTAAAAGTATGAAACAAGATAGAATTCTTATCTGAAGTTATCAAACAGGAAATATTATAAATGTTATAATTTTTTTAATAAAAAAATACAACGTAATATGTATAATTTACTACATTATTTATATTTTTACAGAGATTCAGAGGATAGCTGTGGTCGTATGCCACTTTACCTTAAAGTTTATAATCGTGGCATACGACCATGCACGGCGATCCTTTGAATATCTCTGTAAATATATCAAAAATGTAATACATTTTATTACGTTGTATTTTTTATTAAAAAAATTATAACATTTATAATATTTCCTGTTTGATAACTTCAGATAAGAATTCTATCTTGTTTCATACTTTTTAGAGCGCGATTTGCAGTAGTCGGGTTTTAGTTTTTGAACTTATATCAACTTTGATAGGAACAAGATCACTGTACGCGATAATAATAATATGTGTAACTCAGCTAATTATTATTTTCTAGGACGCAACTCAAAAGCTTCATTTAAAACGTGTGCTTTATAGCCACAACTCAAAAGTGGCTGTATTGCAGGGAATTGTCTGACAATTTATGGTCAAATGCATAAGGCCACTTGTGAGAAAAAGGCTCTTAAAGACCTTTTTTGCTATGGCTCTCGAAATAAGGTCGTAAATTGAACAATTTTGAATACGAATCTGCAATAATCCAGAAAATCAAAAATTTTGAATTGTGGCAGTATAGCAGGCACACGGCGATATGTCTTTGCTATAAGTAAGCCATAGATTAGTATATGCTATTAAGTAAGCACAGTTGCATGCATGCAAATACATGATTGTTGTAGTAAAAATATCTTTAACCCGAACAGATTTCATACAAATTTTTAAATGCTCCTAGTAGGGTAGAATTGCCGTTTCTGCCTCAGAGTAGGTATTCAAGTCCCCCCGCGGGGTGGGGGGGAGGGGAGGGGGAGGGGGAGGTTCCCCGCGGGGGTGGGGTGAGGGGAGAGGGGAAGCGCCTCGGCGACACGTGAGCAAGGTCAATGCCGCGGGTGGGGTGAGGGGGAGGGTGATGGAGCGAGAGGGGAAGCGAACAAAATATGTGTGACAAGGACAAACGATAATAGCGCTTTCGCTGTTACTCCTACTGAAAGATACATGAGACTATCCCGTTCAGTCACTTCCCCCACGCCTCATGCCAGATGCAGTTATATCCTAGAATCATGCGCTGGGTACATGCATCGGCCCACAGGGTGTGATGCGGGGTGTGGCGGGGAAAGGGGAGACTCGCGCGCCCAGGTGTGCTCGTCAAGGCCACGACACTTGCGCACGGCGAAATGAATCAAGGTCTATTAAAAAAACCTATACATTTCTTGTTTTTTGATTGGGAATGGGGAATTGCGCAATAATGTGGGGAATGGTCATGTGTGCGCCCTGCCTGAGGGCGACAGTATGTATGCGCAACGTTAGTTCTAGAATTTCCCCGCCAGAGGGCGACAGTATGTATGCTCAACGTTAGTTCCAAAACCATCCGCTATGAAATGAATAGATGTCTCCACTTTGTATGTGAGTTTGAATTCTGCCAGCCCCGCCAGAGGGCGACAGTATGTATGCGCAACGTTAGTTCCAAAACTGCAGTATCAGAGGAGAAACGCAAAAAGTGACGGGGTGGTCTCCAGTGGCGAAGGTCGGATTCGAACCGGCGCATCTTTAGCTAACCGGGGCTATCGTCACCACACACTGTATGAACCTCTAGGCCACCCCGTCACGGTAGGACCAGCCTCAATTTCTCGACTACATTCTCATAATTTCTCGGGGATATGCTAAAGTAGCGTGTTTGTGGACTGTTATACAATGTATTCTAGAAGTCATGGAATAGAATAAATATGACGTCATCCGATTTCTCAACTATATCTCATTGCGCAAGTAAATGGCTGCATTTGACATCGCTCGACAGAGATTGTTCATCACTGAAAGTTGAGGTAAGTATATATTTATTTTTTACAAAACATTGTACTTAGTTTTCTTTACTGGGTTCACACGTTTCTTTGCCATAATCACCTCGCCCCCTACACCCCGCCCCCTTCCCCCTGCCCCTACACCTCGCCCCCTACACCCTGCCCCCTACCCCTTATACCCTGCCCCCTGCTCCTACACCCCGCTCTCCTATGCCGCGCTCCCTACACCTCGCACTCCTATGTCCCCGCTCCCCTCCACCGGGTTTATAAAGAGCATGTTCAGTCATAGTAAACGGTCATTTCACCACATTCTCACTAGAGTGTCACTACAATTATCGTGTTGAAATAATATTCTACAACAATGGATCCACAAGCTTCATCACATACCAAATGTAAGTTTCTTTTCAAGTATAGTCGTATCATACTAATTTTTTGAGTATATAAACTCTGTTCTGTCTTTTGTAATTAAAAAATTCTCAATTAGAAACACCGGTTGCTTACTTTTAATATAAACAATAACAATATTTTTATTACATCTTCCCCAGCTGACATTAACAGTACCATGACCGCTTGGTGCTGCCAGTGCTGGTTGTCCACGACCACAGGCGGCGGCGGCTGTGACGGTGGTTGCAGCAGCTCCACTTCACACTCACCACCCGCACAACCGATGGCAACAGCGAAAGCACAAGACGACGGGGGCAAGGAAAAACACACCAATCCCTTGTACTACGGCCACGAGAGCGATTCCAGCAACCAAGTGAAATCTTTTCATCAACAATGTAAAAACGAGTGGATGGAAGCGTTCCAAAAGAATACATTGATTAATAGATGGCGCGTGCCCATGCCATTACACTCGTTTAGAGCAGAAGTGGCGAGATTGTTGAAAAGTTTATATGTCGAAGGTCACCGTGACGATTGTCATATTTATCGTTTAATTGTAATGTGGGACGATTTAAACGATGAAGCGGAAGAAATAGTGGGAGACGCCCAAATCAATTTTCAAGACTGGATTGATTTACTAGGTGGTGTTACAGCGGAACTTTTTTCACGCGCAGTGTGCAATTCGGAATCTTTTACATATTTAATTAATGTCATATTTTGTGTGGTAGGTCCAAACATAATAGATTCTGGTGATTATTAATTATGGTGTATTTTTGTTTCCTTTTCATTGTTTACTTTTAAATTGCTAGCTCACTGCACATGTATTATAATTGTACACGTATAGGTATACTAATAATAATTAATAACAAAGTGTTTTTATATTTTACTTTTATATTCATATTATAAAAACCCTAGCCTAAGAGAAATGATGAATAAAGATGAATTAATAACAATAAATATATATAATAATACTTAATATAGAGATGTTTTATTGAATGAAACCTCATTGATTTAGAGTAGATAAATATTTATTGAACATAATAATAGTTAGACAATGTTATCTTTATCTATCCAACTTTTTTCATTTAAGCCGAGCCATTTTACATACACTTTATTTCCACGACGTTTCAACACTTTTTCCACTAGATAAATGTCATGGTGTTTAGTTTTCTGCAACTCTTGTTCATAGAAACATCCAGAGATGGGTTGGTGATTAGCGTCTTGAAGTAAATATGTCACTGGATTAGTAGTTTGCACTCTAGTTATTGTAAATATCTCCGTAGTCCAATTGCCGGTGTAGCCTTTGGCGAAGGTGGATTTATATTTACTAATTCTCACATGTTGACCCACCTTGAACTTGGCCCGTGGTTTAATTTTAATGTTATTGTAGACTTTATGTAACAACTGTTTAGAGTTGTTTTTATTCACACTCGCCGGCGCCATACCGATAGTACGATGCGGTTTGTTATTGTAATAATGCTCCACTTGGCTTATCAGTTGTAACCATGTGTAAGAACCATGCAAGCTAAATTGTTTCCAAATCCAATGTTTTAAGGTTCTAATTAGTCTTTCCACTATGGAAGCTTTCATGACGCTATAGGTAGAGTAGTGGTTGATATGATGACGTGTCATGAGCGATTTAAACTTGAGATTGAAGAATTCCTTGCCATCATCTGACTGAATATTCTTGGGCCTTCTCCCGCCTTCACTCAAAATTTTGCTCATTGCCCTTGTAACATCGTCAGCGCTCTTGGATTTTAGCGGCTGCATCCAAGCGTATTTCGAAAAAGTATCAATGCACACTAGAATATATTTATAGTTGTTATTATCCTTGGAGTACTTTTGCATATCAATTAGATCAATCTGCCATGTGTCATCGAGCCCCCTCTGAATGAATCGTCGACGTGGAAATGTCTTTCTCGCATACTTGTGTATCTCGTTGACTACTTGAGCCTTACTCATTTTTCTTCAATGCAATGCGCTTTCCTGGAACTGTTGCCGCTGTCGATGGTGGTGTTTGAGGTTGTGACAGAGTTGGCGCAGTAATTCTTTCTGATAGTTTTTCAATCTTTACCCGTAAATCTTTTATATCTTTAATATTCGCCTTTAGCTTTGTGTTTAAAAATACTACTTGTTCATCTAGTTCAGCTCTACAGATGGCATCAGTTTTGAGGAAAGACTTGTGAATTCCTGCCACTCGTCTATTTTCAAAATTGACTAAATCTCGTTCCACTTTTATATCGTCACGGATTGTAGATTCGCTGCCCAAGTATTGTCCAAATTTGTTAAGAGGCATTGTGAAAGTGAGCGATGGAGGGAGCCTTCATCAGTATTTATAACAAGGTAACCAGGGAGAAACAGATCGGTTTTACCGGAAAACAGCTTTTAAAACAACAAACAGAAGCGGGTCTGTTTTCTTACTTTAAAATTATACCGCTCTCAGTTAGTTCCTCAACGATTGCATTGATCTCGTTCGAATGAGAGGTGTTGCCAGCGTTTTGTGATGCTATCAAAAGCTGTAAACGGCTCACCAGCTCGTTCGGGTCATCCCAATAGATGTAATCGGTTTTTGGGTAAAACGTTTTAGTTGTTAATATATCTCTTTTACCAGAGTTCAAACATCCACCTTCTTTATGTTTCTTTGATTCTTGTGGTTGTTTAATGTAGCGCAGATACTTTAAACTTCTATCTCCACTCAATTGGCCGTTGGGTGAGAATCCTCTACGATGAGCGTTTGTCATGTCTAAAATCTTATTGTAATCATCTACATCTTTTTTCAAAATTACATTCTTGTTTGGTATTCGTTTAAAGATAAGTTCCAACAGTCCAGGAGTCATGTTGAATCGTGAATCTTTAATATACAACACGTCATCAATGATTCTAACTCGACTATTACCAATATGCATTTTATCATCCTCGAGATAAACACCAAATGGTATCTTTGGTGTTTTAACAAGATGTTTAATATATTTATTTTGTAGATCATCAATACTACTATTACCACCTTCATCAATTTCAAGAGCCGATTTCATATCTTCATCATCATCGCTAAGCTCTTCATCTCCCTCTGTTTTTTTCTCTTCATCTCCCTCTGTTTTTTTCTCTTCATCGTCATCATCATCATCATCATCATCATCGTCATAATCATTAGAATCAACATCATCATTATCAATCTGGTGTGTTTTTGTTAAAGGATGATTACTCCACTTGATCAGTTTACTATTGGGTTCTTCGGTTTTGATCAGATATTTCCTTTTACGTGAACGTTGTGGTAATGGTGTGGAGGTTTTTATCAAGGGGCCATGAGGTTTATTCATAACTGCTGGTTTAGCATTGTCATCGTCATCATCATGATTCTTATTACCCTTGGATTCCAAAGCTTTATTCATTAAAACATTGAGCGGTTTTGTGATTGGTTCAAAGGTTTGCGCTAGCGAAGTGTCAAGCGACGTCTTATCTGCACGCAACGCCTTTACTTTTCTCTTTACACTCTCAATTGAATTTACGAGTTTCCGTTTCAACTTTTTATTACCAAACATGTTTGCTTTTGTTATTTTAGATAAAGAGGTTGTTCCTCAGTAGCTGACAACATAAAACTGATGATAAACCGGAGATGACACTAAATTTTATACAATAATGTAAACGTCAAATCCTTTACGATATCGACCCTTGTTAATGTCTCTCTCCTTGTCGATTGTTAAAAAAGTGTACTTTTTCTGCCAACACTCGCGACAAATTCCCTTAAACATTTCCCAACTCATGTCGGTGTTCACGTGATCGTCATAGGCATGTTTTAAATTCAACTCGTCCTGTTTGAATAGCAATATAAGATTGGCATTGTCACGTACCAACTGTTTAGGTATCCTACTATATGTCTGACACAAGTAGAAACAATCCAACCAACGATGCCGTCCCATTGCAAAGTACTGACGAATGGCATCTTGATCTTCCAAAGCCACATCATCGAATACAATGACGCTGTCCTCGGCGGCTTCCTCCGGTGGGACGACTTGACTCTTATCATTGTACGTGTGAAACGGAATGTCACCCGCTTGCTCTAAAACTGTACTCAGAAACTGGTATTTGGGTTGATTCAATGATTTCGAATAAAGATAAACATTATGAAACTTTACACCGTTCGGATGTAAGAGCAGAGTCAATAGAACATTTGTCTTGCCACAGTTGGAAGGTCCACAGATGAGACATCTAATGTTATTCGCCAGCAACGAGCCGTGTTTAAAGGAGCGATGAGTCACTGTTTGTTTCACATTATCATCCAGAACAACACTCCAATCTTTAATAGCGAGCGACGTGTTTTGTTTTTTAAGCTTCATTTCACTGTGACATATCAAATCATTAGGACGTGTATTTTATACTCACACATATACACACACACAAATATTAAATATATATATATATATATAGGCATACTTTATACTCACGTACACAGTCAAGTATAGGTACTTGAGATGATAACACACATTGGCGGGGTTAGTGTTAAACATAACCCCAAACTACGTAGACGTAGACAGCAGCATCACATAAGCGGCGGTGGTGTTATAAATAGTTTAATTAATAATCTACCATTCGAAGCGCACATACCCGGTTACAATTATTGCGGTCCGGGTACTAGATTGAAGGAGAGATTGGCTCGCAACGATCCTGGTGTGAATCCGCTCGACGAAGCTTGTAAATTACACGATATTGCCTACTCGCGTGACAACACATTGGAGGGACGTCATCAAGCAGATTTACAATTGGCCAAAGCTGCTGAAAATCGTTGGCGTGGTCACAATCCAATTGGTGAACGCATTGCCGCGTTAGCGGTAGATAAGATTATGAAGTATAAAGTTAAACACGGTATGGGCATGGTCCCCATATCAAAAGTCATAAAAGCAAGTCGTGATGCTGTAAAAAAACACATTGCGAAAAGGAAGGATACAACTGCTAATAAACTACTCAAAGTGGGCGTAAAAGCGGCAAAACATTTTGTTAAAGGGAAAATTGTCAAGGGACATCAGAAACAGCGAGTCATCCCAATACCTAAGAGAGGCGGTTTCCTACCGGCTTTGATACCGCTACTGGGTGCATTAGCCGCCACGGGAACTTTGGCCGGTGGTGTTACCACTGCTGCTAAAAATATTTATGAAATGGTAAAGAATAGAAATAATAATAATACCGAAAGCAAGATTGTCGGTAAAGGTTTATATTTAGCACCTTATAAACGTGGAATGGGACTCTACATTACACCGGCTAATGGAACAGTAGCGGCAGCAACTGCAAGATTGATGAAGAAAAAAAAAAAAAAAACAAGAAAATAAATTTACCTCCAATGGATAAAGCTCTCACCGATTTGGACATTGTGAGATTTGCACGTAGAGAGAAAATCCCCTACTTTAGAGGTGTTTTCATGCGAGATAATCTCCCAAAGAATCCTCACTATTATGAAACTGGTATCATTAATTTAGACTCTCAGCGTGGTGAAGGTACGCATTGGTGTGCCTATGCGAAAAAGGGTGATTATTGTCTATATTTTGATAGCTTTGGTGATTTGAGACCACCTCGAGAGTTTATTGATTATATAAACGGTGCCAAACTACAGCGCAACATGCGAATAGAGTATAATTACAATCGCCTACAGAAATTTAATACTGTAAATTGTGGACACTTGTGTTTGGATTTCCTGTGTACCAATGCTAAGCGTTTGTTTTAAATAAATATCATGAGCATTACATGTGTAGTTTCATTCTTACATTAAACTTCTACCCGTCAGCAGCAGCAGCAGGTATCATGTCCATGACATCATTCACAATAAGTCTGAGCGGTAACGAGTCTGTGTTGAATGTAGACTTTCAACCGGCTCTAGAATTGGACAATGATGGTTTTTACGAGTGTGCTCTCGTGTACTTTAAGACTTTCAACACTATTCCCAATGTTGATAAGAGCAATAATCTGTTTCACTATGGAGATGATGTAATCGCGATTCCTGAAGGTTCATACGAGCTCTCCAGTATAATACACCTCTTGAAGGAGGAAATGACCAAGAGGGCTAAAGGCCCAGAGGGTGAAAGAATGGCGGTGGCAGATATCTTTGTAAACAACAATACCTCCAAGTGTATGATATTCTCGCCAAAGTATGATATTCACTTTGACAAACCAAACAGCATAGGATCATTGTTTGGTTATTCACCGAAAAAGCTTAAAGCAAAATCATCACATTGGTCGGATAAAACAATAAACATAATCATAACAAACACTATAAGAATAGAGTGCAATATTGTGGAGGGCTCATTCGTAAACAACAAGCCGTCGCATGTTTTACACGAGTTTTCACCCGACGTCCCGCCCGGCTATCAAATTATTGAACAACCTACCAACATTATATATTTTTAATACAGTTGCTCAAAAAGTGCTACTTTACGTAGCTGTTTAGCGTGCGGAAAGTTGGTTATCTCGAACTAGTGCTTTTTACTTTTCCAATTTTTTTAAATTTATACTTGTTCCAATTCACGACTACTTATTGATGAGTGTTAATATTAGTTTCCTTTAAACGTCGTAATCAGCATAAAAACCTACCGTTAATGTAAGAATACGAAAAATATTACATATTTCATATTTAATTACTTACCTCTTCATCATTATAGCACGTTTATTTTTTAATATTCAATATTGAAAATTCCGTTCTTAATAAGTTGACTGAATGGAACGGAATAGCTGCCAAACGCCCATAGATATAATATACTTAAAGACGACGTCTAACCGAGCTGTCACTGTTACCACTTTTGTTTAGTGTACGATTAACAATGTTTTTCTTATTTTTTCGCAACTGTATTAAAAAACGTCGTTCGATACACGTGCGGAAATGTCATTCTTCACTCGTCCCGAGTCTGGCCACTCGCCTGCGGCTCGTGGCAAGATATCTCGGTACTCGTGAAGTAATGACATACCTTCCGCACTAGCATCGAAATGTACTATTACCTGTCAAGAAGAGTAACAATCGCATACAAAACATTGAGTTGCGCATTGTAAACGAGCACGGTAATACGGTGAATTTTCGAGGTGAAAGCATTGCACTTCGTTTGCATATTCGTAAAAAGTAAAAAATAAAAAGAAATGATTATTCATAACAATAAAAGCCTTGGTAACAACACTTCTACAATTAGTCGAGATCTTGCTCTCGTGGGGGCAAGTACTACTCGTCGTCGTCGTCGTCGTATTAACGAGAGACAGCAACGCCAGTCACTACAACAGCCAAAGAAATTGACTAGAGAAAATAGTGCATTTTTACAGAGTATCGGTTTCCAAGTATGTCCTCGTCATCTATCTTAAACATTGGTGAGAAGGTGTTATTCGATGATAGTATAGAAAGTATAGAATTTCACCCGTACACTCCGTATAATGACTCGTTCAAAAATAACGACAACATCCACATATGTATCAACCGTCAAGATTTAATTCTACTACCGAGTCACAGTCAAATATTAGTGGAGGGCACAGTGGAGAAAGGATGTCTACTGGTCAACAACGGTGCTGCATTTTTATTTCAAGACATTCGTTATGAATTGAACGGTGTGGAGATTGACCGCGCGAGAAACTGCGGTATCACGTCCACCATTAAGGGACTAGTCTCATACACCAAGGAAATGGACCATAGTCTTCAGACGGCGGGGTGGGAAGTTGGTGCTAAAAAGATTCAAGACAAGTTTACTGTGACTATACCACTATCTCATTTCTTGGGTTTCGCCGAGGACTATAAAAAGGTTATAATTAATGGGAAACACGAGTTGATATTAAATCGCGCCAGTACAGATGTAAACTGTTTAGATTTAGCACCCGTTGATGCGGAGAAGGTACCGCAACCGCCAACACCAAATGGTGAGATTGAAATCACCCGTGTCACATGGAGGATGCCAGTCATAAAAGTATCTGATAAGGAGAAATTGCGTCTAATGTCGTATGTTGAGAGGGGCATACCGGTTCAGATAGCTTTCCGCACCTGGGAACTGTACGAATATCCCATACTGCCTGCCTCACAACGTCATATTTGGTGCATCAAGACTAGCACTCAACTGGAGAAACCTCGCTATCTGATTGTTGGTTTCCAAACGGCTCGTAGGAACGAGAAGAGCAAAGATATGAGTATATTCGACCATTGTAATCTCACCAATTGCAGGGTGTATTTGAACGCACAGTATTATCCATACGATCCCTTTTCGGCTGAATTTAAAACAAACAACTATGCGCTCTTATACGACGCATTTACCAATTTCCAACGGTCGTACTACAACCGTCATCATACCAGCCCTCAAGTAAATTACGCTCATTACAAGACACAGTCTCCATTAATTGTCATTGACACGTCAAGACAGTGTGACAGCTTCAACTCGGGAGCTGGTGCTATTGATATTAAATTGGAAATGGAGTTTAAAGAGAATGTGCCGGCTAACACCACGGCATACTGTCTCATCATCAACGATTCACTGTTTGAGTACAACGCTCTCACCAGTACCACTCGTAAAATTATTCAGTAGACCATTGACCGTCCTCACTTGTAAACGTGTCGTGGAGCCTTTAAAATAAAAAATAAAATGAATTATTCAAACATTTTTTCACCTTCATACACACCGTCGATTGATTGTTCCGGCAGCGGTGAAGGTGTCGGTCGCTGTGAGCTGAGCAAGAGTGTCTACAATCTCAAACGCTGTCCTGCTGGTGCAAGTGCTCTGATTGAAAATATCCATGTATACTTGAAGTTGCAGTTTATTGAGGCTAAAATCAGACTAGATGTCTGTGTCAATTTTAATGGGCGATATGAACTCACCAGTGAAGAATGGAATGCAATGTTTGCGGAAAAAGTTGAAGTCATTGGAAACTTCTTTCATAACCCAATGAGTGTTTCACCACAACTGATACAGTGCAATCGTCTTCAGATGTGTATCTCTCCGGTGCCGTTACTTTTACTCACCTGTGACGATGATCACGAACCTATGACAAACTCACACCCCTTGGTGATAAACCACATGGAATGGAGCCATATCGAACATGTCGTGGAGTGTATTAACGCACGTATCGGATACTTGAACAAAACAAAGTCTACCTACGAGAACCGTCTCAACTTTTTCAAGAAACATTTCAAGATATATCACCCCGTCAATATTCAACAGGCACGCAATATTATAGGTAGTTTGTGCAATGTAAACGATATTGTCGACTCTGAAATCAAGTGTTATGCCGCCGATATTTTGTGTAATACCTATATTTTCCATTGAATCGGTTAAATTTTGATGAAAAAATAAAAAATTACTAAACTAAACCCATCTTCTTTTATTTTACAATAGAAACTTCCAGAGAATACTTACCCGATGACGCAATATTGAGTCACTCGCAGTCGAAAGAAACACGTGCAAATTGCACAACATTGCGCAATATTGCGTCACTCTCAGTCGACTGAAACGCCGTAAGCGCCGTGAATTCCCCGGCGTTTACACGTTTAGGTCACGAGATTCACACCCCGCTTCTGTAACGATGTAAGCGCCATGAATTTCACGTCACTTACGACGTTTTGATGTTGCGATGACCGGGGGGCCGCCCCACATCACGCGACATCGGCCTTGATGGCGCACCTGGCCGGCGAGTCTCCCCTCCTCCCTACGCCCGCCGCCAGTTGTGGGTTTGGAAATGCTCCGCCATCTTGGTGCCACCCGACACCTGACACCTGCGCATGACGTCACTGCTCCGCCGGGGCAAGGCACACGTGCACATTCAAGGTCGATGTCGCGTGATGCGGCGCGTCTCCCCTCCCCCGCTCTGCCGCGCTCCGCAGCCGCACGCGCAGGGCCTGGCAGTTGCCCGCGGTCCGCCACACGGCACACCCGCAAATCATTTCCTTTCGCGTCAGTCTGAGTGTAGCCACGTAGCACCCGTAAATCATTTCCTTTCGCGTCAGACTGATTGTGTAGACGTGAATTAAATCATCACCATGGCTCTGTTACATCATTGCAAATTTTGCAACATAGACGTTTTATCAAACAATTTGATAGAACACTCCGAGACGGAACGTCATAAGCTGCTGTGTGAGCAAGAAAAGTCGGACGATTGTGCTGTTTACATTGTGGAGAGTGCATTTAAGCGTAGGATTGTCAGTTACCGAATTAATGGGAGTGCAGACATTTTAGATCCTAAATTGTATTTGCTAAGTATTGGAGAGAAGCTTGAAAAGGTGATCAACATTGAATTAGAAACACATAAAAATGTAAAAATAAATGTGGAACTTTTTGGTACTTTTATGAAAACCAATACTGAAGGTGAAGTGATACGTGATCTAAAGTCCTTCAACACTAAAAACGTGGTTATGCATAAAGACTGTATGGATTTTCCATTTTATTTTGAACAAATATCCATGTCTATTTCTAAGAAATGTGAAGATTTTACAGAGCGCGACAGCGGTTGGACGCTCGAGAAAATTGAGTATCTTAATGTGAACATTAATAAATACCAACCACTCAAAGGATCTACATATATACCGCTTCCGCCCGAGGTACAAGCGAAGAAGGCATGTGTTAACGTGAAAAACAGTGATGACAAGTGTTTTTTCTGGGCTATCATTAGTGCGCTATATCCAATCCATAAAAACAGTGACCGTACCTCATCGTACCCACATTATACGGACATTTTGAATGTGACAGGTATAAAAGATCCGGTTTGTCTCTCGGACATTAAGAAATTTGAAAAATTAAATAAAATTAGTGTTAATGTGTATGGAATAGACGACGACAGGAATGACAGGGGCCTGACTATTGTACCTCTACGTATTTCGAAAATGTCATTCGATAACCATGTAAATTTGCTTTATTTTGAGAGGGGTCATATTTCACATTATTGTTGGATCAAGAACTTGTCTCGTTTGGTGAGTTCGCAAATTAGTAAGCATGGAAAAGCTACATGGATATGTGATGGGTGTTTACACCCCTTTGCAAATAAAAATAAATTAGATCAACACCGAACAATTGGTTGCGGGGAGACACTTGTCGAGCTACCCGAGCAAAATGATAAATACTTACATTTCAAAAATTATAAAAATAAAATGAAGGTACCATTTGTAGTTTATGGTGACTTTGAATCGATTCTAGTTCCGTTGGATAGTGAAAAGTCTACAAGTGCTACGTATAACACCCATAAACATGTGCCATGTAGTTTTTCCTATTACATTCATTGTGATTATGATAGTAATTTATCAAAATTTGTCATATATCGTGGTGAAGATTGTGTACAGAAATTTATAAAGAGCCTTCGTAAAGACGCTGATAGAATTATAGAAATCTTGCAAAAAGTCGTACCACCAAAAAATAACAGCGGTGCTAACACCTCCTCCGACGTGTGTCATATTTGTAAGAAAAAAATTGGAATAGGTGAAGCGTATGTAATGGACCATTGTCATTTAACGGGTATTATAAGAGGCAAAACACACAATTCGTGTAATTTGAATTACCAATTACCAAAGTTTATACCGATCGTCTTTCACAATTTAAGCGGTTACGATTGTCATCTATTCATTAAAGAATTGGCCAAGATTAAGGGAAAGTTAACCTGCATTCCTAATAACAAGGAAAAATATATTTCATTTAATTTAGAAATTAACGAATACAGCCTAAGGTTTATTGACTCGTATAAGTTCATGTCAAGTAGCTTGGATAAACTAGCTTCAAATCTTTCACGGGAGCAATTCAAAATACTGCCAAATTTCCTACCACCATCCGATAGTTGTAACGAGCGTGAGAAATATATAAAATTGCTTACGCGTAAGGGAGTTTTCCCTTATGAGTATGTAATGGCTGGAGCCGGCTCGAGGAGACTGCATTACCACCTATAGCTGCATTTTATAGCACCCTTACCGATTTAAATATTTCCGACGAGGATTACCAACATGCAAAAGATGTTTGGGACGCATTCAATATTAGAACTCTGGGTGAATACTGTGACTTATATTTAAAGACTGATGTTTTATTACTGGCTGAAGTGTTTGAAAACTTTAGACAAGTGTGTATAGGTGCGTATGAATTAGATCCGTGTCAATATTTCACTGCACCCGGTTTGAGTTGGGATGCAATGTTGAAATATACCGGAGTATGGCTAGAATTGTTTACAGACTATGAAATGATTCAATTTATAAAGAAAGGTATAAGAGGTGGTGTTTGTCAAGCGTCAAATCGCTATGCTAAGGCCAATAATATATTTATGCATGATTATGACCCGAATCAAGACAGTAGTTTTATCATCTATTTGGATATAAATAATCTTTACGGTGATGCCATGCGTCGCCCGCTTCCAATCGATAACTTTAGGTGGATGAGTGAAGACGAGATTAAACTGTTTGATATAGCAACACTGCGGACAGACTCTGATGTTGGATATATATTAGAAGTAGATTTAGAGTATCCGCATAGCTTACATGACTTGCATAATGATTACCCTTTCTGTGCGGAAACTAAACTACCGATTGAGGGTAAAATTAAAAAGTTATTACTGACATTCGATGACAAAACCAATTATGTTGTGCACTACACTAACCTCAAGCAATATATTGAAAATGGATTGATTTGTAAGAAAATTCATAGAATCCTCACTTTCCGTCAATCATCTTGGCTAAAATCATATATTGACTTGAATTCACAAATGAGAATCCAAGCTAAAAACAGTTTTGAAAAAGATTTCTTCAAACTCATGAATAACTCCATATTCGGAAAAACTATTGAGAATGTCGAGAAAAGGGTTGATGTCAAGTTGTGTAAACAGTGGGATACTGTACACAGGGAACATAAGAAACGAACAAAACCTATATATGGTCTTGATCGTTATATTTCCAGACCAAATTTCCACAGTGCCTCTATTTTCTCTGAAGAATTGGTTGCTGTACAATTAAACAAAACCAAAATTAAATATGACAAACCTATTTATGTAGGTTTTAGTGTATTAGATTTAAGTAAACAAATCATGTACGGATTCCATTATGACTATATGGTAAACAAATACGGTGATAATGTACGGCTTTTATATACAGACACCGACTCGTTTGTTTATCATATTAAAACAGACAACTTTTACGATGAAATTAAACCTGACTTGCATAGTAGATTTGACACTTCAGACTTTCCTCAAAACAATGTATATAATTTACCACATGTCAACAAAAAAGTTGTGGGCATGATGAAGGATGAAAGCAATGGGAGGATAGTGCGAGAATTTGTTGCATTAAGGGCAAAAATGTATGCCTATGTTCTAGACTCTGATCGAAAAAACAAAATCGAATGTATAAAAAAAAACAAAGGTGTTAGCGCCGCGGCAGTACGTCGGTTAAATTTTGATAAATACTTTGCCTGCTTAGACTTAAGTAAAACCGTGTATGATAGTATGTATAATTTAATTAGTAATAAGCACAATATGTACACCCAAATTAAAAGAAAGAAAATTTTATGTGGTAAGGATGAAAAGCGATTAATTTTAGACGATGGTATGAAAACGCTTGCATGGGGACATTATAACATTAAGTAATAATTATTGACTGAGGTTTTTTGTTTTATTTTGATTGACTTGTTTATTTATGTTATAATAGATTGTAGTAGATGTTTAATAATGTTCATGCATTTATTATTTTAACGTGAATTAGTTTTTATTAATAACTTTACTTTTAACATTATGTATTTTTAAGTTTTGGGATTTTAGATTTACTTTGTGCCTTTATTATTTAATTATTGACTGAGGTATTTTGTTTTATATTGATTGACTTGTTTATTCAAAATTGTATCTTTTAACATTGTGTATTTTTAAATTTTTGACATGTGTAATTGAATAAATAAAATGTGACTCATTCACTTTTAAACTTTTTTTTATTTCAGTAAACCTACCTATCTACACACCTGCGCACACATGACCATTCCCCACATTATTGCGCAATTCCCCATTCCCAATCAAAAAACAAGAAGTGTATAGGTTTTTTAATAGACCTTGATTCATTTCCCCGTGCGCAAGTGTCGTGGCCTTGACGAGCACACCTGGGCGCGCGAGTCTCCCCTTTCCCCGCCACACCCCGCATCACACCCTGTGGGCCGATGCATGTACCCAGCGCATGATTCTAGGATATAACTGCATCTGGCATGAGGCGTGGGGGGAAGTGACTGAACGGGATAGTCTCATGTATCTTTCAGTAGGAGTAACAGCGAAAGCGCTATTATCGTTTGTCCTTGTCACACATATTTTGTTCGCTTCCCCTCTCGCTCCATCACCCTCCCCCTACCCCTCACCCCACCCGCGGCATTGACCTTGCTCACGTGTCGCCGAGGCGCTTCCCCTCTCCCCTCACCCCGTTAGGCACCCTCCCCTCCCGGTCCCCCTCCCCCTCGAGGTCCCCCTCCCCTCCCCTCAAGGTCACGCCCCCTCAAGGTCAAGGCCACTCAGGGTCAAGGTCACTCAAGGTCAAGGTCACTCCCCTCAAGGTCAATGCCCTCCTCCTCCTCCCCTCCCCTCCCCCTCCCCCCACCCCCGCGGGAGACTCCCCCTCCCCCCCACCCCCGCGGGGGGACTTGAATACCTACTCTGAGGCAGAAACGGCAATTCTACCCTACTGCTCCTAACTCTTATATTAATAAAAAATTCGAAAAAAAAACCAGTCATACCTGTGGTCAAAATTAACCTAAAATTATAAAACTACCTAAAAAACTAAAACCAAAAACTTAAAAAAAACATATATAACATAATGTGGGTGATCTAGCCGAATATGTATATATTAGGCTAGATCACCCAGGTCCGAACCCTGTGGAAGGGTTCCCATAAGGCTGGCTGCGTTCCCCCTTTGGATGGCTATGCCGATCCGTTGGGCGAGGAACGAGCCAGCCCTACGGTCCCCGGTGACATCAAATATTTTTTTGGAAAGTTGCCGAACTAGTTTATGGGCCCCTGGGCACTACGGTCCCAGAGTTTCGGCTGCAAATGCCGCAAATATATGCCGGTCAGTGAGAGCTATATATTTGAGGCATTTTGCTGCCTCAGCAAATTGATATTTATTTGATATACAACAGATTGTGTCAAAATATATTCAATAATGTTAATATCCAGAGAGGCTAATGAGGACTACGTTTGTATGAAAAGGCGATGTCGCGCGGGCCCGCCAGTTTTCTTATAGGTATAAAGTAAAAAGTTACAGTTGGTGTATTAAATTTAAGAATTTGGTAGCGGTCACTATGTTTTGCCTTCTTTTGGCGTACCTACAAAAACATGTCCTTAAAATAATTTACATAATAACTAATAAATATTGAAATCCAACGCCTAAGGGAGGCCACAGGTGACCCTCGCGCAGGCAGCTTTCGGCACAGATTGGCCATAGCAATCCGCCTGCGTGATAGGCGCAAAATTATGATAGGAGATTTTATTTTTTTAGCTTTAGTTATCTAAATTGTAGTTAATTTTAATTTATGTTCAATTATTAATACTATAATAAGTTTTTTTACTAATAAATAAGTCAAAAACTCTTGCCTCCTAAAACATGGCAGATTGACACAACCTTCAATGAAGTGAGGTGTAAGAATGCAGGAAATTCCCGTTTAGGAAGTCGCGTCGCGAGTCGGCGCGGCGCTTCCGGGACCTGATGGGCTTCCGGCGAGGGCTCTAACCGCGTTGTCTCTGGAAATCACGGGCTTATTGCATTGTGCAATCTGTGCGAGTCTAAAAGCCGTGACAGACTACCGCACCGCACCGCGACCTTGGTGCGGTGCGGCGCAAGGCGCAAGTATACGATATCGTGAAGGTGATATCAAAAGTCAAGTCATAATGTATTGTTTGTCATATTATCATTAGTCCTAAAACTAGTCGTAAGGTTATCCTATAGATAGGTTAGGTTAGATTTGTTTTATGGCAATCCTGAAAAGTTATAAACTAAGAGAAGCCTCGTCTGCCAACAAACCGCTCTGTGGTTTGGCAGAAGAATGTATGTATTTAGATGTAAGTGCTTGAAAATAAAACGCTTTATTTATTTCTTTACGCGTTTCTGAATCAAATAAATTATGACTAACGAAAATATGGACAAACAATAAACTTTATAGGAAGCAATATACCCCAATACTATTACAAGTGTTTTAATCTGAGGGACTCCTATTTTTAAGATAAAGAAATAATTAGGTAATCACGTAATATTTGTCCTGACATTAAGATAAGATAAGATAAGATTTCTTTATTGTCAAAGCTGTGTTGGTACATAAACACCACATAACATTGAAAGAATATTTTACATAAGACAGTTAAAGTGGCACGAAGGTAGACAATTGATTTACTCGCTGGCCGTTAACGTACGGTGCTCGACGCGGTCCCAGTACATGTCATATTGAAACTTAGGTGATTGTCAATAGAGGTGACAGCAAGGTGTCATCTATTGGGCATTAGCATGTCGAGCACTAGTACGTTCCATAATCAGCAACAGCACAAATTCTGTAAAATAGTCGTCACACTTTGGACTTATCGGTAGTAGACATATCACAGCGGTAAGCGTGGCTAAAGCATTTACCAAATCTAAATCGGGTTCACTGGAGTTTTCTACTTTTTCTAATTGCCTTGAAGCTTAGACTTCAAGTCCTTTTATTTGCAATATCCGTTATTGATCGTTGAACTAGCTTTCTTGCAGTTGCAAGACCCAGTCAGCGAGCTCGCTGACTGGAGACAATAATTTGATTTGTAACCAGACTAGTCGGAAGGCTGGTATAGTCTACCGATTTAATTTCTTGGCTCAGACTCTGGACAAAGTGTAGGTAGATAGAGTATAATTGTAGTAGCTAATACCAAGGGCGGCCGGATGATAATATGTATCATGCAACTTTTAATAGCTTATAGATAGCTGTGTAGGTACTAATATGGTATAGAAAATTCTATAAAATTTTATGTATAATAAGAAGAGGAGATTTTTTCTCGAACCAGTTTTTGAAAAATAAAAAAAATGGCGGATCATGGGCTTTCGCGAAGTCACACAGAGCTCAGAAGGTCTAGACTATTACCTAACTACTACTTATATATTATATATATTGGAGTGTATACATCACTCACATCTTACCAATTGTCTCTAAGATAATTCGCGTAATAAGTCAATGCTTAGACCTGCTTTAACCTTATTTCGGATGTTAACGTTTTGTGCAGGGGGCGATGGCGGACGGGGGGTAGACAGCTGCTGTCTAGACTGCGGCAGCAGGCGCACCGGCTGCGACTGCAGGCGCACCGACTGCGACTGCAGTCGCCGGCATGGCGCAGCACGGGTGCCCTCTGCCCTGGGGGCTGCACTACCCTCACAGGTATTGAAACTCAAATAATGTGTGCTGATGACCGCTACGACAGCGAAACGCATTGTGTCTCTCTATCACTCTTCCATATTAGTGCGACATGACAGTTGCGTTTCTTTCGCTACGGAGCGTGCGATTGGTATGTTGGCTACGCACCCTGACCTTTAGTAGTAGGTACCTGTCGTCCCGATACAATTTACTATATATATTTAATAACCCTTCAATCATGGAACATTTTGATTGGTCGACCGGCCGTGCCCGGGCCGAGGCGTCCGACATGTCATCTTCTATGACGGCTGATCACGTGGTACGTTCCATAGAAAACGGAAAGGGGCCCACTGATTAACAGTCCGCCGGACGGTATCGGCCTGTCAGTTAGAACAAAATTTTGACAGTTCCGAACAACTGACAGGCCGATACCGGTGGACTGTTAATCAGTGGGCCCCTTAAGTCAACCTTTATATCGACTTATCTCGAAAACAATACAAAAGGTATTCACGGTTCATATCCCGGTCGATATACCTAAGTCGAGTGAAACTAACCGTCAATCAATCAAAATTGTTACTGTTGATTAGTGTTGTTTTAAGTAGTCACATATATATTGAATTGGGACGGATGGCCTAAATGTTAAGGCCGCAGTACACAATGGGCCATCGCCGGCCACTCCAAGGGACGCATTTAAGCGTTAGAGGGAGCAAGTGATATTGCTATCTCATTCTACCGCATGGCTGCGTCCCTTGGAGTGGCCGGCGATGGCCCATTGTGTACTGGGGCCTTTATGGCGTTAACGCCGAACACGGAAGAAGCCGGTTCGAATCCAATCTCAACCATTTTTAAAAGGCATTTCGTGCCGTTGTCTCATGGTCTGTTGTTCGCAGGGAGGCGCCGCCGCGGCGCGCGCCGCCACTGTACGCGCACGCGCACGCGCACGCGCGCGACACGCAGGCGCTCATCGACACGCACGCGTAAGCTCTGACAGATCAACTTTACCTCTCGCCTCCACAATTGTCACGTAAAGTGTTAGAGTAGATTTGTTGGGAAGTTTTGGATATTAATTTATTTTTATTTTATAAATACGGGATTTTTAAAAATACGGGAAAAGTATTTTTTTAATTATTATTTAAATTAAACCCAATCAAAAGACACTTGAAGGAACTGTCATAGAGACCATTATTCGAAGCAAGAGGTAGCCAGTAGAGTCGGAGCTCCGTTGTATAAATTGCGATTTTACAAGTCTCTCTAATCAATATCAAGGGCCCTACACACTCATGCGCGAATCACGGCGCAAAGCCGCGATTCGCGCACGAGTGTAGAGGGGGCTTTAGATTATTAAATACCGCGAAGATTGCAAGCACCTACGTCGCGATTCGGGAAATGAATTAGAGATTCACTAGATATGAAATAGTAAAGATTTGTGACGTTCCAAGAAAAAAGGTACCATTGCCCCGACTGAATATTGTAGCGGCGTTATTAATAGCGTAAGCGCCAGCCGCTATAAGGTACCATTTGCCGTGGAACGATATCTTTACTAGAATAGTGAATCTCTAAATCATTTCCCGAATAGCGCCGCTAGATCGAAACGTCAATAAATGCCTCATTATTAGTTTAATATGCATGACATGTTATGAAACTATTTCGAAATATTAGCCAGGCCAGGGATAATAGAATTTGTGTACAGGTGCAAAGGCGAGGCGGAGGAGCGTTTCGCGTACGGTCCGGGTGCGAGTGCGGGGGCCACGACGTTAGTGCCCACTCTGCTGCCCGACCACGAGCGACTCGAGTAAGTACGTAACTACGTATACATATAGTCCGTACGGTCCGGGAGCGGGGGCCACGACGTTAGTGCCCACTCTGCTGCCCGACCACGAGCGACTCGAGTAAGTACGTAACTACGTCTATAGACCGTGCGACTCTTTGAGTCTCTTTGAGCACCACAGTACTTCAGCAGGGCCACCGTACAATTCAGCTTGTAGATGAGAAAAATCTCTACCACCTCCTTCTATTTACTAGAGACAGTAAGTAGCTTAGCTGGGCGTGGACGAAGCGGCCCTGCGTCCACGGCCTTGAAGGAAGAGGGCGCGGGAGCCAACCTATTCATCACCTTGGGAATCCATATTGAAAGAAAAGGGCCTCATAGATTCGACTTTGCCCACGGCTAGATGAGTTCACGCTGCGCCACTGCCTAGAGATATAATTTCGTACGTGTATAGTTTATCCTACAGATTTGTCTCTATGAGATGTGTAGGGAAGACGAATTTGTCTTTTCAATGTAGGTACCTATGGCTAAAATTAGGTACCGGGCATATATCTTAATCTGCATATATCTTAATTTCATTCGCCAGCGTGACGTGCTTTCGCGTTTGCGTTTTGTCTATGTTTGTATGGGATTTTGAACAGCGCGCTAAGCGGGACGTTTTGGAAACTCAAAATTCCATATAAAATGATACTCAACGCAAACGCGTACATCATGCTATCGAATAAAATGTACACTAGGGGTTCTGTACGCCTAATAAATCCTAAACAAATGTGCTTTTATCTGCGCGGATAAAGAAAACCACATTAATAAACTATCGGGAATGATCGACAGTACTGGCGAGCCCATAGATTTAATAATTCCCTTGACGTTGTTCTGCAGACCGTACAAATGCGTGGACGGCGCGCGCGGCAGCGACGAGAACGCCGTCTCGTCGTCACAGTCGGGGCACACACACTGGGACAAGATAGGTAAGCACACACTATGGCCATATATCAGACACCTTCACGGCCACAAGGCGGATAAGGCCGCTCATACAGTAGGGTAGGGTATGGAGGAATGGAGGGATCGAATGAGACCCCCCACCACCACGGGCAGTACAGTCGACAGACAAACGTATGGGACGCCGTCTCGTCGTCACAGTCGGCGCACACAAACTGGGACAAGATGGGTAAGCAAACACTGGCCGGTATATCAGACACCTACACGGCCACAAGGCGGATAAGGCCGCTCATACTGTAGGATAGAGTATAGAGGAATGGAGGGGTCAAATGAGACCCCCCACCACCACGGGCAGTACAGTCGACAGACAAACGTATGGGACGTCGTCTCGTCGTCGCAGTCGGGGCACACGCACTGGGACAAGATGGGTAAGCAAACACTGGCCGGTATATCAGACACCTTCAAGGCCACAAGGCGGATAAGGCCGCTCATACAGTAGGGTAGGGTATGGAGGAATGGAGGGGTCGAATGAGACCCACTACCATGGGCAGTACAGTCGACAGACCGTAGAAATGCATGGGACGCCGTCTCGTCGTCACAGTCGGCTCAGACGCACTGGGACAAGATGGGTAAGCAAACACTGGCCGGTATATCAGACACCTTCACGGCCGCAAGGCGGATAAGGCCGCTCATACTGTAGGGTAGGGTATGGAGGGATCGAATGAGACCACGGGCAGTACCTACAGTCGACAGACCGTAGAAACGCATGGACGCCGTCTCGTCGTCACAGTCGGCTCAGACGCACTGGGACAAGATGGTTAAGCAAACACTGGCAGGTATAACTATCAGACGCCTTCACGGCCGCAAGGCGGATAAGCTAGGCCGCTCATAATGTAGGGTAGGGTATGGAGGGATCGAATGAGACCACGGGCAGTACCTACAGTCGACAGACCGTAGAAACGCATGGACGCCGTCTCGTCGTCACAGTCGGCTCAGACGCACTGGGACAAGATGGGTAAGCAAACACTGGCCGGTATATCAGACACCTTCACGGCCGCAAGGCGGATAAGGCCGCTCATAATGTAGGGTAGGGTATGGAGGGATCGAATGAGACCACGGGCAGTACCTACAGTCGACAGACCGTAGAAACGCATGGACGCCGTCTCGTCGTCACAGTCGGCTCAGACGCACTGGGACAAGATGGTTAAGCAAACACTGGCAGGTATAACTATCAGACGCCTTCACGGCCGCAAGGCGGATAAGGCCGCTTCATACTGTAGGGTAGGGTAAGGAGGGATCGAATGAGACCACAACGGGCAGTACCTACAGTCGACAGACCGTAGAAACGCATGGACGCCATCTCGTCGTCGCAGTCTGCGCGCACACGCACTGGGACAAGATGGGTAAGCAAACACTGGCTGGTATATCAGACGCCTTCACGGCCGCAAGGCGGATAAGGCCGGTCATACTGTAGGGTAGGGTAAGGAGGGATCGAATGAGACCACGGGCAGTACCTACAGTCGACAGACCGTAGAAACGCATGGACGCCATCTCGTCGTCACAGTCGGCTCAGACGCACTGGGACAAGATGGGTAAGCAAACACTGGCCGGTATATCAGACACCTTCACGGCCGCAAGGCGGATAAGGCCGCTTCATACTATAGGGTAGGGTAAGGAGGGATCGAATGAGACCACAACGGGCAGTACCTACAGTCGACAGACCGTAGAAACGCATGGACGCCGTCTCGTCGTCGTAGTCTGCGCGCACACGCACTGGGACAAGATGGGTAAGCAAACACTGGCCGGTATATCAGACGCCTTCTCGGCCACACGGGCACGGCAAGGTGGATAAGGCCGCTCATACAGTAGGGTAGGGTATGGAGGAATGGAGGGATCGAACGAGACTCACCACCACCACGGGCGGTACAGTCGGAAGAAAAACGTATGGGACGCCATCTCGCACTGAAAAAAGATGGGCAAGCAAACACAACTTTCAACGTAGGAGCTCCGAACCATTTCTTGGAATTATTCTTATTAGCCTAGCTAGTCGGTAGTGAGCCAATACTTATTAGTGTTAATCATGAATATTTTGTTCCCGAGTTAAGGATGACTCACGTTAGACCGGGCCGTGGCCGGGTGGAGCTTCCGGAGCTTCGCTTTTTATGGAAAGCACCACGTGCTCACCGATCAGCCGTCATAGAAAATGATATGACGGCCGCCCCGGCCCGGGCACGGCTCGGTCTAGCGTGAGGTGTTTTCTGTATGTGAGCGTCTATAATGTGAGTTAATATAGTGTTCAAAACGCGAAAGTTTAAAATATTATATCTAAGAGCGATTTGTATAAGATTGTTCCACAATTCTGTCGTGGCAGGCGCGGCGGGCGCGTCGTGCGCGCGCGCCGAGGCCGCGTCGCCGCAACAACTCGTCACCACCACGCATGCGGGTACGTCACACATTACCACTTCACTACACCTTATGGCAGACACAGATTATACACCTTTAAACCTTCCTCAAGAATCACTCTAATGATAAGTGTAAACCGCATGAACCGCAGCCATGCGTTACAGGGAGCAAGTGATATCTCATTCTACCATTTCTACCGCATGCCTGCGTCCCTTGGAGTGGCCGGCGCTGGCCCATCGTGTAGAGGAGCCATTATACACACAAACTCCCCCGCCGAGTCTGCCTGTTTGTGTGTATGTATGTTCGCATAAACTCACAAACAAATGAACGGATTTTCATGCGGTTTTCATCTATCATTAGAGTGATTCTTGAGGAAGGTTTAGGGGTTTTGCGTAACCCGTGCGAAGCCGGGGCGGACCGCTAGTATTTAATAAAACTACAAGTGGAGTTAGACCAAGAAAAGTTTGCAGCGATTTTGACAGCCCACGCAGGGCAAGTGTTATTTTAAACGTCAAACTTCTATGAAATTATGACGTATAAATTACACTTGCACTGCGTGGGCTATCAAAATTGCTGCAGACTTTTATTATTACAAGCTTTTATTTAGTTTCACCTGACCGTTGTCTGTCTGTCTGTCTGTCTGTCTGTGTGTAATCAAATCTTGCAAGTTAAATTTGATCCACTTCCCGGTTTCCGATTGAGCTGAAATTTTGCATAGGTACATACGTAATAAGTCGGGTGACAATGTAATTATTATGGTGTCATCGAGCTGATCTGATGATGGAGACCGGAGGTGGCCATAGGAACTCTGTGATAAAACAACGAAACCTAATTGTGTTTGGGGTTTTTATAATTGTCTTGATGAGTATTATAGTTGCCTGTGGAAAAAAAGTACAGTCGGCGATAAAAGCTTGTACCAAAAATTAAATTTTTGCCAAAAACTTATTCTTGGTCTCTATCTATTATGTTTAAATTTTGTTCCTTTCTAACAAACACAAATGTCAACTGTCGGAAAAAGACAAGCGATGTTATTCGAGGCCATTTCCGCCGTGTTCCGCGCAGGGAGCAGTTCCGGCGGCGGGCGGCGGGGGGCGCTTCAGCTCTGGCAGTTCCTGGTGGCGCTGCTGGCCGAGGGGGCCCGCTGCGTCTCCTGGACGGGCCGGGGGCTCGAGTTCAAGTTGCATGAACCTGAAGAGGTAACTTATCTTAACTTATTTTTTTGGGAAGCTTTGGAGACCGATGGGATTCTTTTGCCTTGGCAGTTGGGGGGTTAAGATGAATATTATTTATTATTATTATTTTGTATCTCCTTTTGGATATCACGGGCCTATAATCCCGGTTTTTTGATAGGCTTGCGTGGGGACACAGATCCAACACGTAGAGGCCCCTTGGAGAGCTTTAATGTCATGTAGAACGCCTGCTGGAACCCGTTCACAGGTGCAACAATAGACACCCATGAACCGGTCTCAGCAGGCATTGGGACTATTGTAGCAAAAGTGAATAGTATACCGGTCTATGGATTGAAATTTGGATAGACAATGAGACTGGGCTATTGTAAAGAGGTCGGACACCTGTCATAACAATGCTAACACACGTTATCGAGGCAGGTGGTGACTTGCCGCCGACTAGATGGGCCCCTGAAACTGCCGTCGCGAAGACGACCAGGGGCAACATCGGTGTGAGCGGCTCAGGGGTGTCGAGAGGTGTGCGCCGTTTTCTACCCAGTGGCTGTTACAAGCCACTGTGCCAACTCGCGTCTTATGCATCTTTCACTTCCACCCCTGGAGCATATAGCTCTAACGACTCCTCTCTGGACGGCCAATTAAGGCAAGCCAGAGCTGAGAGTCCTGCGGGTCCCCTTGGGGTCCACTCCGACCGACGAAGATACGCCGGAGACGGAGACCCTGACCGACTCTCGGGAGCACTCGGGTCCGTGGGGTCGTTACTCCCCAACAGCTCGCCACAAGCTGCCCTGCGGGCTTATTATTATTATTATTGCAGTGGTGGTAAAATTTTTTGACATTCGGATTCGTGCCACAGAATAAATAATAGTACTACCGTACAGAAGGACACTTCCTCTTCCTACAAAACCGAAGTTTGAGAGTGATTCAGGGACGTGTCATGCTATCCCTTTCTAACGTATGACACTATCCCGTTCGGCTATTTAGAGTTGGAAAAATTCAAGTCATTATCTCATCTGTGGTCGTGCACGCTGAGGGACGTCAAGTTGTGCCAACCCTAATAATTTCTCGCAGACGTGCTGAGCCGAACGGAGCCGAGTTTGGCCGAAAGGAGGAGTGTCTCCCCACTGTCCGTGTTTTGTGAGGATGTCTATGTCGGCGGCCGATCGTAAGATCAGGCAGATCGTAATGTTCCTACTGTAATGTTTTGACGATAGTCTCATTAAACCAATATATAGGTAGGATAGGTTCGTTAGGTTGCTTCAGATGCCCGAAAGGCAAACTGCCCAGGAATAGGAGCCCCGCGTAGCGGGGCTCCGTCGTCTCAGGGAACGAGTCAAAGATTTTCACGTTTCACGATATGCCTGATCTTACGATCGGCCGCCGACATCTATTTGGGGACATACGGGTTGCGGCAGCAGTAGTGGGAAATACTGTGCAGATTTCCATTCAGAGTAGAAACAACTTTTCATATGAAACCTTCCTTACAAATGTGACGCAGGTGGCGCGGCGCTGGGGCGCGCAGAAGAACCGTCCGGCCATGAACTACGACAAACTGTCGCGGTCGCTGCGCTATTACTACGAGAAAGGCATCATGCAGAAGGTAGCCGGTACGTACATACCATACACTATGAATCCTCTAAGTAGACCATAGTCTAATAAAACATGGTCTTCTCTTCCCAGAGTGACACAAGCCTACGTCACAATAACATGGCCGCTATATATAGCGCTATCGCATATTATCATATAGCGCTGTCGCATGATGATGTAGGCTTGCGTCAGTCACGTGACCTAGAAAAGACGGGAAGAGAGTACCAGGCGGAGTATATTATTATACCATGCTCTAGACCGAGTTTAGAGCAATTATTTCGTGCAACCGATGCTGCCAAAAATGCGGGGGTGCGCGGGACGAGGTGAGCGAAGTCCCGTGCCGTGATTGGTCCGTTCAAAGATAAAGATAAAGATAAAAAACAGTTTATTCAAGTAGGCATATTACAATGCGCTTATGAACGTCAAATAAACCTTTACCGGCTCCAACCGTACAACTCTGCCCCGAGAAGATTTAAATCCCCCCTCAATTGGAGGAGGGTATCCCAATGCGGGACCGGCAACAAACTCGGCGGGACACATCTTTTCAAAACATTATTACATCTTATAATTAACATGCATTACGAGTAATTAAGAAAAATACAATTTGTAGAATAGTTTTCTTGGAGGTGGGGCGTGCGGGATGAAGGCGAAATTAAAGGCTTGATTTCTAGGTACTCTAAGTGTATTCCAGTCGGCGCTAATTAATCACAGTTATACTTAGGCTAACAAACTATATTATACTAACTGCCTAAGGCCGAACAGCGTCCTAAAGGACAGCAGTCGAACGCAAAGGTGTACTTGGAGATATTAAACTATATAGTCAAATAGGGCCGGAAGGGTCCCAGAGGGTACACAGTCCGTTCGCCTAGCGACTCCTAACTAATTCTCAACATTAACAATATTCGGTGTATCGGGTCCTTATTCTAGGAAAAATCTTAACACCGCCATGTAGGATTAGTATGCGCGCTGTACAGTGACATCTAGTGACAAGTTGGTAAACAGTTAAATTGTACGAACATGCGCGTTGTTTTTATGTATGTTAAACTATTTAGATACATTCGATATATTTTTAGGAACATGTTACATGATGTTCTGTATTTTTTACAGGTTTCAGAAACGAGATATGCTAGGCCTATTAACGCCATCTTTATGCAGATAGGTGAACTATATATGTATGAATGTTCAAGATTACGTTAATCGAAATCTATACATTTGCTACGTTTTAGTAAAAATACAAGTGTTATGGAATGCTTGAAATCATAATTTTAAGACTCCAGGAACATTGGGTTTAAGAACAAAACATTGGGTACTAGTAGAGCCATCCTGTGAGGCTCAAGGAACTAAACATTGCCTAGGAAATGGAAGCTATCAAATTTACATTAATCTTAGTTTGCACATTCGTTATGTTTACATAAAAAAACTAGGCAACACATAACACAAGTTACGCAAGGTTTTGGATTTTTAAAACTACGGGAAAGATAAAATATCGCTAATGTTTACATCGAAATCGAGGACTACTAGCGCCATCTAGTAGGCTCCATGTGAACTAACCATAGTTTATTGATATATTTGGGTAAGTTCGCGTTACAAATTTAAATTACTATAGAATTCATGCAATTATACTCAGTGAGTACATAACTTTATACAAATACGTAGCTCTTTCAGAAAACATATCAAATTCTTACAAAAGGAAAAGAAAACAAAATCAATAAAAGAAATGAGAATACATATTATATGAATCTGACTGATTGTTATGAGATGCTTTCATACAATTTGATGTGCTTTCTTACCTGAGCTGAGTCACCTTTAATACAATGCTTTTAATTGCTACTTGTCGTTATTACAGTTTCTGGTTTGGACCATGCATGTTTGTCTGTCAAGTAGTCCTCGACTCTGTAATAAGCCTTCAACATCAATGACTTTTTTAGGTAATTCTTAAGAGCTGGAAAGGGTAATCTTAAAGCATCCTCAGGTAACTTGTTATAAAAATGAATGCATTGCCCAACGAATGACTTCTGTACTTTACGAACACGAAACTTTCTGATAGCAAGCTTGTTTTTATTTCTAGTATTATAGTTATGGACATCAGAATTCTTAGTTTTATTTTATAGATAAGTTAGTTTATTTTCATTTTTTATATTTGTATCTACCTTATCAATAAACTTTTAGTAGTGAAGGAGTCTAGATTCTTAATAACATAAATAATACTATCATATATGTATTGGGAAGCGACAGTTAAAATATTAATTTCTTTAAAAAGTTCTCTTAATGATTCACGCACCCTTAAATTATATATAGAACGAATGGCTCTCTTTTGTAAGACAAATATAGTCTGTATGTCAGCTGCTTTGCCCCAAACCAGAATACCATATGACATTACACTATGAAAACAACTATAATAAACAAGGCGAGCTGTTTCAACATTAGTCAATTGTCTAATTCTCCTCACAGCGTAAGCGGCCGAAGACACGGTCGTCACACAAAGAAACTTTCGACTCGAACATGGAGTAAAATTACCGTATGCGTGGCAGAGGGGGTAGCGCGACTGTGCTCAGTCTGGAGGATGTTTTGTCTGTGGTACATACATACACATGTATTGAATACGTAATACAGTATGTAAATTAACGAAAAACATTTACTCAAGCCCGTTTATGAATGTGTCACACTGAGCAACTATTTGACAATTACTTATATTATAGGGTACACAGTTATAGTCGCACCGATAAAAGTCTGCAGCGGATTTGATAGCCCATGCAGTGGAAGTGTTATTTATACGTCATAATTTCATAGAAGTTTGACGTTTCAAATGACACTTGCACTGCGTGGGCTATCAAAATCGCTGCAGACTTTTTACGGTCTAACTCTAAACAATAATTTGCGAAAAACTGACCTTAAGGGATATACAATAAAGGCGCCCATATTTTACACTACTTTTCAGGAAACTGTCAAGTAGCTATTTGACATTTCACTTAAAAGTATGCCCTTACAAAATCTACTCGTGCGCAGTATCGTAGCACGTAGTAGCACGGCTACGTCTTTTCGTAGCCCGCGTTGCGCCGTAGACGTCCGTAGCACTATATATTCTACGGTTGGACGTAGAAGCGGTAGTCAGACCAACGGCTGGATTCGAACTTTAAGATACGTCAAATAATAGATCTAGAAACGATATGGATTAGATATGTCAGTGTCAAATGCGACGTTTCTTCAAACAAAATACGTCACTTCTAGATCTATTAAATGACGTATCTTAAAGTCCGAATCGGGCCGCAAGCTAAAGGTACCATTCAGCATCGTTAGATCGTTACTGCTGCAGTAATTTTACACTGCAATACTGCAGCAGTAATGCAGCCGGCTACATGGCTGCCGCAATTGCTAAAGAGGTTGTTCATTGCAGCAATGCAGTTCACAGTTGTTAGCATTCCTGCTGCAGTATTGCGGCGCGACATTGCTGCCGACTGCTGCTAATGTTGCAATCGATATTTATTGTCGACCGCATGTTTGGCATTTGGGCAGCAATATTCCAACAGCGTTTAATGGTGACATTCCATTTCTGACCGCAGCTGCACTAGCTACTAGTACTGAACGCGTCGGTGTTATTGTCAATTTCCATAGTGAAATGAACGGTAGTGCAGCTGTCGTTGGACTGTCACCTTTACACATTCATTGCCACTAAGTGCTCCGGGTTACGCTCTTAGCGCGTAGCCACGATTTCGCCGTATGTAGCGCGTAGTCGCTACGAACACTGTACCCGACAGTCGGGTTCTTGTCCCTGAATGTTTAAATAAATAAAGGCCTATTAATTAATGCAGCCAGCTGCTTGTATACTTATGGATACTTTTTTTGTTAGGAGTCATCCATTAATTACGTCACACGTTTAGGGGGTGGGAGGGGGTCAAGAAAATGTGACATGTTGTGACATGGGGGAGGGGGAAGTCACAAACATTGTGACGTCACCACTATTCATCAGTACCTGAAAATTAATTTATATTTTTTTTTATCGCTGTACATTTATATAATGAGGTTTTGGAAGCAAGCAATTTTCGTTCCTAATTGGTTTTGTGTTATAAAATTACTAATATTTCTTTTACCAAAAATATTTTTTTACTAAAAAAATAATGCCGAGTTAGTATTGCCGATTTCGTTGAAAACAAAATTGCCTAAAATTTGACGTCACACCAGTGTGACAAGGAGGGGGGGGAGGGGTCAAAAAACTTAGAAATTCGTGTGACGTAATTAATGGATGATCCCTTATTTATAAAATGAAATAAATAACAAGCTCGTTGTGTGTGTGTGTCGGCAGGCGAGCGCTACGTGTACAAGTTCGTGTGCGACCCAGAGGCCCTGTTCAGCATGGCGGCGCCGCGCGCGCGCAGCCCGCCGCCCCAGCCGCCCGGTAACCACATTATAACACACTTTTAAAAGCAGACGGTTCTCACGTTGTCGGAATTTCTTTTTGTTCTTTGTCTCGTACCCTGACTAGGAGTCTGGATCAATATTAAAATTTTATTTTCATTTTATGGGGATAATAACATTAATAACATTCGAAGTATCTATTTACGAGGTATCTATACACATGAGTGTATGTAGTTATTACCGGTGTATATGCTTGGCTCCTGTCAAACACTATGTATCTTAAAATTAGTTCATATTTCAACAAAACTTTATTTTAAGTTAAATTTAGTTAGTTTGTAGTTAGTTTTTTCGATGTAAGTGTATGGACCAAGGTCTGAAATAAATGATTTTTATTTTTTTTTATTTTTTATTTATTTAGGGAACTCTTCGACTCCGGTGGTACAGTCAACAGTAAAAATATCTATGGGTGTACAAATCATCTCAAAAATATGTAGTCCCATAACTCTTATGTCAGTGAATTATTAAGAACTATGGCCACTATGGGACATATTTTTGAGTAAGTGGTCTACACCCAAATTTTTACAGTTCACTGTACTAAATTGACTTAGGCTATTTGAATTTATTATTCTAGAAGAAGACAAAAATACGAGGTTTTTTTGCAAAACTTTTTAAATTAATACGCGGATTATAAGCAAATAATATGTCACAGAGTTTGTATGAAAGCTTTTACTTACATTTCAGGCACATACGACGTCCTAACGCAGCTATACGGCGTATACCCGCAGTGGGGCCCGCACACGACGCACGCCCCGCACGCGACGCACGCGCCGCACGCGCCCGACTACAGGCTGTGTCCGCACGAGTGCTACGACCAGTGAACCGTGTCCCACAGCGGCGCACGGCACGCACGCGACGCACGCCCCGCACGCACCCTACTACAGGCTGTGTCCGCACGAGTGCTACGACCAGTGAACCGTGTCCCACAGCGGCGCACGGCACGCACGCGACGCACGCCCCGCACGCACCCTACTACAGGCTGTGTCCGCACGAGTGCTACGACCAGTGAACCGTGTCCCACAGCGGCGCACGGCACGCACGCGACGCACGCCCCGCACGCACCCTACTACAGGCTGTGTCCGCACGAGTGCTACGACCAGTGAACTGCGCCCCACAGCGGCGCACGGCACGTGTACTGTACAGGTTGATTAACGGAAGGTGACGCTGGATTTAAATGTGTACTAAACAGTTCAGTTAGCACTAAGGCACCAGGAAATCTAGACAGGATGACAATTGAAACTTATCCAAGTGAATTTTCGTAGCATCTATCACCATACATTTTTTTTTTGCGTCTCTATCACTCTTCCATATCGCGGCAGTTGCGAATCAGCATGTTGGCTACGCCCCCTGGTGTACCTATTTGCATACTCATTCACTTATTACCTTAATTGGTATTTGTGTAACTCACGGCCCAATCATTTATAACGTCGCCGGCCGCGTCGTTACGTGACACCTCGAACCATTCAATATTTGTATAGTGCGAGCTCAGGGCAGGGTCACACCGGGGGCGCTAATCGCCATTATTTTATTTTTATTAGTCAAATAAGTAACACAGCATTACAGTAAAACCAAGGCACTGTGAAACTAAAAAAAATACAATACAAAGAAACTACAAATAAAAACAAATAAAAACCAAAGACAAATTAAACATTAGATTTGGGCGACGACGTAACAGCGTGGCTCCGTTGCGTCGTCTGACTTGGTGTAGGATTATAGGTATTAATAGTGGATCTGTGTACTAATTTCACATTAATGTGCCGTTGGAAAGTCTCCGAAATTGACAAAAACACTAATCGAATAGAAAATCGAAATTTTCCAATATTGAAATGAAAGTTCAGAAAAAAAATTCAGAAGCCGTCGGCTACTGGAAAACCACAATGTACTTATTCTAAGTTCTCGTCAAGTGAAATGTAAAATTTCTTAATAAGAAAAATAAAATTCTTTAACTCGAATTCTTTAACCCGAAAAAAATTCAGAAGCCGTCGCTCCCGACCAATTTAAATTTGAAATTTAATTCATTTAAATATAATCAAAATTCCAATAACTTACCTAATAACGACGTATGCTATGCCACTTAAAGAGGCTCCGTTTCATGGTATGTTAGTGAAGAGAGCCAGGTATTTTTTTTTTAATTTATTACGGAGCTGTTAATTATTAAACATAGACGACTTATTACTTCTTCTTCTTTCCGTGCCTTTTCCCATTATTTGGGGTCGGCCCTCCTCGTTCTCAAGCGCCAGGTCGGGCGATCCTGGGTTGTCTCTTTGTTCAACTGGGCCTCTTTCAAATCCATTGATATGGTGGACCACCACGTAGCAGGCGGACGACCTCTGCCTCTCTTATTATTCGGCAATGCAAGGGCTTTCCTCACGACATGGTCTTCGTCGCGTCTCATGATATGCCCGTACCATCTCAAGCGCGATTCTTGAATCTTGTCGGTGATGGGGGCGACCTTGTAGCTTCCTCTGATGTGTTCGTTACGTACTTTATCGAGTCTCGTAGACGACTTGTTACAATATTGTATATACATAGTAGAGCCAAGTACATCGCCGAAGCGTCTACCAAATAGTTTAGTATTATGTTACTATCTGTGAGTTCCTGTAATTGGCTTTCTGTATCCACTATAATTTCTATGGTATTGTCATAGCTGTTGGATCTCCAAATAAGTAAAATAAAAAAAAAAAATCCGGTGTAACCTACTTTAGGTACAGGCAATTTAAAAACTCGTATGAATAATTGAAAATTCCTTAGCTATTTACATAAATAATAATGTTTACCCAGCCTGCTTTAGTGTGTCTCGACCCTAACCTAAAACGGCTAATCATAGCGGTATTACCATCCCACCCGCTTTTACCCGATTGCCCCTGTATTGTTGACTTTAACCGTCTTTAACTAAATGACGCTATTATAAAAAGCTGAATCTATTTTGAACCGTAGGAACGTTGCAAAAGGATCGAATATATTCATGTGGTTATTGATTGGCAAATTAGAACGTTTTCACACTGTCCGATCCGATATCGGAAGGAAGTAAAATGTAAGAAATATGTATTTCTCTGTATTTATTTATACATTTTATTTATTTGAAATAAATATTAGTCTTATTCTTATTCTTATTCTTATTTAATAAATCATTATTACTAAAATACGGTAGACAACACAAAAAGGCGGACTTAATACCAATAGCACTCTCCTACAGCTGTTTTTGTCATAGGCGCCTTCCGACATCCGATATCGATAAATTCAGCCGTCGGAGCCGTCAGCTGTCGGACCGATAATAGTTGTTAGGACCCGACAATGTGAAAACGCTCTTACAGTAGGTACCTACCTATACAGTGTGTTTTCTGTAACAGGAGCAATAAATTAAACTGTAGGCTGTACTCCTCAAACTGACCAACATTTGTTCAGCAACTTTTGAAAATAACTCATGTTTTGATTTTTATTACACTTTAAAGTTTATTCTAAGACGCAATGTATTGCAAATTTTGTTATCTTAAAAGCGTGGCAAGTAGCGTCAAACACAGATGTCAACGTACATTGAAGGCAATATTTATTTTGTATGAAAAAGAGGAAGTATAAGGATTCATAATTTTTAAAAGTTGCTGAACAAATGTAGGTCAGTTTTAGGAGTACATCGTACATCCTTTAGTTTAATTTATTGCTCCTGTTACAGGAAGCACTCTGTATATAAATAAAATCTTAGTGTATTTGACATTTCAAGGCTATTTTAACCAAACTACGTAAACCTGCTAGATTTTTTTTCTAAATCAAATTTACTCATTATTAATATTTTCTAACAGGTGTAAAATTATTATATTGAAATCTAGTCAATAAATAAGAAATTATGTGTAAGGAAATGTAAGAATTAAGTATAATAGTAGGTATATACATTTATAGTATAGTAAGGTCTTCTTCCATGGTGTAAGAAACTACGTGTAAGGTACTCAACTTCTAGATACTTCGAAATTACGTGTTATAATTATAACACTTTCGCATTTTGCACACATATTTAATTACACAATCGGGTCTACCGCGATATAATTTCATTGTTTCAGCTAAAACGTCGGAACTTAAGGTACCTCAAAACAATATAGCGGTTTATTTGATATTTACCACTTGCGTGAAGGAAAACTTCGTGAGGAAACCTGCATACATCTGCAAAGAAATTCATAGGGGTATATGAAGACCCAATCCGCATTGGGCTAGCGTGGGGACTATAGCCCAAGCCCTCTCGCGCATGAGAGGCGGCCTGTGCTCAGCAGTGGGACATATATAGGCTGAAATGATGATGATGATGATGATGAGGATATCGCGGTAGACTCGTTTGTAATAAATTACGTGATACCATTTTTGTAAGTACAGTCACCTGCACTAATATGTTAGTCTTCGAACGCCGCAAAACTATCTGACGCTCTTATGGCTCTACATATAACATCGTGTCAGATATTTTTGCGGCCTTCGTTGTATAACATATTATTGCAGGTGACGGTACGAGACGCGTGGCAACGTGAATGCTGCTCAGTACGGTTAGCACCTGTTAGTAACTGTTAACTTCAAAATGGAGACCTAGGCTCTCTGAAACATATGGTCACGCAAATGACTTAAACCGTTAAATTAGTTTTATTTTAGATACCTACTTTATTTCATGAGATTTTTGTATATATTACATACCTATCACTGCTTCGCAATCAATTGTGGAACGGTAATAAGTAGTTGTTTTACAAGGAGGCAAACTTGTTGTTTAACCGCTCGTGCTGATGTTCCAAAGCACGAGGGTTAAACAAAATTTGCCCCCGAGTGAAACACAAAATTTTTCATCACACCAACCCAAAGCAAATATTAAAATTATTAAATGTAAAATATCAAACAAAATCAAAGCCAAATGAATGTTATTAAATATTTATCATATCATCCAAAATCATCATTTAAGTCATTTCTACCAGCAAACATCTCAAAATTTGCATTTGATTACTTTGCCTCACAAGTGAATAAAATGCAACTTTGCTAACAGTTTTTCAAGTGCAAAGTAAGCCTTTCCGAGATGGTGTGGTGAAAAAAATGTTTTTTAGTAAATCTCTCTTCGCTAGTCTTCAAGACACAAGATGTATTTATTATACGCTAGTCGGTAGTGTAGAGTAAAAATTGATCTCAAATCTGATGTAAGCATAACTGTAAGTATTCTAGTATAAGTCATTGTAAATTGTAGTAGCAATATACTTACTTAGTTATAGCAAGTTATAGCTATAAGCAGATCTTTAAAAAATACTTCTTTAAAGGCTTGCTACACGGTCGCCGACAAGCCCCCAGACCGCGTGGCCTTGGCCGGTCCCGGACCGTGTAGACAGTTGTTACCAACAAAATTTGACCAAAACTGACCAAGGACAGACCAAGGTCAGACGGTTAGAAGGCTTGTCGGCGACCGTGTAGCAAGCCTTTTAAAGGCTTGCTACACGGTCGCCGACAAGCCCCCAGACCGCGTGGCCTTGGCCGGTCCCGGACCGTGTAGACAGTTGTTACCAACAAAATTTCACCAAAACTGACCAAGGACAGACCAAGGTCAGACGGTTAGAAGGCTTGTCGGCGACCGTGTAGCAAGCCTTAGACTTAAGATTTTTTTTTTCTAATATTTCTTGTAGGTATATCGCAATTGTTTTCCGATGCTTAATTAAGGCAAATTTATACTTCGCCTATTTATAGTTTATCATAGACTATCGGCGCGATTCGGGAAATGAATTAGAGATTCCCTAGATATGAAATAGTAAAGATATGTGACGTTCCACGGAAAAAGGTACCATTGCCCCGGCTAAATATTGGAGCGGCGTTAATAAAAAAGCGTAAGCGCCAGCCGCCATAAGGTACCTTTTGCCGTGGAACGTCACATATCTTTACTATTTCATATCTAGTGAATCTCTAAATCATTTCCCGAATCGCGCCATAGGAATCCCCTAGACCGAGTTTAGAGCAATTATTTCATGCAACCGATGATGCCAAAAATGCGGGGGTGCGCGGGACGAGGTGAGCGAAGTCCCGTGCCGTGATTGGTCCGTTCAAAGACACGGACGTCACACAAAGACACTTTCGACTCGAACATGGAGTAAAATTACCGTATGCGTGGCAGAGGGGGTAGCGCGACTATGCTAAGTCTGGAGGATGTTTTGTCTGTGTTGTTCATAAACCATAAACTTTCAAATTTAAATAAAAAAGGCATCCTTGTGAAGCCATTAGATTAGATTTTTGATCATTCTGAAATAACGGGCTTAAAAAATAATCGGATGATAGAAAATCTGGCAAGTGAGATATCGGAATAAATGTTTTGATGCCTCTGTTTCACACAAACTCTCAACTTTGAAAAAGGGTCAAATTGTTTGAAAATATATACTTAAGTGACCTATTTTGATTGCTTTTAACGCTTCTTATTATGAGTATAGAAGACAAGTGTACATGTCTGTATTTTAATATTGTTAATTTGGTAATAGTTATATAATGCTTTAGAATATAAGCAAGAAAAGCAATCTCGTAAATAAATACAATACCACAATCAGAGCTGGTTTCATTATCTGGCTGTATATAGGCACAGAATAAATAATAGTACTACAGTACAGAACGGACACTTCCTACAAAACCGACGTTTGACAGCGATTCAGGGTCGAAGGGTCAGTTTGAGGAGTACAGCCTACAGTTTAATTTATTGCTCCTGTTACAGAAAACACATTGTATAAACTAAGTGACAATGTTTTTTTTCGAATAACTTAAAAAAACATGGCTTTTAGAAAAAAACGGGAATTTTCCGGATTTCTCAACCCTACACGCCACGACTATCGTGCGCAGCGCGACATCTTCAACCTTGTCCGAATGCACGAACGTTGATATCGTTGAACGTTGACGACCGGTCTGGCCTAGTGGGTAGTGACCCTGCCTATGAAGCCGATGGTCCCGGGTTCGAATCCTGGTAAGGGCATTTATTTGTATGATGATACAGATATTTGTTCCTGAGTCATGGTTGTTTTCTATGTATTTAAGTATTTAAATATTATATATATCGTTGTCTGAGTACCCACAACACAAGCCTTCTTGAGCTTACCGTGGGGCTTAGTCAATTTGTGTAAAAAAAAAATGTACCTATAATATTTTTATATTGGTAGGGTAAAATTGACAAATAAAAAACCATAATAAACACAACAATACTTATATTTACGGATACTCGCTTATGTACAAAACTTAAACTTCCATGTAACATACAATAATTTATTCTACAAAACAACATCTAAACTTTCACGATTGTTGCACTACAAGTTTGGTTAACTAAGGTTTAACATTGCCCAGATTACTTTCGCCATTTTAAAATACATTACATTTACCATTCCAGTAACCCGGGGTTAGCCGGTCAAACCTGGCGTTACCATGGTTACCAGTATAATTTGATACTAGGTTAAAGGTTTAACCGCTTAGTCCCGGGTTAGTGCAATGGTGCAAGTGGGCCTTAAACATGTATGTACCATCGCCCACACTGTTAACTGTCCATCCATCGGTGGACCTTATTACAAAAGGCATAAGGTCCCCCGAGTTTGTACAAACAATAAATTTATACGGCTGTGTGTGACGCACTTTATGTAATAACATCATTTTAACTAATACTTTCAAACAATAAATAATTTGTATTGTATTGTAAAGCATATGAATAAGCTGGGCAAAGTTACATAATTGGGCAAAGTTAAAACCCTATTTTAGTTTTTTTTAATAACGGTCTGTGGTCTCATCCGCTACTATTACTACGTACTGGCTGTGCAATATCGTTTAATAAGCTAACTGAGGTAAGCTTAATACTTCAAAGCATGTGCATGTGTGATCGTACTCACTCAACTCACGCTACACCACTCACATTACATAACAATAAGGAATTATATGTTTTAGAATGGACTTCCCGATGATTGGCATTTAAAAGTAGAGTAGAAACGTCACCAATAAGGCTGCAAGTGCCAAACAAGGGGAGGTGCCGACAACAGGGTAGGTCATGCTACAAGCTTGCTCAAGTATATAGACGCGTCAAAACACATACAAAATTTTCACTAATATAGATAAAACGCTCAAAAACAATATAAAGTTTGTGTAATATCAGTATTGCACGGCAGGCCTTCGACATAGTCTTAATTGAGTTTATTTTGGTTCATGCAACTTTGCCCATTTCAACTTTAATAATTACATTAATTATTAAATTAATTACAATAATTCACAAATTTCCTTTACTCAAAATTGTATTATTTAAATAAATAAATAAATATTATAAGGACATTTTTATACAAATTGACTAAGCCCCACGGTAAGCTCAATATAATTTATATAATATCTATTTATTTTTTTATTTAGTTAAACTGAATATAACAAACAAATGGCGGACTTAATGCCGGAAGACATTATCTCTACCAGTCAACCATGGCATCGTCCGGATGTATTTTAAATTCATTTGACGCGATATAATCCGTTTTCATAGTTTTATTTCATGATTTATAAATAAATAAAATAAATATTATGAATAATATAGGACATTATTACACAAATTGACTGAGTCCCACAGTAAGCTCACTAAGGCTTGTGTTGTGGGTAGGTACTTAGTTTAAATAATCTCCAAATATAGAGATTGTAACTGAGACTGATTGTAGAACTAACCTCTCGATTGAAAAATAAACTGTTTTTTTTTTTTAAGACAACTTAAATAATTTTGTGTAATTTGAGTATGGGCAAAGTTAGTGCTGAAGCATACTTTACTAAATTTTAATTAATTACAATATCCTATTAGATAAGCACTTAAACTAAGACGATGTCGATTTAATATAACATTTGATAAATTGACACATATACATGTACATCATTCTTACATAATAATCGCTTATTCGTGTAAAAAGACATACATACATTTATAGTTTAAAACGTTATACAGGGTGTCACAAAATGATTTTCATTAAATTAGGCAAATTTAATAAGATATTAAATTTACAACACGCGCCTTTTTATATTTTGCGTCAATATGTTGAAAATTAATAGATTTAGGCTACCTATCGATACAATATTCCGACAACCTGTATAAAATTTAATATTTTATTTTAAACTTTCGCGTTTTGAACACATATTAACTCACATTTATAGACGGGTCTAACGCGAATTTTATTCAATTACCTTGATTTACCGACGTTTCGACACAGGTTTCAATGGTCGTGGTCGCCGCTGACTGATGTCCCAGCAAAATGTCAAAACAGAGATTTGTGCAACTACCCGACGAAAAGTGTATGGAAAAGGTAATTGAATAAAATTCGCGTTAGACCCGTCTATAAATGTGAGTTAATAAACCTGTATAAAGCCTATACAGGGTGATTCATGAGACGTGAGCAGGACTAATCCTGCACACTCAGTAACTGATAATTGATCGATCACCGTCGTATTTAGGTGAAACAACCACACTTTTTCCTATTTTTTAACTTTTTGGTGAGGACAAATTTAATTCCCTTCAATCATGGTCACCCTACAAGACCTAATTAATAAACATAAAACCTCTTTTACGAAGAAAATAAAATGTCAAACCTTAGTGAGATACGAGTTTTCAAAAGTAACCAGACCGTGATGACAGTGATGACATTCAATTTGACACAATTGACACAGAATATCGATAGTTTAGTATTCTAATGTTAGGGTGACCATCCATGTCGTAAATAAATTAATAACTTTTTTTTTCAACACGACTAGGAAATTAACGTTAACATCACTAATACTGATAGGAAACAGTTGCTTATAATTTACGAAATGCGCAGTGTTAGTCCTGCTCACGTCTCCTGAATCACCCTGTATATTAATATCCCTTATGTTTGTGCTATTTTATTGTCACCTTCAGTCTGTATAACAAACACTATGGGCCCGTATTACTGAGTACAGTCAATCAGCGTTTCTTTTATTATTTGCCATTTTATATATTGTGACCTTTTTTACCACTTTTGTGTTATTTCTAGTCAGGATCGCGAGCCCTTTTCATCCTTATAGGAGAAAAAAGTGTCCATACATTTTTCAAACTTTCCTTTTTGTTACCGCCATACAAAGTGTATGGGAAATGGTAACACAATAGGAATAAAACTCTGGGACATTTTTTTATCCCATTACTGCAGGGGTCGGACAAAAAGTGCGGATGACGTAAAAATGACGTAATCTTGCACACAGGATGATGTTTGAGTTTGTATTTAAACTTCCGTGTGACATGTAGTAACAAAGTAGTATTAATGAAGTAACAAAATAATCGTAAATAAATCCATGGAATTAATAATACAGGTGGTAGGGTGATGTAGTGAATAAAATAAATTTCACGAATAAATGTCTTTTAATATTGCTTACCTTCGTTGGTATATCTTGATTACAGCAAGAGCAGTATACGTGTTTGCCACATGCCTCCAAAAACGGAAAATTGCCACAATATTCGAGTAAAGATGACATTTTAGAGCGTTTTCTTATACATTAGTAAATATAAATTTTAGCTAAATATAATCGTGAAGATACAATAGCTAAACAATAACGAAGTCAATTTATTGTTCATCTGGTTGACAATGTGTCAGTCAAAAACGTACTTACTCATTTCAAGTGGCGATATCGTTTAATAAAGAGGTTGATAAATGATAAGTGATAACTGTTTATGAAAATCAAAAATACTATTTGAAATCATCCTATAAGTGGTATGACGTCATCCGCACTTTTTGTACGACCCCTGCCCATTAGGATCGAAAGAGCTCGTGATTCTGAGTAGAAATAATACAAATGTGGCAAAAAAGGTCACAATATGGAAAAATGGCAAAAAATAAAAGAAAAGCATATATTTTGGCGTTGACTGTTTAAACAATATTTGATGCATGAGTGTGATGTGCGCTAAAGCTCTTTACAAAATAAACATCTAGCAATAAACTTTGAGAGTATTTAAGCATAACAGTCAACAGTTAAAACACTTAACACCATTAACAGACAAAATATAGGTAGGTGCCTATGATCAACACGGTTAAGTGCCTTTTTAGAAACCCTTATAGTTTCGCCATGTCCGTCTGTCTGTCCGTCTGTCCGAGGCTTTGCTCCGTGATCGTTAGTGCTAGAAAACTGCAATGTGGCATGGATACATTAATCATCCATTGCGACAGAACGGTAAAATAAAAACTATAAAAAAATAATAGCTCCGAAAGAAATAAAATATATCCCCCCCCCCCCCCCTTCTAACTTTTGAGCCATGGGTCCAAAAAATATTAAAAAAATCGTGAATCAAAAACTTAATATTTATTTAAGTATTAAGCTTTTGTTTCACGTTTCATTTATAAATATTAAACTTTTGTTTCACGAAACAAAATATTTAATATTTATTTAAGTATTTCCTTTCAATTAAAACTATAGCGAACATGATCGGTCCCGTCGTTTTTGAGTTATTGCAAAAAATCTTCTCTTCTTAGTACCTAAACAGACATACAAAGCGCTGCAAAGGTACTCCCTTATGCTTGTGATGTACATGATACTTACTAATAGCCCCCGTTTAGCCTATTTTGACAGAATGGTGACGACGAAACCCTACACTGAGCATGGCCCGACATGCTCTTGGCCGATTTTTCATGATATTGGGAGCAGAAAACTTGAAGACTTCAGATGCAGACAATTGGCTACTTTCCTACTAGTCAAATCAGCTTCTTTTTTAGAGCTGTCAAAACGATTTGCTACTATGGAATTTATATGAAAACGAGTATAGTGACGTCACGGTCAATTCACCTACTTTTTATATTTCAATCCGATTAAATAAAAATTGTGGTTAAAAATACCAGGCCCCAATCTCACCACGGCTACAATTGTCAGTGACATATGTCGAGCGACAATTGTCAAGCGACAGGTGACATATTACAATTTAATAAAATATTTTCTATAGAAATACTTACAAACAGACAGACATTTTGCTACAATTGTATGTATTACAATTATGTTGTGAAACAAGAATTATTTTTCTAGTCGACATATTTGTAGAATTGTCGTGTTTCTTGTGACAATTGTCATAACCTTCTGGGCGAGCTCGCTCCATCGTAGGCCACGTCTACGCCTCGGCTAGTCTGTGGCCATGAGTAAGCCCATTCATAATAAAAAAAATATATATATATATATATATCTGTTTTTTCCGATATAATAAAGTTTTTTTTAATAATACAATGATGGTGGCAAACAGGAATACGGCCTGCCCGATGGTAAGTGGTAATCGTAACCCATGGATGCCTGTGACGTCAGCAACAGTGATGTTTTACAATTGTCGCACCTGACACCGTGGTGAAATTGGGGCCTGCTATCTATGTTTTGTAGCGATGCTACATATTTGCCTAGGATAAATACATGCTTTTCCATACAAGATAACCGGTACAACATGACTGTCGCATTTCCAACAAAATAACATACACCAGAGTATGACACTTATGTAAAACTATAATGTACCTTCTCAGCTGTAGGTTGTTTAGCATATCCTGCCTCCTGGTTAGCTGGTTTCGAAGAAACAAGTCTAAAGAGTATGCCACTTGAACGGAACTTGTCACCCAAATTGCGCGGAGGTCGTTGAACCAAACCTGGCTTCATGCATATCAAAATGATCCTCCTAGTCTACCTAAACTGCTCAAATAGGTCACTTCCTAATTTAATTAGTATTTTAGAATCATTTTCGGAATTTTTATGAAACATAAATAAGGTTGAAATTTTGACAGGAGAACTGTCAGAGAGTAGACTATGCGTTTAGTTACCGCATCGGAAAGAAGGTATTCTGAATGAAACAAGGTAGAAAACGTACGATAAAAATATAATTATTAGTAATTATTATTAACCACTTAAAATAATACAAGTATTAAGGAACATTGATATTTTTTCGAGAGTCATATGATTTGGAAAAGGTTTAAGTTGGTTTGACGTTTGATGCGTCGATATGGATCGAAACGGAGGGCTGGGGATTTTTCTAGAATCGACAATGGATGGAGGGTTGGTACTGGGGCACGCTAGCATTTATACAGCTCCTAATTGAATATCGAAATAAACCGCCTCGCCCCCTTCCGCCGCCTGCCCTGGCCGGTGGAAGATTGGGATATATGTAAAGTGCGCCGTGTGTGTGTGTGTTGTGCGCGAAAAGCATGCTTGCGCTCGCCGGCGGCACGGAAAGCACTCGGTGGGCTACGCCCTTTTCGCGCACAACACACACACACACGGCGCACTTTACATATATCCCAATCTTCCACCGGCCAGGGCAGGCGGCGGAAGGGGGCGAGGCGGTTTATTTCGATATTCAATTAGGAGCTGTATAAATGCTAGCGTGCCCCAGTACCAACCCTCCATCCATTGTCGATTCTAGAAAAATCCCCAGCCCTCCGTTTCGATCCATATCGACGCATCAAACGTCAAACCAACTTAAACCTTTTCCAAATCATATGACTCTCGAAAAAATATCAATGTTCCTTAATACTTGTATTATTTTAAGTGGTTAATAATAATTACTAATAATTATATTTTTATCGTACGTTTTCTACCTTGTTTCATTCAGAATACCTTCTTTCCGATGCGGTAACTAAACGCATAGTCTACTCTCTGACAGTTCTCCTGTCAAAATTTCAACCTTATTTATGTTTCATAAAAATTCCGAAAATGATTCTAAAATACTAATTAAATTAGGAAGTGACCTATTTGAGCAGTTTAGGTAGACTAGGAGGATCATTTTGATATGCATGAAGCCAGGTTTGGTTCAACGACCTCCGCGCAATTTGGGTGACAAGTTCCGTTCAAGTGGCATACTCTTTAGACTTGTTTCTTCGAAACCAGCTAACCAGGAGGCAGGATATGCTAAACAACCTACAGCTGAGAAGGTACATTATAGTTTTACATAAGTGTCATACTCTGGTGTATGTTATTTTGTTGGAAATGCGACAGTCATGTTGTACCGGTTATCTTGTATGGAAAAGCATGTATTTATCCTAGGCAAATATGTAGCATCGCTACAGTTTTTCTAATAATAATCTGGTGTTTTATTTCGTGCAGTGTGAAATAATTTATTTTACGTAGGAAAGTACCCAACGATACCGTATCCCTGAGGCCAAGCGCGCACCACGATTTTAATTTTTGCGACACGATTTTAGAATCGCGCTCTAATATAACGCAGAAAATTCACTGCGCGCACAGCGATGAAAAAGTCGACGATTTGTTCAATCTCAACATGGCTTTCGTACCAGTCGCTTGTCGTGAAAAGTGTCTTCAATATGCAATCGCTGTATGACTTTGAGTATTTATACCACAAAGGTGATCTCCTTCTATTTCCATAATTAAACGGTCAACATCTAGCGTCTCATCTTGTGACTCCATTGGAAAAACAGGTTCCGATATGTTGACGCTTGGAGAGCGAAAAGCCGACTGAGGTCCACGGTGCGATTTTACTATCGCAGTGCGCGCGGGGCCATACAACTCCGTATGCTGCAATTCACTTTGCGACAATCGCGTCGCGAGCGGTCGCGGAAAAATATTATGTGACAAATCACAATTTTAAAATCGCTGCGATTTTTGCTGTCGTATATGCGCGCACTGACATATAAAGGGCTACTGCAGCGTGAGCGCGAGCTCTCGGAGGGTGGTCTTGATCTTGTCGTAGGTCGCGAAGGAGATGCCGACGGCGACGGGGCCCTTCACCCAGTTCATGCTGAGCCCCTTGAAGAAGCCGCGCCAGCCCTCCGCTCTGTCAACAAAGTTCGTCGTCGTAAATTTAAGAGTTGGACTCTTGTCGGTGTAGCTCTCTCCATTTGACTCTACTCAACAAAGTTATTTTTCATAAATAAATATAATCGGCTAATTTTGTCCCGGTTGCCGTCGAGACGGCGGGGCCTTGGTGTGCCAAGGCCAATGCCTTTATTAAGGATATAGGACGCCGTTTAAGGCATAGGGGCTGCGACCCTCGCTCTGGTTCTTTCCTTATCCAACATACGAGTACATCACTGTCCATTCAGCTGGGTAATGCCGCCAGTATTTTTGGCACATTTGATCCGGGAGATAATCAGAGTGGGGGGTAATATTTTATTTGTTAAGTTAGTTTTACTCATTCTTAGGTTTATTTTGGTTTATAATTTGTATGTTTAATCAATTTGTTAATATATACAGCGTGTGGGTGTTTCTGTAGGGGTAGGAGCCGTCTGGTCGCCTAGGGGCGGTCTGCATGCGCCGGCGCACTATGTCGAGCGGGTAGGAGGCGGTCTGGCCTAGTATTCCTCACCTGTACACATCTCTGATGGCACTGGATATGTTTCTGTAGGGGTAGGAGCCGTCTGGTCACCTAGGGGCGGTCTGCATGCGCCGGCGCACTATGTCGAGCGAGTAGGAGGCGGTCTGGCCTAGTGTCCCTCACCTGTACACATCTCTGATGGCACTGGATATGTTTCTGTAGGGGTAGGAGCCGTCTGGTCGCCTAGGGGCGGTCTGCATGCGCCGGCGCACTATGTCGAGCGAGTAGGAGGCGGTCTGGCCTAGTGTCCCTCACCTGTACACATCTCTGATGGCACTGGATATGTTTCTGTAGGGGTGGGTAGGAGCCGTCTGGTCGCCTAGGGGCGGTCTGCATGCGCCGGCGCACTATGTCGAGCGGGTAGGAGGCGGTCTGGCCTAGTATTCCTCACCTGTACACATCTCTGATGGCACTGGATATGTTTCTGTAGGGGTAGGAGCCGTCTGGTCACCTAGGGGCGGTCTGCATGCGCCGGCGCACTATGTCGAGCGAGTAGGACGCGGTCTGGCCTAGTGTCCCTCACCTGTACACATCTCTGATGGCACTGGATATGTTTCTGTAGGGGTAGGAGCCGTCTGGTCGCCTAGGGGCGGTCTGCATGCGCCGGCGCACTATGTCGAGCGAGTAGGAGGCGGTCTGGCCTAGTGTTCCTCACCTGTACACATCTCTGATGGCACTGGATATGTTTCTGTAGGGGTACGAGCCGTCTGGTCGCCTAGGGGCGGTCTGCATGCGCCGGCGCACTATGTCGAGCGGGTAGGAGGCGGTCTGGCCTAGTGTCCCTCACCTGAACACATCTCTGATGGCACTGGATATGTTTCTGTAGGGGTAGGACCCGTCTGGTCGCCTAGGGGCGGTCTGCATGCGCCGGCGCACTATGTCGAGCGAGTAGGAGGCGGTCTGGCCTAGTGTCCCTCACCTGTACACATCTCTGATGGCACTGGATATGTTTCTGTAGGGGTAGGAGCCGTCTGGTCGCCTAGGGGCGGTCTGCATGCGCCGGCGCACTATGTCGAGCGGGTAGGAGGCGGTCTGGCCTAGTGTCCCTCACCTGAACACATCTCTGATGGCACTGGATATGTTTCTGTAGGGGTAGGACCCGTCTGGTCGCCTAGGGGCGGTCTGCATGCGCCGGCGCACTATGTCGAGCGAGTAGGAGGCGGTCTGGCCTAGTGTCCCTCACCTGTACACATCTCTGATGGCACTGGATATGTTTCTGTAGGGGTAGGAGCCGTCTGGTCGCCTAGGGGCGGTCTGCATGCGCCGGCGCACTATGTCGAGCGGGTAGGAGGCGGTCTGGCCGAGCGCGCCGGCCGCGCCTCCGAACGCCACGTTTAAAACGCTGCTCTGCTGCTTGCCTGAGTATTCTGGGAACAAACAGTCAGTTTTGTGACGGTATTTGGTCTCGGCTCTCTTGACGAACCAGGGGACTGCTCGGCAGCCTTAGCTTCGAATATGGAATATATGCATAGGTGGCATCACTAGCACATACAGTAAACAAACCTCATTGACATCATCAATGACACATCATATCGTATAAGTTACTCTATGGTTTACTAAGCAAATTAGTGCTGCACTCTGGCGGCAGATTATTGCAGTAATACTCCCTATTGGCAGGCTTTAGCTTCTACAAAAGCAACTCTGATCTGACATGCAAAGAAGGAGAGAAACGAAGCCTTATTGAGATCAGTCCGGTTTTTTCACGCGGTGTTTTCCGTTAGCGAAAAGCGATTGGTAAAAATCAAATGACATTTCGTTCATACTCGTATGTCCCAAGAAACTATTTGGTACAAACCGGTAAGATACATAACTGAAAAAAAATATTTCGCCTGCTGCGCAGCATATATACACCGTGTTTTTTTTTTTCCGTTAATTTCAAGGGTGCATTCCTGAGCTTAAATCAAGTAACTTCCTCAAAGACACCGATATTCTAATTAACTCCATTTTGGAGATAATCAATATTTTATTTTTTTCCTTTAAGGCCTCTACAAGCGTGTACACTTGCCTTAGGGCCGGTTTACATATTGATTAGTGTTTAGAATGAGTTCATACATTTGCTACTAAACTTAAGTACAATCTCGGTCGATCGATGTTCGAAATGACATTGATGTTACAGATTTCAATTGTTTGCTTATTGAGTTAAATGTAATGCCCTTGTTACAACAACGCTACATGCTACATTTAATTACTTTTTAAACCTATTTTTTTAATTTTCAAAAAAATATTTTTTTGAAAATTAACTATGCCATTTAGTTCTCTTAAACGTACTTAACCATACCCCGAAGTTAACGGAATTCAATAAAAACACGGTGTATAATCTTTTGATTCATACTCATACTTATTCTCTTAACTTTCCGATGTCTACAGGAAAGACGCGTAAGAGTTAAACATAAAATACAACGCGTATGTCCGACAGTCCGTATGTGCTAAACTCACCGAAGTATGTCCTCTTGAGCGTGTCGTATGTGAAGAAGGAGACCCCCGCGTACGGCACCACGCCCAGCACCGTCGCCGGGTAGCCCCTGCAACCACATCCATTACGTCAGCCGATACCACACACATATACGCAGGGCACCACTCCCAGCACGGTCGCGGGGTAGCCCCTGCAACCACATCCATTACGTCAGCCGGTACCACACACATATACGCAGGGCACCACTCCCAGCACGGTCGCGGGGTAGCCCCTGCAACCACATCCATTACGTCAGCCGGTACCACACACATATACGCAGGGCACCACTCCCAGCACCGTCGCCGGGTAGCCCCTGCAACCACATCCATTACGTCAGCCGGTACCACACACATATACGCAGGGCACTACTCCCAGCACCGTCGCCGGGTAGCCCCTGCAACCACATCCATTACGTCAGCCGATACCACACACATATACGCAGGGCACCACTCCCAGCACGGTCGCGGGGTAGCCCCTGCAACCACATCCATTACGTCAGCCGGTACCACACACATATACGCAGGGCACCACTCCCAGCAAGGTCGCGGGGTAGCCCCTGCAACCACATCCATTACGTCAGCCGATACCACACACATATACGCAGGGCACTACTCCCAGCAAGGTCGCGGGGTAGCCCCTGCAACCACATCCATTACGTCAGCCGGTACCACACACATATACGCAGGGCACTACTCCCAGCAAGGTCGCGGGGTAGCCCCTGCAACCACATCCATTACGTCAGCCGATACCACACACATATACGCAGGGCACCACTCCCAGCAAGGTCGCGGGTAGCCCCTGCAACCACATCCATTACGTCAGCCGATACCACACACATATACGCAGGGCACCACGCCCAGCACCGTCGCCGGGTAGCCCCTGCAACCACATCCATTACGTCAGCCGGTACCACACACATATACGTAGGGCACCACTCCCAGCACGGTCGCCGGGTAGCCCCTGCAACCACATCCATTACGTCAGCCGATACCACACACATATACGTAGGGCACCACTCCCAGCACGGTCGCCGGGTAGCCCCTGCAACCACATCCATTACGTCACCCGATACCACACACATATACGTAGGGCACCACTCCCAGCACGGTCGCGGGGTAGCCCCTGCAACCACATCCATTACGTCAGCCGATACCACACACATATACGTAGGGCACCATGTGATGTTTACCAGTCATTACTTATACATTCAACATGTTGTTATCGTTTGTGTCGATGTAAGCTTCAATGTTATAACTGTTGGTGAGCCTTTAAATAAAATAAAATAAAAAACCACATTCCTTACTGATAACCAATTATGTGGTTTCCTCGAACGCTGCCCTAAGGTCGGTGTCAATTGTGACACGACGATTGGCGCGACTCGGACTGGGAGAAGCGGACCGCCGCCCGCCATGGCTGCGTCGGAGTGTGATTTACTTGAAGCTACGCCTGTTTCTTCCGTGTTTATGTATTAAATCCTTTATTTAATGATGTATGGTGTTTTCTCTCCTAACATTACATCAGCCGGTACCACAGACATAAGTTTTTGGTAAAAAAAATATTTTTGGTACAAGCTTTTATGTATGTACTTTTTTTTCCACAGGCAACTAATACTCATCGAGACAATTCTAAGAACCCCAAACACAATTAGGTTTCGTTGTTTTATCACAGAGTTCCTATGGCCACCTCCGGTCACTATCATCAGATCAGCTCGAAGACACCATAATATTGCACTGTCACCCTTACGTATGAATGCAAAATTTCAGCTCAATCGGAAACCGGGAAGTGGATCAAATTTTACTTGCAAGATTTGATTACACACAGACAACGGTCAGGTGAAACTAAATAAAATAAGTAATATAGGGTCATTGCGCTAGTTTTCGTCCACTTGACGAAATTAGAATATAAACATTCATTGCTGCACAAATTTGGACTTATTGCAGTCCTTAATATCTAAACAATGTATCTATCTACATAAAAAGTATATTTCGCAAGTAGCAAATTATAAATGAATTGTATTGTTTATTAATCCGTCAAGTGGACGGAAACTGACACCGGACGGTAAACTGGCGCAATCACCCTACGCCGGCAACACACACTTTGCCACTAAAAAAAGGCGTGACACTCAAATGTTCTATGGTAGATCAACCCTTAGCACCTACATTTTTAAAATTTGACACCGTTTTCTACAGAAATGGCTCGCCAAACTATAAAAAGACAGTAAAAACTAAATAAGCTGATGGCTGGATTACTATGAGAATAAGCGGTGTCGCCAACACGCACTCTCTGTCTCCCTCTGACGTATGTCTGTCTCACTCACCGGTACAGCGTCCGCAGCCCCTGCTGAGTGGCCACCTTACGGAACACGTCGGCGATGGTGGGGTATGTGGACGCGCTGGTGACCGCCATGCGAGCCCGCGCCAGGTCGAGAGGGTAGGTGGCTGATAGTATCGCGTCGCTCTGCGTATGTCTGTCTCGCTCACCGGTACAGCGTCCGCAGCCCCTGCTGAGTGGCCACCTTACGGAACACGTCGGCGATGGTGGGGTATGTGGACGCGCTGGTGACCGCCATGCGAGCCCGCGCCAAGTTGAGAGGGTAGGTGGCTGATAGTGTCGCCTCGCTCTGCGTATGTCTGTCTCGCTCACCGGTACAGCGTCCGCAGCCCCTCCTGAGTGGCCACCTTACGGAACACGTCGGCGATGGTGGGGTATGTGGACGCGCTGGTGACCGCCATGCGAGCCCGCGCCAGGTCGAGAGGGTAGGTGGCTGATAGTATCGCGTCGCTCTGCGTATGTCTGTCTCGCTCACCGGTACAGCGTCCGCAGCCCCTCCTGAGTGGCCACCTTACGGAACACGTCGGCGATGGTGGGGTATGTGGACGCGCTGGTGACCGCCATGCGAGCTCGCGCCAGGTCGAGAGGATAGGTGGCTGATAGTGTCGTCTCGCTCTGCGTATGTCTGTCTCGCTCACCGGTACAGCGTCCGCAGCCCCTCCTGAGTGGCCACCTTACGGAACACGTCGGCGATGGTGGGGTATGTGGACGCGCTGGTGACCGCCATGCGAGCCCGCGCCAGGTCGAGAGGGTAGGTGGCCGACTGTGACGTCACGCCGGCTAGCGAGCCCGCTACCAGGTGCCGGACTTTGTGTTGCCTGCAAGTAACACAATTACTTGCTTGAAAATAAACTATACATATGTGGCTTTCCATCAGACAAGGGTCCTTATGTGCAAAAAACCGGCCAAGTGCGAATCGGACTCGCGTTTTTAGGGTTCCGTACATAAGTCCGACTCACGCTTGACTGCACATTTCTAATAGGTTTTCCTGTCATCTACAGGTAAGGAACTATTTTGTGTATTTTTTTCATAATTTTAGACCCAGCAGTTTTGGAGTTAAAGGGGGGGGTGGTAATTTTTTGGCTATTTTCTTAAATAACTTCGAACCTATGTATTTTAAAATTATAAAAAAACATGTCCATCTTTGGGTCACTAATTTACATATGTGTATCAAATTTCAACTTAATTGGTCCAGTAGTTTACGAGAAAATAGGCTGTGACAGACGGACAGACAGATAGACGCACGAGTGATCCTATAAGGGTTCCGTTTTTTTCCTTTTGAGGTACGGAACCCTAATAAGGACCTTTCTAACAGAATTTCTGTTGGAATTTCAGATAAAAAGGACCTTAAGGGCCCTTGTGTCCTTATGCTTCACTATAGAAGTATGGAAAGCCACATACGTATTCAAATTAGCCTATCAACTCTAACAACACTCACCTTGAAATTTAATATTTTATGTAGAAAATAGAAACATATCAAACTGATACAATGGTGGACCGTTTGAAGGCCTGCCATGGATTTGTTTGTGCTAACTATTGCACATATTACTTAAATAATGTAGTGCATAAAATAATATACAGGGTGACATTTGAGTCGTGATCAGTAATATGTTTTTCTAACTCCATAAACAACGAGCAATTTAATGCCCCTACTCTTACTAAAATCACACAAGATTTTTTTTTGTTTATTTTTTGTCGTTTATTTTACTTTGAAAAGTGGCAAAGTGGTATTCAAACAGCTTTGTAAGATATTTCAAATGAAAAATTAAGTCAATTTTATTTCTAACTGGGACAAACATAGGAGAGGCCTATGTCCAGCCATAGGAGAGGCCTATGTCCAGCAGTGGATGAGAGTAGGCTGATGATGAACTGGGACAAATGACAAAATTGATGTCATAACAGGAAAGTCAACCCGTAGCGCCCGGGTCCAATGCTCATTTGCGGTAAATTATGTAGCAGCGTGCGGTGACTCGCGCCATTCTAGCGCTGCTGCCATAATGATGCGATTTCGTCAGTTTGGACACTTTGTTGCACTTCTATACTATAATATGTATGTATATGTAGCATGTCTTCTCTGCGCGCAATGTGGCCTGCCCATTGCCACTTCAGCTTGCTAATCCGGTGAGCTATGTCGGTGACTTTAGTTCGTCTACGGATCTCCTCATTTCTGATTCGATCACGCAGAGAAACTCCGAGCATAGCCCTCTCTATAGCACATTGCGCGCAGAGAAGATGGCCGATGGGGTCGAAAAGTGCTCGAGTGGAGACCACGGACTAGCAAACGCAGCGTAGGACGTCCACCCACAAGATGGACGGACGACCTTGTTAAAGCCGCCGGAAGACGCTGGATGCGGGTGGCTTCCAACCGGTACGAATGGAGGTCCAAGGGGGAGGCCTATGTTCAGCAGTGGACGTCTTATGGCTGAGATGATGATGATGATGATGATGTAGCATGTAGCTGTTACAAAGACTAAACGCCTGACCACAACGAATAGCAATGCCACTCGAACTGACATTGCTGATATTTCACGGCAGGCAGGCGCTTATAAATATTATATACAGGGTCATTTTTGGACCGTTAGCCATATTGTGCGAGGCGATTAGGTAGGCCATACTGAACAACTTTTTCTATAGGACCAACTCCGAAATCACAAAAATTTTTTGACATTTTGGTCGAGTGGATGTCGTTGTTTTCTATGGGAAGGTCAAATTTTTTTTTGGGATTTCGGGGTTGGCCCATAGTTAAAATTGTTCAGTATTACCTACCTAATCACCTCGCACAATATGGCTAATGGCTCCTCTACACGATGTGCCAACGTCGGCTAATCCAAGGGACGCAGCTATGCGGTAGAATGAGATAGCAATATCACTTGCTCCCTCTAACGCATAAATGCGTCCCTTGGATTGGCCGACGTTGACGCATCGTGTAGAGGAGCCATAACGGTCCAAAAATGACCCTGTATACTCACTTGGCCATAGCAGGAGTGTCGACCCCTAGCACCCGTTTCCATTGCTCGTGCGCGGTAAATTGTATGGCGGCGTAGGGAATGATGCGCGCCATGGTGGCGCTGTTGCCGCGCCACAGTGCGGTGAAACCGTCGGCGCGGGCGCTCTGCTTCAGGAACTCGAACGCTGCGCGAACGGAGTACGGCGTTTCACTGTAGTACAAATAAGTTTTTGGCAAAAATTTCATTTTTGGTACAAGCTTTTATCGCTGACTGTACTTTTCTTACGAAAGACAACTAATACTCATCGAGACAATTCTAAAAATCCCTAACACAATTTGGTTGCGTTGTTTCATAACAGAATTCCTATGGCCACCTCCTGTCTCCATCATCAGATCAGCTCGATGGTACCATAATATTGCATTGTCATCCGATTTATACATGCATACAAAATTTCAGCTCAATCGGAAACCGGGAAATGGATCAAATTTAACTTGCTAGATTTCATTACATAGTTACATGCAGATCGACCTAATGAAAGCTTGTAAAATACAATTGAGTAAATGTTCTTTTTATCACACATGCTCAGTAAGATCACAGGCGCTGACGTCGCCACTGTGGTACTGGACTATAGCTGCGTGGTTGTATACTCACGAGCTCTGGAAGTGTATCTTGGTGCGGTCGAGCGGGGCGATGGTGGTCTTGGCGAGCCCCCGGCCACCAGTGACGTCACCACGGTGGTACTGGACTATAGCTGCGTGGTTGTATACTCACGAGCTCTGGAAGTGTATCTTGGTGCGGTCGAGGGGGCGATGGTGGTCTTGGCGAGCCCCCGGCCACCAGTGACGTCACCACGGTGGTACTGGACTATAGCTGCGTGGTTGTATACTCACGAGCTCTGGAAGTGTATCTTGGTGCGGTCGATGGGGGGCGATGGTGGTCTTGCGAGCCCCCGGCCACCAGTGACGTCACCACGGTGGTACTGGACTATAGCTGCGTGGTTGTATACTCACGAGCTCTGGAAGTGTATCTTGGTGCGGTCGAGGGGGCGATGGTGGTCTTGGCGAGCCCCCGGCCACCAGTGACGTCACCACGGTGGTACTGGACTATAGCTGCGTGGTTGTATACTCACGAGCTCTGGAAGTGTATCTTGGTGCGGTCGAGGGGGGCGATGGTGGTCTTGGCGAGCCCCCGGCCACCAGTGACGTCACCACGGTGGTACTGGACTATAGCTGCGTGGTTGTATACTCACGAGCTCTGGAAGTGTATCTTGGCGCGGTCGAGGGGGGGCGATGGTGGTCTTGGCGAGCCCCCGGCCACCAGTGACGTCACCACGGTGGTACTGGACTATAGCTGCGTGGTTGTATACTCACGAGCTCTGGAAGTGTATCTTGGTGCGGTCGAGGGGGGGCGATGGTGGTCTTGGCGAGCCCCCGGCCACCAGTGACGTCACCACGGTGGTACTGGACTATAGCTGCGTGGTTGTATACTCACGAGCTCTGGAAGTGTATCTTGGTGCGGTCGAGGGGGGGCGATGGTGGTCTTGGCGAGCCCCCGGCCACCAGTGACGTCACCACGGTGGTACTGGACTATAGCTGCGTGGTTGTATACTCACGAGCTCTGGAAGTGTATCTTGGTGCGGTCGAGGGGGGCGATGGTGGTCTTGGCGAGCCCCCGGCCACCAGTGACGTCACCACGGTGGTACTGGACTATAGCTGCGTGGTTGTATACTCACGAGCTCTGGAAGTGTATCTTGGTGCGGTCGAGGGGGGGCGATGGTGGTCTTGGCGAGCCCCCGGCCACCAGTGACGTCACCACGGTGGTACTGGACTATAGCTGCGTGGTTGTATACTCACGAGCTCTGGAAGTGTATCTTGGTGCGGTCGAGGGGGGGCGATGGTGGTCTTGGCGAGCCCCCGGCCACCAGTGACGTCACCACGGTGGTACTGGACTATAGCTGCGTGGTTGTGTACTCACGAGCTCTGGAAGTGTATCTTGGTGCGGTCGAGGGGGGGCGATGGTGGTCTTGGCGAGCCCCCGGCCACCAGTGACGTCACCACGGTGGTACTGGACTATAGCTGCGTGGTTGTATACTCACGAGCTCTGGAAGTGTATCTTGGTGCGGTCGAGGGGGGGCGATGGTGGTCTTGGCGAGCCCCCGGCCACCAGTGACGTCACCACGGTGGTACTGGACTATAGCCGCGTGGTTGTATACTCACGAGCTCTGGAAGTGTATCTTGGTGCGGTCGAGGGGGGGCGATGGTGGTCTTGGCGAGCCCCCGGCCACCAGTGACGTCACCACGGTGGTACTGGACTATAGCCGCGTGGTTGTATACTCACGAGCTCTGGAAGTGTATCTTGGTGCGGTCGAGCGGGGCGATGGTGGTCTTGGCGAGCGCCCCGGCGCACGCGCCCGCGGCCAGTGACGTCACCACCGTGGCCGTGCGCGACAGCTCGCGGGAGTTCGCCTTCGCTTCTGAAACATGCCAATTCAGTCCAGGGCGAATGTAAGGTAGAAAGTGAGAATACAGGTTACAGGTTTTTTAAAGAGGCCTAAAACTGATAGGGTTCGAGAAAAAGAGGGATCCGAGCTGTGCTGAGCTGTGCTATTTCCGTTTGTCATTACTCATTTGTATATAGTAGTGTAACTTCTTAAAAAAAGCACAAACCAACATAGTTATTTAATTAAATATTTCTTTATTACTATTTGGAGATCCAACACAGACAGCTGTTAACATGTCAATAGGTTTTATAAATGTGATACAATAAGCCAATTATAGGTTCTCACCAATATTTGAACTTATTTCCTAAGTTATATTTTCTGTTTTATATAGTGCATAAAAGAGGTGTGTCTCGCAGAGATAACATTGTTATGACGCCCCCACTATCCATCGTGTTACCTCACACATGTAATGATGTATTGTGCAATAGATACTGTAAGTACACTAGGCTATAAGTAATGACGTGTTTGTGTGCACATTGCCCTCTTGATTAACACTAATACGCGCGCGATATGACACTTTATCTACATGAAATAATAATAACACACATTACATACATGAATAAACTATGTAAAGATCATCGGAACAAACAAGCCAGTAAGCTGGACCATTTGTAAATATATAACATACCAGCATCTGCCCGCGACTGCGTCTGCGTAGAATGATGATGAATAAATGATTGATAAAAACTATTGTGTCCTTCCTTGGGCCTCAAAAATATATTTACTATAGATGATCATGATCAAGCAAATCTTGTCAGTAGAAAAAGGCGCGAAATTCAAATTTTCTATGAGTCGCTATCCCTTCGCGCCTACATTTTTCGAATTTGCCGCTTTTTTCTACTGACAAGATCTGCTTGACCAAGTATATACTCTTTGGCTTCTAACTATCTATCTAGATAAAGAGATAAAGATAGTTTATTTTATCAAGTAGGCATATTATACCCAATGCGCATCTAAAGGTCAAAAAGCTACACCGACTCTTGTACCCTACACCTCTGCCAAGATTTAAGTTCCTCCTAAAAAAAAAACATCTAAATCGGTGCAGCGCTATAACCATGAATAGGTAACATCAGACAGACAGGAGTTTATTTTAGCCAATGGTGCTGGTTTAAACTTATAGTTTTTTGAAGTAGAATGACAATGTCAATATTAATCAGCGGTGTCGCTCACGAATTCGAGCCAATCGTGCAGTCTAGGGCTCATTAAGACGATGCGAGAACTTGCATGTGAGTTTCATAACATTACATTACGGGTTTTGATCGGTCGGTTGAATTGGACTTATCCAACAGTCCGCAATGTAACTAAAATCGCATGCGAGTTCGCGCGCCGTCTAATGGCTCCTCTACACGACGGGCCAACGCCGGCCACTCCAAGGGACGTAGCCATGCGGTAGAATGAGATAGCAATAGGTATCACTTGCTTCCTAAACGCATAAATGCGTCACTTGGAGTGGCCGGCGTTAGCCCATCGTGTAGAGTTCAAGATGGTGCCGAAATTGGCTCGCGAGCCAAAATACAGGTTTGCCGCGGTCGAACATTGCTTGCGCGGCCGCCGCGCGATATCGAGACGCGCCTTTAGACTGTAGGTACGATTGGCTCGAATTCGTGCGCGTGACACCGCTGTACCGGCCCCATTCTTACTGACACTAAATAAGGACATTCTGAACTGAACTCACTGGACTCCCAGAACAGACGCCGCCAGTAGCGCGCCGGGCGCACGGCACTATCTGCTTGTGCCGGTATTGACATTAACACATTATTTTTCACCTCTGCTCGAAGTCTTTCTTTAATCTTTGAAATTAGTCTGCAAACTTATATGTATTTTATCCTCTAGAGTACAAAGTAATTTGAAGCAAAATTCTTTATACACTTTAGTAACATGTACTTTTAAGCGATGACTTCGAACGATTGGTTAACCCTTTGACGTCAACTCTCGCGGCTACAGCCCAGTCTGTCCAATATCAACCTTCCTTTGTGTCCAATATTCCTTCAGTCCTTGTTGTGCATTCGGACAAGGCTCACGATGACGCGCCGCACGATACAGATGTAGGGTTAAACGATTGATTCAGCGACCACGATCTCCAGCATCGAGGGGCCGACTGACTGATTATGATCAGATAGGATGTTTACAACTGGACAGTTATGTGTGTGTTATTGTTTATACAAGACACATCGTTTCCTACTTCCTGCTTATATTTAATTATTTTATTAGGATTCCGTACATACCTCAAAATGGAAAAAATGGAACCCTTATAAGGATCACTCGTGCGTCTGTCTGTCCGACCATTCCAACCTCGGCGACGTCTGAGGTTAATAATTGTTTAAGTTTGGGTTCTAAGTCAAGTTTAATATAATTTTCAACTAAATCAAAGATGTAGACGTAACTTCAGCTAAATCGGTTCAGCGGTTTTTGATTCTCCATACAAACTTCCTTTTTACATTTATTTTAAGAGATAATTTTTGTGATAATAACCATCCTATGTTCTTCCCCGGGGCTCAAATTATCTTAATATATACTCAATTTTATGAAATTGGTTCAGCGATTTAAGTAAAAAAAAGTGAAGTGGGGTGTAACTGGGTATGGAAGTCAATAAGCGCATCAATTTCGGCCCGCTATAACCTATCTAGAGTTATAATATAATTGATTGAATTATAGATAGGATTGAATAATAAATTTTCCAAATCAAGGTCCTACCTCAATAGTTTATGCTGTGACACCAAAGAGTATAGTGTGACACTGACGCAAACGAACACGTTGTAATGTGGACTTTATTTCTAAGCCGTATATGGTCCACATTGGTTCAGCAACGCTCGTGTGACTGTAGATATGATAAGCCCCACTTGGGCATATCAACTGTAATCGTAATTGGCAGTAATTCAAGTGGAATCCCTATATCAGTATTTATAGGATAATTTAACGTCAATAATATTTAATGTGGTTTAAGAGTAATAAATCTTGACCAAACCCTTTTTTTATTCCCGAAAAAGAGGGTTTTTTTATGTTTGACGCAAATGTCTGACTGTCTGTCTGTGGCATCATAGCTCTCCGATGGATGGACCGATTTTGATGCCGTTTTTTTACGTGGAAGCGAGTTTCCTTGCCTTCTTAGCTAGCTATGTATGATCTTTTCCAAAATGATGTAAGGCATTTTTTTGGCATTACATTTTTTTTGCCATATACATACGGGGTATTCAAATTTAATAGTTACCTATTTCATAACCAAGGAGGTTGTAAGTTCAAACCCCGCCTGGTATCTTATATATCTACGGTTTTTAGGGTTCCGTACCCAAAGGGTAAAACGGGACCCTATTACTAAGACTCCGCTGTCCGTCCGTCCGTCCGTCCGTCTGTCACCAGGCTGTATCTCACGAACCGTGATAGCTAGACAGTTGAAATTTTCACAGATGATGTATTTCTGTTGCCGCTATAACAACAAATACTAAAAAGTACGGAAACCTCGGTGGGCGAGTCCGACTCGCACTTGTCCGTTTTTTTTGTACATGTCGAGGCTGTGACTAGCACAATAACAATTTGAGTAATCTAAATCTCCTTTGCTATTGCAATTAGGGAGTATTACTGCAATGTTCTGCCGCCAGAGTGCAGCACTAGTGCACATAGTAAACCATAGAGTAACGTATCGTATACGTACTAGGCCTTGAACAGTTTTTTGACAAGTTTTCACTATGACATTGATGCATCAAGGCGGTTTGTTTACAGGTGGCCTACCGCGAAACGAAACAATCGAAATTTCGTTATCTGCCTCTCCATCGATTGAATATACAAGAGTGATAGAGAGGCAGTAACAGAACTTTAGATTTTCGTGTTTCGCGGTAGGCCCTGTGATTGTGCTAGTGACGCCCTCTACGCAGTTTTGCCAGGGGTGCGAAACTCCTGACTTCGGCCAAACTCGGCTCAGCATTGCTCCGAGCAATTTTTAGGGTTGGCACCACTTGACTGCCTTTTGCCTGCACGACCACAGATAAGATAATCACTTGAATTTAGACAACCCTAAATAGCCGAAAGGGATAGTGCCATATGTTAGAAAGGGATAGCATGATTCGACCCTGAACCTCTGTCAAACTTCGGTTTTGTAGGAAGTTTCCTTTCTGTACGGTAGTATATACTATTAGGGGTCATCCATGCATTAATTACATCACACGTTTAGGGGGAGGGAGGGAGTCACGAAAATGTGACATATTGTGACATGGGGGACGGGGGAGACACAAACTTTGTGACGTCACTTTAACTTCATCAGTAACCGAAAATTTATTTAAATTATTTTATTCGCTATACATTTAAATAACAAGTTTTTAAAACGATAATCGTTTTTATTCGTTTATTTTTCTTTCCTAAGCAGTTTTGGGTTATAAAATTACTAATATTTATATCGTCAAAAATATTTGGATAAAATATTAATAATACTTAGGTACTTATTTAATTCGATTTGGCGATTTCGTAGAAAAAATGTGACGTCACACTAGTGGGGAGGGGTTTGCCAAATGTGACCAAGTGTGACAAGGAGGGGGGAGGGGTCAAAAAACCTAAAAATTCGTGTGACGTAATTAATGGATGACCCCTTATTTATTGTGTGGTTTTGCGTAATATTCTCTATTATTTTGTACTAAATAAAATGACAGATCAGCTGGACCATCTGAAAAACAAACTGTTGTTGTTGCCGGTAGTGCTATTTATTATGAATGAAAAATAGATAAATACTGACCATGGCGCGGCTCGGACGCCGTCAGCGGCGCCGCCGTCATCGCGCCTCACATGTCACGGGCAACTGACCACACTGGAACAAACACCAACAGTTAGGCCCCCCCCACATCTAGCGTCTTTCGAGCGTCTGCTGCGCTGCGCAGCGACGTCATTTTCCATAGCGCTGAGTGGCGCTGACCAGACGCCGACGCTCGAGGGACGCTAGATGTGGGGTAGCCCTTAGGCTGCATTGCCACCAGAGACGTGCGAGGGATGTGTTTGGTAAAAACCAATATAAAATTGCCGACTTGAGCTGCGCTAGCGAGGATAGGTAAATGAAGTGATTAAAACCAAAAATATTACTTTCCTAATCCGGGAACAGATAACGTGCTAGCCAATCAGTGCTAACCCGTTATACTTACTTGTGTATTTTTTACATGCAATTAATGTTCCCACCCTCCCACCGCAAGAATAAATACACAAATAAATATAACAAACCACCACCAAAAGAACAATACTCGACATGTGTTTCGCCTCTCTACGAGGCATCCTCAGGAGATGTTGACGGTCTGACGCCCGGCAACGGAATAGACAAGTAAGTATAACGGGTTAGCACTGATTGACTAGCACGTTATCTTTTCGCGGATTAGCAAGTAATATTTTTGGTTTTAATTAATATGGATTTCTGCAAAGTAACACCTGATTCTATTCACTAAATGAAGTGATTCTATTGGTTCTTAACAGACCTATCCCACGCTACACATCCTCGCACATATCTGATGGAAGTGTAGCCTCACAATGGAAAACATAAATAAATAAATAAAATTCGGGTGTCTTCACCTATAGTTCGTTTTTTTAGCATTAGAAAGAACTTGCAAGAAGGTAAGCGATCTTGACATGTCTTTTAATTGAAAAACGCTTTTTAAAAATCAAAAACTATTACGTATGAAAGCAGAAGAATATAAATGATCTTATTAGATTCATAATTGTTACATATTTGACGTAACTTATTTTTAAAATGTGTTTTTCAATTAAAAGACACACCAAGATTGTTTACCTTATTTCTAATGCTAAAAAAAACAAACTATAGCTGTGATAAAAAGTATTAGAATTTAGGTCTTTTATGTGTCAGAGTGGCAGGCCTACCTAGATCCTGAATAATTTACATACAAACTCCTGATCTATTAAGATTTTTAGTCAGATTTAATTAATTGATAAGACTTGGAGACACTCAAGCCAGCCAATGCTTACCTGAAAGCAAACTATATCATATAAGCCTTTTCAATTAAAAAAAATTGTAAGTGCAAAAAAGATGTATCAATATAGACTTTGTTTAATGCAATTGGCTCAGTAGTTTTAATGCTAATGTATATAACAATTTTAATGTGTATTGTATATATTAGTAAATACCTATAATGTGCATACTTGGCAAAGTATTTATTTTTCTTATTTTTGGTATCATTAAAATACAAGTTTAAATAAGCAGAATTTAAGTGGAGGCCTCAAAATTTTGAATAATGAGAATTAATCTATTTTTTTTTTCAGAACACTTAAACAAATGCAACAGACCATATGCAACAAAACACTGATTTAATCTTTCATGATTTTTAGACATTATTAAATTGTACAACGGGACTTAATAGCATATTTAAGTTTTTAAGATTTACCTCTGACATTTCGAGGATGCTGTTGCCCCGTGGTCTCGGGCGGTGGTGGTCTTCTCCGAGACGAAGGTCGAAGGTAAATCTTAAAAACTTAAATTTGTAAATAAGTCCTGTTGTACAGTTTAATAATTAAGTCCATGCAACAAATTTTAATCATGCAAGTCATGATAACTGCTTACTTAAAATAAATCCATTACCTTTTCGGTTTGCAATGTCTACACGTGGATCCTAGCAACCTTATCTAATCTCTAAAGATACACTGGCCAAAGAACTTGTAAAACTACAAAAAACAAGTTTTACAACCGAACTTTCAATAAAATTCCAATCAGATAGCACACATCGCAGGGTTAACGCCCGCTTAAGCATAAATTAACTAATAGAATATCGTATGTGACTTAAAAACCTAATCATACGTATAAAGTTCAAAGTCTAAATGTCGACCTTGATCTAATAGGAACTAGGCTATAATGACTACTAAAAACTCGAGCGCTATATTTAGAACACTCACGATTAGGTTATGATTAAATAAAGCATTTATACTCACGCTAATCTCCACTTTTAACTTCCGTATAATAAAAATAGACAACACAAACTTTACACTAAGGAAAATCACTGAACATTACACTTTTATCTATTTGAGGTGTGACAATAATAAAAATCGTGGCCGTCTAGATTTTTATAATTTATCGTTTTGTTTATTCAAATTTTCTACGGTGAGAAAAGTAAGATAAGATCATCACGTAATTTCGAGTTCGCGCTGTCACTGGCGAAGAGGCGCTAACTGTCAAGTGTCACTGTCAGTTGGCAATAATGTTGCCAGTGGTAGATTTAAAATTCTACTAAGTACTTGGGATCGTTTCTACCTCATTATACTCTGGCAAACCAACTTTGTCAGTTGAAAAATGCGCAAAATCCAAAAAAAATATGAGATACTGACAAAGCAGGCTTGCTACGAATGTTTTTAGGAGTTACTTGGCCATAATAATAAAAATAATCCTTATCGATGTGCGTATGTCACCGCCCTTTTAATTGGGGGAATCAACTTTGCTCACGGTTTTCTAGTAGCAAACCAAAGGGGTCATCCATTAATTACGTCACACAAATTTCTAGGTTTTTTGACTCCTCCCCCCTCCTTGTCACACTTGGTCACATTTGGCAAACCCCTCCCCCCTAGTGTGACGTCACATTTTTTCTAAGTATATAAGTACCTAAGTATTATTAATATTTTATCAAAATATTTTTGACGATATAAATATTAGTAATTTTATAACCCAAAACTGCTTAGGAAAGAAAATTAAACGAATAAAAACGATTATCGTTTTAAAAACTTGTAATTTAAATGTACAGCGAATAAAATTAATTTAAATAAATTTTCGGTTACTGATGAAGTTAAAGTGACGTCACAAAGTTTGTGTCTCCCCCCTCCCCCATGTCACAATATGTCACATTTTCTTGACCCCCTCCCACCCCCTAGACGTGTGATGTAATTAATGGATGACCCCAAAGAGTAAAGTAAGTATATTAGCAAACTACGCTTAGGTATAGTCTGGAAAACACAACTTGTCATTCATAAATAAATTAAATAAGAACCAGGAAAATTATACTCATCGCTTTGGGGTGAGACAAATACAGTAACTATGCTTCTCTGTCTGTTTAAAATGATGAGACAGTCCTGGAAACTATAGACGGTCAAGCAAATCTTGTCAGTAGAAAAAGGCGCGAAATTCATATTTTCTATGGGAAGATATCCCTTCGCGCCTACATTTTTGAAATTTGCCGCCCTTTTCTACTGACAAGACCTGCTTGACCAACTATATATTAGAGCCACAGGTGCTTTGGGGCTATTCATAAATTACGTCATTTCAAATTAGGGGGGGGGGGGTCTGGACATCGGATGACGGTAGCATGAAGTAGGAGGAAATGGGGTCATTTGAAGCATGATTTTTTGATGATTATAGGGGGGGGGGGGGGGGCGAAAATCGTCAAAAATCGATGACGTAATTTATGGACAGCCCCTTTACACTTTCTAACGATGGTTTTGCTACAAAAACGCAGTACTCAAAACAAAACATGTTTATTACAAAATTTGCACCGGAAACGCGATAATAACGCTACCTTGTCTACATTGTCTTATGCACTTTTTGTCTGCTATAATTCATTTCACGGCATAAACCCCTACGCCGAGTCAGGCCGCGTAGCCAAGATGCCAATCGCTAACGCTCCGTAGCGATCGAAACGCAACTGTCACTGTCACACTCATGTAGAAGAGTGATAGAGATACATAATGCTTTTCGTTGTCGAAGCGATAGCGATTGTAACCTTGGCTAGGCGGCCAGACGACGCTACGGAGCCACGCCGTTACGTCGTCGCCCAAATCTAATGTTTAGTTAATTTCATTTTTTATGTGTATTGTTTTTCTTTGTCTTTACTTTTACTTTGTAGTTTCACAGTGCCTTGGTTTTATACTGTAATGCTGTGTTACTTATTTGATCAATAAAAAATAAATAAATAAAAAATAACATCACACTTTTTCATGCACAACAAAGTTCAAGTACAAAGCAAGAAAAGCAAGTGTGTGCCAGTTCAAATAATTATATTAAAAAATAAACATATTTCGTGCATAATTGTATGGTATGTGGCGAGCCACGTACAGATCCTAATCGAAAGTCTCTCTGGATATACACAAGTCGTATTGTGTGGGTGTGGCATTTAAGGATGTTTAAAATAAAATAAAAAATACAAAAAGGTTGAATGTATTTTCAATACAAATAATAATAAAATAGTACATTGCTTTAATTTTGAAGGTTAGCGTGTATATTTATAGAAAAACATCATCTCTCCAACTTAAAGTGGTTATGAAGGCACAAAACTTAAGCTAATGAGTTCAATAGTACAATTACCTACGACACAAGTGCGAAAAGTAGGAACTTCGCAACGGGTGGCGATAAATTCGACGAATAACCTTTTCGCACGTGTATTGTAGTGTAATACAACGTCTTATGGCTCCTCTATACGATGGGCCAACGCCGGCCACTCCAAGGGAGTCAGCCATGCGGTAGAATGAGATAGCAATATCACTTGCTCCCTCTAACGCATAAATGCGTCCCTTGAAGTGGCCGGCGTTGGCCCATCGTGTAGAGGAGACATTACAGTACATATGGCCCTTTAAATGTGCCATTCTCAACCAAAGGGGTACTTTTTTAGGGTTCCGTATTGTAGGTTGTCAATAAGGAGCTATTTTCATATAGCTTCTATTTGAAATTAACCTTATCAACAACCGATAATGTGGTACCTTTAGGTTGAAAACGTCACAAATGTTCGACATACGCACGTATAGTGCTATTTACCGCACAAGGGCGGTAAATTAGCACCACATGTACTGTAAATAAGGTACTTTTAAAACCTAAAACAAGTGTTTGTAAAATGCACGTTATTAAACGGAATGGCCTGTACAATATGATTCAATACCGGCTGCATTTAAACTTCAAACTTTATACTATATACCGGGTGTGGCCTGTAACACGAGCAAATAATTAAAACATAGATTGTACTCCTCAAACGGTGACACTATTGTTAAACAACTTTTGAAAATTATGAAGTATTTAGAATCCCCATTTTTCATACAAAATAAATATTATCTTCAATGGACGTCATCGCCACGCCATATCATTGTGATTAACGTTGCTTGTCACGCCTTAAACATAACAAAATTCGCAATACATTACATCTTAGAATAAACTTTAAAGTGTATTAAATATCAAACCACAAGTTATTTTTAAAAGTCGCTGAAATAGCGGAAGCAGTTATAAAGTTGACCCAAAAATTTTTTATTAAGCTATGAGCTTCATCACATATGTTCCTTGAGTAATTCTAAGCATTTCAAGCCTGGGAGGCAATAAAAAATGTGTGTCTACTCGGATTTGTAATGGATTCAAACTTTCAACCCCTTTTTAACCCTGTTAGGGGATAAATTTTACAAAACGCTGAAATTACTTTTCCTGTCTTTTAATAATATCCCCAAATACAAAGATTCAAGTCCCGCGTTCGAAAATTTTTTTGATATCCATACAAACTTTCAACCCCTTTTTCACCACCTTAGGGGATGAATTTTCTAAAACGCTGAAATTAGTTTTCTTTTATTTTAATAATATATCGTTTTACGAAGTTTCAAATTCCTAGCTTAAAATAAAACTTGAACCCCATACAAACTTTCATCCCCTTTTTAACCCCCTTAGGGGTTGAATTTCTCAAAATCGCTTCTTATCTCTTGTACACTTTATAAATGTAATCTAGTGTGCAAATTTCAACATTCTATCTTTTGTAGTTTCGGCTCCGCGTAGCAAAAATCTCCAACCAAATTTTTCACCTTTTTACGTTTTTCTTGTAAAATTACTATGAAACTGACAAAACAAATATCAGCAATGAATTCTACGTCTTTGGTTTATACGAAAATGATACCAAACTTGCCCTAGTACCCACCAGGATCAGAATAGATTTTTTTTAAAGATGACGGGTGGCGGCCGTCTTTGTACAGCACCCTCCCCCCCACCCCAGGCTAGAAATGCTTAGAATTACTCAAATATCAGATGTGATGAAGCTCATAGCTTAATAAAAAAATTTTGGGTCATGTATGGCAGCGATACATAACTGATTCCAGTAAAAAACTCTTGGTCAGTATGAGGAGTGCAGCCTACAGTTTAATTTTTGCTCATATTACAGCTTAGAGGATATAACCAACGCCGCCATGTCTAAAATTTTCGGTACAAAATAGTCTGCCGTTTTTTGCGGGGGCGGGGCACATCAAATGTATAGGTACAGTCGACGTCAAAGAGATCTTTACGACTAACGTTACAAAAAATTATTTACACGACTTTATTGTCATAGCATTTAGGTCGTGTAAACATTTTTTTGTTACTTTGGCTGTAAATTTCTCTTTGACGTCGACTGTACGTCACGTCAGATAAACGTCAGTCCATACATATGGTTGACATGTGGTTGACCATTGGCCGCCTATTTTCGACAGAGGGGAACGCCTGTTATGGCGGCTCCATTGTTAATTACTCCGAGTATTACAGGCCAGACCGGGTATAACAGTTCCTAGTTGACAACGGATGGCACCCTAATAAATACAATTATAATCCAAGCAAGCGCAGTATGTGAATTATAAGTTTAGAATTTGAATGTTACAAAACATAATTTTGGAATTTTTAGAACTAATTCTTAGTGCATTTATACCATTGCCTGTTGATTTATGAATTTATATGGTATAGTAAGTATAGTTTGGCAAGCCATTTCCGTCTGTAGAAAAAGGCGGCAATTTAAAAAAAAAGCGAATGGTTGTCCTCCCATATAGAATTTGAATCTTGCGCCCTTTTCTATTAAGAAAGTGGGTTTGCCAGAGTATATCATATTGCATGTCAAATCATCATAGCCATTTTTACCCGTGGAGCGCTCTAGTATCACACGAGTGACACTAATTCAATTTGGGCGGCAGCGACTCCGTATCACGGCGGCTATAACCGCAAATTGCGCGCATCTTTCTCTGTCACTCTAATTACGTCTTCATTGGAGTTAAAGAGAAATATCCCCGTATTTTGCGAATTTCGATTTTCGCGGTAGGCCGGCAGACGTGTCATCAGTGTTACCACAGATCAATATGGGTCAAATTGCTTTGCATCAATTTGTTGTATGGTGGAAGTTTGACGGGTTAGGGTGTTACTGACCATGGGGCTTTAAATCCCGGGCTCGATTCTACTCGCTAAACTGAGCTACTTTTATTATGGCACCAACCCCGAAATCCCGACATTTTTTTTTCTTTTTCATACATTTTGGCTGATCAGATGTCGACGTTTTCTATGGAAAAGCCAAAAAAAATTCCCCGATTTTAGGGTTGGTCCCATAGTAATAGTAGCTCAGTTTAGCGAGTAAAATCAAGCCCTGGGATTAAAGCCGCATCCATTAAAGGAGCATTTATTGTAAACTACGTGTATGTGAGGTGTGCAATAAAGAGTATTGTATTGTATTGTATTGTAAAGCCCCATGGTCGGACACATACTAGATGACATAAAATTTAAAACTATAATTGTGGCGGTGTGTATCAGTCGCTGAGGCCGTCGTCGGAGTCGTCGGGCCGGCCCCGCACGGTGCGCTTGCCCTGCAGGTGCAGCCGCCGCTGCGCGCGCGCCTCCTCGGGCGGCACGGTCAGGTCGCCCGAGTACTCGATCAGGTCTGACCTGAAATGTACACATTTTTACATTAAAATATTGGCATATTGATAGCAGCTCTTTCTTTTAAGTACAGTCACCTGCAATAATATGTAGGGCACAGGGGGCCTCACCTCGCGATCCTCCACTCCAGGGTCTCCGTGGAGAAGTCGTCCCGGTTGCCGAGGTCCGTGAACCCCACGACGAAGTCCCTGGTCTTGTTGCTCTTCACCAGCGCGATGGTGGGGATCACGCGGATCTTCAGCCGGCCTGGAGCGAGACATCCTTGTCCTGTAGAGCACAGGGGGCCTCACCTCGCGATCCTCCACTCCAGGGTCTCCGTGGAGAAGTCGTCCCGGTTGCCGAGGTCCGTGAACCCCACGATGAAGTCCTTGGTCTTGTTGCTCTTCACCAGCGCGATGGTGGGGATCACGCGGATCTTCAGCCGCCCTGGAGTGATGGAACACCCGAATTAGCCTATTGTATGCGTAGGCCAACATTTTAAATAGAACCATTATCTTACTCTAGGGTCCCACTGATTAACAGTCCGCCGGCCGGTATCAGCCTGTCAGTTGTTCGGAACTGTCAAAATTTTGTTCCAACTGACAGGCCGATACCGTCCGGCGGACTGTTAATCAGTGAAAATGAAGGTACTTTGCTAAAAATACAAAGGCTCAATTTTCAGTCGGCATTTTTTGATTTTATTCCCAAATTTTAGCCACTTTTACAAGCTTTTATTTACTTTCACCTGACCATTGTCTGTAATCAAATCTTGCAAGTTTTTGATCCACTTCCCTGTTTCCGATTGAGCTGAAATTTTGCATGCACGTATAAATCAGATGACAATGCAATATTATGGTACCATCGAGCTGATCTGATGATGGAGACAGGAGGAGGCCATAGGAACTCTGTGATGAAACAGCACAACCTAATTGTGTTAGGGGTTTTCAGAATTGTCTCGATGATGGTGCTTGTTCAGCGTCCAACTCACCAAATCGCGTTTCAACATGCTTCTTAGCCAGCATCTTGAGGGGCATGTCGACATGTGACACAGTGGACCATGATACAAGTACACAGTGACTCACCAGCAAGGAAGGGAGCCCGCTCAGCGTCCAGCTTGACAAATCGCGTCTCAACATGTTTCTTGGCCAGTATGTTGAGGTGCATGTCCACGATGCGACACAGTTGACCATGGTACACAGTGACTCACCAGCAAGGAAGGGAGCCCGCTCAGCGTCCAGCTTGACAAATCGCGTCTCAACATGTTTCTTGGCCAGTATGTTGAGGTGCATGTCCACGATGCGACACAGTTGACCATGGTACACAGTGACTCACCCGCAAGGAAGGGAGCCCGCTCAGCGTCCAGCTTGACAAATCGCGTCTCAACATGTTTCTTGGCCAGTATGTTGAGGTGCATGTCCACGATGCGACACAGTTGACCATGGTACACAGTGACTCACCCGCAAGGAAGGGAGCCCGCTCAGCGTCCAGCTTGACAAATCGCGTCTCAACATGTTTCTTGGCCAGTATGTTGAGGTGCATGTCCACGATGCGACACAGTTGACCATGGTACACAGTGACTCACCCGCAAGGAAGGGAGCCCGCTCAGCGTCCAGCTTGACAAATCGCGTCTCAACATGTTTCTTGGCCAGTATGTTGAGGTGCATGTCCACGATGCGACACAGTTGACCATGGTACACAGTGACTCACCCGCAAGGAAGGGAGCCCGCTCAGCGTCCAGCTTGACAAATCGCGTCTCAACATGTTTCTTGGCCAGTATGTTGAGGTGCATGTCCACGATGCGACACAGTTGACCATGGTACACAGTGACTCACCCGCAAGGAAGGGAGCCCGCTCAGCGTCCAGCTTGACACATCGCGTCTCAACATGTTTCTTGGCCAGTATGTTGAGGTGCATGTCCACGATGCGACACAGTTGACCATGGTACACAGTGACTCACCCGCAAGGAAGGGAGCCCGCTCAGCGTCCAGCTTGACAAATCGCGTCTCAACATGTTTCTTGGCCAGTATGTTGAGGTGCATGTCCACGATGCGACACAGTTGACCATGGTACACAGTGACTCACCCGCAAGGAAGGGAGCCCGCTCAGCGTCCAGCTTGACAAACCGCGTCTCAACATGTTTCTTGGCCAGTATGTTGAGGTGCATGTCCACGATGCGACACAGTTGACCATGGTACACAGTGACTCACCCGCAAGGAAGGGAGCCCGCTCAGCGTCCAGCTTGACAAACCGCGTCTCGACATGTTTCTTGGCCAGTATATTGAGGTGCATGTCCACGATGCGACACAGTTGACCATGGTACACAGTGACTCACCCGCAAGGAAGGGAGCCCGCTCAGCGTCCAGCTTGACAAACCGCGTCTCAACATGTTTCTTGGCCAGTATGTTGAGGTGCATGTCCACGATGCGACACAGTTGACCATGGTACACAGTGACTCACCCGCAAGGAAGGGAGCCCGCTCAGCGTCCAGCTTGACAAACCGCGTCTCGACATGTTTCTTGGCCAGTATGTTGAGGTGCATGTCCACGATGCGACACAGTTGACCATGGTACACAGTGACTCACCCGCAAGGAAGGGAGCCCGCTCAGCGTCCAGCTTGACAAATCGCGTCTCAACATGTTTCTTGGCCAGTATGTTGAGGTGCATGTCCACGATGCGACACAGTTGACCATGGTACACAGTGACTCACCCGCAAGGAAGGGAGCCCGCTCAGCGTCCAGCTTGACAAATCGCGTCTCAACATGTTTCTTGGCCAGTATGTTGAGGTGCATGTCCACGATGCGACACAGTTGACCATGGTACACAGTGACTCACCCGCAAGGAAGGGAGCTCGCTCAGCGTCCAGCTTGACAAACCGCGTCTCAACATGTTTCTTGGCCAGTATGTTGAGGTGCATGTCCACGATGCGACACAGTTGACCATGGTACACAGTGACTCACCCGCAAGGAAGGGAGCCCGCTCAGCGTCCAGCTTGACAAATCGCGTCTCAACATGTTTCTTGGCCAGTATGTTGAGGTGCATGTCCACGATGCGACACAGTTGACCATGGTACACAGTGACTCACCCGCAAGGAAGGGAGCCCGCTCAGCGTCCAGCTTGACAAATCGCGTCTCAACATGTTTCTTGGCCAGTATGTTGAGGTGCATGTCCACGATGCGACACAGTTGACCATGGTACACAGTGACTCACCAGCAAGGAAGGGAGACCGCTCAGCGTCCAGCTTGACAAACCGCGTCTCAACATGTTTCTTGGCCAGTATCTGGAGGTGCATGTCCACGATGCGACACAGTTGACCATGGTACACAGTGACTCACCCGCAAGGAAGGGAGCCCGCTCAGCGTCCAGCTTGACAAACCGCGTCTCAACATGTTTCTTGGCCAGTATCTGGAGGTGCATGTCCACGATGCGACACAGTTGGCCATGGTACACAGTGACTCACCAGCAAGGAAGGGAGCCCGCTCAGCGTCCAGCTTGACAAATCGCGTCTCAACATGTTTCTTGGCCAGTATGTTGAGGTGCATGTCCACGATGCGACACAGTTGACCATGGTACACAGTGACTCACCAGCAAGGAAGGGAGCCCGCTCAGCGTCCAGCTTGACAAACCGTGTCTCAACATGTTTCTTGGCCAGTATCTGGAGGTGCATGTCCACGATGCGACACAGTTGGCCATGGTACACAGTGACTCACCAGCAAGGAAGGGAGCCCGCTCAGCGTCCAGCTTGACAAACCGCGTCTCAACATGTTTCTTGGCCAGTATGTTGAGGTGCATGTCCACGATGCGACACAGTTGGCCATGGTACACAGTGACTCACCCGCAAGGAAGGGAGCCCGCTCAGCGTCCAGCTTGACAAACCGCGTCTCAACATGTTTCTTGGCCAGTATGTTGAGGTGCATGTCCACGATGCGACACAGTTGACCATGGTACACAGTGACTCACCCGCAAGGAAGGGAGCCCGCTCAGCGTCCAGCTTGACAAACCGCGTCTCAACATGTTTCTTGGCCAGTATCTGGAGGTGCATGTCCACGATGCGACACAGTTGACCATGGTACACAGTGACTCACCCGCAAGGAAGGGAGCCCGCTCAGCGTCCAGCTTGACAAACCGCGTCTCAACATGTTTCTTGGCCAGTATCTGGAGGTGCATGTCCACGATGCGACACAGTTGGCCATGGTACACAGTGACTCACCAGCAAGGAAGGGAGCCCGCTCAGCGTCCAGCTTGACAAATCGCGTCTCAACATGTTTCTTGGCCAGTATGTTGAGGTGCATGTCCACGATGCGACACAGTTGACCATGGTACACAGTGACTCACCAGCAAGGAAGGGAGCCCGCTCAGCGTCCAGCTTGACAAACCGCGTCTCAACATGTTTCTTGGCCAGTATCTGGAGGTGCATGTCCACGATGCGACACAGTTGGCCATGGTACACAGTGACTCACCAGCAAGGAAGGGAGCCCGCTCAGCGTCCAGCTTGACAAACCGCGTCTCAACATGTTTCTTGGCCAGTATGTTGAGGTGCATGTCCACGATGCGACACAGTTGACCATGGTACACAGTGACTCACCCGCAAGGAAGGGAGCCCGCTCAGCGTCCAGCTTGACAAACCGCGTCTCAACATGTTTCTTGGCCAGTATCTGGAGGTGCATGTCCACGATGCGACACAGTTGGCCATGGTACACAGTGACTCACCCGCAAGGAAGGGAGCCCGCTCAGCGTCCAGCTTGACAAACCGCGTCTCAACATGTTTCTTGGCCAGTATGTTGAGGTGCATGTCCACGATGCGACACAGTTGGCCATGGTACACAGTGACTCACCAGCAAGGAAGGGAGCCCGCTCAGCGTCCAGCTTGACAAACCGCGTCTCAACATGTTTCTTGGCCAGTATGTTGAGGTGCATGTCCACGATGCGACACAGTTGGCCATGGTACACAGTGACTCACCCGCAAGGAAGGGAGCTCGCTCAGCGTCCAGCTTGACAAATCGCGTCTCAACATGTTTCTTGGCCAGTATGTTGAGGTGCATGTCCACGATGCGACACAGTTGGCCATGGTACACAGTGACTCACCAGCAAGGAAGGGAGCCCGCTCAGCGTCCAGCTTGACAAACCGCGTCTCAACATGTTTCTTGGCCAGTATGTTGAGGTGCATGTCCACGATGCGACACAGTTGGCCATGGTACACAGTGACTCACCCGCAAGGAAGGGAGCCCGCTCAGCGTCCAGCTTGACAAATCGCGTCTCAACATGTTTCTTGGCCAGTATGTTGAGGTGCATGTCCACGATGCGACACAGTTGGCCATGGTACACAGTGACTCACCAGCAAGGAAGGGAGCCCGCTCAGCGTCCAGCTTGACAAACCGCGTCTCAACATGTTTCTTGGCCAGTATGTTGAGGTGCATGTCCACGATGCGACACAGTTGGCCATGGTACACAGTGACTCACCAGCAAGGAAGGGAGCCCGCTCAGCGTCCAGCTTGACAAATCGCGTCTCAACATGTTTCTTGGCCAGTATGTTGAGGTGCATGTCCACGATGCGACACAGTTGGCCATGGTACACAGTGACTCACCCGCAAGGAAGGGAGCTCGCTCAGCGTCCAGCTTGACAAATCGCGTCTCAACATGTTTCTTGGCCAGTATGTTGAGGTGCATGTCCACGATGCGACACAGTTGGCCATGGTACACAGTGACTCACCCGCAAGGAAGGGAGCCCGCTCAGCGTCCAGCTTGACAAATCGCGTCTCAACATGTTTCTTGGCCAGTATGTTGAGGTGCATGTCCACGATGCGACAGCGCGGCGAGTCCGACTTGTAGAAGTGGCACACCACGTTCTCGGACTTGCTGCACACGCCGAAGAACTCCTTCTCGCCGTCCAGCTCCGTGTATTCGCCGTGGCCCTGGAAGTTTACAATATATTTAGCACAACACACACAATCAAGAGCTACATGACATTTTAGTGTATACGTTGCCATAGTAAGGGTAGTTGTTCTAACTCTTAAAATTCTGATTTTATTGAGATTTATCAAACACCCATTTTTTGGTAGTTACAAGCCATTTCCACGGCATTTCGGACACGGAGTAGGACTCGCACACGAAGGGTTCCGTACCATTACGCAAAAAACGACAAAAAAACACGTTTGTTGTATAGGAGCCCCTCTTAAATATTTATTTTATTCTGTTAAATGCGTTTATTTTGCTTAAAATTATGTACAGATAAGTTGGTAGGTTTGGTTGGTTGGTTATGGTTTTTAGTATTTGTTGTTATAGTGGCAACAAAAATACATCATCTGTGATAATTTCTACTGCCTAGCTATCACGGTTCATGAGATATAGCCTGGTGACAGACAGACGGACAGCATGGTCTTAGTAACAGAGTAAGTTAAAGTCTCACATTGGCGAGCCACTCCTGTTTCTTGTGGGCTCTCTGCTTCATCTCGGCGAGGCGCTGCTGCCGGATGGCCTCGAGGTCACTGTTGTCCAGCGCATCCAGCCTGCACACATACACAAGTCATGTTTTAATATTAGGTTTCTCACGGATTGGTATTAAAAAGAGTAGGAGAGAAAAGGCAACTGTTGAGGACAATAGAGAGTAGGAGAGGGAAAATGATTGGTCATCTTATACGACATGACGCTTTTATAAATAACATAATAGAAGGAAAGATTGCAGGCAAGAGAGGAAGGGGAAGGCCGAGGATAAGCTACATAACACAAATAAAAGAAAAGGTAGCTGTAATGTCGTATAAGGAAATCAAGGAGGCGGCCCTGGAGAGAGCTACACTGACAAGAGTCTTAACTCTTAAATTTACGAACGACGACGGATTGATACCCAAGAGGTTGCACACAGAGCCAGAGGAGACCTCAAACGAGATGGGAGGATGAACTCAAACTCACAGCGGGCCTGAACTGGAGAAGAGTGGCTCACGACAGACCCCAATGGAAAGAGCTAGAGGCCTTTGTCAAGCGGCACACTGAGCTTAGATACATACTCTAATTCAGAATAAAAGGGCTTAATAAAATAGATAATAGAATAGGTTACTCACAGTATCTCAAGATGGATTACCCTTCTTTTTCTAACTGTATTTATTATAGAGGGATAGCTAGTTTATCTAGCGTAGGAGATATTGTCGCGCACGCTGTTACCTGCGCTAAGCCTTTGGTAAAGAAGGGTCTTTAATTTTGAAATGTACATATTTCCGATATTTTGATCATTTTTTTCTATTCCAAAATCTTTGACCCAATAATGATGTTATGAGTTATATGTGATATGTTATGACATTTTTTTTAATGTAAGCATGACAGATTTGTTATTCCTAACTCTGACTGCCAAAGACGTCAACTGAGGCGGGCGCTCGCGGCTACAGCCCAATAAAGGCCTGCGCAAACCGGCGGAGCGCAGCGCAGATCACTTTAAAATTATCAATGTATTTTCTTCCCAATTTCAATTACCTTCAGGTATAAAATTTAAATGCTTTGAGACCGACCTCTGAGCATCACGGAGGATTGTTACTCCGCGGCATCGAGGAGCACGTTAGAGGATACTGCGGCGTGCGCCGCGGCCTCCCGAGTGCGCCAGAGTAGCGCCGGGACGACGGGGGAGAACTCGTGCACACTAGTCACTAATCCCTTGTGATAGAGGACACGCGGCGGCATGCCGCGGCATCCCCCGGCCTGCGCCGAAGTGCTCCCTGATGCGCCGGCCGCCAGCACTCGGGCTGGCGGGCGCTCGCGGTATCGCGGGGGATTTTACCTCGCCGGTGTGCGCTGCGCGGCGTAAATCCTCCTCGGTGATCTGCGCTGCGCTCCGCCGGTTTGCGCTGGCCTTAACAGCCTTTGCTTGTGCATTCCGAAAAGGTTTATAGGTTTTTTTATTGAAATACCTTTCCAGCTCGCTGTCCAGCTGTTTCTCCACCGTCTGCGCCACGTTGTACAGCACTTGCTCCATCTTGGCTGAGCTGTCAAGTAGATTATCATTATTACACCAAAATGTCAAAATACTGGAGTATCACATAAACAAAGCAACATGGAAAAATACACCTCACATTTAGCAATTCATTTAAGAGTGATATTTGCAAAAAATAAAAGTCTGAAAATACAAATAAACTCAGCTATTAACAACAGTAACAGATTTCATTTATTCATCATCATCATCTCAGCCATAAGACGTCCACTGCTGAACATAGGCCTCCCCCTTTGTGTGTTACCAGGGCCAGTCGTCATCGGGGCGGGTAGCCGGATCTTTGCCGGAGATTCTTAAGCCCCCCATTCACACTCCTACTATTCCATTTATTATGTAAGATGATTTACCCTCTAAATCGGAGGGGGGTTGGATAGTTCTTATGTAAGGTCATAAAAGTGTGCAAAGTTAAGATTATACTGTGAAAAAGCGGGGACTGATCACTCTTATGAAAAGATGAATGAGAAACAAAAAAAACTGTAAAATTAAGCCAAAGTTTATTATTACCAAAAAATTAAAATTAAGTACATAGAAGGATCTTTGTAATTTGCAATGAATGTAACAAACAAACAATAAAGAATTTCCCTTTGACAAATTAATATTACAACAAAGCATATGTAAGTATGTGTATTCACTTTTTCCTTTAGATGCTTACTAAACAGTAAACAAGTGGGAGGGAGGGGGTCGACCGATTATTAGTTTTTCTTACATAGGAGTGGAGTGGGTCTTATAAATAAATGAATGACACCTGCTTCAGTGTACTAAAATTTGTAAACAGTTATTGTTATTACAACAAGATAAGGATAAGGATAAGGATGACAACTGGAAATCAGCTGAGTCGAAGAGATACCGGAACCAGTTTATAGGTGTAAAAGGGCAGGCAAAAGATCCTTCGGGCAAGTTTAGGGCAGTGGATGTAAACATACCAATCTTTATTACGTATGTGGATAGTGGTGTTTCTACAGCTGACATTGCTGATTACATAATGGAAAAAACGCAAGTGGCCGTTAACTTAGTGTCTATAAAAATGAGGAGGCAAAAGGGATATAAAGCCTAATGTTATTAATCAAAAGAAAATTCATATTTACTACAAAAAATAAACTATGTTGTTCAGTGAAACTGAATGATCTTCAAATCAATTATAGACAACACTCACTTACAAACAGTGGCAATATAACTTTGAATAATTTTATCCCTTTATAAAGTTGTTACTTTAAGTCTCACGGAATTCTTTGCTTCTAAAACTTCAGTTTCATGGGATACGTTTGAAATCTCTTAAGACTTTAAAAGAAAAAGTTGATAATCATAAGCACAATATTCATCATCAACAACTGATATTTAGAGTAAGCTCACACTCCTTTCATTATAGGAAACAAAGTGATTTAAGAGATATTTACCAAAATTAGTTAAAATACCCAAAAAGGAGTTCAGGCCGATGACCTCATCCAAGCGCGCATGTCGCTTTCTTGCTAAATATCTCTATAACTAACCTTCAGATATGGTAACTACTTACTTTAGACGGAAGAATGGGTCAAAAATCAACGTATAAACAACTTTTTTCAATTAAATTTCACTTAGTAACTGATATAAAACGGTAACCAACGAAAACAATCACGACACGAAGCTCCGTTTCAAGGAAAGAAAAAAAATCAATTGGCGTATTATGACAGTGACATTGACGTTAAGGCGGTCATAGACACGTGCTTGTTTGTTTTGTTTATCGAGGCTGCCAGTGATATAAAATGGTAGATTTAGTAGTTTTTGTAGGACAATGTAATTTCCTGTTAGGATACTTGCACATGGAGCAGGTAGAGGCTGCTGCTTTCTTTGTCGCCACTGCTGGTTGGTATTTCTCATGTAAGGTTCTAAAAATTGGAATGCTTTTTCTACGATAGGTACAAGAAACTGAAACAAGAAAAGCAGGCGTCTTTCGCATTGAATAGAATAATGCTTTATTATTATAGTACGTATTACAATAATTACTTTTTTAAACAACATTTTAGTATACATACAAATTGTAATCTTCACAAAATCTCCAACATGTGCGTGGATAAACACATGCTAATATTTTTACTCCGTGTGCAAATGCCAAATACGAACGAAAGAGCTACTCAAAAGTGAAATTATGTTTTTTTTTTGAGTTTGATAAAACCTCGCATTCCATAATTTATATAAATAATAAGGTAAAAGTATATTAGAATTGGCTAACGATACTTCGTTAGTCAATTCTCATGTTCAATTATGCTTTTGAAATATATGATGGATGATGGTATTGATGGTACATACAATATTTTATGCCAAATCATTATTGAAATTATGGCAAAATGCAAATAAAATCACGGATTTCAAAATCAATTATCTTGTAGCAGCATACCTCGAGATGTAAGTCCCCCCAGACACCGTCGACCGCTTACCATCGGACCATACATTGTTACCATCAAAGAGTAGGTAGTGAAAAAAAATAATGTTAAAATGAATTACATTATTATATTTAATTTTATTTAGTTATTAAAATCGTTTAATTACATGTCTCATATCCCATACACAATAAACTAGATGAGGTAACAGATTTACAAACATAACATACACTACACAACTGTTTAAATCTAGGGGCCTATTCGACTATACAGGGTGTCCCAAGACTAAGTACCTTAAATATCGTAGATAGGATATTTTGCTGAAAGAAGACATTATTTTAATTTAAAAATCAATTTAAACTGCATTCATAGATTTTTAAATAATTACATGGTTGAACCGGGAATCGAACCCGCTACACGAGAAAAAAAATCAACCTGTGGTTTTTAAAACCGATCAAAAGGTTTTATTTCATCATAAGGATTATTTTTTGCTATATAACAGTGTCAAAAATAAAAGAAAGACCATAAATTTTAACATTTGATGTGAAATTTAGCGAAATAATCAAAAGAGTGCGACTTTGTATTCAACAGAATGGGACTCGTTTTGAGCATTTGATAAATTAAACTGATTAATTTTGAATTAAAAATGTTAAGATTCATGGTCTTCCTTTTATTTCTGACACTATGTTATTTAGCAAAAAATAATCCTTATGATGAAGCCTTTCTATCGGTATGATAAAACTACAAGATGATTTTTAAAAATCTATCAATGCAGTTTAAATTGTTTTTTAAATTGAAGTAATGTCTTCTTTCAGCAAAATATCCTATCTACGATATTTAAGGTACTTTCCCTTGATGTCCCATAGTCTTGGGACGCCCTGTATATCACATCATGGTATCGTCTTGGGTCGTCTCATTCGTTTTGTCGTCGCATTGAAAGCCACCGACGATTGTGACGAATGTAGAATGAGTGATAAAGCAGAATATGACTAATTTAAGAACTTGACGAAAAACGAATGGGACGACCCAAGACGATACCCACATCATATATCCTTGACATCACACAAGTGGTCACTAAGTCAAGACATTCTACCAGTTGAGTAGGCTCCTGGATCCAGCACACGCGTACCTGTACCTACCAAAAATTCGACGTATTCTATTATTACATTATTGCATTTATTGCTTATCAGTCAAAAGCGACGTGTTTTTTGGAAAAAAATATGCTCTAAACGAAAGCTGCCGTAACCATACACAGCCTGACTAGCGTGAGCAATTCAAATGTCCAAAAAAATTTATGTTATAGTATGATTCAAATTATAAAACAGCAAACATATTAATTTAGTCAGACTTTTGACCTACTATTAAAATTCTAACTTCAGAACTGTGATGTGTTTAGTTAGGCGAGAGTTTTTGTTGAGGCTAAAATATCGGTTTGGCACAGTAAGGTGTATTCGGTTATTTCCGTAGTCCGTACACTAAAAAAGGACTTATCAAATTTGAAATTTTACGTTTATACGTGAGCAACGAAGTTTTTAATGATGAGACTAGCCCATTTGAAAGTCCATTTAATATTCCGCCAAATCGATATAAGTTATTGCAAGTCTAAGACTATAGTTATTCTAAGCACTAGCTAGTAGGTACAGCCTTGTATATTCTTAGCCGCGCCTCGGACAACGCTGCCAGCAAGGTATCTCCGTTCAACTGGACCGAGCACACGTCTATCGCCGGCTCCGCTGCCGGCAGCGAAGCCCCCCGGGCCCCGTCCAACCCGTGGAGAACTAAAGCACCAGCGGACTCAGAGTGAGATGCCAACCAAGTCGCTCCTTCAGCGCGAACCCAAGCGGACCTCGACATTATAGAACTCCTAACGGATCCTTGAAACGTCTGCTCAACATGGCACGTCACATCTTCGTCATTCCTAAACTGACATAAGGACAGTTTCGCCCGCTCGCCATTAGCAGGCCTACACGACACTAAAGCTCGATGAGTCTCGTAATCATAACACATCGACATAAAGGGACCTTCCACGGGCAGCGCCCGCGGCTCCCACTGCCCGCTCCCCCGCCACGACCACAGCCAGCACGAATTTAAATTACAGGACAACAGACCGAATTCTGTAGGACATAAGGACACTACCGGTGACATGTCTCCCGGCGCTGACAGCTGCTGAATGTACGAATTAGGATTCCTAATATCATATTGCTGGATGAAACCTCCGACACCACCCACGTAGAACTCATTAGTTCTTAAACAGTCCCAAGCACAAGACCAGAGCTGGACGCCCGCTTGGACAGTAGTACTCGGGATACCTCGCTCCACTACTCTCGCGCAGCTATCCAAACCTACGCTTAGAAGCAAGTCCTTAGGTTGCGAATATGATATGTCCCTAATTGGTTTGGGGTGTAAATGCACGAATTGTCCCTGCTTATAGTCCACGCAACTCACTTTCCTAATGCCGTAACCGGGAAACAAGCCGTTAGTGCTTTTCTGAGACACGTACAGCTCATAAGTCCGGCAATTGTACGTCATCACTCTACACCCACCGTCTTTGCAGATCTCTAAATTCTTCTCCAGCGCGAAGCGCCAAGATCTCTTCACCTGTGGTTTAACTTGTGCTTTTAACAACTTATTCCTAAGAGTTTCTAATTGCTGAAGACATGCACGATGCGCTATTTTAGACTTCTGCAATTCTAGTTCCATTCTGCTCTTTTCTGCCGTCGCATGTTCCACTTGCTTCTGCATTGTCGTGATCTCTGAAGTGTCAACAGCTATGATCTTCCTCGCGTAGATGTTTCTCACGTCTTTCATGGCGGCTTTGCTTTTGCATGTTGGGCAGCAGCGTTCTTTATTAGTTTGAGCTTTAAGCCAGCGCTCGACGCAGCGTGAACCGAAGAGATGTCCACATTTTAAAGCTACTAATCTATGGTCGCCTGAGGTACACCAAGAATCCAAACAGATTGGACATGTTTCTCCATCTCCATCGTCTTGCTGGGGTGATCGTTTAGGGGAACTGACCTTTCTGATCTTCGCTGGCGGTTCACCTGTATCCTCTCCGCGTTCGCTGCACTCCCCACGTACACTCACCTCAGGTAATGAGTTAGATTCTTCAGTGGACATGACTGTGCTGAACATGCTGTTTTCGTTGGAAACGAAAGGGCTCGGGGCTGCATTGTCTCGCCTCGGCCACTGCGCTAAACTGGAGTCGCTCTCTTCAGGATCGAAGGTGTAAGTGGAAGGTGACGGGAACACTCCGTCTATGGAGTTAGAATTGTTGTCATCGTTGGGAAAGCTGCCGTTGCTGTTTTCCCGGGGGGTGAAGGTGCCGGAGTGCTGGAGGCGCACGGGGGAGGGCGCGCGGAGGACGGGGGAGGGGGTGCGCGGCGGGGAGGGGTCCTCGGCGGGCTCGAGGATGCTGGGGCTGTCCCGCGCCGGGAAGTAGGGCGGTGACGAGCCCATGCTCCAGCATACGACCTGAAATTAAATTGCTCATATTTTTACCAGCTCAAAGTGATTTAGATTGATTAGGTATTTTTAGGGAACGATGAACGAAGATGTATGCATTTAGGGTAAATGGCTGTTTGTTAGGCAGTCAGCTCTCGTATTAGCCACGTGGCCACGTGACAGATCAACAATTTCCTTTAAAAAGCAACTGTATGGTGGTGGTTTTAAGGTTCAAGTCTATGACTTCTAACATGCTTTGGTAATGTAGGACAATTAACCAATTCAATGTAGGCAAGCGCTCGTATTATTACATGAATTTGAACCTTAAGACCAATATGATACAGCAACTTTGTAACATAGTTGCTTTGCTACGCACTTATATCTGACTGAATCTGGGAGCTGACCGCTTGCACAAAAAAACAGCTTTTTAGGGTTCCGTAACTCAAAAGGAAAAAACGGAACCCTTATAGGATCACTCGTGCGTCTGTCTGTCCGTCTGTCAAGCCTATTTGCTCCAAAACTACTGGACCAATTAAGTTGAAATTTGGTACACATATGGAAGTCTGTGACCCAAAGATGGACATGTAATAAAAACAAATGAATTTTAAGCATAGGGGGCTCTTTTAGGGGGAATATGAGAAAATTAAAAAACAAAGTTTTGCAAACCATATCGTGTTACAGGGCTTATAGACCGGGAGATAGTGACACATTTTACTGGGTCATTTGTACCAGTATGGCGGTTCGTCAGGGGTCTAAGCACGTAATGAAGGAAAGAAAAATGATGGTCATAGCGCTGGTACCGGCGGCCCAATCGCGTGGGCGTTAGTCGAACGTGTCGGATAAAATACGAGTGTCGAACGATTTGTTCCACAAAAATCCTCGTATTTTCCGATAGTCCATAAAAAAGAAGTAGGCGGTAGCGTAATGCCATACTTCTCCGGTGTGACTTACAGCCCGCCATACGGAGGCGAACAGATTAATTAAAAAAAAACAATTCAACCATTTGTGCCAAGCTAATTTTTGCACAGGTGATCATCGTCGAGCAGCCATTCATGGAAATCACCATGCCATACTCTTCGGACGGTTCCAAATGGCCGCCATACCGCCGCAAGGAAGTTATTTTTTTTTTGCTAGACGATTTGTACCATTATTGCATTTAAATTTTTGCAAAGTGTTTGATAAAATGTGGCCGTTATTATAATTGCCATACTTATAGTAGGGGGAAAAAGTGCTACCATACTTGAAAAACTTATTTAATCGACACGTTTCAAAAATACGACTATGTATACGTAAATTATTTTTTTACAGCATGGCATCATCATATTCTGTTTGTTTGGATACAATTATACCTAAAAAAAATATTTCAGATTATAACTACGGGGCGGACGACTGTGAGACTTAAGCCAAGACTTAAAACAAAAAACAATTTTTTGACGATTTGTACTAGTATGGCATTTGGATTTTTGGAAATTATATGATGCAATGTGACCATTATTATATTTGCCATACTTCTAATAGGGGGAAAAAGGGGCACCATACTTGAAATAAAAAAAAAATATTGTACACATTTGCCACCTCCTACAGGTATGGCATTATGAGATTTCCATTTATGATCACACAGAAAGTCTTGAAAAAAAATTACAAGATGGTACAAATCGTTTAGCAATAAAAAAAAATTAACTCCTTTGCGGCGGTATGGCGGCTATTTGGAACCATCCGAAAAGTATGGCATGGTGATGTCCATGAATGGCTGTTCGACGATGATCACCTGTGCAAAAATTAGCTTGGCACAAATGATTGAATTGTTTATTTTTAATTAATGTGTTCGCCTCAGTATGGCGGGCTGTAAGTCACACCGGAGAAGTATGGCATTACGCTACCGTCTACTTCTTTTTTATGGACTATCGAAAAATACGAGGATTTTTGTGGAACAAATCGTTCGACACTCGTATTTTATCCGACACGTTCGACTAACGACCACGCGATTGGGCCGCCGGTACCAGCGCTATGACCATCATTTTTATTTCGTTCATTACGTACTTAGACCCCTGACGAACCGCCATACTGGTACAAATGACCCAGTAAAATGTGTCACTATCTCCCGGTCTATTATTTTGAGGATCTCAAATATATTTTTTTTATAATCTTATATGAAATAGTTTAGAAGTTATTTAAGAAAATAGGCAAAAAATTACCATCCCCTCCCCCCCTCCCCCTTCAACTCCGATACTACTGGGTCTAAAATTTTGAAAAAAATACACATAATAGTTCTTTACCTCTAGATGACAGGAAAACCTATTAGAAATCTAGAGTCAAGCGTGAGTCGGACTTAAAAAAAAACACGGTTGGCCTGTTTTAGGGACACAGCCGTAATGGTTTACGTGAAACTCGGTATGGACAGCTTTTGCGAAGGCTGAAGGCCGAGCTACGCGTAGGGCCGAAGCATCCCCCAGTAGCTTTTTGAAACGCACGGAGTTGCGGGAGGTTAGTGTTCAAACACAGAACAATTAAGTATAGTACAAGTGTATAATACCTATAGATTACTGGAAAAACGTATAAGAAGTCTGCAATTAACCGTGAGACTTAAGAATAAGAATTGCGGATAAGCTCTATCAGGGCGACAACCGCAACTGATTTACGTGAAACGTGGTGTGGACAGCTAGTGCGAAGGTCGAAGGCCGAGCTCTGCGTTGGGCCGAAGGCCTGAAGCATCTAAGAGAGGTGCGCCTCCACGCAAGGTCGAAGGATGAGCTTTAGGAGGTTAGTGCTCAAACAGAACTAATAATTGGTTTAAGTACGAGTAGCTAAATGAGAAGGCTGAACTGCCGTATATCAGAGGGTATACCGCGAACACCGAAGTTCGCAAATTGCGGGGATTCCTATGTTACTCCAATGAAACCGTAATTATAGTGACAGTGCGAACTTCGAACAAAATTAAAATTAAAGTGTGGAAAAATTGAATGAACAGTTGAATGTACTTATATATGAACTTCGCTTTGCTCGCTCATTCGAAAATGTGTGCAGTACGGAATGACGTGTCGTGATGACGTGTCGTGCAGGGAGTTATTTAAAGAATTCGATATTTTGCCTCTTCCCTGTGAGCACATTTTCCAAGTTGCTCTCTTTACATATAAACACTACGATGCGTTTAGTCAACGAGGTGTGAACGAATCCCGCGCGATGCGTAGCAACAAGCTTGCCCATCTCCTCGTCACTCCCGCACACAAACTGCGCAAATCAGAAAAGTCGGTATACATCTCGGGCCCGTCTGTGTATAACAGACTACCTGACGAAATAAAAAGAGATGCAACTTCTGCGGTGGTCTTCAAAGCTAGATTACGCAAGTGGCTTCTTAGTCATATATTTTATTCTGTAAACGAGTTCTACGAACTCCCTACTATATAACTTTCTAGTCAGTATTTTAATGTTTTACTGTAATATTTAAATCAAATAATGTTCCAATTCAATTTATTTAATTTTAAATTCGATATAGACTGTACCTGACATGTAACTTGGCGTTATTAATAAAGTATTTGTATTTGAACCCTTGGGCCGCGAGTTCGACTCGCACTTGACTGGTTTTTTTTTAACAGATTAGTCTTAGGCGTATTAATCATTTGAGAAAATTCATACTTAGGTCAATGTGACCAATGCCATCCTAGGGTGCTATTCTGTTCACTACCGTTTTTCTCGAACAACGAACAAAATTGATAATTTCATAGACAAAGCAGCGATTGCTTTTAGTTTCAGCTATCAAAAGCAATGGTTTTTTTCCTATGATTAAAAACAAAATACGCTCGTGGACGGAATAGCCCCTATGACGGAATTAGTCACTTTGATATTATATTAATTTTATTTTATCTTTAATTTTATTACAGACAGAAAATGTGATCACATGTTATGCTTGACCTTCTTGTGTAAGAATATACACTAAACACTGGTCTGTACAAGATAAGACATCACAATAAAACATATATGTACATATTATATACAATATACAAAGGCAAGCTTATTTTTATAAGGTATCTCTTCCAATTTGATATGTTTTTCTGAAGCGCTCCATAATAAGCTATTTAATATTTTCAAATACTATAGTTAGTTTTTTTTAGCATTAGAAAGAACTTGCAAGAAGGTAAGCGATCTTGACATGTCTTTTAATGGAAAAACGCTTTTTAAAAATCAAAAACTATTACTCACGAAAGCAGAAGAATATAAATGATTGTATTAGATTCATAATTGTTACATATTTGCCGTAACTTATTTTAAAAATGTGTTTTTCAATTAAAAGATACATCAAGATTGTTTACCTAATTTCTAATGCTAAAAAAAACGAACTATACTACACGAATTACATACTACATACTCATTAAAAGAATAAGTAATAATACTTAAGTAATCTTTTGTTTGTTATTTCACCAGTTACCTACAAAGATAAATATAACTTCAACCTTTATTTAGCAGTCTCTAACACAAAAATCCGTGTTCTTAAAGGGTTATAGTCTATTTCCCACCTTACGGACTGTATAACGTTTATTTAAACGTGCGTTGAAGTGAATGAAACAGTGAAATGTATGAAAGTACAACCAAAACAGCAATGCCAGAAACCAGTTAGGCAAATAACATGAGTGAACTAAATCATGATTCTGATCATCTCTTCAGTAAAAATAAGCATCGATCACGCTGGATAGATAAATGACAGTCATAAAAAGCAATGTTAAAGAGAGACTTACCTTTATAATAATGTTATAACAAGCTTCCAAATGACTCCTATTCGACGCTACGGTTTTCTCCACAAAATAGCCATCTTTATCGCTACTTTACAATAGTACGCATATCACTAACACTGAATAAGGCTTTCTCTCAATAAATCGCATAAAAGTGTCACAAAACGTTTAATCTAAATAAATTAACTCGAAAACAATCGCGAAAACGCGTACATTACATACTTGACAGATTTGATTTGCTTGACAGTCGGTCGCGGTTGCAGCTGTTTGGGACAGTCGCCTTTTGATTAACTTTTGCTGTTATACTATTGGTCAGGAAGGATGACAAGGAAAATTTATTTAATTAGCAGTAAACGTCATTTTAACTCAACCAATAGCAAGCAAGTGCAATGAAGTGCAATCATTGTTTACAAAAAAATATAATCAGAAAAAGTACTACTCATTGTTTAGTTATTGTTAAATCAACCATTTCTTTTTTGTTATTTTAAAATATAAATTGTAAAGGTTTCAAGCAATATTTTAATGGAAACACTTCAAACATACTTCAAGAAACTTTCCTAATCGATCAAACGTCATCTATCCGTTGTCTATGGTATTTATTTATATTTTTGTGCAGTTGGCAGCAGTGTCGAAATAGCAGAGGACGGGGAAACATAACGGGTCTCGTTCGTCCTGCTTTTTTTATCAATTTACAACTCGACGAGCTTATTATCGTGATCTGTTTGTGTAAAAACGTAATCGGTAAATATTAATAAGTGTTTAGCGTTAACATTTTAGTGCCGTGCGCGTTTCGTAGTGAGTGAAAACGTATTACAAGTGATCGTCCATGATGGCGGAGTGTTTTAAGGAAATGTTTGTTTAGGATTATAAATCCGTCGTGTTTTCGCCCGTAATGACTTTATTAAACGGTAAGCATTGATAAAAACGCATTTCAAACTTAAATACCACTCTAATGTACCTTGATCAAAATTTAAACAAACAAAAAAAGACATGAAAAATTTTCATGAACAAAAACATATAATCGAGTTAGTAAATGTTAAAATGGGGGGTCGTATGTAGGTGAGCGTTGGTCAATAGGTGGTATAGCTGTGGGGCAGGCCTGGCCTGTTGACATTTGGCTGGTGTTACAACAGTGCTAAGTAGGTCAAGTCGGCCGCGGCGCGCGCAGCGGCGACGTCACGACCTGACGAGGGAGGGGTGACACTATCACTTTCAGGTACATGTGACCCATATATCTATTTGGGACACCTAAAACCTAGGTCAGTTCTAGCATGCCTAGAAAGTTATTTATACTAGCCTTTAGAATCAGGGCTTGAGGGCTAAAGCAACTCAAGATGTCTGAAAGGTACTGAGGAAATAATGTTTTTCTGGCAATTTCATAGATTGAATTAAAAATTATGTCACAAAATTAGTTATATGAGTTGTACCAGAAATAAAACTAAGTATAATTGTTGTAGAAATCTGTATTTGCTGTGGATATCTGTATTTGCTGTGGAATTCGTTGAAACAAGACGAAATAACTTAGTAATAACAACTAAATCCTAACATTGTATTTAACATCATGTATTTCTATGCATCAATGTACATGTATGCAATAAATGACAAATAAACAAATAAACAAATAATAAATAAATTTTTTAATACAGTTGCTCAAAAAGTGCTACTTTACGTAGCTGTTTAGCGTGCGGAAAGTTGGTTATCTCGAACTAGTGCTTTTTACTTTTCCAATTTTTTTAAATTTATACTTGTTCCAATTCACGACTACTTATTGATGAGTGTTAATATTAGTTTCTTTTAAACGTCGTAATCAGCATAAAAACCTACCGTTAATGTAAGAATACGAAAAATATTACATATTTCATATTTAATTACTTACCTCTTCATCATTATAACACGTTTATTTTTTAATATTCAATATTGAAAATTCCGTTCTTAATAAGTTGACTGAATGGAACGGAATAGCTGCCAAACGCCCATAGATGTAATATACTTAAAGACGACGTTTAACCGAGCTGTCACTGTTACCACTTTTGTTTAGTGTACGATTAACAATGTTTTTCTTATTTTTTCGCAACTGTATTAAAAAACGTCGTTCGATACACGTGCGGAAATGTCATTCTTCACTCGTCCCGAGTCTTGCCACTCGCCTGCGGCTCGTGGCAAGATATCTCGGTACTCGTGAAGTAATGACATACCTTCCGCACTAGCATCGAAATGTACTATTTCATAAAGTTTAATTGTCACAGGGTAAAAAAAAAATTCAATCCCTGCGGCTTTGTTACAGTTTAAAAAGGTTAAAAACAATGATTCTTATACAAGACAACAGTTTCAAGGCCTATTTACTACCCAAATATCATGTTGTTGTACAAATATCATGTTGTATTAATATAATTACAATGAATAATATAACTATACTTGGTCAAGCAGATCTTGTCAGTAGAAAAAGGCGGCAAATTTGAAAAATGTAGGCGCAAAGGGACAGCGTCCCATAGAAAATTTGAATTTCGCGCCTTTTTCTACTGACAAGATTTGCTTGACCGTCTATAGGTATACCTTTTTAACTAATTTTTTTTTTTCCACACTTACAACTATTTTTACAGGTTTAATGTTGTGTTGTTGTTGAGGCCCCTTAGCTTAAGAAGGTTATGTGTTTGTTTTTTTTTTTAAATTTACAGTGTAGTGACCATATTGCAGAGACTCACATATTTAAAGCTATTAAAGTCATCATCTTGATATGTCTCTTTTTTGATATATGTTTTACTTACTAGTAATATGTGTCTTTGGGCTAAAAGACACCAAAGGCCAAAGGCTTAAAGGCACACAGAAGCGGTTACTGTAGAATGTAGAATAAGGAAAACTGTAGATATAGTATAAAAAAAGTACCTTTTCTGAAATAAGGCTAAGGCTATAAAGTAATAGGTGTCTTATGAAACCTTTTAGAATGTAAATATATGTCGGATGTCAGAGAACGTCATTGATGTCGATAGTATGATATGCCCACAATTCCCGACATATATGGATGCTGATAAGCAATAAGATGTCAATTCAAAAAATTGACGCTATAAGTTGACATTTTATTGCAAAATGGATGTGGGATGACTCATTTTTGCTAAACATTCATATATATCCTTGCTACCTACTCGTAATTGTTACATATTTGCTGTAACTTATTTTCAAGTGATTTACAAAATAACATATCTCAAGATTGTTTACCATTTTTCTAATGTTAAAAAAACTAGGTATAGTGCAGCTCTATAGTCTGTTTTCGTCTGTTAGGTATTTAAACAAAAGTTTTTAACAAAATCTACCCTCAAATTAGCGATGTTACGATTCGACTTCACAAATCGGTTCAAACCGATTTAGGTCTGAAGTCGACTAAATCGACGTGAGTGTTCCGTAAATCGACTTAAGATACGTTCACCCGCTCTAAACGCATCCTTTTATATTTGTTGATGCGTCACTTTCATTTGACATTTCAATTTCAATTTCAAAGCCTTTAATTTCGAGCATACAGTTAATAATAATATTTAGTACAGTTTTCGTTATTTGTTCATGTGTTTGCAGCAACCGTCGGCTCGACGTGTCCTTTTGACACAAAGGCCTCCTCCAATGCCTTCCATGCCTCTCTGTCTCTAGCTAGTCGTGTCCATAGTGGACCCGCAGTTTTCCTTAGATCATCTGACCATCTTTTGTATTGTCTGCCTCTTTTCCTTTTTGTGTTGTTTCGTGGGGTCCACACAGTCAGTATGTTTGACCACTTCTGCTTTTCCCTGAGCATGTGGCCCGCCCACTTCCATTTTAGAGTTTTTGATTTTAGAGTAACATCTTCTAATTTTGTGATCTCTCTTATTTCCGTCGCCCGTTTTCTGTCTCTTTTTGTGTACCCTAACATGCTTCTCTCCATTCCCCTCTGGCATGTTATTAGTTTTTGTGTCATTTTTTCTGTTGCGGCCCAGGTTTGGCATCCGTATGTTAGTATAGGCAATATACACATATTGAAAACTTTTCTTTTTATTGAGATGCGGTAATCTTTATTTTTCATGATGGTTTTTAGGGACCAGAACCTGTTCCATGCATTTGTGACCCTTCTGTTCATTTCTTGTTGCATTTGATCAGACATAGAGATGAGTTGGCCCAAGTAAATGTATGATTTTTAAAGAAAACAATCTCGCTCTTTTGAGTAGTTTCTTCAAAAATAAGCCTGAAAGGAAGTGGACTTGGAAGTCACCGGACGGAGTTTACAAAAATGAAATCGACCATATTGCCACTAACCAACGAAAAGTATTTATGAATGTCGAAGTCATCAACCAATTTAACTTCTACACTAATCACAGAATGGTCAGAGCTACACTATATCCAAAAGCAAGGAACAAGACAAGAAGACATTTCAATTTTCACCAACACACGCTCCAGCACACAAGAAACAGAAACACAAGTGATCCCAGTGACTTTCAAAACACCTACGACAGAGAAACCAGTGAAATGTTTAACACCACAACAACAACAAAAAAAGAAAGGAAGGACGTATTGAGCTCAAAAACGAAAACACTAATTGCAGAAAGAAAAGAACTATTTAAAATGAAAAAAGACCCGACCACCTCGAAAGCCATTACCAAACTAAGCAAGGAAATCAGCAACAGTATAAGAAAGGATAAGGAAAATCGGAAGATGGACAGCATAAATTACCATATAGCTAGGACAGGAGGAATAAGGAAAGCTCTGAAAGACCTGCAAGAATCTAAAGCCTGGATACCGAGAATGAAAAATAAAGATAAGAAACAAACAACAAAAAGGACATCTATTCTCAACACCTCCACTAGCTTTTATAAGGACCTGTACTCAAGTGAAAACATCCAAGAAACACAAACCATATTCGAAGATATCAACGATGAAGTCATCCCGCCCATACTAGAAACAGAAGTTGAACTTGCAGTTAGAACACAAAAAAACGATAAAGCCCCGGGACCTGATGGTATTACCAACGAATTAATAAAGTCAAGGTTAGCTGACATCCTACAAAGACTAACGGCACTCTTTAATATGACTATGAAGACAGAGGAAATTCCAATACAGTGGACCACAAGCAACATAATACTAATTCACAAAAAGGGTGACCAAGATGACATCAACAACTACCGCCCCATCAGTCTAATGTCTAACATCTATAAAATATTCGCAAAAATAATATTAAACCGCATCACAAAGAACTTGGAGGAACAGCAGCCTATTGAACAGGCAGGATTTAGATCGGGTTTCTCAACAGTGGACCATATGCACACATTGAAACAAACCATCGAGAAGTGCCAAGAGTATGGACAACCCTTATACCTAGCATTCGTCGACTTCAACAAGGCATTCGACTCTCTGGAACATAACCACATCTGGCAAGCCCTAGCAAACCAGGGTGTTGAGAGAAAATACATACAACTAATAAAGAACGTGTACAGTAACAGCTCCGCCCAAGTCAAACTAGAGTCGCTAGGAGAAGAGTTCCCTGTCAAACGAGGAGTCAGACAAGGCGATCCACTCTCACCAAAAATTTTCATTTGCGTGCTGGAAGAAGTATTTAAAAAACTTGATTGGACCGATTCAGGCATAAATGTAAACGGCAAGAAACTAAATCACTTGAGATTCGCGGATGATATAGTGCTCATGACTAACGATCCAGAGTCCCTAAGACACATGCTGCAAGACCTAACAAGCAGGAGCAGAGAGGTTGGCCTAACAATAAATAAAAGCAAAACTAAAATTATGACCAACAGAATGGAAGTACCAATCACAGTGGACGGGGAAGACATTGAATGTGTAAAATCATACATTCATTTGACATATTGAGGATTAAAATGTACGCAAATCGATTTCAAACCGCGAAGAAAAATGTTGCCATGCACATTGCCGCCATTATTGAGTCGAGTCGAAACTTGGTATCTACAGGTAAAGTAAAATGAAACTTATTGTTTATGTTGTAAGGTTCAATTTCGCATGGGCTTAAAGCGATTGATTTGGCGGTATACTTGGATCGGTTTGGCAGTTTTGCGCCGCGTCGATTTGCTAACTCAACGATTCGCGGCACTGACACGAAATCGCACGAGACCGCACGCTCTTTCCTGCTTGCTCGTATAGAACTTTCCCGTTTTAGCTTTAGAAATTATAAAATTGTGATTTACCGCGTAACAAAACTAAAAAAATATTACAAAACTTTTAAGTCAAAATTTTTGCTGTCGATCGGATCGAACAAAGCGTAAAATTGACAATTCAATTTCCTCAACTCAAAGACTACGGAGCGGTTTGAACTACTGATACTTAAAAAGTAGAAGTTAAATCGACTTGGCCAAATCGGTTTGCAAACCGATTTGGGTTTAAATCGGAGTTGACTTATTCGGTTTGAAAATTTTTTCGATTTGGCCCATCACTACCTCAAATGGCTCCTTATGCCAGTTGAGGGTAGATGAAAACATTACACGATCAAAGAATGTAGGTTAAAGTCTGGACGTTCAGTGACTGATCCAGGCGGTTTTGTAATTGGTCGGTTAACCAATAAATGTTACAACTACCTGAAAATGTACAAATTGTTTGTTTACTTTTATTTAAATACCTAAAGATACAGACTATAGTTGACAATCTTCTATTGGTTCTTAACAAACACATCCCTCGTTACCATCCTGCGGAAACGCAGTTTTAGTTTAGACTTTAGCCTATAACTATGAAGATACATGTTTCCAATGATCTTTATAGCCTCGTCTCTATATCGCACGGCAAACCATCGAACATTGGCTCGCGCGGCAGCCGCGCGCAATGGATACCGGGCTGCCGCGCGAGCCAACATATCCATTGCGCGCGACTGCCGCGCGAGCCAAAGTTCGATGGTTTACCGCGCGATATGGAGACGAGGCTTAAGAATGTGTATGTGTTTGTTGCAGAGGCAGCATGGGGCGGCACAGCGCGGTGATGCCGGGCTGATGAGCCTCCTCTGCTGCCGCCGCCACCGCGCGCGCACAGACATGGGCGCCGCGCTCTCGCTGCATCCCCAGGTGTGTACTTAAAAAATAGAATGTACTGGCAAAAGTCTGGACATCACCCTAAAATCTGACATTTCCTGGATGCTCATTTGACCCACCCTAAAATCTGACATTTCCTGGATGCTCATTTGACCCACCCTAAAATCTGACATTTCCTGGATGCTCATTTGACCCACACTAAAATCTGACATTTCTTGGATGCTCATTTGACCCACACTAAAATCCGTATTCCAAAACCCTTATATATCTATTAAATATTACATTTATTGGTAACTATAGGTACTGAGAAAAATAATTGCTGGTAATTATTACCATCACCACCAGCTTTGTAACTAAAGGTACTGAGAAAAATAATTGCTAGTAATTATTACCACCACCGCCAGCTTTGTAACTATAGGTACTGAGAAAAATAATTGCTAGTAATTATTACCACACCCGCCAGCTTTGTAACTAAAGGTACTGAGAAAAATAATTGCTAGTAATTATTACCACCACCGCCAGCTTTGTAACTATAGGTACTGAGAAAAATAATTGCTAGTAATTATTACCACCACCGCCAGCTTTGTAACTATAGTTACTGAGAAAAATAATTGCTAGTAATTATTACCACCACCGCCAGCTTTGTAACTATAGGTACTGAGAAAAATAATTGCTAGTAATTATTACCACCACCGCCAGCTTTGTGTGGTAAAAGGTGACAAATTTTTTTTCATTCGTTTTATACCACTACTAGTAGTAAAGTGGTAGTAAAGTGGGAATAACCCCATTTAACGAGTGTTTGCGTTCGGCCACGGCCGAGAGTCAAGGAGTGTCATAATTTATGTTTACAAAGACATTAGAGCTGATGTTCTCTAGAGGCATTGGGACCTTGTTGACGTTGACGTGAATGCTTACGTTCGCAGGAGGGCGAGGGCTGCGACGGCGCCGGCGCGCCGGCCGCACCACCCACCATGGCTGACGTCATACGGTCAGTATACCTCTACATCACAACATCAATTAAAACTCTCACCATTTGTGTTTTTTTACACATTATTATTTACGAAAACGGGACTTTATATTTATACCATTTTATATTTAAAGCTGCACATGGAATTTTTAGGGAAAATATTTGGAGAAATTGACTATTCTCCAAATATTTTCCCTAAAAATTCCACTTAGTTACCGCCATACAAAGTCTATGAAGAATGAACGGAATACCGGGTCCACGGAGCAGCACATACGCGCGAGGCAATTTCCTCGCGCACAAAACTGCTAGTTGCCTCGCGCGCGCTGCCTCGGCGGCTCTGCGTGAACCCGGCTAATGGAATAAAAAAATAAGGATTTTTTTTTTCTCTCGTGATTCTGAGTAGAAAAGTGTTCAAAAATGTCTGAAAAAAAGAAACAATAACAGACAGGCATAAAATGTGAACGTTTTGTAGAAACTTTAATGTGTCCATCAGATCCCTCTGTTACTATATATTGTTGTAAAATTCATCATGTTATGTACGTACATAATTAACACTTCACTAACTTCATTTAACAAAACAAGTAGGTACAGTCACCTGCAATAATTTATTACTCTTCGAAGGCCGCAAAAATATCTGACGCGATTCACACGTTCTTATTTGTAAAGGCATAAGAGTCAGGTCATAATACATAACACAGATATATTATGTATATTGAACAAGTCAAACAACAAAGATCTATTTAAGCTAACCTTGTGTACCATGATGCGTTGTGTGTGACAGGGAGAGGAAGAAGAAGGCGGGTGGTGCGGGGCTCGGCACGCTGCGGCGCCGCATCGCCGCCGCCGCGCGCCGCCCGCGCGACCGCCCCGACAGAGGTACGACCCCTCTCTACACTCCTACCGCGGCTTCCATTCCACACAACAGCAGCGCCAGTGTTATAAGTTCATAACTGCCTACCACTTACCTAAGGGCCACGGAACGCAAGCCCCGAGCGTGACGCAGACGTATGGGGCTCGACGTCAGCGCGTTCCATGATCCGCGGTGAAAAGCCTATAAAGGCTTGGCCACACACAGAGCGCGACGCAGCGCCGCGTCCGCGCCGCGTGATGCCGACGCGAAGCCTGGTCAAACAGGGCGCGCGCCGATCGCGCCGGCCTCACGCTCTCAACACGCCCTCAAGGCGCGCGTGAACGCGGCGCAGCCGCGCGGGAACGCGGCGCACCGCTCGCTGCCTAACGTCCGATCCTACTGATGTGACCTTGCGCGACGCGGCGGGCCGCCGCGTTCGCTCGGCGCAGCGCTGCGCACGCGCCGCGCGGACGCAAGGGGCCGCGCGGCGCGGGGCGCGACAGAAGCGGGGCGTGATACCGGCGGGACGCAGTCTGTTTGACGTCGGTAACCTGTTAGCATGTGCCGCGGTCGCGCGGCGTGGACGCGGCGCGGACGCGGCGCTGCGTCGCGCTCTGTATGTGGCCAAGCCTTTTTAGCCGGGTACTGACTGAGCGAGCAGCCTCGTGAGGCAAATCCTCGGTCAGTCAGGACGTGCCTCGCCCGAGGCAAACGCATGTCCGGCCTCGGCCGAGCGCGCCTCGGCCCGAGCCGAGCGTTGTCGGTTTTTTGTCCATGCTCAAAGGCGCCTCAGTAAGTTTGCCGCGCTCACTCAAGACGGTTGTGTTTTGCCTCGCTTGTTCGCCGTATGTTAGCGCCATGGATAAAGAACAGTGCCTTAAATTGATACAACTACATGGTGAATATAGACGTTTATGGGATGCGAAATGTCCCGATTACACTAATACTTTATTAGTGTAATCGGGACATTTCGACTAAGAGAAGATGCATGGAGAAATATAAGCCAGGAAATAAACATTCCAAGTAGTTGGAGGCTTGCTAGGTTGCTTATTTTGGCCTGTATAAGAGATAACAGGTTTTCAAATTCAATTTGACTCATTCTAGTAAAATTTTTATCTGTGTCATCGAAGGACAACTCCTCAAACAATCTGTTCCCAGCTTGTAATCTGTTTTGGTACAACAGTTTCATCCAAAAAGGTTTAGGTTTCCGTTTTCTTGTTTTTACAAGCCGTAGAATTATTAGAAACGCAGTGGTAGCGACAGCTTTTCGAAAGAACGGCCTCATGACACGCGCGGTCTCTGTGTGACTTAACGTTAAACTGAGCGCTCGATGTTTGGCTCAGGCGTCACCGTGGCTCGGCTTTTCCGCGCGCGGCAGCCTCGTGCAACAAATCCTACTGACCGAGGCTGCCTCGCGCGGCAAACATCGCGCGGCATTCGTCCGAGGCTGGCTCGCGAGGCTGCTCGCTCAGTCAGTACCCGGCTAATATAATGCACGCGGTTAGCCGGGTCCACACAGAGTGAGCGTGCGCGCGAGGCAATTTCCTCGCGCGCATAACGACCGGTGTAGCTGTAGACGTGCCTCGTGCGTGCCGCCTCGTCTCGAGGCACGTCTACACCGGCCGTTTTGTGCGCGAGGAAATTGCCTCGCGCGCACGCTCGCTCCATGTGTTGTTGCATGATTGGAAGATTTCAACTTCTCCTAAAAGCTAACCGGAAAGAAAATGAAAAAATGAAATATGAATGGTGTGTCTGTGTTGTTGTCCCAGGTTGCGAGCACGCGCGCTTCATCCGCGGCGTGGTGAGCTCGTGGCGCCTGGCGGAGGTGTTCCTGCTGTGCGAGGAGCTGGAGGCCGGCGCTGCGCTGCGGGACCTGGTGACGCAGGCCGAGCTGGCCCGCGAGCCCGCGCCGGCGCTGCACGCCCAGCTGCACGCGCTGCAGCAAGACAGGTACCTGCAGCCAACTGGGGGACCTGGTGATGCAGGCCGAGCTGGCCCTTGTTGTTGATTTCTTACATTTGCTGATGATAAATATTTAATAACATTCATTTGAATTTGATTTAGTTTATTTTGTTTGATATTTTACATTTAATATTTGCTTCGGGTTGGTGTGGTGAAAAATTTCGTGTTTCACTCGGGGGCAACTTTTGTTTAACCCTCATGCTTTGAAACCCTCGCAACGCTCAAAATTGAATTTTTCGAACCACTCGCTACGCTCTTGGTTCTATTTTGTGATCTTTCGCTTGCTCGGGTATCAATATTAGCACGAGCGGTTAAACAACAACTTTGCCCCCTTGTGAAACAAATAACTATTGTTGAACGATTTGCAGGCGTTGGTGCGACGTGGAGCTGGTGGGGTCCGGCTGGGTGCTGCCGGCGCACCGCGCGCTGCTGGCGGCGCGCTGCAGCTACTTCAGGGAGCTGCTGCTGCACTACCCCAGGTACACATATACTTGTACATGAGCGTGGTGGTACGCAAATGTTTAAGCTTGTTTTTAAGTTTTAAGCAGGACATGCAATAGTTACTGTATACTTAGGGCCACTTACACCATTCACTAACCCGGGGTTAACCGGTTACACTCATGATGTAATATGTTCCCCGCAGCGGTCCATGCCGCGTGCCGCTGGAGGGCGCGATGGCGGAGCTGCCGCGCGGGGACGTGGAGGCGCTCGTGGCGGCGCTGTACGCCGGCCCCCACGCACAGCACTACAGCGGGACGAGGCACGACACCCGTAAGTATATCCCCAGTAATATGTTCCCCGCAGCGGTCCATGCCGCGTGCCGCTGGAGGGCGCGATGGCGGAGCTGCCGCGCGGGGACGTGGAGGCGCTCGTGGCGGCGCTGTACGCCGGCCCCCACGCACAGCACTACAGCGGGACGAGGCACGACACCCGTAAGTATATCCCCAGTAATATGTTCCCCGCAGCGGTCCATGCCGCGTGCCGCTGGAGGGCGCGATGGCGGAGCTGCCGCGCGGGGACGTGGAGGCGCTCGTGGCGGCGCTGTACGCCGGCCCCCACGCACAGCACTACAGCGGGACGAGGCACGACACCCGTAAGTATATCCCCAGTAATATGTTCCCCGCAGCGGTCCATGCCGCGTGCCGCTGGAGGGCGCGATGGCGGAGCTGCCGCGCGGGGACGTGGAGGCGCTCGTGGCGGCGCTGTACGCCGGCCCCCACGCACAGCACTACAGCGGGACGAGGCACGACACCCGTAAGTATATCCCCAGTAATATGTTCCCCGCAGCGGTCCATGCCGCGTGCCGCTGTAACATGAAATAATTATATCCCCAGTAGAAAACTTAACCAATATGTGTCTGAGAAACGAAAGAAGAAAAATGGTATACAAATTAAAATAAAATTGTCCTCCTGAGGCGCAGCTGTGCGTGCTTAGGCCTGGTAAGACCATTAGAGAAAGACATCTGCTAGACTAGAGTGCTATATGCTATGCCCAAGTCATAATTGTCATCAATAAATATAAAATAGTTTTGGCGTTTGGCGGTTAGCAAAATATAATCAGCGCGTGTCGATAGCTTATTTACAAGGGAGTAAAGTTGTTGTTTAACCTCTCGGGCTACATGAGCAAGCGAAAGATAACAAAATTCGTTGCAAGGGTTTCAAGGCACGAGGGTTAAATAAATTTTGCAACCACATGAAACACCAAATTTTTCACCACACCAACACAGAAAATACCAACTGTAAAATATCAAACAAAATCGAAGCATATCGATTCAAAATGAATGTTATTAAATATTTATCATTCATAATCATCATTTCAAAGTAAATTCTACCAGAAAACAACTCAAAATTTCCATTTGATTGCTTTGCCTCACATGTGGATAAAATGCAACTTTCTTATCAGTTTTTAAACAATCAAGAGATCATTTACCAGCTGGTGTGGTGAAAATGCATTTTTTATTTTCATGGTCGTATCACGACAATGTGAAAACGCTCTAAGGCATGTCTGAACATAGGTAATAATTTTACCTAAAATAATAATGATATCGTTTAAATGTTTTCATGTATAAAATAATAATGTGTGCTGTAATTAGGGCTTGCATTATCCGTCCATTTTTTGTATCCAGATATTTCGAATATTTATAATTTTACCATCCGGATATCCGGATTTCAAGCCATAGCTGTAATAGATATAATGTGTTGACATGTAAAATACATCTATTTTATCAATAAAAGTTTGATTGATTGATTGATACCAATCTGCTTAAGCTTGATAGTGTGATGTTTGTTTGTCCGTCAGACTGCGAGCGCGGGTTCAGCTCGGACGGGAACCTGGACATCATCAACGTGGAGAGCGGCGGATGTGAGTTTCACTATTTTATCTTGAATGTAACAGTTATTGTTAACAATATCTAGGTCTAGGTCACTCTTTGAAGGAATTGTCTTTAAAACAGCATTTTAAAATGGCACGAAAATTGATTTCTGAGGCGTTTTCAAACTTAAAAAACCGGACAAGTGCGAGTCAGAGTCGCCCACCGAGGTTTCCGTACTTTTTAGCATTTGTTGTTATAGCGGCAACAAAAATACACCATCTCATCTGTGAAAATTTTAACTGTCTAGCTTTCGCAGTTCATGAGATACAGCCTGGAGACAGACGGTCGGACAGTGAAGTCTTAGTGATAGGGTCCCGATTTTACCATTTGGGTATGGAATCCTAAAAATCGTATACATAAGCAAACATAATCCATAGTTTAAAGGGACCGTCTACTAATTATGGTCCTTTAAAAATGGATTTAATAGATTTGTGAACAGAGAGCGAAGCTTTCTTAAGGCCTGTCTCCATATCGCGCGGCAAACTATCAAACATTGGCTCGCGAGGCAGCCGCGCGCAATGGATACCGGGTTGGCTCGCGAGCCAACGCGATCAGATCGATAGTTTGCCGCGCAATGTGGAGGCACGCCTGTACAGTGAATACACAAGCACATGTTGAGATATATAATGTTTCCAGCATGTTCGTGCTCGCTGGGCTCGGCGGGCAGCGTGCGGCGGCTGGCCGAGCGGCTGGGCGCGCGGCTCGGCGACCTGCACCGCGACATGCGCTACCTGCTCGACTCTGGTCGGTATTCTCTTTATTCCAGCATGCTCGAGCTCGCTGCAAGGCTAAGTGTTTTTTTAAATTATGATTTTCATTATGCAGAAAAAATCAAATTAAATTTGTTTAACAGGAGAGTACGCGGACGCTCGGCTGGTGTTCGCGGCGGAGGGCGGGGCGGCCTTCGGGTTCCGATGCGCGCTGGAGCTGCCCTGCCACCGCGTGATACTGGCTGCCCGGAGTCGCTTCTTCAGGTCAGTACTGTCACCAGAGTGTTCCGGAGCCTTCGGGGTCCGGTGCGCGCTGGAGCTGCCCTGCCACCGCGTGATACTGGCGGCCAGGAGTCGCTTCTTCAGGTCAGTACTGTCACCAGAGTGTTCCGGAGCCTTCGGGGTCCGGTGCGCGCTGGAGCTGCCCTGCCACCGCGTGATACTGGCCGCCAGGAGTCGCTTCTTCAGGTCAGTACTGTCACCAGAGTGTTCCGGAGCCTTCGGGGTCCGGTGCGCGCTGGAGCTGCCCTGCCACCGCGTGATACTGGCCGCCAGGAGTCGCTTCTTCAGGTCAGTACTGTCACCAGAGTGTTCCGGAGCCTTCGGGGTCCGGTGCGCGCTGGAGCTGCCCTGCCACCGCGTGATACTGGCGGCCAGGAGTCGCTTCTTCAGGTCAGTACTGTCACCAGAGTGTTCCGGAGCCTTCGGGGTCCGGTGCGCGCTGGAGCTGCCCTGCCACCGCGTGATACTGGCCGCCAGGAGTCGCTTCTTCAGGTCAGTACTGTCACCAGAGTGTTCCGGAGCCTTCGGGGTCCGGTGCGCGCTGGAGCTGCCCTGCCACCGCGTGATACTGGCCGCCAGGAGTCGCTTCTTCAGGTCAGTACTGTCACCAGAGTGTTCCGGAGCCTTCGGGGTCCGGTGCGCGCTGGAGCTGCCCTGCCACCGCGTGATACTGGCCGCCAGGAGTCGCTTCTTCAGGTCAGTACTGTCACCAGAGTGTTCCGGAGCCTTCGGGGTCCGGTGCGCGCTGGAGCTGCCCTGCCACCGCGTGATACTGGCCGCCAGGAGTCGCTTCTTCAGGTCAGTACTGTCACCAGAGTGTTCCGGAGCCTTCGGGGTCCGGTGCGCGCTGGAGCTGCCCTGCCACCGCGTGATACTGGCCGCCAGGAGTCGCTTCTTCAGGTCAGTACTGTCACCAGAGTGTTCCGGAGCCTTCGGGGTCCGGTGCGCGCTGGAGCTGCCCTGCCACCGCGTGATACTGGCCGCCAGGAGTCGCTTCTTCAGGTCAGTACTGTCACCAGAGTGTTCCGGAGCCTTCGGGGTCCGGTGCGCGCTGGAGCTGCCCTGCCACCGCGTGATACTGGCCGCCAGGAGTCGCTTCTTCAGGTCAGTACTGTCACCAGAGTGTTCCGGAGCCTTCGGGGTCCGGTGCGCGCTGGAGCTGCCCTGCCACCGCGTGATACTGGCCGCCAGGAGTCGCTTCTTCAGGTCAGTAATTTGCAATTGCGTCTGTTAAAACGAAATTCCTATGTAAAGGTTTTCACATTTTATGATGGACAAGATGTGAGACCCGTCTTGTGTATCCACAGGTCCGTCCACAGTTTTATTTTTGATTCGATTACGGCGCAATTATTGAGCACTAGAATCTACAAACTAAATTCAGTTATTGTAAAACTGGGTCTGGAAACATCCCCAAAAAGTTTTAAATCATAATGTATCGTTTGCATTTTCGTTAGTCATAATATATTTGGTTCAGAAACGCGTCACTTTTCAGGATTGCCATAAAACAAACCTAACCTAATCTATCTATAGGATAACCTTACGAAAATCCTGAAAAGTTAAAGGTTTCAGTTTTATGACTAATGATAAATATAGCAAACAATACATTATTTGTTACCCCCTGCCCCCTAACCCCTGTAAAACTAGATGTCATAGACAATATTTGAATTTATTACGTGACCGTAGAGATTTCATTGTCTAATTCTAATTTCAGTCTGTCCGGAGTGCGCCTATGAAATTTACGTGCCGTGAACACAACGGGCTAAGAGAAATATGCTGATAGTATGTATGTTTGTCTGTTTGTGGCAGGAGTGTGCTGTCCCGGCGCACGGCGGGCGGCGCGGTGTGCGTGGACGAGAGGGTGCTGCCGCGGCGGTTCGCCAGGGCTCTGCTGCACGCCGCCTACACCGACCAGGTTGGTTGTCTCTCTCTCTCTCTCTCTCTGTGGTCAAAATGGAACAAACAAAAAGTTAGACTGTGATAAGAACAAGCAACAATACCGCTTTCTATGCTACTCCTACTGAAAGTTCCATAAGTGCATCTCGGTCGGTCATTTGGCCCCTCCCCCTTTTCCTCTCTATATTATTGTACCTCTATGTAACTATTATACGCGTCATACTTTTAATGACAACATGGTCGCACTTGGTGATTGCAATTGTCGTGCAGAGTTAGGTTGGTCCGACTCTATTATCTATTTAGTATCACTAGTTCATTTTTTTTTGCTAGCCTATTAAGGTGTCCCACTGCTGGGCAAAGGCCTCTCCCCTTGTCTTCCACGACTCCCGACATAGCGCCTGCTCTGGCTAGTTACTGAGAAGGTCATCCCGCCATCTCCGTCTGGGCCTGCCGCGTCCGCGCTCTCCTTCTGGCATCCACTTGGTAGCCACACTAGCCCATCTGTCTCTAGTTGATAATGAATGTTAACTCTACTTGCCAGGTGGACCTCACGTTGATCGGCCGCGCTTCCAACTCGCCCACCAACACCATCAGCAGTGCCGCGGTGAGTCAATTATATATACTTACTACTTACTTACTTACTTGGTTGGCGCGGTGACCCAAAATGAGTCTAGGCCTCCAACACAAGAGCACGCCACTTTGATCGGAATTATATATGTATAAATACTAAATGTTACTGTGCATTTCGTAACTTTGTCTATCTAATTTGCATTCTCTCCTCATCTACTCGAAGGTCAGCTGGAAGAGATCCCTTACAGGGATAAGTTCGCCTTTGTACCTATATTTCTGTAAATATTATGTAAACCTGTGTTGTGTGCAATAAAGTGATTACTACTACCAAATACATTTCAAACAGGATCAAATCCTTGTTGTAAAGGGTCTAGCAGGCTAAGCGAACAAGAAGTGCCCCCAACGACGGATTTGGTCATTCTTTCAGGTGGTGTACTGGCAGGTCCTAAGAACTCTCTATGCTTAATATCAGTCCTCGATCTTCTTTTGTTTTCGAGTTATTCAGGATAATGTAAAATCATCAGTGTATCATTGAAAGTGTCATATTTTGTAAACCGTTCAAGTTAGATTAACCAAACAAAATTATATTTGACAACAATAAAATAGACTACAAAATGAATATGTTTAACCTGCATCATGTCCTTATACTTCATTATAAAAAAAAACATTTTATTTTTCTTCTCATTATTTTTTATACTATTCGCGGAGGTACACCTACAAAAATAATTGGCCAAGCACGAAGTCAAGACTACGGTGTTCAGAGCACCGTACGACACATCCCTAGGTAGTTTTAAGTTTGGATACTAATACTAATTTATCCCATAAGTACATTTTATTGACTAGGAAATAAGAAGGTAATGTCTGGGAGCTCTGGGACCTTGGAGTTTGGACTTTTATTAAAGTCCTCTGGGCTAGTATAGGTAATGTAGAAGTTACAAAGCATCTACCTTAGATATATTTTTTAGAGATTAAAGATTTTATTTACCACCTTGTCGGGTTGATTGTATATCCATACCAAATTACAGCTTTCTAACACTAACAATCAGAGGTTGATTCTTGGAGGTGAAAAGAGGAAAATCGTAAGTCCCATTTCGGCCAACCGAAATCAAGAACGTTTATCTAAAACGTTTGGTGAAGGCACATTAAAAATTTCTAGTAGAAACAAATTACATATTATGAATTTCTCTGTAATTTGTACAAACCATTTCGTAAACTGACATTCCGCTAAACTGTTGTTTTTACATCTTACTAGCATCCATAACACATTGAAGTATGATATTCTTCCACTTGTCTGAATATTTTCATTATTATTGATTCTTTTTTGTGAGAATGGCTTTTTCTGCCACGGCACTTTGCCAATTATTGATTCTTTCAAACACCAAAATAGTTGACAATTTAATATACGTCAGAGTTGACAGGCAACTTCGAGCATGAAAAACTAAATCCGTCAAAAATACTGGGTATACATATACAACCTCATAATCTTTGATATAGTCGCAATTGTTGTATTTTAAACTTGTAGACTGGGCAGGCACGACTCAAAAAGGAATAATATTACAATTAAGTCTGTGATTCGGCATTTCTCGGTTTTTGACGTTAGGCTTGTTTCTGATTCAAAATATAATTAACGTAAAGTATTAATCAATTTGCTCGTGTTTCATATAAGTCACAGAAATAAGTACCTAATAATAAATGTCTAAGTTTTAGTACAAGTAGGGTAACTGCGTCAGGTTGCCGTCCAGTACCTGTTTCCGTCCACTTGGCGGAGTTGCTACAAAGAATTGCGTATAATTTGAATATAAACCTAACTTACCGGACAATTTTGGACTTATTGTACATCAGTTTTTTAAAGCAAGAATATTTTAGTAGAACTGGAATTCATGAGTACCAAATCTTAACTGACATTTTTGTCACTCAAACAAGTTTGATTAAGATCGGCTTACTTTATATTTCGTCAACTTTACCTTTGTTTCCAAAAACTGTGAATTGTGAATTTTAATTTTTTTTTTCCGTAACAGAACAGTATCTAGTTGCTGCTCTCACCGATCGGTTCAAAAATATACATACTTTATACAATTAATACATGAATGTAATGGTACTTAATGAAAAGGAATAGGTACTGTTTCGACGAATCAGATACTCTCATTCTACTACTTACTAAAATCTATAGGTAGATGACGCCATAGCTGTTAATAAATATTGAATGACTTTATTATCTCTATTCTATCGCTTTACTAACTCTATGTGCTCTAATGTGAAAAAAAAAACACAACGACAGTGAAGAACGGAATTCTTAATTTAAATTTGAACTGATAAACACCAATAATAAATATGATTCTTACTGAGCACACTGCGATAGTACATTGGTTGGAAAGCCCGTTCGAAATTTAAACTTATTTGCTTTACAATAAGGTTGCATTTTGCAGATCTTTTACTCTCTCATACTTATAGTAGGCTATTCAGAAAAAAATGAAATATCTCACAAAAGTAAGTAAGTAGAATTAAACTTTGTATCAAAGACATAAGTCATAAATTTCAATGTCAAAGTTTTAAGTAAGGATCTTTCTTACTAAATTACTTCTTAATATGAATGACCAGTGTAAGCATCAGTTAGCTAGCCCTAAGCAACCAAAGATCAGGCTGCAGTTTAAAAACTAATAAAGTAAGAGTTAACCTGATAATTTTCCCGCCGTCTCCATACTCGTTTTAGTTGGTTATTGACTGGTCAGCTGCCTGTTAACTATAGTTTTCCCGAAAATCGCCAGGACAGAGGTGAAAATTTTTGTATGAAAACTTGCAACTTTAAATGCATTTTTTATCGAAACAATTGCATTCTAAAATGAAGTCGAAATCAGTCCATCGACTCAATTTTTTGCAAGCTTTCTAATGGTACCTCACACGATTCTTACAATTGAAAATAAAATTCAGCCTACCCCTCTTAACCCCTAAATTTCCCCCTAAAATCAGAAATAAGCAGTTTCGATTTATTCACAGTGTTAGTGATGGTACTTGCCATAACTATTCCAAATTTCAGGTACCTACATCAAACGGTCTTTGAGAAAAACGCATTTAACCGATTTGCAAGACCGAAGTGATCCCATAAGAGCACCGTGAACAAAGTTTTGTACGGTGCTCTAAAAATATGCATGAGTAGCCACTAATACCCACTATATACACATATAAAAATATTTGCATAAATCTTCGTGCGTCATGTCAAAAAAAAAACATTATCGAACAAGGATCTCGGAAACGGCTGTATATATATATATATATATATATGTATATATAAATGCAAGTGTCCTGACTGACTGACTGACTGACTGACTGACTGATTCATCAACGCAGAGCCGAAACTACAAAAGCCAGAAAGTTGAAATATGCACACCAGATTGCATTTATAAAGTGTACAAGAGATAAGAAGCGATTTTGAGAAATTCAACCCCTAAGGGGGTTAAAAAGGGGATGAAAGTTTGTATGGGGTTAAAGTTTTCTTTTAAGCTAGGAATTTGAAACTTCGTAAAAAGATATATTATTAAAATACAAGAAAACTAATTTCAGCGTTTTTGAAAATTCATCCCCTAAGGTGGTGAAAAAGGGGTTGAAAGTTTGTATGGATATCAAAAAAAATTTCAAGTGGTGGACTTGAATCTTTGTATTTAGGGATATTATTAGAAGACAGGAAAAGTAATTTCAGTGTTTTGTAAAATTCATCCCCTAACAGGGTTAAAAAGGGGTTGAAAATTTTAATCCATTACAAATGCTTTGAAACTTCGTAGAAAGGCATAATAGCCGATTACAAAAAAAGTGATTGCAACGTTTTTGGAAATTCAACCCCTAAGGGGGTTAAAAAGGGGATGAAAGTTCGTCTTCGGGTGCAAATTTTATTATAAGCTAGGAACTTGAAACTTTGTAAAAAAGTATCAAATTCAAATACAAGAAAACTAATTTCAGCGTTTTAGAAAATTTATCCCCCAAGGTGGTGAAAAAGGGGTTGAAAGTTTGTATGGATATCAAAAAAATTTTCGAGCGCGGGACTTGAATCTTTGTATTTGGGGATATTAATAGAAGACAATAAAAGTGATTTCAGCGTTTTGTAAAATTCATCCCCTAACAGGGTTAAAAAGGGGATGAAAGTTTGTATGGGGTTACAGTTTTCTTTTGAGCTACGAATTTGAAACTTCCTTAAAAGATATATTATTAAAATACAAGAAAAATAATTCAGCTTTTTTGAAAATTCAACCCCTAAGGTGGTGAAAAAGGGGTTGAAAGTTTGTATGGATATCAAACATTTTTTCGAGTGTGGGACTTGAATCTTTGTATTTAGGGATATTATCAGAAGACAGGAAAAGTAATTTCAGCGTTTTGTAAAATTCATCCCCTAACAGGGTTAAAAAGGGGTTGAAAGTTTGAATCCATGACAAATGGTTTTGAAACTTCGTAGAAAGGCAATAACCGATTACAAAAAAAAAGTAATTGCAACGTTCTTGGAAATTCAACCCCTAAGGGGGTTAAGAAGGGGATGAAAGTTTGTCTGCAGATGCAAATTTTATTTGAAGCTAGGAACTTGAAACATTGTAAAAAGGTATTATATTTAAATACAAGAAAACTAATTTCAGCGTTTTTAAAAATTCATCCCTATGGTGGTGAAAACGGGGTTGAAAGTTTGTATGGATATCATGCATTTTTTCGAGCTCGGGATTTGAATCTTTGTATTTGGGGATATTATTAGAAGACAATAAGGGGCATTATCTATGAAAAGGGACCTTATTGTCGATGGCGCTTACGCCGCACAGCGTCGCGCGGCATTGTATTTATATCGGAGCATCGTTAATAATGGCGTAAGCGCCATCGACAATAAGGTCCCTTTTCATAGATAACGTCTCATAAAAGTGATTTCAGCGATTTGTAAAATTCATCCCCTAACAGGGTTAAAATGGGGTTCAAAGTTTGAATCCATTACAAATGCTTTGAAACTTCTTAGAAAGACATAATAGCCGATTACAAAAAAAAGTAATTGCAACGTTTATGGAAATTCAGTCCCTAAGGGGGCTAAAAAGGGGATGAAAATTCGTCTTGGGGTGTAAATTTAATTTTAAGCTAGGAACTTTAACTTTTTGCAAAAAAAGGTAATAAATTAAAAAACATGAAAACTAATTCAAGCATTTTTGAAAATCATTCCCCAAGGTGTCACCACCGAAAGGGGTTGAAAGTTTGTATGGAGATCAGATATTTTGTGAGTGCGGAATGCGGAACTTGAATCTTTGTATAAGGGCATAGGTACCTACCTATTATGAGAATACAAGAAAAGTAATTTTAGCAACCAACATCAAAATCCACTTGACTTAAAACTTCATACAACTTGCTAAAAAAGAAAAGTACTTAATTTCCTTAATTTCAACATTGCTTGGATATGAAAATTATAGGTACTAAAGATGTAAAATGTTGAAGATAAGATTCCACGCGGACGAAGTCGCGGGCAACAGCTAGTGAAGTATAAGGACATGATGCAGGTTAAACATATTCATTTTGTAGTCTATTTTATTGTTGTCAAATATAATTTTGTTTGGTTAATCTAACTTGAACGGTTTACAAAATATGACACTTTCAATGATACACTGATGATTTTACATTATCGTGAATAACTCGAAAACAAAAGAAGATCGAGGACTGATATTAAGCATAGAGAGTTCTTAGGACCTGCCAGTACACCACCTGAAAGAATGACCAAATCCGTCGTTGGGGGCACTTCTTGTTCGCTTAGCCTGCTAGACCCTTATAATACATTTTGGTTTTAATTTGTTATAGTTTCTGATGTGTTTTAAGACTTTTAAGTTTAAATTGATGTTAATTTTAAACACTTTGTTGTTTATAAATTTCTTATTTTGAATTTGTGAGTTCGTTTAACTGTCTGGATGAACTTTGTTCATAAATATCCAGGGTGGAAGGACACGAAGGTCCTTCCCGGAAGTATTAGGTCGTTTAAGTACCTACCAAAGTAGTAAATCCAAATTTTCTACTTTTTAACTGTGGTGATAAGCCTATAGCATGTGTACATGACGGCTAGATTAAGGATCTCCGTCGGGAAAGCTCGGAGCTTTACGCTTTTTTCCGATCGTTGACAGAATCGCACTGATGTATGAATGACGCATAAATGACAAATAAATCAAATGAATGCAAAAATATTAGAAACAATTTTATTACTTTCTTAGATAATTACTTTTTGCCAATATTTAACACTATCTTCTCTTCACATACGGTGTTCAAACGTACCTCCGTGTCTTATAATGTACGCCGCAGCCCGCACCCGAGCCCGCGCACATTGCCCATGCGATAGTTTATGCTCTTCGTAATTTTTCCTCCGCAGATTGTCAAAAGCAGCAATTAGCCTTTAATGTCTCATTTCGTCCGCAGTTTCACATTCCGTTTGGTACACCATATTTTTACACAGCCCCACAAATTTAAATAACCACAAGCATCTAACAACGGCATTTTTATTTGAAGAATATGACATTAGATAAGTAAAGTTCAATGACAATAGTACATTTCGATGCTAGTGCGGAAGGTATGTCATTACTTCACGAGTACCGAGATATCTTGCCACGAGCCGCAGGCGAGTGGCAAGACTCGGGACGAGTGAAGAATGACATTTCCGCACGTGTATCGAACGACGTTTTTTAATACAGTTGCGAAAAAATAAGAAAATATTGTTAATCGTACACTAAACAAAAGTGGTAACAGTGACAGCTCGGTTAGACGTCGTCTTTAAGTATATTATATCTATGGGCGTTTGGCAGCTATTCCGTTCCATTCAGTCAACTTATTAAGAACGGAATTTTCAATATTGAATATTAAAAAATAAACGTGTTATAATGATGAAGAGGTAAGTAATTAAATATGAAATATGTAATATTTTTCGTATTCTTACATTAACGGTAGGTTTTTATGCTGATTACGACGTTTAAAGGAAACTAATATTAACACTCATCAATAAGTAGTCGTGAATTGGAACAAGTATAAATTTAAAAAAATTGGAAAAGTAAAAAGCACTAGTTCGAGATAACCAACTTTCCGCACGCTAAACAGCTACGTAAAGTAGCACTTTTTGAGCAACTGTATTAAAATAGTACATTTCGATGCTAGTGCGGAAGGTATGTCATTACTTCACGAGTACCGAGATATCTTGCCACGAGCCGCAGGCGAGTGGCAAGACTCGGGACGAGTGAAGAATGACATTTCCGCACGTGTATCGAACGACGTTTTTTAATACAGTTGCGAAAAAATAAGAAAAACATTGTTAATCGTACACTAAACAAAAGTGGTAACAGTGACAGCTCGGTTAGACGTCGTCTTTAAGTATATTATATCTATGGGCGTTTGGCAGCTATTCCGTTCCATTCAGTCAACTTATTAAGAACGGAATTTTCAATATTGAATATTAAAAAATAAACGTGTTATAATGATGAAGAGGTAAGTAATTAAATATGAAATATGTAATATTTTTCGTATTCTTACATTAACGGTAGGTTTTTATGCTGATTACGACGTTTAAAGGAAACTAATATTAACACTCATCAATAAGTAGTCGTGAATTGGAACAAGTATAAATTTAAAAAAATTGGAAAAGTAAAAAGCACTAGTTCGAGATAGCCAACTTTCCGCACGCTAAACAGCTACGTAAAGTAGCACTTTTTGAGCAACTGTATTAAAAATTAATTTTCTCAAAAATGGACGGCAAAGTCGACTTTGCCGTCTAAAAAATAGGTCGCGAAGCGCGTAGTTTATGGTCACTCAAAAATTAAAAAGTTAAAAACATTGCAGTCTCGCTTTTGGGACTGCAATGTTGCATACAAATTCCATTATTTGTCGAGTTCCAAACTTTTTAAAATTTGAAATGGCCATATTAAATGAAGGCACAGGCCAATTAAACAGCCAAACAGATGATTAGTACCGCGACTATTTAGTTGTCTCAAATAGGTTGGCGTATTTTCGGCAGAAATAGTACATTATTGTCGAGGCTCGGAAGTAGCTACTTGCAGGCTGAGGATTCGTTTTAAACGGACGACCTTGGGAGTCCGTTTAATTGAATCCGAAGCCAGCAAGTAGCCTTCCAGCCGAGTCATATATAGTGCTTTTCTCAAAAATGGTGCAAGAAATATAAATATCATAGAAATATTTTACAAAAGCAACGTTCTTACGTATATATTTTCACAGAAAAAAGCCCTTGCCGCCTTTTTATTTTTTTAATAAAAAAATAGAAGTGTATTTTTCTGCCAAAAATACGCCAACCTATTTGAGACATCTAAATAGTCGCGGTACTATTCATCTGTTTGGCTGTTTAATGGGCCTGTGCCTTCATTTGATATGGTAATTTCAACTTTTAAAAAGTTTGGAACTCGACAAATAATGGAATTTGTATGCAACATTGCAGTCCCAAAATCGAGACTGCAATGTTTTTAACTTTTTAATTTTTGTCTGACCATAAACTACGCGCTTCGCGACCAATTTTTTAGACGGCAAAGTCGACTTTGCCGTCCATTTTTGAGAAAAATACACTTCTATTTTTTTATTAAAAAAATAAAAAGGCGGCAAGGGCTTTTTTCTGTGAAAATATATACGTAAGAACGTTGGTTTTGTAAAATATTTCTATGATATTTATATTTCTTGCACCATTTTTGAGAAAAGCACTATATATGACTCGGCTGGAAGGCTACTTGCTGGCTTCGGATTCAATTAAACGGACTCCCAAGGTCGTCCGTTTAAAACGAATCCTCAGCCTGCAAGTAGCTACTTCCGAGCCTCGACAATAATGTACTATTAAAACATCAGACGTCTTGTCTATTTCCTACCACGCAAGAAGGTTTATTAGTTAGGTATTTAAAAAGTATTTATTCTTGATTTATTCTTAGTATTTCATTTTTGCAAGTTCATTTGGTGCATCAAACACAACCTACTTGTAATTTTTTATTATTTTAGATAGTTTCCAATTATTCGAAAATAATTCTGTGAAACGTGTTAAGAAACTAAAACGATTCTTACCGTGTTGTAAGCAGACCTAAGAATGGTTAGATGTCAACAAATTAGCATTATTTCCTGTCGTATACTGACTCGTTTCTATGGAGAAAATATAAGTAGAGCTTAGGCTAAACAATCCCCCTTTTGCGGAAAGGATCGTCGTGCCTTTCCACCCTGTATAATTTTGTGACAAAATTGTTAAGTTTTTTTTTTATAGATGTTTTGTATGATGTGTCCTCAGGCTTGGGCAGGGGTGGGTCGCAAAATTAATTGAAATAAATATGTTATGAAATTGAATGTGTTCCGTGCGCAGGCGTGGGCGGGGGTAGGGCGCGGCGCGGGGCGGGCGGGCGCGCCCTCCACCGCCATGCTGGACGACGCCGCGCAGCTCTACGAGATCGCCAGGTCGGTATACAGCCACATGACATGACATGACAGTAACACACATGACATGACACTTCGTTCGGCCAAACTCGATGCAAAATTAGCTTAGACGAACCATATTTCTTGTATTCCCTATTGTTCATCAATTTTTTGATCGTAAGATTATTAACATTTTGATTTATTATTCATAAATGATCTTACCTCATTTGCCTTAAGGAAATTCAATAAAAATATATCCAAAATTTCATTGGACACATTTTCATTGACAGAACTCGTATTTTTCCCAAACCATATCTACATTTTCAAATTAGGTTTAGCTAGATTACATTTCTGATCGACGATTTTGAAAAAACACATACAAACAGTTAGCTGTCCATCGGTGGGCCTTATTACAAAAGGCATAAGGTCTACCGATGGACAGTTAACAGTGTGGGCGATGGTAACGATCAAATGAAATTATCAAACAAAATATATTCTATAGGTTGTGATAAGTAACCATTTTAGGCAGCCTCGAAGGATCAAACTTTTCTAATAACATGGTTGTTTCTAGGTTCCTGGAGATGCCGATAGTGGCCCAGGGTTGCGAAGACGCCATAGTGTCAGCTCTGTGCCCTGAGAGTCTGCCGCACGTGCTGCGGTGGACCGCCACGCCCGTCGCCAGCCAGTGGGTGCACCGGTAAGACACCTCATACTGTACAACCAGACCCGGGGGGCCTGTGGCCCAGGGTTGCGAAGACGCCATAGTGTCAGCTCTGTGCCCTGAGAGTCTGCCCCACGTGCTGCGGTGGACCGCCACGCCCGTCGCCAGCCAGTGGGTGCGCCGGTAAGACACCTCGTACTGTACAACCGGGTCCGGGAATGCCTGTAGCCCAGGGTTGCGAATACGCCATAGTGTCAGCTCTGTGCCCTGAGAGTCTGCCCCACGTGCTGCGGTGGACCGCCACGCCCGTCGCCAGCCAGTGGGTGCGCCGGTAAGACACCTCGTACTGTACAACCGGGTCCGGGAATGCCTGTAGCCCAGGGTTGCGAATACGCCATAGTGTCAGCTCTGTGCCCTGAGAGTCTGCCCCACGTGCTGCGGTGGACCGCCACGCCCGTCGCCAGCCAGTGGGTGCACCGGTAAGACACCTCATACTGTACAACCGGGTCCGGGGGTGCCTGTAGCCCAGGGTTGCGAATACGCCATAGTGTCAGCTCTGTGCCCTGAGAGTCTGCCCCACGTGCTGCGGTGGACCGCCACGCCCGTCGCCAGCCAGTGGGTGCACCGGTAAGACACCTCGTACTGTACAACCGGGTCCGGGGGTGCCTGTAGCCCAGGGTTGCGAAGACGCCATAGTGTCAGCTCTGTGCCCTGAGAGTGCCTGAGAGCTTTCCAAGCCCCGTCAGTTAGGGTATTCTAGGGTTTAACCCCGTGAGTTGTGCCTAATTCAATGAGATCGCGTTGTGTTATCACGAGTTCCAATGGCCACCTCTGATTCCTACCATCAGATCAGCTCAATGTCATCTAAAAATAAGTGTACCTACTATGAAATCATAGTTGTACATAACTTTGACGCAAGAGCTCTACTACAGCTGTTGGCTTTGTTGCCTTCTCTTCACTACTTTACATGGCGACCCCGCCACAACAAATCCTCATAATCGTATGATTGTTCCAGACAAGCGATGCGCTACCTCCGCGACGAGTTCCCTACCATCATGTCGCACGCCGCCGCCGCCAAGCTGCCGCGCGCCGCGCTGGCCGCCGCACTAGCGTCGCCCTTCACGCAGTGCAGCGAGGCGCAGGCATTAAGGGCGTTGCTGCGGCTTGCCGAGCGAGCCAAACAAGCCGGTGAGTCTAGAGTTCCCACCGCCATGCCGCACTCTGGCCGCCGCACTAGCATCGCCCTTTATCCAGTGCAGCGAGGCGCAGGCATTAAGGGCGCTGCTGCGGCTTGCCGAGCGAGCCAAACAAGCCGGTGAGTCTAGAGTTCCCACCGCCATGCCGCACTCTGGCCGCCGCACTAGCGTCGCCCTTCACGCAGTGCAGCGAGGCGCAGGCATTAAGGGCGTTGCTGCGGCTTGCCGAGCGAGCCAAACAAGCCGGTGAGTCTAGAGTTCCCACCGCCATGCCGCACTCTGGCCGCCGCACTAGCATCGCCCTTTATCCAGTGCAGCGAGGCGCAGGCATTAAGGGCGCTGCTGCGGCTTGCCGAGCGAGCCAAACAAGCCGGTGAGTCTAGAGTTCCCACCGCCATGCCGCACTCTGGCCGCCGCACTAGCGTCGCCCTTCACGCAGTGCAGCGAGGCGCAGGCATTAAGGGCGCTGCTGCGGCTTGCCGAGCGAGCCAAACAAGCCGGTGAGTCTAGAGTTCCCACCGCCATGCCGCACTCTGGCCGCCGCACTAGCATCGCCCTTCATCCAGTGCAGCGAGGCGCAGGCATTAAGGGCGCTGCTGCGGCTTGCCGAGCGAGCCAAACAAGTCGGTGAGTCTAGAGTTCCCACCGCCATGCCGCACTCTGGCCGCCGCACTACCGTCGCCCTTCACGCAGTGCAGCGAGGCGCAGGCATTAAGGGCGCTGCTGCGGCTTGCCGAGCGAGCCAAACAAGCCGGTGAGTCTAGAGTTCCCACCGCCATGCCGCACTCTGGCCGCCGCACTAGCGTCGCCCTTCACGCAGTGCAGCGAGGCGCAGGCATTAAGGGCGCTACTGCGGCTTGCCGAGCGAGCCAAACAAGCCGGTGAGTCTAGAGTTCCCACCGCCATGCCGCACTCTGGCCGCCGCACTAGCGTCGCCCTTCACGCAGTGCAGCGAGGCGCAGGCATTAAGGGCGCTACTGCGGCTTGCCGAGCGAGCCAAACAAGCCGGTGAGTCTAGAGTTCCCACCGCCATGCCGCACTCTGGCCGCCGCACTAGCATCGCCCTTCATCCAGTGCAGCGAGGCGCAGGCATTAAGGGCGCTGCTGCGGCTTGCCGAGCGAGCCAAACAAGCCGGTGAGTCTAGAGTTCCCACCGCCATGCCGCACTCTGGCCGCCGCACTAGCGTCGCCCTTCACGCAGTGCAGCGAGGCGCAGGCATTAAGGGCGCTACTGCGGCTTGCCGAGCGAGCCAAACAAGCCGGTGAGTCTAGAGTTCCCACCGCCATGCCGCACTCTGGCCGCCGCACTAGCATCGCCCTTCATCCAGTGCAGCGAGGCGCAGGCATTAAGGGCGCTACTGCGGCTTGCCGAGCGAGCCAAACAAGCCGGTGAGTCTAGAGTTCCCACCGCCATGCCGCACTCTGGCCGCCGCACTAGCGTCGCCCTTCACGCATTGCAGCGAGGCGCAGGCATTAAGGGCGCTGCTGCGGCTTGCCGAGCGAGCCAAACAAGCCGGTGAGTCTAGAGTTCCCACCGCCATGCCGCACTCTGGCCGCCGCACTAGCCTCGCTCTTCACGCAGTGCAGCGAGGCGCAGGCATTAAGGGCGCTGCTGCGGCTTGCCGAGCGAGCCAAACAAGTCGGTGAGTCTAAAATACAGAAGTCCAGCCCGCGAATAAAATTTTCATAGTTAAGAGACCTTTTGGTATAGTCGAATGCGAAATAATCTCGCCGCGAAATATGTGACACGACAGTATTTCCATATTCGCGTGTGGTGAAGTAAGCTAAAACGATCACAGCGCTCGCTGCGGCTAAAAATGAAACTAATGATGCCGGCGTGAACTTTACTGTCAGATGTACATAAACATAAGTTTCTGCAGTAAATATTGATTGTTTTTAAGATAAATATGGTCCCAACAAGCTGGGTTGTTTCGAATTGTAAAAACATCATAACACGTGCGTTTGTTCGCTGTCTCCGGGTGGGAAATGTTGATTATTTGTGATATGAACAGAACCGGCACTAGTGTGGAGCGGCGGGGGGTCCCGCCGACGGAGGTCGCTACCGGACGCGGCGCTGTGCGGAGCCCTGGGGTCCCTGGCGGCGCACGTTCGTACGGAGCACCTGGGCGCCGCGCCGCTCGCGCCGCAGCTGCACCAGGCCATACGGAGAGGTGTGTACTGTTCACTACACGCCAACAGAATTGGAAATAGACAGTTACTGTCATGGTAAATTATGTAGCTACAGTTCATTTACTGCCATCTTTCGACAGGCGATTGAAACTGTTAGAACGCCGTTTGACTTTGATCATTATTCTTTCACTAATATATTGTTTTTTTTTTAGCCTATGCGTGTGTCCCACTGCTGGGCAAAGACCTCCCCTCTCCCTTTCCAGTCCTCCCTGTGCTGAGCGAGATCCCGCCAATCCCGCTGGAATGCATCCAGGTCGTCCCGCCATCTCTTTCTCGGTCTGCCTCCGCCTCGACTACCCTGGGGATGCCAGCTAGTGGCTATTTTGGCCCATCTGTCATCATGCATCCGGCAGACATGTCCAGACCAGTCCCACGTTAGCCTGGCGGTCTTCACCCCAACATCAACGACTCGGGTTTTGGAGCGAAGCTCTGTGTTCCTCACCCTGTCAGATATTATATGTTAACTTGTTAAATATTATTATTAACGCCATCTACTCGAGAGTAGGCTGAAGGTTATGGCGCCATCGCTCGAAAAGATTGCACCATACCTTTGCCCTATATAATCGAGTAGATGGCGTTATATTAATATTTAATAAGTTAACACATTTTAGTGAAATAATAATGATCAAAGTCAAATGGCGTTCTTATAGTTTTATGTTCTGTCGAAAGATGGCACTAAATTTTGGACTACATAATTTACTTTGACAAAAGTCTCTATGCACTCTAATCTCTTTGCTATACGTTCTGTGTTCAAGTTAGGTCCACTTGCACCATTCCACTGACCTGGGGTTAATCGATTAAACCTGGAGTTACCATGATTACCAGTACAATTTGACACTGGGTTAACGTTTTAACCGCTTAACCCCGGGTTATTGAGATGGTGCAAGTGGGCCTTAGAGTCAATCTGCGTATTACTTTGATGTGTTTTTATAGTTCGTTTCTTTTAGCATTAGAAAGAACTCCGCAGAAGCAAGCGTGCAGTTTTTATCAGGCTCGTTAATTATTCATAATTATTGAATTATCTAATGTAGTATGGTCAATACATATAATTTACTTCAAATTGTTACCGCTAAAAGTGCCAGATTTAGAACCACAAGCGAACTTCTGCGAAGTTCTTTCTAATGCTAAAATAAACGGACTATAGTAGGTTCGTCATATAAATATATTTTATTAAAATATTAAATTGAAAGAAAATTCTACAGTCGTCTGAACTTAGCCGTTTATAAAGAGACTAGCTGACAGATGGTGTGGGTGCCACAAGCACATGACAATCAACTTCTGAAAATATCAGTTGGTTCTAATTAAGTTACTTGTCAATGTCTCAAATAAGAATTTAAATTCTAAATTGTTTTTCCAAAAAATAAAATTTCATGCGCTGCACTGCGCCCTCTAGGATACTTTATTGTAACATTCCAAATCTACTGACATTTGACGCTGACTTTAGGTATGTAAGTGTGCGTGAATGCAAGAAATTGCAATATTTTGCAGTTCGATTCTGATAATAACTAAATGAGACACTGTGTTGAGTTAAACATGTTTCGATTTGGATGTAATATTTTTTTTAATACAGTTGCTCAAAAAGTGCTACTTTACGTAGCTGTTTAGCGTGCGGAAAGTTGGTTATCTCGAACTAGTGCTTTTTACTATTCCAATTTTTTTAAATTTATACTTGTTCCAATTCACGACTACTTATTGATGAGTGTTAATATTAGTTTCCTTTAAACGTCGTAATCAGCATAAAAACCTAGCGTTAATGTAAGAATACGAAAAATATTACATATTTCATATTTAATTACTTACCTCTTCATCATTATAACACGTTTATTTTTTAATATTCAATATTGAAAATTCCGTTCTTAATAAGTTGACTGAATGGAACGGAATAGCTGTCAAACGCCCATAGATATAATATACTTAAAGACGACGTCTAACCGAGCTGTCACTGTTACCACTTTTGTTTAGTGTACGATTAACAATGTTTTTCTTATTTTTTCGCAACTGTATTAAAAAACGTCGTTCGATACACGTGCGGAAATGTCATTCTTCACTCGTCCCGAGTCTTGCCACGAGCCGCAGGCGAGTGAGGCGAGAGATATCTCGGTACTCGTGAAGTAATGACATACCTTCCGCACTAGCATCGAAATGTACTATTTCTCAAACATGCAATGAAATATTGATGTTATGTTCCTTATAATAGGCTGCGAAGTATGACGTTTCAGGTGCGGCTAGGACAAAAGGTCGTTAATGGAATTTCATACACATCTTGCAGGCCTAGGCCGGCAAAGTCCTCTTTTTTAATTTTCATTTCACAGATATTTGTGACACAGTATCGTGGCATTCATTCATTAAAAAAAACTAGAGGCAGTTATTGCTTTATGGTTCGTAATGACACTCTGCCACTACGCCTATAAAAAAAAAACAAAAAACAATGTTTGCTATAATTTGCAGTTTTATTTGTATAAAATCAACATGAACTTAATAAATAATACATTCTATAATTTTAAATTATAAATTTAACTACACAAATAAAAATATTTAAAATATTTCATCTAAACGTTAGCGGTAAAAAGGTCTACTCAAACACGCGTATTGATTTTTTTTAATTGTTATGGAGGTAAAGTTGAAAAATATTCATTCTGTTTTATTGGATTTATGGTGCGTTGTTGATTTTTTGACTTTAATATGAGTTCCGACGAAATAATGAAATTAATATTAATTGTAATCGTATGTGTTGGAATTGGCAGCGTAAGCAGAATTGATTTTAAATAACTTGCTGCCTCTGCCGTCAAGTCAAAGACGAAGTATGTATATGGTTGCTTATGGCAATTTTATTATTTGAGAAACTAAGAAAAATGGCTTACAGTTTATTAGAAACAGTTTTGTGGCATATTTTAAATGAATGTAACTACAAATTCGTCAACACTGTGGAAATTATACTTATTTACTCCATGCATAAATCAACGATGTATGTGAAACATGATATCAACATGAAAGACTATGTAAACCTTTGTGACGAAAACGACAGTCAGACGGATACAAGGCGAAAACATCAAAGATACATGAAAATATACGGGTAGTAAAAATACACGACTCGTGTAAAACATACGCGTGATAATGATATAGGTACGTGTTGGTTATATTTTGGGTGTAGTTTACTTTTAGTTTTTTCTATAAATAAAACTTGGGTTTCGTGGATTTTTTATTTTATTTATTTCATTGCATGTTTGAGAAAAGCACTATACATACCTCGGCGGGAAATGGGGTTGCCCGCGCTCAGACCTATCCGGCCTCGCTTCGCTCGGCCGTCTATATGTCTTCGGCCGGCAACCCCTTTTGTCCCGGCCTCTGTAGTAATGTACTATTATAGTTTTCGCGAATATCAACACATCTTATGAAACTGTTTGTATTTTGGGAGAAACGGTGAAAATCCACAATTCGTGCACACTGACGCCATCTTTTGGCTGATAATCGGCATCCATCCCTATAGGTTGTTTTTAGGGTTCCGTAGCAAAATGGCAGAAAACGGAATGTAGATTCGTCATGTACGTCTATGTCACAGCCACTTTTTTCCGAAACTATAAGCACTATACTGTTGAAACTTGGTAAGTAGATGTATTCTGTGAACCGCATTAAGATTTTCATACAAAAATAGAAAAAAAAAAAAAAATTTTTAGGGTTCCCCATACATATAACTGAAACTCAAAAAAATTTTGCAGTTCGATTCTGATAATAACTAAATGAGACACTGTGTTGAGTTAAACATGTTTCGATTTGGATGTAATATTTTTTTTAATACAGTTGCTCAAAAAGTGCTACTTTACGTAGCTGTTTAGCGTGCGGAAAGTTGGTTATCTCGAACTAGTGCTTTTTACTATTCCAATTTTTTTAAATTTATACTTGTTCCAATTCACGACTACTTATTGATGAGTGTTAATATTAGTTTCCTTTAAACGTCGTAATCAGCATAAAAACCTAGCGTTAATGTAAGAATACGAAAAATATTACATATTTCATATTTAATTACTTACCTCTTCATCATTATAACACGTTTATTTTTTAATATTCAATATTGAAAATTCCGTTCTTAATAAGTTGACTGAATGGAACGGAATAGCTGTCAAACGCCCATAGATATAATATACTTAAAGACGACGTCTAACCGAGCTGTCACTGTTACCACTTTTGTTTAGTGTACGATTAACAATGTTTTTCTTATTTTTTCGCAACTGTATTAAAAAACGTCGTTCGATACACGTGCGGAAATGTCATTCTTCACTCGTCCCGAGTCTTGCCACTCGCCTGCGGCTCGTGGCAAGATATCTCGGTACTCGTGAAGTAATGACATACCTTCCGCACTAGCATCGAAATGTACTATTTCTCAAACATGCAATGAAATATTGATGTTATGTTCCTTATAATAGGCTGCGAAGTATGACGTTTCAGGTGCGGCTAGGACAAAAGGTCGTTAATGGAATTTCATACACATCTTGCAGGCCTAGGCCGGCAAAGTCCTCTTTTTTAATTTTCATTTCACAGATATTTGTGACACAGTATCGTGGCATTCATTCATTAAAAAAAACTAGAGGCAGTTATTGCTTTATGGTTCGTAATGACACTCTGCCACTACGCCTATAAAAAAAAAAAACAAAAAACAATGTTTGCTATAATTTGCAGTTTTATTTGTATAAAATCAACATGAACTTAATAAATAATACATTCTATAATTTTAAATTATAAATTTAACTACACAAATAAAAATATTTAAAATATTTCATCTAAACGTTAGCGGTAAAAAGGTCTACTCAAACACGCGTATTGATTTTTTTTAATTGTTATGGAGGTAAAGTTGAAAAATATTCATTCTGTTTTATTGGATTTATGGTGCGTTGTTGATTTTTTGACTTTAATATGAGTTCCGACGAAATAATGAAATTAATATTAATTGTAATCGTATGTGTTGGAATTGGCAGCGTAAGCAGAATTGATTTTAAATAACTTGCTGCCTCTGCCGTCAAGTCAAAGACGAAGTATGTATATGGTTGCTTATGGCAATTTTATTATTTGAGAAACTAAGAAAAATGGCTTACAGTTTATTAGAAACAGTTTTGTGGCATATTTTAAATGAATGTAACTACAAATTCGTCAACACTGTGGAAATTATACTTATTTACTCCATGCATAAATCAACGATGTATGTGAAACATGATATCAACATGAAAGACTATGTAAACCTTTGTGACGAAAACGACAGTCAGACGGATACAAGGCGAAAACATCAAAGATACATGAAAATATACGGGTAGTAAAAATACACGACTCGTGTAAAACATACGCGTGATAATGATATAGGTACGTGTTGGTTATATTTTGGGTGTAGTTTACTTTTAGTTTTTTCTATAAATAAAACTTGGGTTTCGTGGATTTTTTATTTTATTTATTTCATTGCATGTTTGAGAAAAGCACTATACATACCTCGGCGGGAAATGGGGTTGCCCGCGCTCAGACCTATCCGGCCTCGCTTCGCTCGGCCGTCTATATGTCTTCGGCCGGCAACCCCTTTTGTCCCGGCCTCTGTAGTAATGTACTATTATAGTTTTCGCGAATATCAACACATCTTATGAAACTGTTTGTATTTTGGGAGAAACGGTGAAAATCCACAATTCGTGCACACTGACGCCATCTTTTGGCTGATAATCGGCATCCATCCCTATAGGTTGTTTTTAGGGTTCCGTAGCAAAATGGCAGAAAACGGAATGTAGATTCGTCATGTACGTCTATGTCACAGCCACTTTTTTCCGAAACTATAAGCACTATACTGTTGAAACTTGGTAAGTAGATGTATTCTGTGAACCGCATTAAGATTTTCATACAAAAATAGAAAAAAAATAATAAATTTTTAGGGTTCCCCATACATATAACTGAAACTCAAAAAAATTTTTTTCATCAAACCCATACGTGTGGGGTATCTATGGATAGGTCTTCAAAAATGATATTGAGGTTTCTAATATCATTTTCTTCTAAACTGAATAGTTTGCGCGAGAGACACTTCCAAAGTGGTAAAATGGGTGTCCCCCCCCCCTGTAACTTCTAAACTAAGAGAATGATAAAACTAAAAAAAATATATGATGTACATTACCATGCAAACTTCCACCGAAAATTGGTTTGAACAAGATTTGGTAAGTAGTTTTTTTTTTATAAACCGTAAACCGCAATTTTATTGTTACTTGCTGTTACGGAACCCTTCATGGGCGAGTCCGACTCGCACTTGGCCGCTTTTTTCTAGTAGCATTAGGTTTCTGTAAGGGTCGCAATTCAAATCCAACCTAACCCACTTTTCTGATAGCATTTCTTTTTTGCAAGGGTCGCAGTTCAAACCTAACCTACTTTTCTAGTAGCATTTATTTTCTGTATGGGTCGCAGTTCAAACCTAACCTAACCCACTTTTCCAGTAGTTAGCATTTCTTTTCTGTAAGGGTCGCAGTTCAAACCTAACCTAACCCACTTTTCCAGTAGCATTACTTTTCTGTAAGGGTCGCAATTCAAACCTAACCTAACCCATTTTTCTAGTAGCATTTGGTTTCTGTAAAAAAATTATATTATGGCTAGTGATAATTATGGCTTACAATGATGATGACAATAGTACATTTCGATGCTAGCGCGGAAGGTATGTCATTACTTCACGAGTACCGAGATATCTTGCCACGAGCCGCAGGCGAGTGGCAAGACTCGGGACGAGTGAAGAATGACATTTCCGCACGTGTATCGAACGACGTTTTTTAATACAGTTGCGAAAAAATAAGAAAAACATTGTTAATCGTACACTAAACAAAAGTGGTGACAGTGACAGCTCGGTTAGACGTCGTCTTTAAGTATATTATATCTATGGGCGTTTGGCAGCTATTCCGTTCCATTCAGTCAACTTATTAAGAACGGAATTTTCAATATTGAATATTAAAAAATAAACGTGTTATAATGATGAAGAGGTAAGTAATTAAATATGAAAAATGTAATATTTTTCGTATTCTTACATTAACGGTAGGTTTTTATGCTGATTACGACGTTTAAAGGAAACTAATATTAACACTCATCAATAAGTAGTCGTGAATTGGAACAAGTATAAATTTAAAAAAAATTGGAAAAGTAAAAAGCACTAGTTCGAGATAACCAACTTTCCGCACGCTAAACAGCTACGTAAAGTAGCACTTTTTGAGCAACTGTATTAAAAATTATATTATTGAAATTGATTATATGGGTAACAAAGTTTCTGGCACGTCACTAATATAGTAAACAATAAGTATCGCTTATTTTATTTTTTTTAATTTTTTTTTTTAATTTATTTAGGAAACAAACAGTCGCATACAAATATGTTTAAGCTTGCAGGTATACAATAAAGACCTATAGTTCCATTAAATATAAAATAATGATATTGATAATAAGTAGAAACAGGGCTAGTTCGGTTCTGCCTATAAGTAGGAAGATGCACAGAAGTAACAATTGGATACACAACTCATAAAGTACCAAGTATCGATCATGCTTACAGACGTAAGTACATACATTTCATAAGACTGTAAAACTATGACTTTTTTTTAAAACTAAGTATGTAATAACATTACACTGTTATGGAAATATTTGGCTCCGCAGACCACTACTATATTTACCGAAAGACAATGAGAAGATATCTAGATTTATGAAGTTAACATTATAATTTTGACAGGCTCGTCTAAAGAAAGTATTTTTGGCGAAATTAGAACTACAAAAGCTGATATGGAATGTTTGGGGGTGACGAGTGGGAATACGACTCGGCAACTTAAAAACAATTTTTTCAAGAAGAGTGGAAGAATCAATGAGGCTATTTAGGAGTTTATAAAGAAACATTTGATCTATAAATACACGTCTTTTTTCTAGTGGCCCAAGACCACGACGGTGTGTGCTATTCTCTGACATGTTTAAACCGTGGCGGAAGTGGAGCGACTTTAATAACTTGTTTTGAATTTTTTCAATTCTTTTTATATGAACGGTATATTGAGGGGTCCAGACAACGCTACCGAATTCTAAAATGCTACGAACATAAGAGGAGTATAATACTTTTAAGGTGTTTGGATCTTTAAATGGCTGAGATAGTCTAAGTATCAGACCTAATTTCTTGTAGGCCTTCGTGGTGATGTGGTCTATGTGTGAAATGAAATTGAGCTTAGAATCTAAAATAATGCCAAGATCTCGAATCTTTGTGACTCTATTTATGACCTTTCCTGAAAAATTATAATTGAAAAGAAGCGGACTTCGTTTACGAGTGAAAGTAATACAGTTGCATTTGTCAGGGTTTAGAAGTAATTGGTTATAACCGCAATATGTGGCAAAGCTATCAAGATCACGTTGCATGTCCAGGCAGTCGTTCTTTGTTTTTATGATTTTGTAAATTTTTGTGTCGTCTGCATAGACTAGATGTTTAGAACTAGAAAATGATGAACCCATGTCGTTAACATATAGGATAAATAACAGCGGTCCTGAATGAGAGCCTTGAGGGACCCCTCAATCAATGGTTAAGTATCTGGAAGTATAGCCCCTCAGTGATACTGCCTGGCATCGGTTTTGGATGTAGGATTCAATCCACCTGTAGAGATCGCCGTGTATACCGAGTTCGTATAATTTGTGTAATAACATAGTATGGTTAATTTTATCAAAAGCTTTTGAGAAATCGGTATACACGGCGTCAACCTGATGACCGTTGTCGATAGCGTTCAGAATAAATGTGTGATCCTGTAATTGGCTTTCCATCTCTTATTAATGTGGCATACTCTGTATAGATAGCTGTTGGATCTCCATAACATAAATAAATAAATAAATAAATAAATAAAATAAATAAATAAAATCTGTGAAGGTAATGAGATTCGTGTCGACACTACGGCCACGAAGAAAACCGTGTTGGTCAGGAGAAATTATACGAATGATACAACTTGTCAATTCGGAGGTCACTATTTTTTCAAGAATTTTGTCAAATATGCATAATTTAGATATGGGTCTGTATTGTGTCACATCATGTTTATCTCCGCTTTTGTGTATTGGTGTTATTAAAGCCGTTTTCCAAACAGAAGGGAAACAACCCTCGGATAACGATTATGTAATTATGGGAAACAATATAATGGCCGTTGACTATTATGGCAAATGAAATTATGGCAAATAAAATTCTGGCAAGCGGGTGTATACCTTCGCACTCATATGACGCGTGTGTGTGTATGTGTGCCCGCAGGCATCGTGCCGGCGCCGGCGCCGGCGGCGGCGGAGGGCGCGCGCGCGGCCGACGCGTGGCTGGGGCGCGGCGCCGCCCGCCCGCCGCGCTACTTCCTGCCCTACCTCGACGAGCTCAAGGTACGTGCTACATCTCACACTCGCACACCTCGCACTCGCACACCTCACACCCCCCCCACCCTCCTCTCTTCGGCCGAACGAGGCTCCGTTCGGCGAGGCGTCGCTCCGACCGATTATTAGGGTTGACGCGCCTCCACGTCCCTTTGCGTGCCCGACAGGAGATAACATAATCGCTTGAATTTTGACAACCCTACACGGCCGAAACGGACCATCCGCTAGAAAAGGCCACAAGTTAGAAAGGGATATCACGATTCGACCCTGAGTCGCTGTCAAACTTCGGTTTTGTAGGAAGTGTCGTTTCTGTACGGTAGTGCTATTATTTATTCTGTGCTGTACTTGGCGCCTGGACGAACTGAAGATCCCGCGGGTGTAGCCGATGGGGGGGTTAGCATAGCGCGCGGTGAAGCCGGTGGGGGATTAGCATAGCGCGCGACGACGTGCGTGCGTGACCAAGTGTGGCGAGTTACCGGCCGACTGTCTGACTTTGTACCGCCGACGAGACGAAATTCCTAGGCGTAAGACAGTTCCACAGGCCTGGTGAGGTTGCCCGAGCTCAACGGGAGTGCGGAGTGTTGGAGTCCATAGGCTACGGACTCTGCTTACCATCGGGCGGGCCGTACGCTTGTTTGCCACCGACGTGGTATTTAAAAAAAGTCTAAATAGATTGTACTCGTATTTACAGGCGTTGTTGGAAGACCAGGCGGTGCCAGAGGCCGAGGTGGCCAGAATCCGGCGCTCGAGGTATCTTCACAGGATACCGGACACCCTGTATATGGTGAGTTCATTTAAGATAAGATAAAATATAGTTTATTCAAGTTGGCATATTATAATGCGCTTATGAACTTCAAATAAAGCTACACCTGCATTTTTGAGAATGAATACCCTGTGGCCCTCTAGCTCGCATTAAATTTGTATGGCGAGAAGTGTCTCTGTTTCTTTCAATCGCGTTAAAAAGTAAATAACAACTGTCTTTTGGGAAATTGTACAAATCTTTGTTGAGCTTAGGGCTGTAATCACAATTACCCAGCCGGATGCCAAATTTCAACTCGCTAGGTCACCTGGATGTGGATGAAGTTTTTGATGTTCAAAGACACGGACGTCACACGAAGACACTTTCGACTCGAACATTAGAGCAAAACTACCGTATGCGTGGCAGAGGGGGTAGCGCGACTACGCTCAGTCTGGTGGATGTCTTGTCTGTGGGTAATACTTATACAGTCACCATCAGATATATCGGAGCTGCCGAGGTGCTCACAAATATTTGAACACGCACTTCTAACGTCTGAACATTAGAGTCGTGTTCAAATATTAGTGAGCACCTCGGCAGCTTGGATATATCTGTTGACGATGGTGCACGGTGCGCGCGCAGGTGGCGGCGGAGCGCGGCGGCGTCCCCCCCGCGCCCTCCCCCTCGTCGTGCGCCGCGGAGAGCGCCTGCGTCTCACCCCGCGTGCTGGCGGCGCTACGGGCCAGAGTGAGAGAGCTGCGCGCCTCCCCGCCCGCCGCCAGGGCGCTAGCGCTGCAGGCTAGCGACAGGAAGGCGTGCAGTCTACAGGTGAGCCAGTAGTGTTGCTTGCCCTCGGAGCTGGTCAAAGACGCCTAGTCTTAGTGAGATGGCATATAGTCAAGAAATTGGGCCTGGTTCCACCGTGGCTGGGTGGCCCAGGGGCTCAAGACGTTAGCTCGGACTGCTAAAGACGCCGGTTCGAATCCGGCCTTCACCACTGGAGGGGTTCGTCACTTTTACTTTAATATATGACATCTATTTCACTTTATGAAAAAAAAATTACACAATATGTATACATAGATGGTCAAGCAGATCTTGTCAGTAGAAACAGGCGAAAAATTTGTAAAATGTAGGCGCGAAGGGATACCGTCTCATAGACAATTTGAATTTGGCGCCTTTTTCTAGTGACAAGATTAGCTTGACCACGTGTAAGTATAAATGTATGGTTGCAGATCGCGCTGCGCGCCGTGCGGGAGGTGTCGCTGCCGGACTCGTGCGCCGAGCTGCTGCTGGCCGAGCCGGACGGCGAGCCGGACGCCGGCGACCGGTGCGTTGTATATATGTCGGCGGCCGATCGTAAGATCAGGCATATCGTGAAATTCCTAGGCATATCGTGAAACGTGAAAATCTTTGACTCGTTCCCTGGGTCGACGGAGCCCCGCTACGCGGGGCTCCTATTTCTGGGCAGTTTGCTCTACGGGCATCTGAAGCAACCTAACGAACCTATCCTACCTATATACTGGTTTAATGTGACTATCGTCAAAAACATTACACAGGAACATTACGATCTGCCTGATCTTACGATCGGCCGCCGACATATATACATAGTTAAACGCCTGTCTCACACTCTCAACTCAAACATAGACAGAGAATCATACTACCTTTGTCCACTAGTACAGTCGTCAGCAATAGTATCTTACACAACTAGGGCCGCAAAAATATGTGACACGTTCTTATTTGGAGCGCAATAAGAGCGCGTCATATATTTTTGCGGCCCTAGTTGTGTAAGATACTATTGCTGATGACTATACTGGCAACCAAAACAAAAGGATGAGTATAGTTTTTTTTGTTCTTGTTTACTGACAAATTGGTAGACATGACATTTCGAACCTAGAAATGAGTCCGCGCGAACGTTCACTACAAGACAGGTCATAACCTGCACAATGCGCCTGAAAACCCTAAATGTGGGTATAGTTACTTCAGCCGAATATTCAGCGGCCGGATACCGAATATTCGGCCGATGGTCAGACCGAACATCCGGTATCCGGCCAAACAACTATCCGTTGCATCTCTACAAATTGGTTTGAACAACTATACTTCTTCTACTCCAGCATTTTACTATATCAATTAAGTGACAGGTGTATTCTAAGGGTCTATAATATTGTATTATACAACTGTACATAATTAGATCTGAAATCAGTTACCTACGTGATCTTGTTACTAAACTCGCATTGCTCATTTCATAAAACCACTTATGTTTTAATGTTTTAATTTTTGCAATGTTGTGGATTATAAAATTATGTTATGCTTTTAGTACAATAATAGGGTATCGTTTTGGGTCTTCCCATTCGTTTTCGTCAAGTTCTTAAATTATTAGTCCTATTCTGCTTTCGTCACTCACTCTACATTGAAAGCCACCGACGATTATGACGAATGTAGAATGAGTGACGAAAGCAGAATAGGACTAATTTAAGAACTTGACGAAAAACGAATGGGACGACCCAAGACGATACCAATAATACTGACTGTTAATGGTTGCTGTTTTCTGAAGTATTTCTCCCACCGCACCCATATTCTGTTTGCCCTTTGGTTGACTGGTAGAGGATGGCTTAAGGCATTAAGTCCGCCATTAACTAGTAGTTAGTTTAAATAATAATTAATTGTTTTATGTGCAGACAGGGCGGTTGGGAGTCCCCCGAGGCGGAGCGCGAGGCGTGGCCCGACCCCGACTGCTGCAGGTGAGTCGCGGTAGCCTAGTCGTGTCGGCAATCATTGTTGAGCGATAGCCGGGGAACTACACCCGGAAACTCCTATATCAGCGGTTCTCAAACTTTTTTGGTGACGGAACCCTTTTGGAAAGCAAAATTTTTGACGGAACCCCAAAATAAAATTTTTCGTTCGTCGCTGTGGACCAGATATACCTATGCTGCTGTGCTGGTTTTTAGGTTCCGTACCCAAAGGGTAAAACGGCACCCTATTACTAAGACTCTGCTGTCCGTCCGTCCGTCCGTCCGTCCGTCCGTCTGTCTGTCCGTCCGTCCGTCTGTCAGTCACCAGGGGCTCCCATACAACAAACGTGATTTTTGACCGAAGTTAAGCAACGTCGGGCGGGGTCAGTACTTGGATGGGTGACAGTTTTTTTGCCTTTTTTTGCATTATGGTACGGAAACCTTCGTGCGCGAGTCCGACTCGCACTTGCCCGGTTTTTTTTCTTATTATTACAAGTATTTTCGCGGAACTCCAACAGAGGCTTTGCGGAACCCTAGGGTTCCGCGGAACACACTTTGAGAATGACTATCCTATATAATTTGAGAGCAACAAACTATTTTGTACGCTGAACAAACTATTATATATATAAACATATATACGAATTATATCACCTAGCTATTGAGTCGAGTAGATACATCAATAAATATCGAATTAGTAGCTTAGACGCTAGGTTGAAACACAAAAATCTAATTTTTATTTATTTTTTTATATATTTATGTTTATGTTTTCCCCAGAGCGACGGGTTCGCTGCGCTGCGCGTCGGCCGGCAGCCTGCGCGGGCCCGGCGCGCACGCGCCGCACGGCACCGCAGGTACCTCACCTCACCTCACCTCACCTCACCCACCTCACCTCACCTCACATCACCCACCTCACCTCACCTCACCTCACCTCACCCACCTCACCTCACCTCACATCACCCACCTCACCTCACCTCACCTCACCTCACCCACCTCACCTCACCTCACCCACACCCACTCACTACAGCTGCAAACGAACGACTCTGAATCCCCGTCCCATCGGTAAACCTTATTGCAAAACGCATAAGGTCCATCGATGGGCAGTTAAGAGTATTTAGTCATCATCATCATCATCATAGGCCTTTTCGTCTATATCAGACGATTTATGGTGTAACACCGTTTTTGATGGCTGAATAGACCGATGCGAGATCGACATGGTCTACCACAGGTCTGACAAGAGAAGTTTGCGGAAAGAGTATTTAGTACATCCTGCATATTTGATACATAGATATTCCCTTTTTATTCATTATTTTTATTCAATTATAGAAATATTTATAAAATGTCGCTTAATTCCATGATATTTTGTGTATGATGTGGATCTTTATTTTTTAATACCAAAAATTTGCCTTAGCAAGTTTTCATATCTGGGCAGCGAATGGTTAAAATATATGAAATGATCATAAAAAGTAATATATGTATGATATTTACAGAACGCGCGGGCACGTGTCGACGAGAGCCGTCGCGGCTGGACGCGCAACACAGGTAACACACGCGCACACACACGCGCGCACACATACACGCACGCACACACGCACGCACACACACACACACAAACACACACACACACACACACTCACCCACACACACGCGCACACACACACACACACACACACACACACACACACAAACACACACATAAACATACACACAAACACACACACACAACACACACACGCACACACACAAACATATATACACACACACCTATGCTTCTATACGCCTATGCTGGCCCCTGTTTCACCAACGTGACAGGTGCGACGAATTGTAAAATCACTGTTGCTGACGTCACAGGCATCCATGGGCTACGGTTACCGCTTACCATCGGGCGGGCCGTATTCTTGTTTGCCACCATCATTGTATTATTAAAAAAAACTTTATGATATCGGAAAAAAATAGATATTTCTCTTGCTAAGTTTATGACAATTGTCACAAGAAACACTACAATTGTCAAGAAATTCCGACATATAACTCATTACCTGTCAAGAATTACCTACAATTCTTCTAAATCTTTGACAAATTGTCAGAAACTTCGCAGGAGAAATATCTGTTTTTTTCCGATATAATAAAGTTTTTTTAAATAATACAATGATGGTGGCAAACAGGAATACGGCCCGCCCGATGGTAAGTGGTAATCGTAGCCCATGGATGCCTGTGACGTCAGCAACAGTGATTTTACAATTCGTCGCACCTGTCACCGATGTGAAATTGGGGCCTTGTCTCATTCAATATTTAAGGGTGGTTTCAATCTATCTATAATCAGCCATCTTTTCGAGCGATGGCGCCATACCTTTGGCCTAGTCTCGAGTAGATGGCAATAGTTTTTGATATTTGGGAGAAACAACTTTTTCTTGTCATTGTAGTTGCCATGGTTACGGTCTCCTGGGTCACTCTTAAAATACTAGTTATTTCGTATTTAAATGAACCATACTTGAATTTTTTGGTACTTATAAAGCCTTTCTATAATGGGACATCTACTAGCACGTTTGTAGAACATGGCACTTACAGCAGCTCTTCTAAGAAACTATGCTACTATTGTCTCCTGGCTGATGGGACAGAATAACAACAAGAAGTAGTTGATCGACCCATTTAACAAATTTAACACATATATCAGTGAAATCAAAATTTCTAGGGTACTTCCCGCTGACCTAGAATTATGAAATTCGACAAGTAATATCGTCTTACCCCCTTATTCATAAACGCGCTACAAGCCTCCGTTAGCTAATAATCGTTTGTCTCTCTCTGTCATTTTGACTTACCTGTGTATTTGTAAGAAAGGGATACAACATCATTTAACTAAATCGAGCCCGTAAAGTTTTATGAATAAGGGGGTTACACTAATCACAGGAAAAAATATAAAAACTATTTTGTAAAAAATAAAATTAAAGGACCATGGACAACATGGAACGACCGGTCTGGCCTAGTGGGTAGCGACCCTGCCTGCGAAGCCGATGGTCCTGGGTTCGAATCCCAGTAAGGGCATGTATTTGTGTGATGAACACTAATATTTGTTCCTGAGTCATGGGTGTTTTCTATGTATTTATCTATATAAGTATGTATATCGTCGCCTAGCACCCATAGTACAAGCTTTGCTTAGTTTGGGGCTAGGTTGATCTGTGTAAAGATGTCCCCAATATTTATTTATTTATTAACTTTGTATGGAGCCTTGCCCCAAAACCAACAGAGTTGAGAGTTACGTCATTAGATAGGTATTTCTCTGTACTTCATTTCGTTCTATGGGCACCAAGCGGAATTCCATTGCAGAACTGCGATGAGATATTGGTATTTTTGCCAAAATGTCGTCACCCTTATTACGTAGGCAATAGGGTCCAAGTAAGTAAATTAATTGCTGCAGGGTAGATGTTCGCGCACCGCCGGGCGAGCACGCTCCGCGCTCGCCCGGCGGTGGACTCTATTGCCTAGGTAATAAGGGTGACGACATTTTGACTAAAATACCAGTATCTCAGTTCTGCAATGGAATTCCGCTTGGTGCCCATAGAACGAAATGAAGTACAGAGAAATACCTATATAATGACCTAACTCTCAACTCTGTTGGTTTTGGGGCAATTTTGACGCATAGTCCTTTGTAAGGAACCCTCGGTGGGCGAGGGCGAGTCCGACTCGCGCTTGTCCGGTTTCTAATCTGAGCTCGCAATATTAGTTTAAAAGTTAATTTTGACATTATTGTAATGAACTTAGACGGTGGGAGGGCGCGGACGGGCTGTCGGCCGCGGTGCCCGACGTGGCGATGGCGCCCAACGGCAACACGCACCTACTCACGGCGAGGGACCTGGCTCGCCTGCCGCACAAAGGTGACATTACTATATACACGTGATGTAATACGTAGAGAGGTAGAGAGGCATTTTATACAATTGATATATAATAGAGAGTTAGAGAGTGTACGCTATCGGGCCGCCTATGGTGAATGAAAACACGAAAAACTTGAATGTACAGTATATTACACAATATTTACACACAGCATATGAAAAAATCAATATTTAAAAACAACTAGCTATTACATTGCATAATCAAGTGCTGCCATCTACCGTTCTCGTACGTTTTCTTGTGCATAGTAGGTTCTGCCATCTTGTGGGCTACAGCATAAACTTCACATTTACGCCTCGCGCCAAAAATCTGACGGTTCCGGTCCATATATAGTTCGTTTTTTTAGCATTAGAAATAAGGTAAACAATCTTGATGTGTCTTTTAATTGCAAAACACATTTTGAAAATAAGTTACGGCAAATATGTAACAATTATGAATCTAATACGATCATTTATATTCTTCTGCTTTCATAAGTAATAGTTATTGATTTTAAAAAAGCGTTTTTCAATTAAAAGACATGTCAAGATCGCTTACCTTCTTTCAAGTTCTTTCTAATGCTAAAAAAACCGGGCAAGTGCGAGTCGGACTCGCGCACTAAGGGTTCCGTACCATAAAGCAAAAAAAAACGGGAAAAAATGCAAAAAGAAAACGGTCACCCATCCAAGTACTGACCACGCCCGACGTTGCTTAACTTTGGTCAAAAATCACGTTTGCTGTATGGGAGCCTCACTTAAATATTTATTTTATTCTGTTTTTAGTATTTGTTGTTATAGCGGCAACAGAAATACATCATCTGTGAAAATTTCAACTGTCTAGCTATCACGGTTCGGTGTAGCTACAGCCTGGTGACAGACAGACGGACAGCGAAGTCTTAGTAATAGGGTCCCGTTTTACCCTTTGGGTACGGAACCCTAAAAACGAAGTATAGTTCGTGCACAGGGAGCGTGCATGCAGAGTATATTTGAGTTGTGTGTGAGATGTTGAGTTGTTGTTGTTGTTGCAGAGTACGGCGTGCTGCAGCTGGACCTGGGCGACGGCGCCACGCACACGCCCCGCCCCGGTGAGAACACGTTCTTTTATTCAAGTAATACATATTTTGGAACATAACAATAGGGTATTATACTGTATTTAAAATAAACTATTTTACACCATACATGAAATAAAGCACCAGATAATTTATTAGAAAAACACAGATAGGAGTTATTTTTAAACACAAATTCTATTTAATAAACCGGATAGAAATATAAAAAGTAGTTGAGTTGACCGTGACGTCACGATGTAATATTTCATATAAATTCCATATTAGCAAATCGTTTTGACTAAAAAAGTATATGATTTGTCTAGTAGGAAAATACCCTATTTCCTCATAGTCGTGGTGAAAAGCAGTATGTGTCACACGATATCAAAATTATTTCGTCTTGGGCGTCAACACTTGAATCCCTCATTACGCTCAGGATTCAATGTACGCCCTTGACGGAAATATAATTATAATTTTGATCCCTTGTAACACAAACTAGTATTTGATGTAACATGTTGCGGTCGCAGGGTCCCGCGCGGCGCGCGCCGGCCGCCCGCCGCCGAGGGACGCCTCTCAGGTTTGTACTCAGCACCATAGACTAGGAATCCTCTAGACCGAGTTTAGAGCTATTATTTCATGCAACCGTTGATGCCAAAAATGCGGGGGTGCGCGGGACGAGGTGAGCGAAGTCCCGTGCCGTGATTGGTCCGTTCAAAGACACGGACGTCACACAAAGACACTTTCGACTCGAACATGGAGTAAAATTACCGCATGCGTGGCAGAGGGGGTAGCGCGACTATGCTCAGTCTGGAGGATGTTTTGTCTGTGGTCAGCACCAATAGCTGCTAAGCGGGCGAGGTGTTTCAATGGTTTAAAAGGTATTAAAAATGGTTTTGGTTAAAAAGGGTGAACCCATCTGCAGTACTTACCGCGTGCATGGTACATTTGTAACATCTACTCTAAGATACGGCATAATATTTTGGGGCAACTCTACAGACCGTTAAGGATTGGTAAATACATATTATATTTTGACATGCATGCTCTTAACATTTGTATGCCGTAAGGCGCCACATAGTGAAACTGACTGAACTGTAACACCCTCTATAACCTATGTTGGACAAATAGATAAATTTGTATTTGTATTTAAATGAAACCGTTTTCAGTTGCAAGCCATTCAAACAAATGGGTGGGATGTGTGATGGGCACTTGCTTCCCGCTTTGAAGGCCATATACTCGCACTTGCTTACATTATATTTAAGGTTATGCGCTAGGGCATATGACACACACCTTTCAATAAGCAATCAGACCACCGACCGACGGGCTCAACAGTACCATGTCATCGGCATAGCTTATTAGTAATGAAGCAAGTTGTTGTATGGAGACTCATCCATTAATTTCTCAGTCGATGAAATTGTTCCTGGTTATAGTATAGTATGAGCCGAAACTAACATATAAATATCCAAAAAAACAAACACTCCTAAGTTAGGTATTTATATGTAAAAATACAAATCTGTTTATATATTGAACCGAGTAATTCCTCCGTCCAAAATTATTTTACCAAATAAGTTATTTGTATCAGTATATGATACTAGAAAAAAATCTAAAACTTTTGTCAAACATGAGAATATTTTTTTTATGATAATTCCTTTATTGACGCTGGTTTTCATCGGAAAATTCCTCTGCCATTTTTTCCTTCTTATATGATCTTAGAATATAATTTGGCGTAGTGGGTAAGAAAATCCAAAAAAAATGCATCCAAGTTTAAGTATTTTAGAACTATTAAAAACTGAGAGTGGAAAATTTCTCAGCCTGATTTATTTTTAAATATATACTAAGTAGTCACGTATATACTTAAATCCAAAATATCCAAAAGAACTATCATCCCTTGTACACCCCGCTCCCTATACACTGCTCCCGATATGTTTAGTTTTTAATAGGCTCGTTATTTTTTTGGATGTTTTTATAGTTGAATGGAAAGAAAACTGTGAAGTTAATTCAATAAATAAAATGGATAGAGAAATTTTCCAAAGCGAGTAAAAAGGCAATTTCTGAAAAAAGTATAGTTACATGGTAACTTTTTTAGATTTTCAATTTGTAGGTCAAAATCGGCAATAAAATGGCATTCCAGTGAAAAAATTAGACTGAGCAATTTTCCGGTCCAAGCCACGCCAAAAAAATATATTTTGTTAATATTGGTATTTCTGCGGGGGTATTTTTTTTGATATTTCACATATTGTTGCAATACGTTACATGAATATGTCCGGAGAAGAAAGTTTAAACGGAGCATTTTTCCGTAAAAAGATATTAACGATTTAACATATGATCACAAAATGCCGTGTCTTACAGCTACATGTTATTACTATTTTAATATTAATATAGGCCGGTAGCTTGAACATGTCATGCTCGCTTAAAAGTCTTTGCTTACGGTGGCGTCGTTGATCGGGTCGCCACTTTCCCGAATGAAGGTTGAGGGAGGCGATGGCTGAGATACGCGTCATACTCGTGAACGGGTGCTGTTTGTGGAGACTGGTCTGTTAAGCTAACACGAGCTATTATACTTAGTAACTTAATTTTTATTAATTAATTACAGTGAGACGCCTCATTCTGTTCTCGTATGTTTCTTTTCTTTTAATGAATGTATTTATTATACAGGATATTGACTCTTGGAGACCCTATACATCTCTAAGGATAACTTGATAAACTGTATAATCTTATAGTTCTGACACCTAGAGACATTTACACCTCTAAATATTATAGATTTTTTTTGTGTGTTTTTTTTATCTGTTTTTTGTATGTAATTCGACATTAAGAGACCATATACATCTCTTAGTAATTGTAATCCCATCAAAAACATAAATGTAAAAAAGGAGAGCCAAGTTCAATACAAAAATTATGCTTGGCTGTGGGGTTCGCCGCAAAAAGAATGGAGATCTAAATGAGTGCCAAGTTCTATGCAAAATCCAAATATGTATTTATAGGAACAAAATAACATAATAAACAAGTATTAAACTCTATTTCTTTGCTTTATTGGATACCTATAACAATTGCTGTTATTTAAAAAAAATGCGAGATCTTAAAGCAGGTTAGATTTGACTTGCCCAATTTTCAGTACATCAGTCATTTTATAAAGTTATTCAACATATATATTTTGTAATTCTGATAAAAACTGGCCAAGCCAAATCTAACCTACTTTAAGATCTCACATTTTTTTTCCTCCTCCTTGCGTCGTTATCCTCAGTAATGAGGGTCGTGACCTCCCTTCAGAATCACCTTCTCTTTCACAATTCCTCTCCATCTGGTTCTGTCCTTGGCGGTATGGAGAGCCCTGTGGACTGTGGAGTCAAGAGCGGTGCGGATCTGGTCGGACCAACGTATTGGACTGCGTCCACGCCCAGGCCTTTTCCCATCCACTTTGCCTGTCACAAAAAGCTTTTCGAGGCTGTCACCGTCTTTCCTTGCTATATGTCCGAAGTACTCAAGGACTCTGCGTAGACATTCAGATGACAGCCGCGACGAGATCTTGAGTTCTCGCAGTATGGAGACGTTAGTCCGAAATGCTGTCCAGGGGATACGAAGCATCTTTCTCCAGCACCACATCTCGAAAGCGTCAGTGCGTTTGCGGTCAGCAGCTTTCAACGTCCACGTCTCAGCGCCATACGTAAAGATTGAGAAGACTAGAGTCCGTACCAATTTGGTTTTAGTTTTTACGGAAATGCTGCGATCTTTCCAGATATTTCCAAGCTGAGACATGGCGCTCTTGGCCATGCCAATTCTCCTGCGCACTTCCTTCTCGCACGAACCATTGTTGCTGATGTTGGAGCCTAGGTAGATAAAATTGTCCACTGTCTGGAGGCCCAACGCACCAGTGAGTGCCAATTTCCCAGTTCTATCCACCACCATGACCTTGGTTTTGGACCTGTTTACGGAAAGTCCCATCTCCTCGCTAATCCGCTCCATTCGGTTTAGAAGTGCAACCATTTCCGACTCATTTGCTGCTAGCAGAGTAGTGTCATCGGCGTAGCGCAAGTTGGTGATTTTTACACCACCAACTGCGATGCCTCCCTCCCAGTTCTCGCAGGTACGTCTCATAATGTGCTCTCCATAGGCGTTGAACAGAATGGGCGATAAAATGCATCCCTGGCGAACTCCTTGTTGAAATTTAAAGGGCTTTGAGGTCGTTTTATCGACTCTTACGACTCCTTGACTTGAGCCATACAGGGTGCGAAGTAGGGCGGTGAGATGATGGGGTACTCCAAGATCTTGTAGGACTTTCCATAAACAACTCCAGTTGACACAGTCGAACGCTTTGCTGTAGTCCACGAAACACATTATCACTGGCGTATCAAACTCGTATGCCTTTTCAACGAGCTGCCTGACATTGAGAATCTGCTCCCGAGTGCCCCTGCCCTTCACAAAACCCGCTTGCTCCTGCGGGATTTGCCAATCCAGGTAGTAGCGGATGCGATTGTTGATAATGTGGAGCAAGACTTTGCTGGCATGTGATATGAGGGACAAGGTTCGGTAATTGCTGCAGTTCTTGGTTGACCCTTTCTTGTGCAGCGGTAGTATAACGGATTCCGACCAATCCTGTGGCCAATCACCGTATTGCCAGACATGTGAGCAAATCTTGAATAGTGTCGCTACACCCAGGTCCCCCATAGCTGTAAGTACTTCTGCTGTTATCTGATCGCTTCCTGGCGCCTTCTTCTTCTTAAGAGACTGTAGAGCAGTAGATATTTCGGAGCGAAGGATCATGGAAGGAGCACTCATTTAGATCTCCATTCTTTTTGCGGCGAACCCCACAGCCAAGCATAATTTTTGTATTGAACTTGGCTCTCCTTTTTTACATTTATGTTTTTGATGGGATATCAATACTTTTTGTAAAGAAAACTAGGCAGGTATTGAGATTTAATGTTTTTTCTTGTGTTTCCGCTGCATGTTTTTTACTTCTGTTCTTTGTATTAATTATGTGGTGCCGCGCGCCGCCAACGACACACCGTTGGCCGGTTGTTTAGCGCGTATTACAGGTTTTTTGTATGGGGACACCCCCTATTTTTTAACTTTTTTTATTTTTAGATTTTTTCCTACGCTTACACACAATTACCGAGCTGGATTCCAAATTTCATCCTTCTAGGTCATCTGGAAGTAGGTTAGGTTTAGGTACAGGTCAGTCACAATAAAAAAGAAATTTGTATGGGGACCCCCCCTATTTATTAACTTTTTTTTGTTTTTAGATTTTTTCCTACGCTTACACACAATAACCGAGCTGGATTCCAAATTTCATCCTTCTAGGTCATCTGGAAGTAGGTTAGGTTTAGGTACTTATATGTCAGTCACAATAAAAAATGTTTTTTTTGTATGGGGACCCCCCCTATTTTATAACTTTTTTTTATTTTTAGATCTTTTCCTACGCTTTCACACAGTAACTGAGCTGGATTCCAAATTTCATCCTTCTAGGTCATCTGGAAGTAGGTTAGGTTTAGGTACTTATATGTCAGTCACAATAAAAAATGGTTTTTTTGTATGGGGACCCCCCCTATTTTATAACTTTTTTTAATTTTTAGATTTTTTCCTACGCTTTCACACAATAACTGAGCTGGATTCCAAATTTCATCCTTCTAGGTCAACTGGAAGTAGGTTAGGTTTAGGTACTATAGGTATGTCAGTCAGTCTTAAAATTTACGACTTTTTGACCTTCATATCTTTATAACCGTTTGAGCTAGCTTCATGAAATTTGGGCTTCTAGATGTCCTTATGGATATAATTAAACACACGTAGTTTTATGTGTTTACGTTAAAGATGTTTTGAGTTATAGAAGGGTCAAAAGTGGCACCAAGTGGTTCGTGTAATATTACACTTGGCGCTGGCTAGCCAGTTCCTTTGCTTGAACTTGGCTTGACACGCTGCCGCGTGTCTAGATACGTTAGATTGAATTGTTAGTTTTATTTTATAAAATTGTTGATGTTATTATTTTTGCTTTTATGTAAATTCAATGTTGACGTGTAAAAGTGCCCTTGTGGCCTATTTGCTGAATAAATGTTGATTGATTGATTGATTGATAAGACTTTAGGTATTTACTTAAATCCAATTATTATTATTCTTTGGAAATTTATACAATACTTTTTATTTATTGATACTTTATCATACTGTAAAGTTTTTTCTGGCTGAGGAATTACTGCGGGGTCCACTACCTTTATTTACTACACTATATACCTGAGGTATCATTTATTAGTATGCTTTAATCATTTTCATAAATAGTACCTACCAATTAACGACATCGAATGTAACTCCCGAGTTTTCTATAAGATCAATCAATTTAATAGTGAAATAGTAAAGTAGTATCTAACTTTTTTTGCAATTAATTAATAAGAACTTACACAGAAGACTGAGCTCCGAAGGAATTCTTTATAAAATACATAATTACATCTCAGTGACGCTATCGATCCGACTGCGTAAATCCAAGATGGCGCATGCCAAGTGCCAATGATGGGGTATGTTCCGAAAGATAGTGTTGTGTTTTTCTTAATCGTCTTTTCAATAGTTAACATAATGTAAAAATCGAGCCTCATTGAAAACTAGGGAGAAATGGCGAATCCGTTACTGACTTCTATCCTGTCCTGTTATAATAAATTAATTTAATTTAATTATTTATTTATTTAAGAAACAAACAGTCTTTCATAGTTATATATAACACTGAAACTTTTCTTAAAACTAGACTTACAGTTTCCTTAATGAGAATATTTGAATAATTTTTAAACGTGTTATAAATGTTACAGTCGAGCTCCCGCCGGAGCGACGAGGAGGAGCTCCGCGCCGCCATCGAGCTCTCCGTCATGAGGGGTGAGTACACACATACACACACACACAGTCGAGCTCCCGCCGGAGCGACGAGGAGGAGCTCCGCGCCGCCATCGAGCTCTCCGTCATGAGGGGTGAGTACACACATACACACACACACAGTCGAGCTCCCGCCGGAGCGACGAGGAGGAGCTCCGCGCCGCCATCGAGCTCTCCGTCATGAGGAGTGAGTACACACACACACACACACACACACACACACACAGTCGAGCTCCCGCCGGAGCGACGAGGAGGAGCTCCGCGCCGCCATCGAGCTCTCCGTCATGAGGGGTGAGTACACACACACACACACACAGTCGAGCTCCCGCCGGAGCGACGAGGAGGAGCTCCGCGCCGCCATCGAGCTCTCCGTCATGAGGGGTGAGTACACACACACACACACACACACAGTCGAGCTCCCGCCGGAGCGACGAGGAGGAGCTCCGCGCCGCCATCGAGCTCTCCGTCATGAGGGGTGAGTACACACACACACACACACACACACACAGTCGAGCTCCCGCCGGAGCGACGAGGAGGAGCTCCGCGCCGCCATCGAGCTCTCCGTCATGAGGGGTGAGTACACACACACACACACACACACAGTCGAGCTCCCGCCGGAGCGACGAGGAGGGGCTCCGCGCTGCCATCGAGCTCTCCGTCATGAGGGGTGAGTACACACATATACACACACACACACACACACACACACACACGCATACATACACACACATACACACACACACATAACATACGTAAATTTGACGTAATATTATAACATGAGCTCGAGAGATTGGCCCTTCCAAACCTTACAATGAGCAGAATTAAATTATCCGCAAATCAAACTGATGACGACCGGGGTCGGAAAACTGTGTATGGAGTATTGCAGCAACCTGTGGGATGGCTCAGCTAAATACCAACTCGCCGCTTTGGACTCAGTGGAGCGCAGAGCCAGGAGGATGATTGGCGACAAGAAGCTAACGGCTAAGCTTCAGTCTTTGGCCCATCGGCGGAAAGTCGCCAGCCTGTCGGTATTCTACAGGTTGCACTTCGGGGAGTGTGCCCAAGAGCTACACGAGCTTATTCCACCGTCCCCATTCTACCATCGGACTTTTAGACGCACGGCCGGTTTCCATCCTTACTTGGTAGATATTCCACCAATTCGCACGAAGCGCTTTGCTTCTACTTTCCTTATGCGCACTGCCAAGGAATGGAATTCCTTGCCGGCGTCTATATTTCCGTGTTCTTATAACCCGGCAACCTTCAAATCAAGAGTGAACAGGCACCTTCTGGGCGAGCTCGCTCCATCGTAGGCCACGTCTACGCCTCGGCTAGTCTGTGGCCATGAGTAAGCCCATTAATAATAATAAAAAAAAAAAAACTTCTAATTTTTATTTAAACAGGAGAAGCGGGGCGGGATTTTTGTCTAGAACCACGAGGCCCGGGCCTAGCGGTCCAGTATGGATATGATGGTCGTTCTTGTTTATGTGACAGTGTGATAAAACGGAGTCCGTCACTTTCTATACCACGGTGTTAAAAAGTAACAGTTACTTTATCACGTGGATAAAGCTATCCATAATACGTCGGCAGGCGACTTATGAAAAATACTGGCTAACCCTATGTTGACACGTTATTATTGTTATCCTCCCAGCGTACTCGTCGTTCGGCTGCCGCGCGCGCTCCGGCCCCTCGGGCGCCCCCGCGCCCAGCGCCCCCGCGCCCCCCGCGCCCGCCGCCGACCCCGCGCCCCGCGCGCGCGCCTCCCCCTCCCCCTCCAACAGCGCGCACCTGTCCGCGCCGCGCCACGACCCGGACCGCTCCGCCGCGAGGGACAGGGACCGTGAGTACACACACCCCGCGCCCCGCGCGCGCGCCTCCCCCTCCCCCTCCAACAGCGCGCACCTGTCCGCGCCGCGCCACGACCCGGACCGCTCCGCCGCGAGGGACAGGGACCGTGAGTACACACACCCCGCGCCCCGCGCGCGCGCCTCCCCCTCCCCCTCCAACAGCGCGCACCTGTCCGCGCCGCGCCACGACCCGGACCGCTCCGCCGCGAGGGACAGGGACCGTGAGTACACACACCCCGCGCCCCGCGCGCGCGCCTCCCCCTCCCCCTCCAACAGCGCGCACCTGTCCGCGCCGCGCCACGACCCGGACCGCTCCGCCGCGAGGGACAGGGACCGTGAGTACACACACCCCGCGCCCCGCGCGCGCGCCTCCCCCTCCCCCTCCAACAGCGCGCACCTGTCCGCGCCGCGCCACGACCCGGACCGCTCCGCCGCGAGGGACAGGGACCGTGAGTACACACACCCCGCGCCCCGCGCGCGCGCCTCCCCCTCCCCCTCCAACAGCGCGCACCTGTCCGCGCCGCGCCACGACCCGGACCGCTCCGCCGCGAGGGACAGGGACCGTGAGTACACACACCCCGCGCCCCGCGCGCGCGCCTCCCCCTCCCCCTCCAACAGCGCGCACCTGTCCGCGCCGCGCCACGACCCGGACCGCTCCGCCGCGAGGGACAGGGACCGTGAGTACACACACCCCGCGCCCCGCGCGCGCGCCTCCCCCTCCCCCTCCAACAGCGCGCACCTGTCCGCGCCGCGCCACGACCCGGACCGCTCCGCCGCGAGGGACAGGGACCGTGAGTACACACACCCCGCGCCCCGCGCGCGCGCCTCCCCCTCCCCCTCCAACAGCGCGCACCTGTCCGCGCCGCGCCACGACCCGGACCGCTCCGCCGCGAGGGACAGGGACCGTGAGTACACACACCCCGCGCCCCGCGCGCGCGCCTCCCCCTCCCCCTCCAACAGCGCGCACCTGTCCGCGCCGCGCCACGACCCGGACCGCTCCGCCGCGAGGGACAGGGACCGTGAGTACACACACCCCGCGCCCCGCGCGCGCGCCTCCCCCTCCCCCTCCAACAGCGCGCACCTGTCCGCGCCGCGCCACGACCCGGACCGCTCCGCCGCGAGGGACAGGGACCGTGAGTACACACACCCCGCGCCCCGCGCGCGCGCCTCCCCCTCCCCCTCCAACAGCGCGCACCTGTCCGCGCCGCGCCACGACCCGGACCGCTCCGCCGCGAGGGACAGGGACCGTGAGTACACACACCCCGCGCCCCGCGCGCGCGCCTCCCCCTCCCCCTCCAACAGCGCGCACCTGTCCGCGCCGCGCCACGACCCGGACCGCTCCGCCGCGAGGGACAGGGACCGTGAGTACACACACCCCGCGCCCCGCGCGCGCGCCTCCCCCTCCCCCTCCAACAGCGCGCACCTGTCCGCGCCGCGCCACGACCCGGACCGCTCCGCCGCGAGGGACAGGGACCGTGAGTACACACACCCCGCGCCCCGCGCGCGCGCCTCCCCCTCCCCCTCCAACAGCGCGCACCTGTCCGCGCCGCGCCACGACCCGGACCGCTCCGCCGCGAGGGACAGGGACCGTGAGTACACACACCCCGCGCCCCGCGCGCGCGCCTCCCCCTCCCCCTCCAACAGCGCGCACCTGTCCGCGCCGCGCCACGACCCGGACCGCTCCGCCGCGAGGGACAGGGACCGTGAGTACACACACCCCGCGCCCCGCGCGCGCGCCTCCCCCTCCCCCTCCAACAGCGCGCACCTGTCCGCGCCGCGCCACGACCCGGACCGCTCCGCCGCGAGGGACAGGGACCGTGAGTACACACACCCCGCGCCCCGCGCGCGCGCCTCCCCCTCCCCCTCCAACAGCGCGCACCTGTCCGCGCCGCGCCACGACCCGGACCGCTCCGCCGCGAGGGACAGGGACCGTGAGTACACACACCCCGCGCCCCGCGCGCGCGCCTCCCCCTCCCCCTCCAACAGCGCGCACCTGTCCGCGCCGCGCCACGACCCGGACCGCTCCGCCGCGAGGGACAGGGACCGTGAGTACACACACCCCGCGCCCCGCGCGCGCGCCTCCCCCTCCCCCTCCAACAGCGCGCACCTGTCCGCGCCGCGCCACGACCCGGACCGCTCCGCCGCGAGGGACAGGGACCGTGAGTACACACACCCCGCGCCCCGCGCGCGCGCCTCCCCCTCCCCCTCCAACAGCGCGCACCTGTCCGCGCCGCGCCACGACCCGGACCGCTCCGCCGCGAGGGACAGGGACCGTGAGTACACACACCCCGCGCCCCGCGCGCGCGCCTCCCCCTCCCCCTCCAACAGCGCGCACCTGTCCGCGCCGCGCCACGACCCGGACCGCTCCGCCGCGAGGGACAGGGACCGTGAGTACACACACCCCGCGCCCCGCGCGCGCGCCTCCCCCTCCCCCTCCAACAGCGCGCACCTGTCCGCGCCGCGCCACGACCCGGACCGCTCCGCCGCGAGGGACAGGGACCGTGAGTACACACACCCCGCGCCCCGCGCGCGCGCCTCCCCCTCCCCCTCCAACAGCGCGCACCTGTCCGCGCCGCGCCACGACCCGGACCGCTCCGCCGCGAGGGACAGGGACCGTGAGTACACACACCCCGCGCCCCGCGCGCGCGCCTCCCCCTCCCCCTCCAACAGCGCGCACCTGTCCGCGCCGCGCCACGACCCGGACCGCTCCGCCGCGAGGGACAGGGACCGTGAGTACACACACCCCGCGCCCCGCGCGCGCGCCTCCCCCTCCCCCTCCAACAGCGCGCACCTGTCCGCGCCGCGCCACGACCCGGACCGCTCCGCCGCGAGGGACAGGGACCGTGAGTACACACACCCCGCGCCCCGCGCGCGCGCCTCCCCCTCCCCCTCCAACAGCGCGCACCTGTCCGCGCCGCGCCACGACCCGGACCGCTCCGCCGCGAGGGACAGGGACCGTGAGTACACACACCCCGCGCCCCGCGCGCGCGCCTCCCCCTCCCCCTCCAACAGCGCGCACCTGTCCGCGCCGCGCCACGACCCGGACCGCTCCGCCGCGAGGGACAGGGACCGTGAGTACACACACCCCGCGCCCCGCGCGCGCGCCTCCCCCTCCCCCTCCAACAGCGCGCACCTGTCCGCGCCGCGCCACGACCCGGACCGCTCCGCCGCGAGGGACAGGGACCGTGAGTACACACACCCCGCGCCCCGCGCGCGCGCCTCCCCCTCCCCCTCCAACAGCGCGCACCTGTCCGCGCCGCGCCACGACCCGGACCGCTCCGCCGCGAGGGACAGGGACCGTGAGTACACACACCCCGCGCCCCGCGCGCGCGCCTCCCCCTCCCCCTCCAACAGCGCGCACCTGTCCGCGCCGCGCCACGACCCGGACCGCTCCGCCGCGAGGGACAGGGACCGTGAGTACACACACCCCGCGCCCCGCGCGCGCGCCTCCCCCTCCCCCTCCAACAGCGCGCACCTGTCCGCGCCGCGCCACGACCCGGACCGCTCCGCCGCGAGGGACAGGGACCGTGAGTACACACACCCCGCGCCCCGCGCGCGCGCCTCCCCCTCCCCCTCCAACAGCGCGCACCTGTCCGCGCCGCGCCACGACCCGGACCGCTCCGCCGCGAGGGACAGGGACCGTGAGTACACACACCCCGCGCCCCGCGCGCGCGCCTCCCCCTCCCCCTCCAACAGCGCGCACCTGTCCGCGCCGCGCCACGACCCGGACCGCTCCGCCGCGAGGGACAGGGACCGTGAGTACACACACCCCGCGCCCCGCGCGCGCGCCTCCCCCTCCCCCTCCAACAGCGCGCACCTGTCCGCGCCGCGCCACGACCCGGACCGCTCCGCCGCGAGGGACAGGGACCGTGAGTACACACACCCCGCGCCCCGCGCGCGCGCCTCCCCCTCCCCCTCCAACAGCGCGCACCTGTCCGCGCCGCGCCACGACCCGGACCGCTCCGCCGCGAGGGACAGGGACCGTGAGTACACACACCCCGCGCCCCGCGCGCGCGCCTCCCCCTCCCCCTCCAACAGCGCGCACCTGTCCGCGCCGCGCCACGACCCGGACCGCTCCGCCGCGAGGGACAGGGACCGTGAGTACACACACCCCGCGCCCCGCGCGCGCGCCTCCCCCTCCCCCTCCAACAGCGCGCACCTGTCCGCGCCGCGCCACGACCCGGACCGCTCCGCCGCGAGGGACAGGGACCGTGAGTACACACACCCCGCGCCCCGCGCGCGCGCCTCCCCCTCCCCCTCCAACAGCGCGCACCTGTCCGCGCCGCGCCACGACCCGGACCGCTCCGCCGCGAGGGACAGGGACCGTGAGTACACACACCCCCGCGCCCCGCGCGCGCGCCTCCCCCTCCCCCTCCAACAGCGCGCACCTGTCCGCGCCGCGCCACGACCCGGACCGCTCCGCCGCGAGGGACAGGGACCGTGAGTACACACACCCCGCGCCCCGCGCGCGCGCCTCCCCCTCCCCCTCCAACAGCGCGCACCTGTCCGCGCCGCGCCACGACCCGGACCGCTCCGCCGCGAGGGACAGGGACCGTGAGTACACACACCCCGCGCCCCGCGCGCGCGCCTCCCCCTCCCCCTCCAACAGCGCGCACCTGTCCGCGCCGCGCCACGACCCGGACCGCTCCGCCGCGAGGGACAGGGACCGTGAGTACACACACCCCGCGCCCCGCGCGCGCGCCTCCCCCTCCCCCTCCAACAGCGCGCACCTGTCCGCGCCGCGCCACGACCCGGACCGCTCCGCCGCGAGGGACAGGGACCGTGAGTACACACACCCCGCGCCCCGCGCGCACGCCTCCCCCTCCCCCTCCAACAGCGCGCACCTGTCCGCGCCGCGCCACGACCCGGACCGCTCCGCCGCGAGGGACAGGGACCGTGAGTACACACACCCCGCGCCCCGCGCGCGCGCCTCCCCCTCCCCCTCCAACAGCGCGCACCTGTCCGCGCCGCGCCACGACCCGGACCGCTCCGCCGCGAGGGACAGGGACCGTGAGTACACACACCCCGCGCCCCGCGCGCGCGCCTCCCCCTCCCCCTCCAACAGCGCGCACCTGTCCGCGCCGCGCCACGACCCGGACCGCTCCGCCGCGAGGGACAGGGACCGTGAGTACACACACCCCGCGCCCCGCGTGCACGCCTCCCCCTCCCCCTCCAACAGCGCGCACCTGTCCGCGCCGCGCCACGACCCGGACCGCTCCGCCGCGAGGGACAGGGACCGTGAGTACACACACCCCGCGCCCCGCGCGCGCGCCTCCCCCTCCCCCTCCAACAGCGCGCACCTGTCCGCGCCGCGCCACGACCCGGACCGCTCCGCCGCGAGGGACAGGGACCGTGAGTACACACACCCCGCGCCTCCCCCTCCCCCTCCAACAGCGCGCACCTGTCCGCGCCGCGCCACGACCCGGACCGCTCCGCCGCGAGGGACAGGGACCGTGAGTACACACACCCCGCGCCCCGCGCGCGCGCCTCCCCCTCCCCCTCCAACAGCGCGCACCTGTCCGCGCCGCGCCACGACCCGGACCGCTCCGCCGCGAGGGACAGGGACCGTGAGTACACACACCCCGCGCCCCGCGCGCGCGCCTCCCCCTCCCCCTCCAACAGCGCGCACCTGTCCGCGCCGCGCCACGACCCGGACCGCTCCGCCGCGAGGGACAGGGACCGTGAGTACACACACCCCGCGCCCCGCGCGCGCGCCTCCCCCTCCCCCTCCAACAGCGCGCACCTGTCCGCGCCGCGCCACGACCCGGACCGCTCCGCCGCGAGGGACAGGGACCGTGAGTACACACACCCCGCGCCCCGCGCGCGCGCCTCCCCCTCCCCCTCCAACAGCGCGCACCTGTCCGCGCCGCGCCACGACCCGGACCGCTCCGCCGCGAGGGACAGGGACCGTGAGTACACACACCCCGCGCCTCCCCCTCCCCCTCCAACAGCGCGCACCTGTCCGCGCCGCGCCACGACCCGGACCGCTCCGCCGCGAGGGACAGGGACCGTGAGTACACACACCCCGCGCCCCGCGCGCGCGCCTCCCCCTCCCCCTCCAACAGCGCGCACCTGTCCGCGCCGCGCCACGACCCGGACCGCTCCGCCGCGAGGGACAGGGACCGTGAGTACACACACCCCGCGCCTCCCCCTCCCCCTCCAACAGCGCGCACCTGTCCGCGCCGCGCCACGACCCGGACCGCTCCGCCGCGAGGGACAGGGACCGTGAGTACACACACCCCGTCCCCTTCTAACAGCGTGTTCACATTGTCCGATCTGATATCGACTGTAGGATCCTACATCCGTGTAGTTGGGCCGCGGATGCGCGCCCGGGCGCCGTCCAGGAATGCCAACTTAGTGGTTTTACCACTATATTTAGGGGGAAATAAATCAGTTAGGGGTTTTTAGTAGCTAAATATTTTTAGTGGTTTTTTTAGGGATTTTTTTGGGGTGGAAAAAGGTGGCAAATTTGAAAAATGTAGGCGCGAAGGGATATCATCTCACAGAAAAATTGAATTTCGTGCCTTTTTTACTGACAAGATTTGCTTGATCATTTGTATATAATTTTCATATGTATGTATGATCACAAAAATGTCGAACCGGTTGAAGATCATAATAATGTACAAAATTTTGGAAAATGTATAAATAAAGAATTAATTAAACGTATAATTTCTGTTTTTTTCTGTTTTTGTGGGTTTTTTGAAATAATAGTAAAGTTTTAGGGGTTTTTAAGTTGAGCTCTAGGGGTAAAAGAAAATTGGAGTCGGCGACCCTCCGCCGCGTACCCTACGACGAGCATTATTAACGAAGAAACGATTTACGAAGAGTGTTAATGAACGATATTTGTTATAACGTGAACAGCTCGGTGCTCGCCGGCGGCGCTGGGACCGGGCCTGGGCGCGCGCACGCCGTCGCCGCGCCGCGCGCGCCCGCTGCCCCGCGCTCCGCCGCAGCACCAGCCCCCGCACCAGCACCAGCACCCGAGCCACTCCGCGCACCAGACGCACGACTACAGGTACCGACTTACAATATTCAACTCTTACTAGGTATTGGAAACAAATCTATTAGTTGTTTGAAAAGTTTATATATATAAAAATATTGTACAATGCAAGCATCGCACATTTCTCGCGTCAGCATTAAATATAATGACTTTATAATAATTGCTGTATTTGCGATTACGCCATACATCGATTTATGTTTTAGTTTACGTTTATACGTGCTCCTAGCTAGTACTCATATACCTTGGTTATCAATAAATAAATATACCGAAATCAGTGTTTCCATCAAGATTGCAATCTACCATCAAGAATCATATCAACTCAGATGTACTATCCGTACATCTTATGGTCCTTCGAAGCTATCAGTGACTGTGACAGTGATTTCGTCCTAACGGCCTCCCACAAGCGGGTCTCACCGTGCGGATTGAACAGGCGCTGTGACTCATCCAGAGCCTGACTATATTCATTGTCATAGGAGAACAGCATCAGTTCATCATCGAAGATATCAAGACTATCAAGAGACGTCTACATCAAGCCAAGTAAGAGAAATCTCGAACTTGAAAATCATCATTATCAGTGCTGCAGCAATTATCATCAATTTTAAATCAGGAAATCAATATCATTATCAAACATCAAATATCAGTGGCCACAGTATTGTCAATAGTTTGTTGATTAATACTTTTTATTAATATCTACACTACTTCCTATCAATAAATCAAGATGAGTTTAGAAAAGGAAATGGAAGCGATTCGCAACGATCAAAATCAGCTCATGGCCAATATGAATAGGCTATTTGAGAACTACAAAAAAGATGGTCCAAGCCGCCGAACTGAGTCTAACATTAATAACAAGTTGACCGGCCTCGACGGATTCTGGCAAGAATTTCAAAGCAATCATGTAAGGCTGGTAGCATTCAAGAACGAGGAATGCACCTATTTTGCCGAAAAGACTTACAATAAAACCAAAACTTTCTACGAATCAGCTCGGTCTGTATTGCTAGATCATTTGGATTCAGCGAAAAGGGCTCCTCAATCACCGAGACCTAGGGCAATCTCACCGAAACCAGCAGAACGTTCAACACACCCTTCGTCAAAAATGCCTAATTGGACCGAAGAAAAAACAAAAGAAGAAGTGCATCCTGGGCCATCAAATCACCACAGCCGCGAAGTCACTCGAGACAATCAATCTGAGAATCAGGACAAAACGGCTACCCGGGCTCCAGTCAATCCAGAGTTCGCATTTCCACCTATTTTCAATTTCAACGAAAAACCAAGCGTGGATGCTGCCAAGTTATCAGAGAAGATGAGAAAACAACAGAGCAACTTCAAGGCCTTCGCACGTACTTTATATTACATAGACCTCTCCACCGTTAATGAAAAGTGGGAATTGGAAGATCTACTCAAATCAGTCCAGTCTCGTTGGACAACCATTGACACGCTTCACTGGGACATCGACAGTGAACTTTTCGAAGACGACGAAACCTACAATCAAACGTTCTACAAATATGAGAGAAAATTCCAAGACATCAAAAAATCCATCAATTCAAAAATATGGTCCATGGCCCACCGTGAGAAATCAACTCCCGTTATGGACATACCGCCGTTTAGTGGAAACTACCAACAGTGGGTCTCATTCAAGGATCTCTTTAATGAAGCCATACATCATAATCGCTCCATGTCCAACGCACAAAAGATGCAATTTTTGAAAAATAAGGTCAGAGGTGAAGCCGAAAAACTTATTCAACATCTCAACATCAGCTCAGAAAATTATGAAACCTGCTGGGAAATCTTAAACCACAGGTACAACAATACGAAACTGATTTTCACCGCCCACCTCAATAACCTGCTGTCGCTATCAACAATGCAACAACAATCATATCAACAAATCAAGCGTCTACATGACACCACCAACGAGTGCTTAAATGCCATCAGAAACCTCGGCGTGGACACCTCGTCATGGGATCCGCTTATCGTCCATATTTTATCACAAAAGTTGGACGCGGAAAGTCATACGGAATACGTCGAATCATTAAAGAACCCACGTGACTTGCCGACATTAAAGGAATTTCTAGATTTCCTAGAAATGAAGTTTACATCATTTGAAGCCAGCCGCCGCAAGTTGGACGCACCAAAAACATCCCAACAATCAGAAGCATCAAGAAAGCCTTATTACAAATCATTTGTAGGCATAAAGGATTCATCATTATCACAAAATAAATCAAATGATGTTAAATCAAGTTATTATCAAAGAAAACATTGCCCAGTTTGTAATAAGAATCATGGCATATTTAATTGCGAAACATTTCAAAGTGCAAAGCCAGAACGCAAACGGAGCATTATTGCAAGTTTGAATTTATGCAAAAATTGCCTTTACAATCACTACGATAAGGAATGTTTTTCAACAAGTCGATGCCGCACATGCCAAGAAAGACATAATACACTCGTACATGATGCCTACAGTCAGAAACAAGATACTTCCGATCTACTTAATAAACGGAAAACTGTTGCAACTATTACGCAAGAATGTAATAAAAATATAGAAGTTTTATTACCTACCGCCCTCATCAAGGCAAGGGCAGTAGATGGAACTTATCACATTTTGAGAGCATTTATTGATCCTGGAGCACAGATGTCATTGATCACGGAGGCTGCGGCTCAACTTCTACAGATACCCCGAAAAAGCTGTAACGACACTATGTATGGCCTCGGCATTAGTGGAAACACCTGCAACGGCGTTATAAACGTCACCATGTCATCAATGCATTGTGACTTTCAATTTGACGGCGAGTTATTTATCATGAATAAACTCACTCTTCCCCTACCAAATCAAACCTTCGTCAAACCCGATCTGTCGTACTTAAAAGGACTTCCACTGGCAGACCCGGATTACAACATCAGCCGCCCTATCGATGTGATTTTGGGAACAGAAATCTACGCTAAATTCGTCCAAAATGGAACCATAATAGAAGGCGATGACCTCCCTGTAGCTCAGAAAACGAAACTTGGGTACATTATAAACGGAAAGGTCCCATTGCCATCGTATCAATGCTGCACCGTCGTCAACAACATAAATGATATCTCGCGCTTCTGGACCATAGAAGACATCAATGAAGCATCAAGTTTGTCATCAGAAGATCAATATTGTATAAACTTCTACCGCGAAACTACATTTCGACAAGAAGACGGAAGATACGTCGTTCGATTGCCGTTGAAACCAGAAAAAGAAAATGCTCTGGGACAATCAAGGAACATTGCCATAGCACAGTTCAGGCAACTCGAGATCAAGTTTCGGAAGGATCAAAATATCGAGAGAGAGTACAAGAAGTTTATTCAAGAATACATAAGTTTAGGCCATATGCGCGAATGTACAGACGAAATCGACGGGCCACCCAACTCGACACAAGAGTGCTTTTTGCCACATCACTGCGTGCAAAGGCCTGAGTCAGCAACTACATCTCTTAGAGTCGTGTATAATGCGTCTGCCAAAACGTCAAATGGGACAAGTCTGAACGACATCATGTACAGCGGACCCAATTTACAACACGACTTATTGTCACTCATCATTAAGTGGAGACAATATAAGGTCGCGTACGTTGCAGACATAGAAAAAATGTTTAGAATGATTGGTATAAACATTCAAGATCAAAAATATCAGAAGATCATTTGGAGAGACAATGAACATCAAAGGTTTCGTGAATACGCCTTAACGACCACAACCTACGGCACCAAGGCTGCCCCCTGGTTAGCCATGATGACGTTAAGACAGCTGGCCAAGGACGAACGCCACAATTATCCTGAAGCGGCTAAGGTCGTAGAAGAGAGTTTTTACATGGATGACCTTCTACACGGCTGTCACGATCTCGAATCAGCGAAGAAAATAAAACAAAATTTGATCGAATTATTAAGTTCAGGAGGGTTCAATCTTCGCAAATGGGCATCAAACACACCCGAACTACTGCAAGGAGCTAGCAAGTCTCAAGATCAGCAACAAACATTCGAATTCAAAGATCAAGAAACAACGAAAACGCTGGGACTACGATGGCACCCGCAGGAAGATCTATTTACTTTCCAACTAAAAATTGCACCACTATCAACTCAAACATCGATCACAATGACGAAGAGAGAGTTACTGTCAAGTATAGCGAAAGTATTCGACCCTCTCGGGTGGCTTTCGCCAGTAACCACGAAATTGAAGTTACTGTTTCAAAATGTCATATCAAATGACATCGGATGGAACGATCAAGTACCGCATAATATCAAAATGGAATGGTACACAATGTCACAAGACCTACAAACTATCAAAGATATCAAAATCCCCCGTTGGCTAAATACCTACAAGAATCAAGACCTTGAACTACACGGTTATTGCGATGCATCGACTAAAGCATACGCGTGCGCAATCTACTGCCGTGTCATCCCTGCCGACGACAAACAATCAACGTCGCCGCCGGTACTGATAGCAGCAAAATCAAGACTCGTACCGTCCAAAAAAGCTGTGACCTTGCCGAGATTAGAACTATGTGCAGCTCTTCTTCTATCAGCCCTCATGGAGAAGGTCAAGCAATCCCTATCAGAAAACAAAATCAAATTGGTCTGCTGGTCTGACAGTACAGCAGTTTTGGGCTGGCTAAATGGCGAACCTAGCAAATGGAAACCATTTATAGCGAACAGGGTTACTCAAATTACAAAAATCATACCGCCGACTTGTTGGAACTACGTCAAGTCCGAAGAAAACCCGGCCGACTGCGCTAGTCGCGGAATCACGGCCCAGCAATTACTAAAACATCCTCTTTGGTGGAATGGTCCAAACTGGCTATCATCATACAGTGAAAATCAAGAAAGGCCCACATTCACTACGGATCAAGAGGTTAAAACATCAAAACAAAGCCACGCGGTAACATGTAAACAAACAGACGGGGACATTATCAATGAATTAATAAACAAGCATAGCAACTTGACACATTGCACCCGCGTGCTCGCATGGATACTACGAGTGGCCGCGCGGCGTCAGCAGTGCTCGAGTTACCTAACAGCTGACGAGATAAGAAGCGCTAAAAATAGAATCATCAAGTACGTGCAAGAAAGAGAGTTTTCAAATGAAATCATTAATTTAAAAACAAATCAATCAGTGGATTTAAAAAGCAGTATTTTGAAATTAAGACCTTTCCTCGATCAACATGGAATGTTACGCGTTCGAGGACGACTTCATAACGCACACATCAGCTGGGAAATGAAGCACCCTCTTATTATTCCACATAGAGGTCGCCTGACGGAGCTACGTATAGATCAAGCACATAAAGCTGTTTTGCACGGAACCGCCAAACTCACACACTCCAAGCTAAGAGAATCAGTGTGGATTGTAGGAGGTAATAGAGCTACGAAAAATCTCCTACGCCGTTGCATAACGTGCCTTAAGCAGAAACCTCCAAAACTATCACAACTCATGGGGGACTTACCTGAATCAAGGTCAAATCCATCAAGGCCATTTTATAATACCGGTGTGGACTATACAGGATACGTATCAGTGAAGGCAAGCAAGGGTCGCGGCATCAAAACAACTAAGGGCTACATTGCTGTGTTTGTCTGCATGGCGACAAAGGCAGTGCACTTAGAGCTAGTTTCAGACCTAAGCTCGGAATCATTTCTGGCCGCTCTACGGAGAATGTCCGCCCGGCGTGGAGCACCCCGTCATATCTTCAGTGACAACGGCACAAATTTTACTAAAGCCAACAAAGCAATTAAAAGGGAGTATGAAGAGATCACTGCCTCGCTAGATGAATCATTCTTCAAAGCAATCAGCGATATGAACATCAGCTGGCACTTCAATGCACCTTCGTGGCCCAGCGCGGGCGGCCTGTGGGAAGCGGCCGTCAAAAGCCTCAAACATCATCTTCACCGAGTGCTGGGAGAACAGCACCTAACCTTCGAAGAATTTTCGACTCTATTGGCACAGATAGAGGGTTGTTTAAATGCACGTCCACTGTGTGCATTGACCGAAGACCCTGATGACCTGGATTATATCACACCGGCACACTTTTTAGCAAGTGGTCCGACTCTCCACATCGTTGAGACTGAAAGGGACGAGCGTACACGGTGGCGCCTAACACAGAAAATATTCCAAGATATTTGGAAAAAATGGCAAGCTGAATACCTGTGTCAGTTACAATCACGCTGTAAATGGACGCAACCCAAGCCAAACATTGAAATTGGCGACGTCGTAATCATTCACGACGCAAATTTACCTGCCGGCAAGTGGGCTCTTGGCAGGGTATCAGATGTTCATGCAGGAAAGGACGGCCTTGTCCGTGTCGCTTCAGTAAAGACAAAAAATTCAATAATCAAAAGGCCCATCATCAAGCTGTCAAAACTGCCAGTATCAGAAAACGAAACGTCAACCAGTGAAGATCAGAAAAAAGATACATCGGCCACGCCCCCTGCAAGACAAACAAAACAAAGAAAACCAGCAAAATCCAAACTCATTGGTTACATCACTATGGCGCTTATGATGTTTATGTTATTTATATCGCCGGCGCAATGCACTCATGACATATCACATTTCAAAGAGGGACAAGGCATTTACTTTGATAAAATAACAAATATGAAACTGGCCCGAGACGAATGGAAGCTTGTAGTTTATTATGACATCAATCCATACTGGGAAGGATCAGAACTATTTTCCAAATATATCAAACACTTGGAAAATATGTGCCACGCCATCGAAAATAAACAACAGTGTAACATCGTACTCAATCAACTGCGTCACGCCTTTTCGGAATTAAAATACTACGACAGCATGCTACTCGGTCAACGTGTCGAATCACCACGTAAGAAGAGGGCATTCTTCAACGCCGTCGGCAACCTCGCTCACAGCCTATTCGGCGTGCTCGACGATCAGTTCGCCGAACAATATCAGAAGGACATCGACCTCACCCGAGCTAATGAAAAACATTTAGCACAATTATGGAGGAATCAAACCTCGGTTATAGAAGCGGAAGCCAACTTACTAAAGAGAGTTGAAACATCAATGCAAAATCAGCACAAAACTTTCAACCAACACATAAACAACATCGAGAAGAGCCTTAACAAACAGGCCACCGAAATTCAAGAATCAACACAAATAAATGAAATCGGCTACGAGCGCAGTCCAGTGAGGACGTGTTACAAGTTAATTTTAAAAATATTAAAAGTCCTGTTTTTCTAATGTTAACCCTATTTCTACAAACGCATGGATTAAAGTATAGTGACTAAAAGTGCATCAATTATTACTTATTGCCACTTAGTGAGATTTCAAACGCTGCCGTAACCGCTCCTCTACCCCGCGCGGAAACGAGACGGGTTCATTATTTTTCATACCGCTCTCACGTAGCGCACCGCGCCGGTAAGCAGCGTCAAGGAGCCACCATGTCCACCAAGGAGTCACTAAGCTCACCAAATGGATGCGGCGTTAGCAGCGAATTGGGCGGGTCTCAGCCAGATTTATCAACTAACACCGATCTCGACCGACAAAAGGTAACTGTTCGCCACAAACGAAAATTATCTGATGGTAATAGCCATATTTTATCAGATTTAGCTGAGCTAAAAGGCCAGATGGCAGAGATGATGTCTCTCATAAAAACAAATGCCGCAACCCAGACACAAAACATAACAAAGCTCTGTGCAGATGTTAATACCATTAAAAATGAAATTAGCAATATCTCAACCCGCATCGAGGCCATTACCACTGAACAAGACAATTTAAAGACAGAGGTGTCAAACCTGACCACCTCTATGAGTGCAGCTAACAATAAGGTACAGCTTCTTGAAACAAACTTGAACACACTCAAGTCGTCTATTGAGCAGGCGCCGACAAGCATCACACCGGCTTGCTACAATGATGTCATCGCGGAATGTCAACAACGCACTCTGCGTAGCAAAAATATAATAATAGTAGGTATTGAAGAAGTTGACCCTACGATCGACGACAAGGACGCCCACGAACGACAAGAAATCAACAAAGTCATCCGAGAAATATCCGCCGACTGTCCTGAACCCCAACAAATCTTCCGTCTCGGGAAATATACTCAAAATAAAAACCGACCAATAAAGGCCTGTTTCCCATCAGAGGGACCAGTAAAATACATACTTAGAAACAGAAACAAGACTAAAAACGTAAAAATATATTCGGACCAAACACCTTACCAAAGAGAAATTCTGAAGAACACAAAACAAGAAATGGACTTAAGAAGTTCGAACGGAGAGAAAAATTTGGGCATCAAATACGTAAAAGGAATGCCAACGATTGTTCAGTTGCAGACAAAAAACTAAATCCCAACGGCGTAGACGATTCGAAAAGTCAAATTACATATCAAATTTCAAATATATACTCCCAAATAGAAGTAACGAGCAAGTCAATCAAATGTTTCTACACAAACATCCGAAGCATTGTGAAGCCAGGTAAACTTGACGAACTTAAATGTATCCTGAGCTCGTTTGAAACGATTATACATATTGTTGCTTTAACAGAAACATGGATTAAGGACGACGACGAAGCTAAAAGGCTGCAAATACCAGGATATGCTCACTATTACAACTTTAGACACAATAGCAGAGGAGGAGGAGTATCTATTTTCGTACATGAAACCCTGAAACACCATCTAATTGAAGAACGCAATATAAACGACAACCATTTTGTATGGATACACATTGAAAAGTTTTCCCTAGATATTGGAACGGTATATAAACCAGAACGTACAAACTCTGCTGAGTTCATCGAAGAATACTCTAAACAACTACAAGGACGCCAGAGAGTGTTGATTTTTGGAGACTTCAACTACGATCTACTTAAACCAAACTCATCTACAAAGCAATACACACAGACTCTTAAAGAAAAAGACATAAAAATACTAAATAAAATCGACCCAACATATTGTACTCGCCAAACATCTACAACGAGAACGATCTTAGATCACGTATGCTCTAACTTAAAACAAAATAAATTTCATATAGCCATTATAGACTCACAACTGGCCGACCATAAACAAATATATTGTGAAATCAAGAATTATCAGCCACCGCTAAGGAATAAAGTCGAATATACTGCAATAGATTATGATCAATTCTACAAAAACCTTGATACATACAATAAGGAGAATGACGTATATGAACATTTTGAGCAGAAACTACAAAAGTGTTTAACGGAATGTAAAATATTAAAATTTAAAATTTTAAATCCACCGAAGCAAGAGTGGATAAATAAAGAATTGGTAAACGATATAGACAAAAGAAACGAACTTTGGCGAAACTACAAAAATGACTCACAAAACGAACAACTAAAGGAAGAGCTCGAGCGACAGAAGAACCTGGTAACAGAAAATATACATAATGCAAAGAAGACCTACTACTTTAGAAGCTTTAAGGAATGCGTACACAAACCTCGGAAGATGTGGAGCCTAATAAGCGAACTTTCACATAATAAAAGAAAGGAAACTGCACCACCAGCTAAATTGCTATTGGACTCAAAGATCATTACAGACACAGCAGAAATGTGCGAGCAGTTCAATGTATATTTTTCTACGATCGGATCATCACTTGCTAATAAAATTCCAGTAGTTAATCAGAACCCTGTTCAGACTCGTGCAGTTTCTCAAACAAATCACACCGAAACCCTTAATCAGCTAGAGCTAGCCACTACAGACGAAATAAGCAAAATCATAACAAGTCTAAAAGCAAATACCAGTTCTGGCTACGATGGTATTACAGCGAAACTGATAAAATCCGTGAAGCCAATAATAACAGACGAACTCACGAAGTGTATAAATAAAAATTTGGAACAAGGCACTTTTCCCGACACCTTAAAGACCGCTAAAGTAACACCGATTTTTAAATCAGGTTGCAAAACCGACCCCGGAAATTACCGCCCTATCTCAGTACTCCCTATGATCTCTAAAGTCTATGAAAAAGTTATCTACGCTCGTCTTAACAAATTTCTTACGTCAAAAAATATTATATCTCCACATCAATATGGTTTCAGATCAAAATCAAACACGCTCTCAGCTACAATCGACTTAGTTACCACAATTAAAACAAAGATTGACCAAAGGCAAATTACCGTAGGCGTCTTCATTGACCTCAAAAAGGCCTTCGACACGGTCTGTCATGAAAAACTCTTAAACAAACTTCATAATATAGGGATCATAGGAAAAGCCCATGAAATATTAAAATCGTATCTGTTAAACCGCCAACAAGTAGTTAAAATTGACAAACATCAAAGCAGTCCTAGGCTAATAACGTATGGCGTACCGCAAGGATCTATTTTAGGGCCACTCCTATTTCTTCTATACATAAATGACATCCAAGACATAGGGCTAAAAGGTAAATTGACTTTATACGCCGATGATACCAGTCTTTTTTACTATGGACATGACATGGAACATATAATGATAGAAGTGCAAAGGAATTTAGATCTTCTCAATACATGGCTTCAACATAACTTGCTTACCATGAACGTTGCAAAAACAAATTATGTAATTTTTACTGCGAAAAATAAAAATATCAATAACTACACTCCTCCTTCACTAAACAATGAACTTATAAATAATAAAACAGACGAAAAATATCTTGGCTTAATAATAGACAGTCAATTAACATGGAGGCCACATATTGAGAAGATAAAATCAAAACTCACCTCCCTAACTGGTGCAGTCCGCTCTATTGCGCGGTGTCTCCCACAAAAGGTAAAATACTTAATATACAATTCCTTAATCAAGCCACATATTGATTACTTAATCGAAGTATGGGGGACAGCAGCCAAAACCAATCTATCCAAAATACAAATAGCCCAAAATAAACTGATAAAAGCCCTGTTTAACTATAATTCCCGAACCCCTACTAAAAAAATTTACAAAACTCTTAAAATTATGAATATTACCCAGTCATATATCTACTATACATGCTTACTAGTCCGTAAAATACTCCAAAAAGACATACACTCACAGATAAATTTCACAAAAAAACACACAGTACAAAAAATGAAATTACGAAATGCGGATCATTTAATACTGCAGACGCCGCGGACAAATTATGGAAAAAAAAGCATCGTCTATGAAGGGGCGCAAATATACAACAAGCTACCGAGAGATATCAAAGAGTCTAAAACTATAACTACATTCAAAAAACACCTAAAATTCCATATATTCAATAATCTACAATCTGTAAAATAATAATAAGCTAATAAATTGTTATACTAAGTATAATAATTAAATTAGTTAAAATAAAAATTACAAACAAAATAAATTACTTAGATATTAATAAATTGGAAAAATAAAACCAATAATAATAATCCATTGATTAATAGATAAATAATTATACAATTTAATATAAAAATCTCCTTATAATTAATGTGGTAAATACGGTAAATAGAGATAATAATAGATGAATAAAAATGAAAAAATAAAAATATAAAAACCTTTAATAAAATTATAAACAGCAAATAAAATCGAAACGGAATAATAACTAAGAAGACTATAATATTACCTTTTAACTCAAATATTTTACCACATCTGTAGTGTGCACAGCCATGCCGCATCCATCCATGCCGCGTTACATTATAACTCGTGAACATTCATACTAGTTTCGTTATCTACGCTGCAACGCATCTGAACAGGACGGTCGAAATAACTTGTTCTCTAAGCCGCTGGTAATTAATACCTACATGTTACAAACGATTTCTACCCACTTTACCATGCATTACAAAAATTATAGTATAAATTATAGTGTAAATTGTAGTAATTATTATGTATATAATATTGTTTACATTTAAATTAATTAGTGCACGTTAGCCCAAAATAAAAAGTGTTGTTTTATAAGTGTATCTCATGTAAGTGAATTTTGTAAATTCTTAATGAGATAATAAATGTCTTAAACCATAATCACCGTGTCATCAATCATCGCTAATAACATACTCGTAAACCTGAAGAGCATACAAGACACTTTATTGGACACCATCGCTAACGTCATTTATGGCAAATTCAACGTTCACCTATTGACACCACAACAGTTGAAAGATGAGCTGAATATCATAGCCGGGCAGATGCCAAAGGATTTGACTCTACCCTGCGAAAACATCAACACAGATCTACCCAAACTATATCAATTAATGAAGGTGCGAACAAGAATGACCCGCCAGTACCTTATCTTCGAAATCAAGATTCCCTTAGTTTTTCAAGATGTGTACGAACTCTTCAGATTAATATCAATTCCACGTCTAGTTGGAAAAAATATGATCAAAATACGACCTATAGCACATCAAGTGGCTATAAATATCAAAAAAGAATCGTATATACCTATGTTGGATGAAACTGTAAATAAATGCTCGCACTACGATTCTAATACTCTAATTTGTACGTTACAAGGTCCAATTTATCAACTAAAATCTGACTCACACCTCTGCATTGCCGATCAAGTTTCAAACGAGTGCTCAGCTGACTCTGACACTTGCCACAACATATGGACGGAACTAAGCACTATGAATACATACCTATTCTTTTGTTGTGACGAATGTACGGCGAGAATCATATGCGGACAGGAGGTCAAGGCCGAGCATCTGAATAAGGCAGGAATCATAACTCTTCAAACAGAGTGCGTGTTAAATGGAGACGCCTTTACCATATTTCCACAGAAGAAACATTCGAACGACATCAAAACACAAGCAACCGTTGTTAAGTTCGACGTGCCCTCCATAAACAACGTTATAAACTTAACAGTACCAGTCTTACAAGGCGAATCAAATGCTCTTGAAAGCAACGACAAATATTTCAAGGTCATCAAAGACCAAATCGAACATATGAAGAACGAGGGAGCGCTATTAGACAGGATCAACTACCACGACGTTCATCATTACACAGTAATCTACGTGGTCCTAAGCATAGTCATCGTGTTAGCAGCGCTGTACGTGCGCCGCTGCATTCGACGCCGTCAACTCGTCGCGCGCCTCACCCCTACGTTCGCCGCCGCCGCCCCCCGGGAGAGCGGTCGCAGACCAACCTCGATGTCATCCACATCGCGCAGCTCCATTCCATCAGCGACCGAGCACAACCACAGCGGACAACCCCCTGAGAGACAAGATCATCGCGTCGCGGCAACTGCGCTCAACTCTACAAATATTTCTATGTTTAGGGGATTTACTTCTATCAAATAATTTCAGTTTCAAATTATTTCACTACATGAATCAGTTTTATATAAAAATATCTCAGCATCTCTTATCAATTTCTCATCTCCTGGCCGGGAATATGTACAATGCAAGCATCGCACATTTCTCGCGTCAGCATTAAATATAATGACTTTATAATAATTGCTGTATTTGCGATTACGCCATACATCGATTTATGTTTTAGTTTACGTTTATACGTGCTCCTAGCTAGTACTCATATACCTTGGTTATCAATAAATAAATATACCGAAATCAGTGTTTCCATCAAGATTGCAATCTACCATCAAGAATCATATCAACTCAGATGTACTATCCGTACAAATATAATATATATATATACAGGCTGAAATTTAATTCACTGGCCAAATTGAAACAACCGAAAGAACTCGAAAAAATATTAAACACGTGTTTTTTCTTTTAATACCGCTCAGTACATTTTTTTCGAAATAACTCATCATCAAGTTGTCCTAAAAACCTCGTACGTTATGGTGAACCGACAACTACCCACTACACCCGCTTCTCTCTTATCAGTTAAGGTCATTGACACCCCGCCCCTCCCGCTGTTTGCAATCGCGTCACCAATTATGAACCCTATTGCAGCGAGATTACCTACATAAGTTGCTAATTTTTCCTTTCATACTTTAACGGGCTTAGAACCGTCAAAATGCAAATGCAACCCATTTTTAATCTAAAATGTTATTTCTGACTAATGATTATTAACAAAACGTCCGTGGCTTAAAAACAATGAGTAAAAACTAGGTCAGGAATCTTTGCATTCAGGCGTATTTAAAAAATTGAATCAACTTACGTACATTTGATTAAAAATCGACGCAATTAACGAAAGTCCCACGAGATGGTACTCTTGGATTCAATCCTTGTCTGCGAAGGCGTGGAACGGATTCCATTTCGTATATTCTTTGTGCACCACGTAAACACTCACCACTTAATAAATAACACCGTACCACTTCGTAATATTCCCGGTTCGAAAACATTTTTTTTAACCTTAGTACGCGCGCGATTATTATTTTAAGGTTGGCGAGTGACGAGTGACAAATCATTTATGTTTACCGCTAGCGCGGAATGGTTTAGTTTAGACTACCCTCGAAATTGATAAACCTGCCTACCATCGCCAACACTAACTGGGTGGACCCTATTGCAACGATTATAAGGTTTAGTGAATGTCATATAAGGGTTTTGCTGATGTTGTTAAAACCTACTATTAGGTTTGTTTACATTTGTGGTAATAGGGTGACCACGACTCGTGGAAAATATTTAAAAATTGAAAAATGAAAATTAAAAAAAATTGTACTCTTTTTTTTTCGCTAAATATATTCCTTAAGTGTAACCTAGTGCCGGGAATGAATATGGCCAGTGATTTAAATTTCACCCTGTATACACCGTGTTTTTATTGAATTCCGTTAAGACTGCATCGAGCAAAATCAGCGAAAAAGGCAGTCACCGTTTAGTCGCTAGCGTTCACATCTCTTGATAAAAAAAATTATAATAAATGTCATTATTATCCCAAAGAGTGTGTTTACAACGAATCACCCTTGAAAATCTGAAATATTTTACAATATAATAAATACACTTATGCAAAGTTGTACCTAAAACGAGATGAACGAGTGTCAGCGTTTAGTAAAATTTGTATAAAAAAATCGATGCTCATGCTATAAAATCGAGTGATTTCGAAAGCCAGATAACTGGACTACAACGAATCAGGCTTTTCCTATTTTTCCTCTTAAAGGCTACAGAGAAATTCAATCGTAAACGTAAACTTTCGTAAAATTTCCATACATCCGCCATATCTGTCAAATTCTCCTTTCAATCAGATGCCCGCTGGGCTTGGTTCAAAGCGGACGCGTACCAGGATCTCCCAGTTTGACAGTTTGAAATTCATATCCGTATACGAATGATGATACCAGTGAAAAACTGTGTTCAAAATAAATAGGGTAAATAAATAACGTCACACGGAGATCTAGAGTCATTAAAATTTCGACATCTTTTTATTCACAAGTCATAATACTTAAAAAATATAACAAATTATTTAATAAAATATATGAATACAACCAAATCAGTGTTGTACCGACGTTGATACAAAATGCTAAAATAAATAGATTGCCTGAATTCAAGTTACTTAAGATTCTAAGACCTTATTAAATGAAATATGAGTCTACTATCAACTTGACATGTATACTTGCATCTTAAAGAACTCATTTTTGCTTCGCTTATATTATTGGGAGAGAGGTCAGTTAATCTATGGATAATGTGGTTCATACCTTATTATAATGCTGAGTATGGAGTATTTCTCCCCGTTCATGAGCTCCAAGCGTAGCTGCCAGCTCTAACTTGCTCATATGCCACCACCTGTGTAGAAAATATATTTATGACCATGGGTCACTAAATTATCCCTAGCCTATATCACATTATAACACATATATAATATCTCAAGGCAAATGCAGAACATTGTAACATGTAGGTATATGTAGGGATAGATAGCCAGAAATTCATATTCATAGTAAGATACCACATTGTCCCGCAGGACTCAAATATACATATATATAGGTATGCAAGTCTGCATAAGATAGTCACAATTCTCTATGTCTCAGAAAGTCTCATAAGTTAAACATATGCACCAGATAAGGGGTGCGGTGACCTGGTCGCAACCAGTCACATCTATATACGGATCTGAAGGCACACAGTTCTATCTGTGTCGCAACCTAGCCGCGCCAGCCGCAACCAGTCGGATCCACAGCCCTAAAGGTATATATATGTATCCCAGTCGCAACCAGATACATCTATATCGATCCCTTGGCACACTTAAGAAGTGTTCGCATGCCTAGCCGCGCTAGTCGCAAACCATTCAGATCCACAACGTATATGTATCCTGGCCTCAACCAGATACATCTATATATTGGCATTAGTTGGGGGTGTACTTGTCCCTCGTGAAGGGATATTGGTGCTTAGTCGCAACTAAGCACCCCACGCCTATTGGTGCTTCTAGACCATTTTCTATATGAGGCTAGGCACAAGCCGGCAGACGCCGACTAAGCACCCCACGCCTATTGGTGCTTCTAGACCATTTTCTATATGAGGCTAGGCACAAGCCGGCAGACGCATCTCCGACCTGTCCTGAACATATGCAAGCACACCCTCTGCCAGTAACACAGCTATATAAATAAATATATGAAAATATGTGCATGGGACTAACCAGTCCTCTTTTAAATACATATACTTAGCTTTGAAAGACGATGGTCTCGCTGTACGAAGCTGGCGTCCAGCACACGTACCACTTTATACAAACCACTTTATATTAAGGACTTTTATTTAATGAATCAATCATAAGTTCACAAACTAACTCGCAAGTTTCATACGAGCGAAAAAGGAAGTGTGGTTTGCTTACCATAGACAATATAGAAGCTGTTGCCAGGTGTAATATATATAATACATCGCGGAAGTCCGCGACACACCCACCGAAGCGAAGCTATTGCATTGCGAAGCCTCAAGTTAGGGTAGTCCTTAAGTCTCAAATCCATATCAAATTTTGCTGTATCTACATTTTCATTAGTAACATCAGTTTTCTCCTTCGTTCTATTTATGCTATGTGCCATGTCCGTGTCCATGTTATCAGTCTTATCCATGTTTCCATCCGTTTAAATATTGGAATAATCTTGCCTTTGTATCACTGGTAAGTCCGAATCTTCCTCAACTACCATTCTCTCACTTGTTGAACGACTCGACTTCAGATCGGTGACCTAAAGGGTACAACTGCATTATAGACCTTGTAAATGTACTGTCATCAACACATGGTTCATCGTGAGATCTGATTCTTAGTAGTTTATTTGAATGCTTGTAACATTTCCTTAGACTTCCACGAGTACTGATCCATGAATATGTCTCTGTATTCCTTCATGATAGTCTCACCTCGTCTTCATCTTTCTATGAGCTGTTGTTTAGTTGCAGTGGCTGTAACTGGTGCCTTACTCACTGACATCTGGAGTTCGAGACATCTTCCTGGTGTTAAGAAATCGGCTGGTTTCAATACATGTTCCAAACCAGTACTCATACAAGTCAAGGGTCTTGTGTTCATGACACTTTCCACTTCTTTGATGATAGTCAGTAATTGATTATCGTCAAGCAGATGTTTCTGTAAGTTTCGTTCAAACGACCGCTACATCTAAGGATTCTGTCGACATCTTTGAACAATCTTAGATAGCGAGTAAGATGTGTCTCCTTACCCTCAACTTCATCCGGGTAAAGTGTCTCTATATACTTCTTATTTTTTGTACTTCTGAGCTTATTCTGTTATCCTCACTTGCCTATGTTTCTGAACAGACTTGTCCGGTTTCCTTCTGATACTTATGCGTCTTGCTCAAGCCAATATTCTTATTAAGCTGATTTTTCCGTCTCAGTTCAATCCAACTTTCTGTATGATGTTGTTCGACAGACCCTCCCCCGCTCGAAGAGTAACATCTCTTGCGGGTTGGCAAGTTGGCATGGCCAATTGTGAGAATCTCCTGTCAGAAATTCTGGGCCGCTGAGGTATCATTGGAAATCTTCTGTCGAATTAGTCTGCCTGGTTGCTACATCAGCTGAGTTGTATTCAGACAAAACATATCTTACAGTCAAGTTCTTATTTTCTTGGTTCCTTCTATATCTGTAGATGTTTCATGACATATTGGATTAGTCTGATACCTAAGTCCTAATGGTACCAATTTAGGAATCTTCAGATTATCTTGATCTTTTATGGGTATTAATCTTGACTTGCCAATAACGAAGTTCATCTTGTCTCCTTGAAGTAAATATACTACGGCTGCATACGCTGACATAGACGAATCTATGAAACAGTGAAGTTGGCCGTCTTGGCTATTCGCTATGTTCTTAGGTAGGCATATGCGATGAACTTGCTTAAAGTCTTCAGAACACCTCTCTTTGTATAAGCATACAAGTGTTTTTATCCTTAGGCAAATCATGTCCTTTTCTAAGTCCCATTTTAAATCAAGAGTATTACAGTTTTATCTGTACTAGCATCTGTAATGTTCATCTACATATTTAAGCTCTTTAGAGTTGGAATCTATATTATTTTACTGTCTTTGTATAGACTCATCGCTTTTTTGACTCCATTCGATCCTGTCAGATATTATGTACATAGATGTCGCTGGCTAGACTCTTTAAACATTCATCATTGGTACTGAATAAGTGATGTTCAGATATGATTGCAAAGGGTACACGTATAAATCTGTAATGTATAAGATTCTCTTCTATAGCTAGTTTAGACATATCTTTCAGGCACAGGAATCTTGTGACGATGATGTCTCTGTTGCTTGGAGCAATTTCTTAGGGCACAATGCTCTATTATGCTGATTCCTTTCACCACAGTGATAACAGATGTGTGTTATTCTACATTCATTTTGTCTATGGCCAATTTTCAAACAGATGTAACAACGGTTAGGTATTTTATCTTTCCTTTCAGCCAAGGTCTTAAATTTCGTGCAAGCGTCATTGTAATGATTCTCTTGGCAAAATATACATTCTATTTTCCTTCGTTTTTCGGATGCCTGCGCATTATTCGATTCACTATTAGCTTTATATGTTCTTTTCTTAGGCGTGAATGTATTTGAAAATGTTGATGTATTTTTTCTAAATTTATTTGGTTTTTCCCTCATATTTATAACTCTGTGTTTGATTCTCCTATCGTTGGATTTCTTCACAAATTTATCTCTAATGTGTAAAGTTTCAGTAGTAAAGGTTGTTTCCATATCTTTAGTCTCAACGCTTATCCTCTTGGCATCTTCTTTTGCTGATATGATAGCGTTTAGTTGTTTTCTTATTTCCTCAATGGATTCAATCTTCAATTTTAGCTTCATTTCATAAATGATGTCTTCCGGAAACTTTTCCATGAAAAGAAATCTTAAATGGTTTTGATTTGTATCCTCTCCTAGGGACTGTAAGACTCTTAGATGTCTCTCGAGTTCATCTAATGTCTTTCTGCAATCTTCTGGCTTTGTGGCCTTCTTAATCTTATATAAGGAAGAATAGTGGGCATCAACAATCTGCACTCTGTTGCCATATCTCTCTCTCAGAGTATCTATGGCAATCTTATAATTGTCATTCGTGGTTTCTAAACCATCGATTATGGTTTTGGCTTCACCCTTTAACGATGCTTTAAGGTAGAGTAGCTTATCAACGTCTCGTATATTCCTTTGATCAATGTTGGAACTGAATTGGTCCCAGAATTGAGTCCATTCTAGAACGTCACCATGAAAAGATATTAAATCTAACTCTGGTAACTTGCTCCTATTTTTTGTAGGATCGGATTTGACTTGTCTTGTATCCTTATCGGCTTGAATTCTTGCATTAAGTTCAGCTAAGACTTCATCACCGTCTAGCTGTATCGCAGTTACATTTGAAATCTCATCGGCGTTAGGATCCTTGGACAGGTTGAAGTACTGATAGAGATCACTTTGGAATCTTCCCAGTATAGATTGTAGTTTGGAGGCGATAATAGCAGCTTGCTCTAGCTGATCTTTTCCCCATGGACGACACGCACATAGCTCTGATGCTTTTACTTGATGCTCTTTGATGTTTGTGGCAAATGTGGACAGGCGATTCAGCAGGATAACTTCCATAGTGTTCTCACTCTCACTCTTGTCACTTTGGTCTAAGAATATTTATCCTCCTCCTCATGCAGAGAAGTAGCTTGGCGTAGAGACGCCTTGGTTTCACGCTCGACTCGAAAATTGTCAGTTCGTACGCCGACTACGCTGTATTTCTTGAAATTCCTATTTCATAACAATATATTAGTTGGGTTTCGTACTCAAGTGCAACAAACAATTATTCTGAGTATATATAGCCTCTGACCCAACGATATAAGTACCTAATTCCTCTCAAGTATACGAATTAGTGCTTACGCATTTTTTAAATAGTAATAATAGTAACATGTCAAGTCGCATATAAATAAGTCATATTTCTTTCAAGTAAGATCTAATTATTACGTAAATTATCACTGTATCTATGATCCTGTGGGTAAGCCCTCACGTCCTATTATTTACGTGTCGTAATGGCGTTACTTCTTGTAACGAAGTAATTGCGTGACTATTTCTTTGTTATAATAGTGTATTCGCTCACAATCACACAGAATGCCTAATAATCCTTGTACAGGCTTTGTTTAATTCACATAAAACGAAATTATATAGATCGATAATTAAAATCGATGATTCAAAGTGGATCCTATACCGCATAGGTTTTTACCTGTCACGTTCTCGATTAATTCACTTCCTCAAAATTTCACACAATCACAATGTACTCACCTTTGTTATTTTCACTTTTATTAACAAAACACTGCACAACAAACAAATAACAACACTCGTTAAAACTTTCTTCAGTTCTTGAACTTGTTCCGCCATCTTGCGAAAATGAACGAACTACGGGAATCATAGAGGTATAATAACATAGAGAAGACACGGGAGTGGCCAAATGACCGAATTACGTAGATTGTTTTTGGTATATTGTCAGGAATGTTAAAACGTGTTTTTAATATTGTCGCATTGCGTATGTTTCGTCCCTCACGGAGGCACGCGCACACCATTTCTATAGGATGCTACTTCTATGACGGAAATACGCTGGCGCCAAGCCGGCGCCACACATATGAAAAAATGGCGCGAGAAATTGAATCATCAAGTCGTATTTAATTTTGGGTCATAAATTCGTAATTTATTTATCACATAATATTCGAAGTCGTGATATCGTAAATACGGCTTTCGCGAAATAAATTCGGTAAAACGAATCAAACGCAATATTCATCCTGTAAAGTTCAAAATCGTTTAGCAATATACAAACATCTAAATGTACGATATGTCAATTATAGGTGGCAGCGGCAGCACTGTATGAACAACACTATCCACAGGGTGACCTTTGACCTCTTAAGAATTTGTATTTTATTATTACAAATACTACAATTATTACTATACTATGATTATTCATGCAGTAATTTTAGATAATGCACACTTGGACATGTCTTAGTATGTTTTGATCGGTTTATTTTACCATTTCTTAGTATATTTAAGTACAGATTTGGTAAATGATTTATAAGATAATTTCATGAATTTATGTGGGTCTGAATCATATCCAAGACACTCTTCCACCAATTTTTGTACCGACGTTGATACAAAATGCTAAAATAAATAGATTGCCTGAATTCAAGTTACTTAAGATTCTAAGACCTTATTAAATGAAATATGAGTCTACTATCAACTTGACATGTATACTTGCATCTTAAAGAACTCATTTTTGCTTCGCTTATATTATTGGGAGAGAGGTCAGTTAATCTATGGATAATGTGGTTCATACCTTATTATAATGCTGAGTATGGAGTATTTCTCCCCGTTCATGAGCTCCAAGCGTAGCTGCCAGCTCTAACTTGCTCATATGCCACCACCTGTGTAGAAAATATATTTATGACCATGGGTCACTAAATTATCCCTAGCCTATATCACATTATAACACATATATAATATCTCAAGGCAAATGCAGAACATTGTAACATGTAGGTATATGTAGGGATAGATAGCCAGAAATTCATATTCATAGTAAGATACCACATTGTCCCGCAGGACTCAAATATACATATATATAGGTATGCAAGTCTGCATAAGATAGTCACAATTCTCTATGTCTCAGAAAGTCTCATAAGTTAAACATATGCACCAGATAAGGGGTGCGGTGACCTGGTCGCAACCAGTCACATCTATATACGGATCTGAAGGCACACAGTTCTATCTGTGTCGCAACCTAGCCGCGCCAGCCGCAACCAGTCGGATCCACAGCCCTAAAGGTATATATATGTATCCCAGTCGCAACCAGATACATCTATATCGATCCCTTGGCACACTTAAGAAGTGTTCGCATGCCTAGCCGCGCTAGTCGCAAACCATTCAGATCCACAACGTATATGTATCCTGGCCTCAACCAGATACATCTATATATTGGCATTAGTTGGGGGTGTACTTGTCCCTCGTGAAGGGATATTGGTGCTTAGTCGCAACTAAGCACCCCACGCCTATTGGTGCTTCTAGACCATTTTCTATATGAGGCTAGGCACAAGCCGGCAGACGCCGACTAAGCACCCCACGCCTATTGGTGCTTCTAGACCATTTTCTATATGAGGCTAGGCACAAGCCGGCAGACGCATCTCCGACCTGTCCTGAACATATGCAAGCACACCCTCTGCCAGTAACACAGCTATATAAATAAATATATGAAAATATGTGCATGGGACTAACCAGTCCTCTTTTAAATACATATACTTAGCTTTGAAAGACGATGGTCTCGCTGTACGAAGCTGGCGTCCAGCACACGTACCACTTTATACAAACCACTTTATATTAAGGACTTTTATTTAATGAATCAATCATAAGTTCACAAACTAACTCGCAAGTTTCATACGAGCGAAAAAGGAAGTGTGGTTTGCTTACCATAGACAATATAGAAGCTGTTGCCAGGTGTAATATATATAATACATCGCGGAAGTCCGCGACAAGTGTAATTAGCTTCTTCCTAATTCACTTAAATTGAAAAGTTTGAAGATTTGTTATTTCTTATTGGAATAAATTTTCATTGTGCTGGTATTCATGTTACGTCATTTTAAAAACATATATGACATAATGTCAATATACTAGATAAACAATTTATCAACAAAATTCTTCACATTTTAGCCTAAGCAATATAAATTATTAAAATTTTATTTATGAAGACGGAGCAATGTTGTTCACATAATTTCAGCAATAAAATTCTTAGTTTCAACTAGTTCTGTTGCTATTCTAAGAGCTATCACGAGCTCTGAAAGTTAATTCAATGATATATCATCAAGAAATTGAAATCAAGACTCGACCTGCAGTCTCAGCGAGTTTTTGTGGCTATATTATCAGTTGAAAGAACGATATTTAAAGCCAATACCAGCAGTGGTCTGTTTTACGAGTACCTATATTGGTTTCATGTGACGATGTTTATATAAATGTATCTATCAAACAACAACGTGCTTTTATTTCATTGATATTCGGTGCAAAACGATAACTCAGTAACGAAATAAAATTATGAGAAATGCCTTTGGTTTTTTTCAGTGAACGTTTATATTTATGAGGTCGTTTATAGGTAAGGTCTTATGTCTTATCAGCGTGGCTTTGGCCTTTGGACATTTTTGTAATGCTTTGTAATAAGATAGGTGAGGTATCTACTTATATCCCTAATTGTAATAACCTTTTTTGAAATGAATTACAATTTAATTATATAAATAAAAAAGTGGTCCACAATAATATACATCCGTTCGGTCCGCTAAAATAATATAAGTGCCCTTCATAATATTAAGTAGGTATATTTAAGATTAACAATCAGTAAACATCATTAATTACAAATTGGGTGAGATATTTCCGACATAAAACCTAAAGGTAAAAGTACAATTTGCTAAGTAAACTGTCAATCTATCAGCTTACTGAAGATTATGAACAACATATAGGTACTTTCTAAATAAAATACAATTTGTTTTTCCATGACTCATGTAGGCCTTATTTTACTAGACCATTTAAATTAAAGATGAAATTAATTCATGATAAAAGGTAATAAGGCCCGGTAATATTCTCTGTTACTCTTGAACTTGTACTATGACTCAGACACTGACACTGACAGTGCAAGTAACAAGGCCCGGTTCCGAACCAACATGGTATGGTTTTTTTATAAAACGTGTATTTTTCAAAAGCGCCGGAATATTATTATAACTATTTTGGTATATGAAGAAACATGAACAAATGAGAAATCTATATTTAATTGAATTGGTAATAATATCCTGATTATTTATAAAACTATTTCAGTTAAAATAAAGGTGGGCCTTATATGCCTCACCTAACCCTATTCGTTCACATTTAGATCCTATAGCTATATTTGGTCACTTTGGCCGTCACTATCTATTTGATACCGATTGTAATAACAATTAAAAGTACAGCTCATATGTACTTTTTCCTGTACTGAAACTTATAAGGTATGCCCACCAAATACGCTCATAAGAACGATATATTCGATAGATATAGGCTATGAACTATCTAATGATATACAGGGTGTAATCGTTAAGTGTAGCCAGGCTATAATTCCGTAAATATAACAGATATCAGAAAACTTCAAATTGATATCGAAAGTGCGTTACCCAATGAGTAAAATTACATTAATAACTTTTTTAAAATAAAAACAGAAATATCCCAGACATTAACTCTACTCTAAGACATTAACTCACAAACCCTCCCATACATTTAGTACGACGACTCACCCTTCAAAGAACGTTGGTGCCGTAAGAGATAAAACTGCTTGAGATTCATTATTTGCGATGATAAACTGTAATAAAATAATAAAACTACCGTTTATGAAATAATAGATTTATTATTCATAAACGGTAGTTTTATTATTTTCATAATCATAATCATAATCATAATTTATTCAATGCATCCATGGTATTTTACATAGGTGTTAAATGTCTAATAAGTACAAACATGGACCCTACTAGGGTGTAGCATTTTACATGTACATATTCTTACCCAGTGGGTGAATATTGGCTTACAACTACAAAAGGAAGACTATCTTAACATTTATCATTATTATACAAGTTCTATATTGCACTCATCACATTATACCTACATCACATCACATAATCGAGGCTAAGCTTGATCTTCGAAGAAATCCTGCATGGAGTATGGGCATAAATGCAATAAGTAGGACTTTAGTTTTTTTATAAAAGTTGTGAATTTTTTTTCGTTTGAGATATGTTGGGGAATTTTATTAAAGATTTTTATAGACATTGCATGCGGACCTTTATTGTACATTTGCAGTGTAACAGGGGCACTCACAAAGGTTCTATTTCGGTGGCGCAAGTTATATGTTTCTGAACTTTGGTATTTATTTTCATCAAAAAGATCATTATTTTTTCGAACAAATTTGCAAGTTTCTAAAATATACAAGGCTGTAAGTGTTAAAATTTTTAATTTAAGAAAGTAAGGCTTGCAACTTTCCTCATCTCTTTTATTTACAAGTATCCTTATACATCTCTTTTGTAAAATGAAGAGATCTTTAACATTTACGCTATTGCCCCACAGTATTATTCCATACTGCAGCCATGCTTGGGCAAAAGCATGATAGGCACATACCGCAGTTTTTAGATCCGTGTTTAATTTTATTTGTCGGAGAGCGTACGCAAAACTGGATAATTTAGCAGCTATTTTATCAGTGTGCGCTTTCCAGTTTATGTGTTCGTCAATTTCTAAACCGAGTAATGAGCTGGTGCTTTTAAGTTCTAATTTGCAATTTCTGAAATGATAATCAATTTTTAAATCTATTTTTTGATGAGGTCTAAATTGTATTAGGTTAGTTTTCTGTAAATTTATTTGTAAATTATGGTCTTCTAGCCAGGTCAAAACTGAACTAAAGATAGTATCTAAAGTATTCGTAGCTTCATTACTGTGCTCGCTTGGAAACATTATAGATATGTCGTCTGCATACATGAGGCATTTAATATCGTAATGTTTTAATACTTTTGGCAGGTCGTTAATATAAATAATAAATAATATACATCCCAATACGCTGCCCTGCGGGATAGAACAGGTTGTGTGTGTTGTGAGCGAGCGGATTTTACTTAATGTTTTTATTTTGTCATCAAAGTAGTCTATTTCAACAATTTGTTGACGGTTCTCGAGGTATGACCTAAACCAATTGTGTGCCATGCCGCGAACTCCTATTCCGTAGAGCTTATTTAGGAGGATATCGTGTTGGACACGATCGTATGCCTTACTCATATCTAATAGCAATCCAAACGCGTATTTTTTATTTGATAATAATCTCAATGCTTCTTGTATATACTTATAAACTGTTAGAGTAGTGGATTTCCCTTTTCTGAACCCAAATTGACATTCATCAAAAAGGTTGAATTTGTCACAAAAACAGGTAAGACGTTTCGCCATGATCGTTTCATATATTTTTGAAAAAGTACTAAGTAGTGCAATTGGGCGGTATTGGGCTGGATCCGTTGGATTTCCTTTTTTCAGGATTGGCTTTATGAGCGAGATTTTTAACTTATCAGGGAATGTTCCAGAGGAAAAAGACTGATTGATAAGGTAAGTAAGCGGTATTACAAGCTCATTTCCACACTTTTTCACAAGTTTAGAGGGAATTTCGTCGATTCCGTGGCTGGATTTGTTTTTTAGCTGTTGAATACATTTATATACCTCGTACGGATCAACGGGAGATAAGAAAAACGTGTTGGTGGGGGGATTAATAACGGGGCGACCACAAGGTTTACTACTGGATGTGTTCAATCCTACAGATGCAAAGAAGGTATTAAAGGCATTTGACACTGAGAGCGGGTCACTGGTTATATTGTCATTTATTTTTAGACTCATGTTTTCTCTACCTTTTATTTTAGATCTTTTTGTTTGCTCGCCTACAATTTGCCATACTGTTTTTATTTTGTTACTGGATTTGTTTATTTTCTTTATGTTATTTAGCTTTTTGGAAATATTCACAGATTGTTTTAAAATTTTGTCGTAAGTTTTATAATGTCTTCTTAATATGGGATCGTTCGTTTGGTTAACTAATGTTTTAAGGTAGCGTTTATGTTTACACGTTTTTTTTAGGCCTTTACTTAGCCATTGTCTCTTTGGTACTGGTTTTAATTTAATTAGTTTTTTAGGAATGTAGAGATCAAGTAGAGTATTTATTGAAGTGTTGAAACTATTAAAATTATCATTAACTGTTTTTTGCGACGTTATTACTATTATTACAGTGAGGTTATTTTATTACAGTGAGGGGTGAGTCGTCGTACTAAATGTATGGGAGGGTTTGACGTTAATGTTTGGGATATTTCTGCTTTTATTTAAAAAAGTTATTAGGAATCATCCATTAATTACGTCACATTAATTTCTAGGTTTTTTGACCCCTCCCCCCCTCCTTGTCACACTTGGTCACATTTTGCAACTCCCTCCCCACCTGGTGTGACGTCACATTTTAGGTAATTTTGTTTTCAACGAAATGGGCAGTACTAACTCGGCATTATTTAAAAAACCGGGCAAGTGCGAGTCGGACTCGCGCACGAAGGGTTCCGTACCATAATGCAAAAAAACAAACAAACAAAAAGCAAAAAAAAAACGGTCACCCATCCAAGTACTGACCCCTCCCGACGTTGCTTAACTTTGATCAAAAATCACGTTTGTTGTATGGGAGCCCCATTTAAATCTTTATTTTATTCTATTTTTAGTATTTGTTGTTATAGCGGCAACAGAAATACATCATCTGTGAAAATTTCAACTGTCTAGCTATCACGGTTCGTGAGATACAGCCTGGTGACAGACGGACGGACGGACGGACAGCGAAGTCTTAGTAATAGGGTCCCGTTTTACCCTTTGGGTACGGAACCCTAAAAAAAAATATTTTTGGTAAAATAAATATATATAATTTTATAACACAAAACCGACTAGGAACGAAAATTACCTACATACTTCCAAAAACTCATTATTTAAATGTACTGCGAATAAAAAAATATAAATTAATTTTCGGTTACTGATGAATTAAATAGTGATGAAGTTAAAGTGACGTCACAGTGTTTGTGACTCCCCCTCCCCATGTCACAACATGTCACATTTTCTTGACCCCCTCCCCCCCAAACGTATGACGTAATTAATGGATGACCCTTTAATGTAATTTTACTCATTGGGTAACGCACTTTCGATAACAATTTGAAGTTTTCTGATATCTGTTATATTTACGAAATTATAGCCTGGCTACACTTAACGATTACGCCCGGTATAAGTTACTTCGGGACGCGTCATGGTCATGGCCCAGAACCCATACTATCCGGGACACAGTTCTTTAATATTATGTGGGGCTAAAAAGGCCCTCTGTCAGTGCAGGTGACAAGGCCCGGTCCCGGGCCTTATTGAACGTATGAGATGGAATAGTAAATTTAAATATTTTAATATAGGTAATTATGAGTTTTTTGATTTCCCGATAAGTTTTAAGTAAGCATCACTTACTGACTTACAAAAGTATAAGCGTAGTACCTGCATTCTATTAGATGTTTTTAAAGCCTTATTATCAATAGAGCTTTAAAAATTAAGTTATAAGTAAAATATAATAAGCGTGTTTAGTTGTAAAAAATATGTTACAAGACCTATATATAACTTAGTTCACCTCGAGTAGGTAAAATAGACGATTTCTTATATCTTTAATAATAAAACTCCTAGTTTTAATTTGGTCTATGTCTACAAACCGCATACCTACCATCGCACACCACCACACTATTAACTGACAGTTCGTAAACCTTATTACAAAAGGCATAAGGTCTACCGATGGACAGTTAAGAGCGTCGCCGTTTGTACCTATCTTAATACAAAATTCAACAACGAAAATAAATAATGACCTAATACGTCACATACCTATGACATGACATGAACAAACAAGGAAAGCTATATATAAAAAGTGTTTTTTCTGTGTCTTCTCACAAAGGAAAGTTTGACAGTTTTAATTCCTCAAAGGAGGTCAGTAGTTAACACTAAACTCGAAACAGCACCTTTAAAAAAACATTAGGGGTCACTGACCTGTCCCAGTAAATTGAGGTAGTGTGCGTGAGCTGCGTTTGTGCGTGAAATGGGGTAATTTGACAGAATCTGAAAATTTACCCTCCTCTACGCCCTCTTAACTTCGGGGTATGGTTAAGTACGTTTAAGGGAACTATGTGGCATAATTACTTTTCAAAAAAAATTTTTTTTTTTTGCTTTTTTTGAAAAAAAAACAAGTTGAAAAAGTAATTAAATGTAGCATATAGCGTTGTTGTAACACGGGCATTACATTTTACTGAACGAAAACTGTGACATATCAATGTCATTTCGAACATTCGATCGACCGAGATATATTGTACTTAAGTTTAGTAGCAAATGCATTAACTCATTCTAAACACTAATCAATATGTAAACCGGCCCTAAGGCAAGTGTACACGCTTGCAGAGGCCTTATAGGAAAAAATTAATTATTGATTATCTCCGAAATGGAGTTAATTAGAATATCGGTGTCTTTGAGAAAGTTACTTGATTTAAGCTCAGGAATGCACCCCTGAAATTAACGGAAATCAAAAAAAACACGGTGTATACAGGGTGTCCCAGAATTCGACGTCAAGCCGTAAACGGATGATAGATAGACCAAGTCATAACAGTTATCATAAAAATACAAAAAAAAATCCAACTCATGTTCTTTAAAAATTCACTAAAAAATCCACACCCTGTAATTATTCAAGATTACACAATAATAAAAAATTAGAATAAATTATGGAATTTGTAGTAACAAGAGTTAAAGAACCATTACAGGGTGTGGATTTTTTAGTGAATTTTTAAAGTGACCATAATTTTTTAAAAACATGAGTTGGATTTTTTTTTGTATTTTTATGATATCTGTTATGACTTGGTCTATCATCCGTTTACGGCTTGACGTCGAATTCTGGGACACCCTGTATATATATAAAGAAATAAGATTTCTTTGAATGGTCTACAATGCATGACCACCATTGGTGCTCTATCGGTAAAACAGGATTTGTTTTGCAAAAGATGGTGTGAGGTTATAAACCCGGAGAGTGAAATAAAACAAATAAAATAGCTTGAAATGTAAAGTGGGAATCGACATGCCAATTAATAGACTTTAAATGTCGTTTCTTTGTTTTCAGGTATGTTTTTATTGTGTTTAAGGCTAAATAAGTTAAGTTTCGAAATGTAAACGTTTGGTTAAATAAAAACTTTGTTTTCAGAGCAACACAATACGTTTTGGTGGATTCCTAACAATTCTTGAGAATTGTCTTATATATATTTAATTATTTTCACCCTGAGGGGCACAGACACCTGCCGCAATAGCAGAGAGACGCCGGTTCGATTGCAACCCCGGGCACTGGAAGCCTCGGTCACTTTTTCTTCGTACCTATATAACATTTATTTCGACTCATATTAAAGTTAGTTAATGATTTACATAGAGATTATAATAATAATAATATGAATGTTACAGGGACAGCTACGGACGCGGGAGTGGGGGAGGCTTCGCGTGAGGCGCGCGGGGGGTGAGACATAACTATTTACATTTATTCACCTAAATTTTCTTATTTTTTTAAGGTTCCTGATCAAAAACGAACCCCTATGCTGCCACACTGTCCGTCTATCTGTCATATCACTAAATATCTCGAGACCTGCCTCCTAGCTATAAATTTTAAATTTAAAATAGTCATGAAGAACGCTAACCGAGACATTTAAGCGTTATTTTTTTTACTTTATTTTTGTTAAGGATAATCCCCAATTTGAATATGGTACACCAGCCTCCGCTAATTGTGGCTTTCCAACACATAAGGGTCCTTAACCTTATGCTTCAAGTGCAATAAGGAACTTTTTTTATCTAAAATTCCAACAGAAACTCTGATAGACCCGTCGGATATATAGGACCCTTCTCTGGTGGCAAGCCACAATTGGTCTCAACATCCTGTGTTACATTTCCTATTCAACTCGTCGACAGAAAGTCGCCGTGCTCGGAGCGGTGACCCCTGATCTCACCCGTGTGGCGCGCCCACTAGTGCCCACTGCTGCCCACAAGTGGGCCCACTACCGCCCACAGCTGGGCCCACGCCGCGAGGGACGCGGTTTGGTCTGTACGCAATTGTCAGTAAATTTTTGTTGACTGTCATAATCATAATTGTTAAACATAAACAACTTGAGTAAAATCCCTCTTGCATGTATTATAAATACCATTATTATTTACCATTGACAGCTATTTATAATTAATATTCATAATAATGTAATTAAAAGTGGACAGTTTTAAGTTTTAATTAAACTTACTGGAAGATCTTACACAATTCGACCCAAGAATTGGCGTTAGTGCCTACGCGTTTTTACGAAAGCGACTGCCGTCTGACCTTCCAACCCAGAGGGTAAACAAGATCTCATTGGGATTAGCCCGGTTTCCTCACGATGTTTTCCTTCACCGAAAAGCGACTGGTAAATATCAAATGATATTAATTTCGTACATAATTTCCGAAAAACTCATTGGTATACGAGCCGGGGTTTGAACCCGCGACCTCCGAATAGTCCGGATTGAAAGTCGCACGCTCTTACCGCTAGGCCACCAGCGCCTCATATTACTAAGTTTTTTTTTAATACTTATTATGAATGGGCTTACTCATGGCCACAGACTAGCCGAGGCGTAGTCGTGGCCTACGATGGAGCTCGCCCAGAAGGTGCCTGTTCACTCTTGACTTGAAGGTTGCCGGGGTATAAGAACACGGGTTTTTATATGGAATGCATGCCTGTCTTATCTTATCAGTGTCACTGCTCTAAATATTACACAAGAGGGGATTTAGCTAAGTTGTTGACTAATATTTTTCATATCATATTCCCGTTTTATTTCACCTAAATACAGACGCGTATTCCAGTTAGAGAGAACATCTGTTTAGCATATTTTTATTGGTCATGTTAATTAATGTATATAATGTAAGATGGGACGCATTTAAAATAATATATAAATAATGTATGTAAATGGTCGATAAATATTCGGGCACTGGCAAGTGGGCTGCGAACCAAAATATATATAATTATACATATTATATAAACACTATATATTATTGTAAATACTAGTGTAAGCGTGTATAATAAATATATACATTATAAATATATAATAAGCTGGCGGCGGCGCGCGGTGTTATTTTCTTATTCTGTGATATTTTATTAGCTTTTAAATGTTTAATTAGTCAAGTTTTTATTTGGATTTTAACTAATGAATTGTTATAATATAATCCATATGATGGTCGCATTTTCGTTGCAATTAAATTGAAAGTATATCGTAGCGAAAATACTGACGCAAAGGGCAAAAATATGTGATCCCGAACACTATTTTGATATTTCTAGTAGTGTGTAGGTAATTTGAGTATAAATATTGTGCGAAATTGTACCCCTGAGAGGGCTGAGAGGCACACAAGGGTTGAGAGACAGAGACGGAGGAAAGATTTATCATATTACGACATTATTTTCTTTATAGTCCTTAATAGCTTAGACTGGCTCGGTTATTTCGTGTAAAAATGTCCTATAATATTTCCGTACACGGCGGGAAGAAGTTGATAACTCGAGATATTTTGTTGAAGAAATTTGAACTTAAAATAAAACTACATAAGGTTGAAATTTCTTCTATTTTTTCCCGCGAGTTATCAACTTCCCGCCGTGTACGGATTTATTTAATAACAAAGTATGTTTCAGCGTTTTTGAAAATTATTTAAGGGATTAAAAAATAACGTAGTTGTCTTCTCCCTGAATAATATTCCCTAGTTTGTTATTAACATTATCTTTGGCTGTATGTACGGTCAGCCAAGTAAGTGGTCTACCACTTTTCGACTCTATCAATCAGATAATAGAGTCGAAAAGTGGTAGACCACTTTCTTGGCTGACCGTACCTATAGGTAAGAGGTATGCTATCGGAGTAACTAGCTATTTTATGGAACTATTTTAAGGCGTATCCACATTAGTCAGTTAAAATCTGATTAAAATGCCCGATCGAATCAGGACGTGTAGACGCAAACGCCAATTTGGCTCGCCGAATTCAACCGCCGATAATGACCGATAAAATGAGGTGCGGACGCAAGAATGCCAATTTGTGACGCCAGTATTTTCGTTCTGGGGCATTTTTTTAATTTAGAGGGCTCTAATATCACCATAAATCTAAAATTGGTGATTAAATTGGAAATTCCGCCAATCTCATTTCTGATCAAATCGGTCGATTTGATCACCTCTGTCCGTACACACCTTTATTTCAAACCGTTTCTAAATAGCTGCCATGTGACAGGCATAGCCTCGTGTCGCCGCAGGTTTTGTCATTTACCTATACCGGGTGTGGCCTGTAATATGAGCAAAAAAATTAACTGTAGGCTGTACTCCTCATACTGATCAACATTTGCTCAGCGACATTTGAAAATAACTTGTAGTTTGATTTTTAATACACTTTAAAGGTTATTCAAAGACGCGAATTTTTTTATGTTTAAGGCTTGACAAGCAACGTCAATCACAATGATATGACGTGGCGATGGCGTCCATTGAAGATAATATTTATTTTGTATGAAAAATAGGGAGTCTAAATGCTTCATAATTTTTAAAAGTTGTTGAACAAAAGTGTCACCGTTTGAGGAGTACAATCTATGTTTTAATTATTTGCTCGTGTTACAGGCCACACCCGGTATACAATTGTTATTCTTGATATTTGGTTGCAACGAAAGGCGCTAATACGTTAACTACGATACAATACTCTTTAGATACCCCCTAAGCCTGTAGTCATTAAATACACCAGTGTGTTGCCAGGATAACTGCTGTAAACTAAGTTGGATTTTACTTTTTATTAAATGTTAACAGATAAGTTAAAGACTGTTAATCTCTATACAAATTCGCGGTTTTTAGAAAAAAAGAGTAATAACAAAATTTCTGTTTCACATTCCGTCAACCGGGGTGAATAGGGAACAGCACTTAAAATGTGACAATTTCTTAATATAAAACCCACACAAATTGTATCATTCAATTGAGAACAACAGATTTTGTATGATAGAACTTGTGTGGGTTTTTTTAGGGAATTGTCAGGTAAATCTCATTTTATATTTTATCCCTATTCACCCCAGCCATCCCTTTTCACCCCTGGTTGACGGTATTTAATATATTAAAACGGATCATTCATATATTTTAAGTCGGAGTCTATATATTTCGCTCCATAACGAGGAGCTTGAACGGGAGCACGCGTTGGCGGACATCTCGGGCAATATTCGACTTAAAATACGTGAGTGACCCGTTTTAATATTTTTAATAAAGTTTAAAATAAATTGGCTTTTGCTGAGTGTATGAAACTGTAACTATGTAATGTAGTTTTTATTACACCATATCTTTGTATGGAGATTACCACTTGAATCGTTACTGGTCTCGGATAAGTAAGTGTAAAGTGGTGTAAGTTTATATATTTATTTGTATAATACTCTGAAAGACTTTACTAAGATGCCATACAGACGGCCGCCGCCGGTGAACATACGTATTTCAGGACTAAGTTATATATTTCCTTCGCTAATAAAACATCTGTCACATAATAACAACACTTTCGTGAGGCACAGACATATTAAATATATTGAAGCGGGTCACTCACGTACTTTAAGTCGAAAATCGCTCGACATGTTTCACTCCGCTCGATGCTCTTGCTCTTCAAACGGAGTGAAACATGTCGAGCGATTTTCGACTTAAAGTACGTGAGTGACCCGTTTCAATATGTTTAATATGTCACATATTGCACAAAAAATACTTTTTCGATGACGAAACCCTTTTGGAAAGAGAGATATTTGTCGGAGCCCCAATTTATAAAAAAAAATGGTAACATATAGAAAAGCTGGGTTTTATGTTTTTTCTTATTATTACAAGTATTTTCGCGGAACCTCACAAAGGCTTTGTGGAGCCCTAGGGCTCCGCGAAGTACACTTTGAGAAGTCTGACATAACGGATAGGTATCTTTAAATAACCTCAAAACATGAACGGAGGAAATTCGGCGCAAAAAATGATGTGAACCCTTAACCTACAGTAATAGAGTGTAGCCAAGGCAAGATATGACTTAGTCCCGAACCAAACTTAGTGGTGCTCGCATCACTGTAGCGCGTCAATAATATGTGTACACCACTGCACCTGCAGTCGCCGGCAGATATATCGGAGCGGCCAAGGTGCTCTAAAACATCTGTACGTGCTGTTTAACGTGTTGAGAGAGTGTTAATAAACCGGGTCACTCCCGTTTACTAAGTCGATGGTTGCTCTACATGTTTAACATGCTCAAGGCTCGGAACCGGTTTTTACTTCATACTAAAAATACCGGTATTATTACGTTCTTTTGTTTATTATTTCATTTTTAATGGGACAATCTAATAATACGAAGTTGTTACCTAAACACATGATTCAATCCTACGTATAAAATAAAATAATTACAAATATTGGGCTATTTCGGGTATTTCATAAAAACCGGTTTCGAGCCGAGCCCTGAACATGCTCCACAACGAGATGAGAGCGTCGTAGGCCTGAGTGGCTCAGATACAGTGTGTGTCTGACCATGGGGCTTTAAATTCACGGATCGATTCTACTCGCTAAACTGAGCTACTTTTACTATGGCGCCAACCCTAAAATCGGGGAAAATTTTTTGGCTTTTCCACAGAAAACGTCGACATCTGATCAGCCAAAATGTATGAAAAAGTAAAAAGAAATTTGGGATTTCGAGGTTGGTCCCATGGTAAAAGTAGCTCAGTTTAGCGAGTAAAATCAAGCTCTGGATTTAAAGCCCCATATTCAGACACACCATGTATAGCAGGGTATCCGATGCCGACTGTACATTTGGAGGAATGTATTCATACGTGCGACCTTGACTGTACCGTTCCGTTGTTTAAGCGGGTCACACATCACGTCTCTCCTGTGGACATATGCAAAGTTAGGCCAGGGATATAGTTGGAATTTCCTGAGGTGATTTTAAGGCTTAAACCCTAGTTGAACAAATCGTCGGGTGACAAGCAAAAAATAATAAATGATTACTTACTAAAAGTCACTAAGTACTATCAAAAAATTAAAGTAACAATGCACTTTATTACACTTGTAACACAGTTTATTGTCCAATAATTTCAATGATGTTAGTTAGTGACTTTTGCTTGTCACCGGACGAAATATGGTATTGTTTTTTTTATTCATCAGTTTGCTACTGGTTTTTTGTTAACTTCAAAAAAATACCTAACTTACTGCCCAGGGGCGGCCGATCTTCCTAAATTACCCAAGTCTCCCGATGAGCTGTTACATGAATTTGAACCATATAGGTAATAAGGTAATCTTCCTCGCGTTATCCCGGCATTTTGCCACGGCCTTGGGGGCCGGCTCATGGGAGCCTTGGGGGATTGGAAGCTTGACAATTAATCCCAAGAATTGACGTAGGCGACTGCCATCTGACCTTCCAACCCAGAAGGTAAACTAGGCTTTATTAGAATTAGTCCGGTTTCCTCACGATGTTTTTCCTTCACCGAAAAGCAACTGATAAATATCAAATGATGTTTCGTTCATAAGTTCCGAGAAAGTAATTGGTACGAGCCGAGGTTTGAACCTGCGACCTCCGGATTGAAAGTCGCACGGTCTTACCGCTAGGCCACGAGCGCCTTAATTAGGATGGTAAATATGCTTTTAAAAAGAGCTTGTTTCCGTCTTCCCACGGCGTAACAGTAGCAACCCGCTGCTGAAATGCCTAAAATAAACAATACAATAACATAGTAACTTGAAAATCCCAACTGTACACCCGGGATGCTCTTCAAAAGGGACTACTTATTTGTTTACATTTTGTGAGTGCACGGAACTGAACACCACTCTAACTCGGTATTTTGAATAGGAGTAATGACACTTGTTGAATTTAATAACAAAATCTAGTAAAATAGACAGCTAATGAGCAATTCATCACAATAATATGGATAGGTATAAAATATGGAAATAATACAAAAATACAGGACGTGAAAGTTTAAAATTTTTAGTTTTTTTTTAACTTCTAAAAAGGAAATTCGTCATCCTATTGAGTGATGTAGTGACATCGGCAGTCAGTTGTACGGTCACCGACTTCCATGGTTGATCCGTCTATTTCAGGCTCATTTGGTTGTCAATACGAACGGTATGAAATGTCCAATGTAAGGTGAACCCCACAGTGGCTGTACGGACCACCTACAGGCGCCGCGTATCCAATAACACCTAATGCTAAGTAAGTTAGGCTTAACTTGTTAATAAAATTAAATTTCATTATTACTTCTTGTTTTATTTCATATTCTAGCGGTATTTTTTAGTTTTTTTACAAGCTTTTATTTAGTTTCACCTGACCGTTGTCTGTCGGTCTGTAATCAAATCTTGCAAGTTAAATTAGATCCACTTCCCGGTTTTCGATTGAGCTGAAATTTTGTATACATACGTAAGTCGGGTGACAATGTAATATTATGGTGTCATTGAGCTGATCTGATGATGGAGACCGGAGTTGGCCATTGGAACTCTGTGATAAAACAACGAAACCTTATTATGTTTGGGGTTTTTAGAATTGTCTCGATGAGTATTAGTTGCCTGTGGGAAGTACAGTCAGCGATAAAAGCTTGTACCAAAAATGAAATTTTGCCAAAAACTTATTATGTATGTACTTCGGAATGTGTTAAATTATGAATGTCCAGTCCAGTCTAAATATATTCTCTCCAGAGTAGAGAAGGGAAGAGAAGATCGGTTTTATTGGGTCCCATACAAATTTCCCGCCCCCCTATTTCACCCCCTTTGGGTTTTATTTTTGGTAACACCTATCCTACGTCCTTCCTCGGAACTCAAACTATCTCCAAACCAATAATTATCTAAATCGGTTCAACTGTTATTGATTCCCTATACAAACTTCCACCCCCCTTCCCTATGTCCTTCCCCGGGATTCTATCTCTATATGTACCAAGTTTCAACTAAATCGGTTTAAGCGTGAAGAGGTAATACACAGACAGACAAGCTTCCTTTTACAATATTACCATGGATTTATAAACATTAATAAGCTCCCGACGCAATAAAAGTATGACCCTGTTTTGATAAATCATATCTCAAAAACCTGTTGCATAAAATACCTACTAAGAAGTAAGAACACATCATATAACTATGCATGCATAAAATTTGAATATTTTTATCTTAATTATATCGTGCATCTATAATTAATAAAATTTTTAATGCTATGGGCAAGTACTTGAATTTCAATTAGGAATCGAATTAAAGATAGCGTTTAATGTCTTGTTACTAAATTATTGTAGGTACCTATATCACGTTAAGTATTACGCATATTTGTACGCCAATGTGCTTGCATGAAAATACAATTATTAATAGAATATATTAATAATTGTATTTTCATGCAAGCACATTGGGGTACAAATCGGGATAATTTTGAAAATGACAAATATCTAATAAGCTAAAAGCACTTTATACTATAGAAAGTAAGTTTGTATTCTGAGTGCTTGTCATATTTCTGTAGAAGTGCTTCTGGCTTCATAGAATATTAGCCATTTTCGAAATAATCTGCGTCCGAAGTTACCCCACACGTGCACGATATATAAATATTTTTCTATTTGTTTTGTAAGCCTTTATCCAAATTGTACAATTTGGATACTTAAATGCTTACAAAACAAATAGAAAAGTATATATTTTTACAAAGGGTAGAAGAATACACCTATGTATCGAAGGACCTCCTTGTTCTTGGCAACATGTTTGTGCATTTGTAAGTACATATTCTTATATTAAAGGATAAAATGGATTTTTTTTTAACTCCGGCAAAACTGGAACCTGCGACCATTGGTACGCCGGTCCAAGCGCTTCTGCCATTGAGCCACGGAGGCCTACCAGGCCCCTATTTCACCAACGTGACAGCTCCGACAATTGACGACATCACTGTTACTGACTTCGAGCAACACCGGCTTCCGACACGCCGGAAGGGAGGGGCCCAAGCGATATCTCACCGTACAAATCTTTCTGCCATTTTTCGCGGGGGGAAGGTGCACACAGTCGCACTTCTCACACACTTACATACAAAATCCAATCAGAGGCCCTACCGCGAACCACGTTCGACGTGATGCCTCTCTATGGCACTTGTAAATTCATACGTAAGTGTGACAGGGAGGCAACAAGTCAAACATGGTTCGCGGTAGGCCCTCTGTAATGACGACACAAATACATAGAAAATGACACACGTCAAAGACAAATCTTGCAAACCTCGTTCTCTTTTTGTGTACGGACGAGTGACTATAGTGTCACAACACGCACACTAACACATTTTCGTTGAAGTATGTCATTGTATTCTGAGAGATGAGAAGTCGGATTTGTCGCTCGACCGATCCGCAATTTGTACTGAGCGAGCAAAATCGATAAATCCAACAAATACTTGAGACTAAAATATAATAATTGTATTTAAATGTAATTTAACGTATGATATGTAAAAAAAAAATTACATGTGGAATGTAACACTTTCTTTTTGTAAATTTGATGTCCCCGACCTCTTTTTATAGCAAAAAACCGAGCAAACAGGCATTTTTGTGCAGCAGTGTTCACGCGCGCGTCTGGACTCGGTCTAGTGAAAAATCCAAGTAGTTTTATTACCCGCGGTAGATTATATTGACGCGCTAATCTTGTACCTCGGCAGAGGGGAAATAGTGCGAATGCCGCCTCCCTTCCGTGTTGCTCGAAGGTTACTGACGTCACAGGCCTCCATAGACTACGGTAACCGCTGCCCATCAGACAGGCGGTGTGGCTGTTTACCACCAACATGTTAATTAAAAAAAAACCACTATATCGCCAGTTAATAAGTACTTATTTTGCGAAGCTAATGACAATTGTCACAAGAAATACGACAATTGTCACGAAATTCCGTCACAGAACTCATTTGCTGTCAAGAATTACCGAAATTTTTTGTAAAATCTTGTGACAATTGTTATCATTATTATCGCAAGAGTACCATTCAGATGATAGTATCAATCAGATGATAAGAGTCGAAAAGTGGTAGACCACTTTCTTGGCTGACTGTACCTAACTAACAATAAGTTAAGAACAAGTAATGCTAATGTCTTAAAAAAATACTGTCAGAAATTGCCATTTGCCAAACTAAAGGTAGCCATGTCTTGAACAAAATAAACGCTTTCAATAATACTACCGATCTGGCCTGGTGGGTAGTGACCCTGTTTGTGAAGCCGATGGTCCTGGGTTCGAATCCCTGTATTAAGGGCATTTATTTGTGTGATGAACACATATTTAATTGTTCCTGCTAAGTCACGGGAATTCTCTATGTAAGTACACTATCTATGTATATCGTCGCCAAGTACCCAAGACACAAGTAGAAGCTCTGCTTAGTGTGGTGCTAGGACTGCTAGGTCGAGCTGATCCTGTGTAAGATTGTCCGTAAATGGATCACAAACTTTCAGTGGCTACCCATCAATGTTTTTCCAACTCGACTGGCACGAAGCCCGGATTCGATCCCGACGACCCTAGAGAGCTGCTATACCGCGAGCTGTCCCCGGAGGCGTACTTCAGCCTACCTTGTCACGATCCCGGGGACACCGCCCAGACCTTCCGACGCCAATATTCCAAAGATTCTCGTGAGCATTTAAAGGACCCTGACCCTAGAGAGCTGCTGTAGCGCTGGCTCTGGAAGTCTACTTCAACGTGCCCCCGCGACCCTGGGGACTCCGCGCAGTTTTCCCGACCGCATTATGCCGAGAACATGACCCTAGAGAGCTGCTGTGTGAGTTGGCTTTGGAGCCGAACCTTCGCGGAGTCCCCAGGGTCATGGCATGGCAGTTTGATCAACCTGCCCCCACGACCCTGGGGCTCCGACCGCATTATACCGAGAACATGACCCTAGAGAGCTGCTGTACCGTGAGTTGTCTTTGGAGCCGAACCTGCGCGGAGTCCCCAGGGTCATGGCATGGCAGTTTGATCAACCTGCCCCCACGACCCTGGGGGCTCCGACCGCATTATACCGAGAACATGACCCTAGAGAATCGTTATTATTTGAAGTCGGTTTTAAAAGCTAATATCTTAATTTTGATGTCTTGTGAAGAAATAATTACATAGGTAGCTATTAATATTGACGACCGGTCTGGCCTAGTGGGTAGTGACCCTACTGCCTGCGAAGCCGATGGTCCTGGGTTCGAATCCCAGTAAGGGCATTTATTTGTGTGATGAACACTAATATTTGTTCCTGAGTCATGGGTGTTTTCTATGTATATAAGTATGTACGAGTATTTATCTATATAAGTATGTATATCGTCGCCTAGCACCCATAGTACAAGCTTTGCTTAGTTTGGGGCTATAGGTTGATCTGTGTAAGATGTCCCCAATATTTATTTATTTATTTAATATGCCGACAAGTTATCGATACCGTAAAATGGGGTGAGTTGGGTGAAATTTGACTTTCAAACCTCGATAAAATTTTATTTTTACATGTGAAAACTGAATGGTGTATATAAGAAGTGGGTCGGACGTTTGTATTTTAGCTTGTATTTTATTTTGGGTAGTTCCATTTCATAACTTTGACGATAAAGAGGAAAACCCACCTCACCCCGTAGTGCCTCGTATTTGGGGTGAGAGCGCTTTTCATACAAAGGTGATTTTGGAAGATTGTTGGATCGTTTTTTTTTTATTATGCGCATTTTAAATTGGTATACATTATTTTTGTAGCAGTAGCCTTAAAATCCCTTCTCACCCCCCTCTTAAACCTTCTCTCCCCATTCATAACCCAACTCTCCCCGCGAAACCTACTCACCCCGTTTTACGGTATACGTCTTAACAGTAGGTATAATATATAGGTTATACTACATGTTATGTTATCTATGATCGAGAACGAGGCGCGTAGTATATTGTAAGTTAATAACTTTATATTGTTATTCAGAGACTAGTGGGTGGTATAAGAAGAGCCCCGAAAGTAGGGTAGATATGTATGTTCTTTTTTTTTATTATTATTATGAATGGGCTTACTCATGGCCACAGACTAGCCGAGGCGTAGACGTGGCCTACGATGGAGCGAGCTCGCCCAGAAGGTGCCTGTTCACTCTTGATTTGAAGGTTGCCGGGTTATAAGAACACGGAAATATAGACGCCGGCAAGGAATTCCATTCCTTGGCAGTGCGCATAAGGAAACACCCTCTGCCTCAGTTTAGGTATTTAAGTCCCCCCGCGGGGGTGGGGGGAGGGGAGGGGGAGTGACCTTGAGGGGGAGGGGGAGTGACCTTGAGGGGGAGGGGAGTGACCTTGAGGGGGAGTGACCTTGACCTTGTGGGGGAGTGACCTTGACCTTGAGGGGGAGGCGAGGAGTGACCTTGACCTTGAGGGGGCGTGACCTTGAGGGGAGGGGAGGGGGACCTCGAGGGGGAGGTGCCTAGGGGGAAGGCCACGACACTTGCGCACGGGGAAATGAATCAAGGTCTATTTAAAAACCTATACACTTCTTGTTTTTTGATTCATCATCATCATCATCATTTCAGCCTATATACGTCCCACTGCTGAGCACAGGCCTCCTCTCATGCGCGAGAGGGCTTGGGCTACAGTCCCCACGCTAGCCCAATGCGGATTGGGGACTTCACATACACCTTTGAATTTCTTCGCAGATGTATACAGGTTTCCTCACGATGTTTTCCTTCACCGAAAAGCTAGTGGTAGTGTTTTTTGATTGGGAATGGGGAATTGCGCAATAATATGGGGAATGGTAAAAAACAAGTTTAAAAGTGAATGAGTAACATTTTATTTATTCAATTACACATGTCAAAAATTTAAAAATACACAATGTTAAAAGTAAAATTATTAATAAAAACTAATCCACGTTAAAATAATAAATGCATTAACATTATTAAACATCTACTACAATCTATTACAACATAAATAAACAAGTCAACCAAAATAAAACAAAAAACCTCAGTCAATAATTATTACTTAATGTTATAATGTCCCCATGCAAGCGTTTTAATGCCATCATCTAAAATTAACCTCTTTTCATCTTTACCACATAGAATTTTCTTTCTTTTAATTTGAGTGTACATATTGTGCTTATTACTAATTAAATTATACATACTATCGTACACGGTTTTATTCAAGTCTAAACAGGTATAGTATTTATTAAAATTTAACCGACGGACAGCCGCGGCGCTAACTCCTTTGTTTTTTTTTTATACATTCAATTTCGTTTTTGTCATCAGAGTCTAGTACATAGGCATACATTTTTGCCCTTAATGCAACAAATTCTCTCACTATTCTTCCATTGCTTTCGTCCTTCATCATGCCAACAACTTTTTTATTGACTTGTGGTAAATTATATACATTGTTTTGGGTAAAGTCTGAGGTGTCAAATCTATATTGCAAGTCAGGTTTAATGTCTTCGTAAAAGTTATTTGTTTTGATATGATAAACAAAAGAGTCGGTGTCCGTATATAAAAGTCTTACATTATCACCGTATTTGTTTAACATGTAGTCATAATGGAATCCGTACATGATTTGTTTACTTAAATCTAATACACTAAAACCTACATAAATAGGTTTGACATATTTAATTTTGGTTTTGTTTCATTGTACAGCAACCAATTCTTCAGAGAAAATAGAGGCACTGTGGAAATTTGGTCTGGAAATATAACGATCAAGACCATATATAGGTTTTGTTCGTTTCTTATGTTCCCTGTGTACAGTATCCCACTGTTTACACAGTTTGACATCAACCCTTTTCTCTACATTTTCAATAGTTTTCCCGAATATGGAGTTATTCATGAGTTTAAAGAAATCTTTTTCAAAACTGTTTTTAGCTTGGATTCTCATTTGCGAATTCAAGTCAATATATGATTTTAGCCAAGATGATTGACGGAAAGTGAGGATTCTATGAATTTTCTTACAAATCAATCCATTTTCAATATATTGCTTGAGGTTAGCATAGTGCACAACATAATTGGTTTTGTCATCGAATGTTAGTAATAACTTTTTAATTTTACCCTCATTCGGTAGTTTGGTTTCCGCACAGAAAGGGTAATCATTATGCAAGTCATGTAAGCTTTGCGGATACTCTAAATCTACCTCTAATATATATCCAACATCAGAGTCTATCCGCAGTGTTGCTATATCAAACAGTTTAATCTCGTCTTCACTCATCCACCTAAAGTTATCGATTGGAAGCAGGCGACGCATGGCATCACCGTAAAGATTATTTATATCCAAATAGATAATAAAACTACTGTCCAGATTCGGGTCATAATCATGCATAAATATATTATTGGCCTTAGCATAGCGATTTGACGCTTGGCAGACACCACCTCTTATAAATTGAATCATTTCATAGTCTGTAAACAATTCTAGCCATACTCATTGCGTCCCAACTCAAACCGGGTGCAGTGAAATATTGACACGGATCTATTCATACGCACCTATACACACTTGTCTAAAGTTTTCAAACACTTCAGCCAATAATAAAACATCAGTCTTTAAATATAAGTCACAGTATTCACACAGAGTTCTAATATTGAATGCGTCCCAAACATCTTTTGCATGTTGGTAATCCTCGTCGGAAATATTTAAATCGGTAAGGGTGCTATAAAATGCAGCTATAGGTGGTAATGCAGTCTCCTCGAGTCGGCTCCAATCACTTACATACTCATAAGGGAAAACTCCCTTACGCATAAGTAACTTTATATATTTCTCACGCTCGTTACAACTATCGGATGGCGGTAAGAAATTTGGCAGTATTTTGAATTGCTCCCGTGAAAGATTTGAAGCTAGTTTATCCAAGCTACTTGACATGAACTTATACGAGTCAATAAACCTTAGGCTGTATTCGTTAATCTCTAAATTAAATGAAATATATTTTTCCTTGTTATTGGGAATGCAGGTTAACTTTCCCTTAATCTTGGCCAATTCTTTAATGAATAGATGACAATCGTAACCGCTTAAATTGTGAAAGACGATCGGTATAAACTTTGGTAATTGGAAATTCAAATTACACGAATTGTCTGTTTTGCCTCTTATAATACCCGTTAAATGACAATGGTCCATTACAGAAACTTCATCTATTCCAATTTTTTTCTTACAAATGTGACACACGTCGGAGGAGGTGTTAGCACCGCTGTTATTTTTTGGTGGTACGACTTTTTGCAAGATTTCTATAATTCTATCAGCGTCTTTACGAATGCTTTGTATAAATTTCTCCACACAATCTTCAGCACGATAGATGACAAATTTTGATAAATTACTATCATAATCACAATGAATATAATAGGAAAAACTACATGGCACACATTATACGTAGCACTTGTAGACTTTTCACTATCCAACGGGACTAGAATCGATTAAAAGTCACCATAAACTACAAATGGTACCTTCATTTTATTTTTATAATTTTTGAAATGTAGGTATTTATCATTTTGCTCGGGTAGCTCGACAAGTGTCTCCCCGCAACCAATTGTTCGGTGTTGATCTATAGTACATTGTAGGAGAGGACGGAAAATCGCTAAAAGATGGACGAGTGAGTTCGAGGGCCGACACGTTAGTGGAGGCCCTCGAATAATACGAGTCCATCTTTAGCGTTTCCGGCCGAGGCATTACATAGTGCTTTTCACGACTACTGCGAGGAAATAAGAAAACATTTGCATAACTATAAGTACTAGCCCGCGATTTCTCTGGTAGCAAGTTACTAGCCACTGCCTGTACTGTCTCTTGAATTTCGGTAGGCGTCAGCGTAAGAATATCATTTTCTTCACTAGAAGAACTCATTTTTATAGCGAGCGTAGATACGCGTTTCTTATATTTTTTAGTCAAACATAATTTACACTATCCAATTCAGTAGGTATTTTCAGATCCCGCCTTTTTTTACTTTTTTACCACTTTTAAGAGGCGTTTTTCTGTTATTTGCTTCAAACCGACTCTAAAATTAGAAGCGTTTTTGCTAATAAAACCACAAAGAGCTACAAAAGTAAAAAACGCCTTAAGCGTGAACTGAATGGATGATTGTTAAAAAAAGATGAAGTGAATGGTTTTGATATTTCTTTTTTTTTAACAAGAAATTGGTGCTATAAATAACCTAATTTTATTTTTGAAGGAAAAAGTTGCGCAAAAAAAGACCTTTTATTGATTTTTATGTTTTAAATAATACTCATTGCTGTAGCGAACTGTCACCAATGACAGATGATGACAACAATGAAACATTGTAGTAGTGGTGCTTCAGGTGCTACAGCTATTGCCTACTTTCCAGCTTGGTTTTAGACCATCTATTGCCACATTTCCGAACAGTGGCGTGAAAATTTATTTTTATTTGCAAAGGGGTGTAAACACCCATCACAGATCCATGTAGTTTCTGTGTGTTTAGTCATTTGCGAACGCACCAAACGAGACAAGTTCTTAATCCAACAATAATGTGAAACATGACCCCTCTCAAAATAAAGCAAATTTACATGGTTATCGAATGATATTTTCGAAATACGTAGAGGTACAATAGTCAGGCCCCTATCATTCCTTTGCTCATCTATTCCATAAACATTGCCACTGATTTTATTTAATTGTTCAAATTTCTTAATGTCTGAAATACAAACTGGATGTTTTATACCTGTCACATTCAAAATGTCCGTATAATGTGGGTACGATGAGGTACGGTCACTGTTTTTATGGATTGGATATAGCGCACTAGTGATAGCCCAGAAAAAACACTTGTCGTCTAGATTTTTCACGTTAACACATGCTTTCTTCGCTTGTACCTCGGGCGGGAGCGGTATATATGTAGATCCTTTGAGTGGTTGGTATTTATTAATGTTCACATTAAGATACTCAATTTTCTCGAGCGCCCAACCGCTGTCGCGCTCTGTAAAATCTTCACATTTCTTAGAAATAGACATGGATATTTGTTCAAAGTACGATGGAAAATCCATACTGTCTTTATGCATAACCACGTTTTTAGTGTTGAAGGACTTTAGATCACGTATCACTTCACCTTCAGTATTGGTTTTCATAAAAGTACCAAAAAGTTCCACATTTATTTTTACATTTTTATGTCTTTCTAATTCAATGTTGATCACCTTTTCAAGCTTTTCTCCAATACTCAGCAAATACAATTTAGGATCCAAAATATCTGCACTCCCGTTAATTCGGTAACTGACAATCCTACATTTAAATGCACTTTCCACAATGTAAACAGCACAATCGTCCGACTTTTCTTGCTCACACAGCAGCTTATGACGCTCACTTTCCGAGTGAATTATTAATTTATTTGACAATACGTCTTCGTGACAAAAGTCGCAGTGAAGTAACAGCGCCATGGTGATGATTTAATTCACGAACGCGCTCAGACGACGGGAACGGGTGGGCTGTGCGGCGACCCACGTGCAACTGAGCCAGTTGCGTCAATCTTGCAGCGCGTGAGTCTGCGGTGCGCCGCAGAGCGGGGGAGGGGAGACGCGCCGGTGAGGTGAGTCATTTCGCATCACGCGACATCGACCTTGAATGTGCACGTGTGCCTTGCCGGCGGAGCAGTGACGTCATGCGCAGGTGTCAGGTGCAAGGTCGATGTCGCGTGATGCGGGGCGGCCATCGCAACATCAAACCGTCGTAAGTGACGTTAAATTCATGGCGCTTACGTCGTTACAGAAGCGGGGTGTGAATCTCGTGACCTAAACGTGTAACCGCCGGGAAATTCACGGCGCTTACGACGTTTCATTCAACTGAGAGTGACTCAATATTGCGTCATCGGGTAAGTTAAGTATTCTCTGGAAGTTTCTATTGTGAAATAAAAGAAGATGGGTTAGTTTAGTTATTTTTTTATTTTCATCATCATCATACTTTAACCAATTAATGAAAAATATAGGTATTACACAAAATATCGGCGGCATAACACTTGATTTCACTGTCAACAATATCGTTGACATTGCACAAACTACCTATAATATTGCGTGCCTGTTGAATATTGACGGGGTGATATATCTTGAAATGTTTCTTGAAAAAGTTGAGACGGTTCTCGTAGGTAGACTTTGTTTTGTTCAAGTATCCGATACGTGCGTTAATACACTCCACAACATGTTCGATATGGCTCCATTCCATGTGGTTAATCACCAAGGGGTGCGAGTTTGTCATGGGTTCGTTGTCGTCGGCACAGGTGAGTAAAAGTAACGGTACTGGAGAGATACACATCCGAAGACGATTGCACTGAATCAGCTCTGGTGAAACACTCATTGGGTTATGAAAGAAGTTTCCGATGACTTCAACTTTTTCCGCAAACATTGCATTCCATTCTTCACAGATGAGTTCATATCGTCCATTAAAACTGACACAGGCATCTAGTCTGATTTTAGCCTCAATAAACTGCAACTTCAAGTATACATGGATATTTTCAATCAGAGCACTTGCACCAGCAGGACAGCGTTTGAGGTTGTAGACACTCTTGCTCAGCTCACAGCATCAAGCAGCGGCACCATCACCGGAACAATCAATCGACGGTGTGTAAGAAGGTGAAAAAATATTTGAATAATTCTTTTTTTAATTAAAAAAGGTCCAAGGCACGTTTACACGTGAGGGCGGTCAATGGTCTACTGAATCATTTTACGTGTGGTACTAGTGAGAGCGTTGTACTCAAACAGTGAATCATTGATAATTAGATAGTATGCCGTGATGGTGTTAGAAGGCACATTTTCCTTAAACTCCATTTCCAATTTAATATCAATAGCACCAGCTCCCGAGTTGTAGCTGTCACACTGTCTTGACGCGTCGATGACTACTAATGGAGACTGTGTCTTGTAATGAGCATAATTCACTTGAGGGCTGGTATGATCACGGTTGTAGTACGACCGTTGGAAATTGGTAAATGCGTCATATAAGAGCGCATAGTTGTTGGTTTTAAATTCGGCCGAAAAGGGATCGTATGGATAATACTGTGCGTTCAAATACACCCTGCAATTGGTAAGATTACAATGGTCAAATATGCTCATATCTTTGGTCTTGTCGTTTCTACGATCCGTTTGGAAACCAACAATGAGATAGCGAGGTTTCTCCAGCTGAGTGCTAGTCTTGATACACCAAATATGACGTTGTGAGGCAGGTAGTATGGGATATTCGTACAGTTCCCACGTGCGGAACGCTATCTGAACCGGTATGCTCCTCTCAACATACGACATTAAACGCAGTTTCTCCTTATCAGATACTTTTATGACTGGCATCCTCCATGTGACACGACTGATTTCAATCTCATCATTTGGAATTGGCGGTTGCGGTACCTTGTCCGCATCAACGGGTGCTAAATCTAAACAGTTTACATCTGTACTGGCGCGATTTAATATCAACTCGTGTTTCCCTTTCATAATAACCTTTTTATAGTCCTCGGCGAAACCCAAGAAATGGGATAGTGGTATAGTTATAGTAAACTTGTCATGTATTTTTTTAGCACCGACTTCCCACCCCGCTGTCTGAAGACTATGGTCCATTTCCTTGGTGTATGAAACTAGTCCCTTAATGGTGGACGTGATACCGCAGTTTCTCGCTCGGTCAATCTCCACACCGTTCAATTCATAACGAATGTCTTGAAATAAAAATGCGGCACCGTTGTTGACCAGTAGACATCCTTTCTCCACTGTGCCTTCCACTAATATTTGACTCTGACTCGGTAGTAGGATTAGATCTTGCCGGTTGATGCATATGTGGATGTTGTCGTTATTTTTGAAAGAGTCATTATACGGAGTGTACGGGTGAAATTCAATACTTTCTATTCTATCATCGAATAACACCTTCTCACCAATGTCTAATATAGATGACGAGGACATACTTTAAAACCGATACTCTGTAAAAATGCACTATTTTCTCTAGTCAATTTCTTTGGTTGTTGTAGTGACTGGCGCTGTCTCTCGTTGTTAATACGACGATGACGACGACGAGTAGTACTTGCCCCAACGAGAGCAAGATCTCGACTAATTGTAGGGGTGATGTTACCAAGGCTTTTATTGTTAAGAATAATCATTTCTTTTTTTACTTTTTACGAATATGCAAACGAAGTGCAATGCTTTCACCTCGGAAATTCACCGTGTTACCGTGCTCGTTTACAATGCGCAATTCAATGTTTTGTATGCGATTGTTACTCTTCTTGACCGGTAGATATATAATGTTGGTAGGTTGTTCAATAATTTGATTGCCGGGCGGGACGTCAGGTGAAAACTCGTGTAAAACATGTGACGGCTTGTTGTTTACGAATGAGCCCTCCACAATATTGCACTCTATTCTTATAGTGTTTGTAATGATTATGTTGATTGTTTTATCCGACCAATGTGATGTTTTTGCCTTAAGCTTTTTCGGTGAAAAACCAAACAATGAACCTATGCTGTTTGGCTTGTCAAAGTGAATATCAAACTTTGGCGAGAATATCAAACACTTGGAGGTATTGTTGTTTACAAAGATATCTGCTACCGCCATTCCTTCACCCTCTGGCCCTTTGGCCCTCTTTGTCATTTCCTCCTTCAAGAGGTGTATTATACTGGAGAGCTCGTATGAACCTTCAGGAATCGCGATTACATCATCCCCATAATGAAATAGATTATTGCTCTTATCAACATTGGGAATAGTGTTGAAAGTCTTAAAGTACACGAGAGCACACTCGTAAAAACCATCATTGTCCAATTCTAGAGCCGGTTGAAAGTTTACATTCAACACAGACTCGTTACCGCTCAGACTAATTGTGAATGATGTCATGGACATTATACGAGGGCTGCTACTTATGTATCCGGAATGGGCAACTTACTGGAACTATATTAAAAATATATATATAACATATAAAAATGGAACTCTTTGGAAGCAAAATACAGTTTGTTTCACATGTCTATCAATTGGGTTTACATTGTAGCATTACTACTTTAAAAAATTCTTTGTTGCACCTTCAACGGATTTACTTGTGAAAATTTTCGTGCAGATGTTTTTTTTACGATGTTCGGAGTAGATAACTCAAAAATAGTGCAAGGATCGACTTTTTTCGACTTTTGGGGAGTAAGTTCCATCGAAGGTCAATGTTTTAGTGAATTAATTGTGGTCGTAGTACATTACGGTATTTACGGTAGGACGAATAAAAAAAAACGTTCAAAATCGGCTGTTATCCCACAAACTATAGATGCTGTGAACGAGCTCATAATGCAAGATGGTTATAGTATATATCGCAAGATAGAGGCATCTCATGGCAATAGTATGACGAGCATTTGTAAGATATTACATGAACATTTGGTACAAAAAAAAAGAATAAGTCGCGAAAGAGCCGTTCTTGCCTACAAAATGCACGTTTTGTATACCAAGATCAGAATGGAAAAAGTGCTATGAAAAGTCGTTTCAACATTTGCAAAAGTGCATCATTCATCTTGGTGGACAAATACAAAGGCAATAAAACCATTTATAACTATACATATTTGTTATTTTTTGTGTTTCCGGATACATAAGTAGCAGCCCTCGTAGCTGCTGCTGCTGACGGGTAGGCGTTTAATGTAAGAATGAAACTACACATGTAATGCTCGTGATATTTATTTAAAACAAACGCTTAGCATTAGTACACAGGAAATCCAAACACAAGTGTCCACAATTTACAGTATTAAATTTCTGTAGGCGATTGTAATTATACTCTATTCGCATGTTGCGCTGTAGTTTGGTATTTGCGGCACCGTTTATATAGTCAATAAACTCTCGAGGTGGTCTCAAATCACCAAAGCTATCAAAATATAGACAATAATCACCCTTTTTCGCATAGGCACACCAATGCGTACCTTCACCCCGCTGAGAGTCTAAATTGATGATACCAGTTTCATAATAGTGAGGTTTATTTGGGAGATTATCTCGGATGAAAACATCTCTAAAGTAGGGGATTTTCTCTCTACGTGCAAATGTCACAATGTCCAAATCGGTGAGAGCTTTGCACATTGGAGGTAAAATTAATTTCTTGTTTTTTTTTTCTTCATCGGTTTTGCAGTTGCTGCCACTGCTGCCGCTTCTGCTTCATTAGCCGGTGTAACGTAGAGCCCCATTCCACGTTTATAAGGTGCCAAATATAAACCTCTACCGACAATCTTGCCTTCGGTATCATTGTTATTTCTATTATTTACCATTTCATAAATATTTTTAGCAGCAGTGGTAACACCACCGGCCAAAGTTCCCGTGGCGGCTAAAGCACCCAGTAGCGGTATCAAAGCTGGTAGGAAACCGCCTCTCTTAGGTATTGGGATGACTCGCTGTTTCTGTTGCCCCTTGACAATTTTCCCTTTAACAAAATGTTTTGCCGCTTTTACACCCACTTTGAGTAGTGTATTAGTAGTTGTATCCTTCTTTTTCGCAATTTGTTTTTTTACAGCGTCACGACTTGCTTTTATGACTTTTGATATGGGGACCATGCCCATACCGTGTTTAACTTTATATTTCATAATCTTATCTACCGCTAACGCGGCAATGCGTTCACCAATTGGATTGTGACCACGCCAACGATTTTCAGCAGCTTTGGCCAATCGTAAATCTGCTTGATGACGTCCCTCCAATGTGTTGTCACGCGAGTAGGCAATATCGTGTAATTTACAAGCTTCGTCGAGCGGATTCACACCAGGATCGTTGCGAGCCAATCTCTCCTTCAATCTAGTACCCGGACCGCAATAATTGTAACCGGGTATGTGCGCTTCGAATGGTAGATTATTAATTAAACTATTTATAATACCACCACCGCTTCGGTAAGGTTGCTGTCTACGTCTACGTACTTTGGGATTATGTTTAACGCTAACCCCGCCAATGTGTGTTATCATCTCAAGTACCTATACTTGACTGTGTACGTGAGTATAAAGTATGCCTATATATATATCTCTCTATTTAAACTTTTAAAATGTGTGTGTGTCCGTGTCCATGTGTGAGTATAAAATACACGTCCTAATGATTTGATATGTCACAGTGAAATGAAGCTTAAAAAACAAAACACGTCGCTCGCTATTAAAGATTGGAGTGTAGTTGATAATGTGAACCCAACAATGACTCATCGCTCCTTTAAACATGGCTCCTTACTGGCGAATAACATTAGATGTCTCATCTGTGGGCCTTCCAACTGTGGCAAGACAAATGTTCTGCTGTCTCTACTCTTACATCCGAACGGTGTAAAGTTTCATAATGTTTATCTTTATTCGAAATCATTGTATCAACCCAAATACAAGTTTCTGAGTAAAGTTTTAGAGCAAGCGGGTGACATACCCTTTCACACGTACAGTGATAAGAGTCAAGTCGTCCCACCGGAAGAAGCCGCCGAGGACAGCGTCATTGTATTTGATGATGTGGCTTTGGAAGATCAAGATACTATTCGTCAGTACTTTGCAATGGGCCGTCATCGTTGGTTAGATTGTTTCTACTTATGCCAGACATATAGTAGGATACCTAAACAGTTGGTACGTGACAATGCCAATCTTATATTGCTATTCAAACAGGACGAGTTGAATTTAAAACATGCCTATGACGATCACGTGAACACCGATATGAGTTGGGAAAAGCTTAAGGAAATTTGTCGCGAGTGTTGGCAGAAAAAGTACACTTTTTTAACAATCGACAAGGAGAGAGACATTAACGAGGGTCGATATCGTAAAGGATTTGACGTTTACATTCTTGTATAAAATTTATAGTGTCATCTCCGGTTTACCATCAGTTTTGTGTTGTCTGCTACTGAGGAACAACCTCTTTATCTATAAAAGGCAAACATGTTTGGTAATAAAAAGGTCAAACGGAAACTCGTAGATTCCATTGAGAGTGTAAAGAGAAAATTTAAAGCGTTGCGAGCAGATAAGACGTCGCTTGACACTTCGCTAGCGCAAATCTTTGAACCAATCACAAAGCCGCTCAATGTTTTAATGAATAAAGCTTTGGAATCCAAGGGTAATAAGAATCATGATGATGACGATGATAATGCTAAATCAGCAGTTATGAATAAACCTCATCCCCCCTTGATAAAAACTTCCACACCATTGCCACAACGATCACGTAAAAGGAAATATCTGATCAAAACCGAAGAACCCAATAGTAAATTGATCAAGTGGAGTAATAATCCTACAACAAAAACACACCAGTTTGATAATGATGATGATGATGATGATTTTAAAGATTCTGATGATGATGATGAAGACGATGAAAGAAAAACAGGGGGAAATGAAGAGCCTAGCGATGATGATGATATGAAGTCGGCTCTTGAACTTGATGAAGGTGGCGTTGGCGATAGTAGTATTGATGATTTACAAAATAATAGTACATTACTACAGAGGCCGGGACGAAAGGGGTTGCCGGCCGAAGACATATAGACGGCCGAGCGAAGCGAGGCCGGATAGGTCTGAGCGCGGGCAACCCCATTTCCCGCCGAGGTATGTATAGTGCTTTTCTCAAACATGTAATGAAATAAATAAAATAAAAAATCCACGAAACCCAAGTTTTATTTATAGAAAAAACCAAAAGTAAACTACACCCAAAATATAACTAACACTTATCACGCGTATGTTTTACACGAGTCGTGGAATTTTACTACCCGTATATTTTCATGTATCTTTGATTTTTTCGCCTTGTATCCGTCTGACTGTCGTTTTCGTCACATAAGTTTACATAGTCTTTCATGTTTCATATACATCGTTGCTTTATGCATGGAGTAAATAATTTCCAGTGTTGACGATTTTGTAGTTACTGTCATTTCTTTAAAATATGCCACAAAACTGTTTCTAATAATTTGTAAGCCATTTTTCTTATTTCTCAAATAATAAAATTGCCATAAGCAGCCATATACATACCTACTTCGTCTTTCACTTAGCGGCAGAGGCAGTAAGTTATTTAAAATCAATTCTGCTTACGCTGCCAATTCCAACTCCTACGATTACAATTAATATTAATTTCATTATTTTGTCGGAACTCATATTAAAGTAAAAAAATCAACAACGCACCATAAATCCAATAAAACAGAATGAATATTTTTCAACTTTACCTCCATAACAATTTAAAAAAATCACTACGCGTGTTTGAGTAGACCTTTTTACCGCTAACGTTTAGATGAAATATTTTAAATATTTTTATTTGTGTAGTTAAATTTATAATTTAAAATTATAGAATGTATTATTTATTAAGTTCATGTTGATTTTATACAAATAAAACTGCAAATTATAGCAAACATTGTTTTTTGTGTTTTTTTTTTATAGGCGTAGTGGCAGAGTGTCATTACGAACCATAAAGCAATAACTGCCTCTAGTTTTTTTTAATGGATGAATGCCACGATGCTGTGTCACAAATATCTGTGAAATGAAAATTAAAAAAGAGGACTTTGCCGGCCTAGGCCTGCAAGATGTGTATGAAATTACATTAACGACCTTTTGTCTTAGCCGCACCTGAAACGTCATACTTCGCAGCCTATTATAAGGAACATAACATCAATATTTCATTGCATGTTTGAGAAAATATATTAAACATCTTGTTAAAACACCAAAAATACCATTTGGTGTTTATCTCGAGGATGATAAAATGCATATTGGTAATAGTCGAGTTAAAATCATTGATGACGTGTTATATGTTAAAGATGCACGACTCAACATGACTCCTGGACTGTTGGAACTTGTCTTTAAACGAGTACCAAACAATAACATAGTTTTGAAAAAAGATGTAGAGGATTACAATAAGATTTTAGACATGACAAACGCTCATCGTAGAGGATTCTCACCCAACGGCCAATTGAGTGGAGATAGAAGTTTAAAGTATCTGCGCTACATTAAACAACCACAAGAGTCAAAGAAACATAAAGAAGGTGGATGTTTGACCTCTGGTAGAAGAGATATATTAACAACTAAAACTTTTTATCCAAAAACTGATTACATCTATTGGGATTTGGGATGACCCAAACGAACTGGTGAGCCGTTAACAGCTTTTGATAGCATCACAGAATGCTGGCAACACCTCTCATTCGAACGAGATCAATGCAATCGTTGAGGAACTGACCGAGAGCGGTATAATATTAAAGTAAGAAAACCGACCCTCTTCTGTTTGCTGTTTTAAAACCTGTTATCTAATAAAACAGACCTGTTTTGTATCCTCCCCGCTTTGCTGCTACCTTGTTATAAATACGAAGGGGGGCTCCCTCCATCGGTCACTTTCACGATGCCTCTTAACAAGTTTGGACAATACTTGGGTAGCGAATCTACAATACGTGACGACATAAAAGTGGAACGAGATTTAGTAAATTTTGAAAATAGACGGGTGGCGGGAATTCACAAGTCTTTTCTCAAAACTGATGCCATCTGTAGAGCTGAATTAGATGAACAAGTAGTATTTTTAAACACAAAGATAAAGGCAAATATTAAAGATTTAAAAGATTTACGAGTAAAGCTTGAAAAATTATCAGAAAGAATTACTACGCCAACTCCACCCCAAACACAATCGGCTACGGCAACAGTTCCAGGAAAGCGTATTACATTGAAGAAAAATGAGTAAAGCTCAAGTAGTCAACGAAATACACAAGTATGCGAGAAAAACATTTCCACGTCGCCGATTCATTCAGAGGGGACTCGATGACACATGGCAAATTGATCTAATTGATATGCAAAAGTACTCCAAGGATAACAACAACTATAAATACATTCTAGTGTGCATTGATACCTTTTCGAAATACGCTTGGATGCAACCGCTAAAATCCAAGAGCGCTGACGATGTTACAACAGCAATGAGCAGAATTTTAAGTGAAGACGGGAGAAAGCCCAAGAATATTCAATCAGATGATGGCAAGGAATTCTTCAATGTCAAGTTTAAATCGCTCATGAAACGTCACCGTCGTCCCATAGTGGAAAGACTAATTAGAACCTTAAAACATTGGATTTGGAAACAATTTAGCATGAATGGATCCTACACGTGGCTACAACTGATAAGCGAAGTGGTATCATATTACAATAATAAACCGCATCGTACCATTGGTATGGCGCCGGCGAGTGTGATTAAAAACAACTCTAAGCAGTTGTTACATAAAGTCTACGATAACATTAAGATTAAACCACGTGCCAAGTTTAAGGTGGGTCAACATGTGAGAATTAGTAAATATAAATCCACTTTCGCGAAAGGCTACACCGGCAATTGGACAACGGAGATATTTACAATAACTAAAGTGCAAACTACTAATCCAGTGACATATTTACTTGAAGACGCCAATCACCAACCCATTTCGGGATGTTTCTATGAACAAGAGTTGCAGAAAACTAAACACAATGACATTTATCTAGTGGAAAAAGTTTTGAAACGTCGTGGAAATAAAGTATATGTAAAATGGCTTGGCTTAAATGAAAAAAGTTGGATAGATAAAGATAACATTGTGTAACTATTTTCTTTTTCTCAATAAATATTTATCTACTCTAAATCAATGAGGTTTCATTCAATAAAACATCCATATATTCAGTAATATTATATATTTATTATTAATTACGTAGTATACGTGTACAATAAAATATATTCATAAAATTAAACAATGAAAAGTAGAAAAAAGGCTCCGTCACCTTTATATGTACCAGTATTCTTACATACATTCATAATCACCGGAAGCTATTATGTTTGGACCTACCACACAAAAGATCACATTGATTAAATAATTAAAAGATTTCGCATTGAACACTGCACGTGAAAAAAGTTCCGCTGTAACACCGCCTAATAAGGCAATCCAGTCTTGATAGTTGATCTGAGCGTCTCCCACTGTCTCTTCGACTTCATCGTTTAAATCATCCCACATTACAATTAACCGGTAAACATGGCAGTCGTCATGGCGACCTTCGACATATAAACTTTTCAACAATCTCGCTACTTCCGCTCTAAATGTGTGAAATGGCATGGGGAGGCGCCATCTATTAATCAGTGTATTCTTCTGGAACGCTTTCATCCACTCGTTTTTACATTCTTCATAAAAAGATTCCATTTCATCGCTGGAATCGCTCTCGTGGCCGTTGTCCCCATCGTCTTGTGGTTTTGCTGTTGGTATCGGTTGTGCTGGTGGCGCTTGTGAAGTGGAGCTGCTACAGCCACCGTCACAGCCGCCGCCGCCTGTGGTCGTGGACAACCAGCACTGGCAGCACCAAGTGGTGATGGTACTGTTAATGTTGTGACTAATCGTATACCTATTGCCTAGTATAAGCCTCATTTTTCATTACAAAACACGGGAAATAAAAAGAAATTACCAATTTAGTACTGATGTCCTCTTCGGACGCATATTTCATTCATAATTCCATCTAATATTATAACGATTGAAACTTGATGCACGTAATTCTATGGTTTATTACTAACACATGTTTTTTTTTTTAACTTACAAATAAACAAACTTAAAAAATACCAAAGTAAAATAATGTTTAAAAATTCGCGCGTGGAGAGTATTCGAACGTTCCCTTTTTATTAAAGTCTACTCAAACGGACTACTCGGAATACACGGCTAATGTCTATGTGTGCGTAAATATCAATGAAAATAACTCTGTCTACCTCTAAACTGTGTGAGAGAAAGGGACATGATTTTTGATCTGAAGTAAGAGAAAGTGAACCTTAAAATTTAGGACATATGGTTTAGTAAAACAATCTGTAACTTATGATCTTTCTTCTTGAATCAAACGTCGTTACAAGCCACGAGGCAAACGACCTCTTCTTCAGTTATGGTATCCTGGTACTTTTGGAATAATGTTTATCATTATATGTCACCATTCGGTCGCTACTCAGTCGCCATTCAGTCGCCATTCAGTCGCCATTCAGTCGCCACTCAGTCGCCATTCAGTCGCCACTCAGTCGCCATTCGGTCGCCACTCAGTCGCCACTCAGTCGCCACTCAGTCGCCGCTCAGTCGCCATTCAGTCGCCGCTCAGTCGCCATTCGGTCGCCGCTCAGTCGCCATTCAGTCGCCACTCAGTCGCCACTCAGTCGCCATTCAGTCGCCACTCAGTCGCCACTCGGTCGCCGCTCAGTCGCCACTCAGTCGCCGTTCGGTCGCCACTCAGTCGCCACTCAGTCGCCGCTCAGTCGCCATTCGGTCGCCGCTCAGTCGCCAATCAGTCGCCGTTATGTCACCAATATGTCTTTGTTTTGATCCATGTCGCCGTTCAGTCGCCACTCAGTCTCCATTCAGTCGCTACTCGGTCGCCACTCGGTCGCCATTCAGTCGCCACTCAGTCGCCACTCAGTCGCCACTCAGTCGCCACTCAGTCGCCACTCAGTCGCCGCTCAGTCGCCATTCGGTCGCCGCTCAGTCGCCAATCAGTCGCCGTTATGTCGCCAATATGTCTTTGTTTTGATCCATGTCGCCGTACAGTCGCCACTCAGTCTCCATTCAGTCGCTACTCGGTCGCCACTCGGTCGCCACTCAGTCGCCGTTCAGTCGCCACTCGGTCGCCGCTCAGTCGCCACTCAGTCGCCATTCGGTCGCCACTCAGTCGCCACTCAGTCGCCGCTCAGTCGCCATTCGGTCGCCGCTCAGTCGCCAATCAGTCGCCGTTATGTCGCCAATATGTCTTTGTTTTGATCCATGTCGCCGTTCAGTCGCCACTCAGTCTCCATTCAGTCGCCGTTCATTCAGTCGCTACTCGGTCGCCACTCAGTCGCCACTCGGTCGCCGCTCAGTCGCCGCTCGGTCGCCACTCAGTCGCCATTCGGTCGCCACTCAGTCGCCATTTAGTCGCCGTTCGGTCGCCACTCAGTCGCCACTCAGTCGCCACTCAGTCGCCGTTCGGTCGCCACTCAGTCGCCGTTGGGTCGCCACTTAGTCGCCGTTATGTCGCCATAGTAAAAGGTATAAAAGGCCAGTGCGGAGCGTTGGGGGGATTCATTCATTCTTCGACCATCGGACTAGCAGTGACTCTGGTTTTCGGGTGTAACGTAGTGCGGGGAGGTGAAGTTTCTCCGCGAACTTTTTCTGTTTGTTTGTACTTGGAATTATCCTGATAAATTTAAACTTAGAATTTGTGTCTGTGCTTGGTTTTGCGGGGATTTTGATCGTCGTAATGCTAAGTTTAGACTGTTGTGGAGTTTCTTTACTGCCTTGTGTGGGTTTTAGTTATTGTGAAGTTTTCTTTACGCTGTGTGTTCTAAGTGCCGTCATGCTATGCAGGGACAATGTCGTTGCGTGGCCGGGGCTTGGAATTGTGTCTGTGTTTGGTTTTACGGGAAGAAATTCTCGTAATGGTAAATATAGATGACAGTGTTTAAGGGAATTTCACTTATCTGGTGAGTTAGTTTAATTTTGTGATAATATAATTATTTTAGTGTATTTCTATGGGGTATTTTTGTTATTTTAAAAGCCAGATCATTGTTTGGACTGACAGTTTGTCCAGCTAAGCATTCACTCCGCCTAACGGTGCCAAAGGATTGGATGATTAGGAGTCTTTTGCTCCAAGTTTGAGAGGACTTGGCATCTCTTTTATATCAACATAAGAGATGAATTATCTCACTAGTCTCAAGGTCCAGCTGTTTAGATGGATGTGGGGACGTCACGTGCGCGTCATTGGGAGTAATCCCTGCCCACTGAAGTCGGCAGTAATTGAGACTAGGTCTCCTATTAAATTTATTTATATATTTCGGTGCTCCGGTTCATACTAGTGCTGGTTGCGGGGAAAAGCTTCTGTCGTGATTGATATCTTACACTTAGTCTTAGTCGCGGCAGGGTTTCCCACGTTATTGGTGCGTGTGTGTGCTAGGGTACTGATACACTTATATACACGGAATAGGGCGGTTTACTTCCTACCACCATGCCCGCGGGCGTAGGAGGGGGAACCAAATACACTGGCCTGTAGGTTGCTTCATCGGTTTCGCCTGCCGAACTTTACAGCTTCTCGTAGGAACTACACTTGCGTATATTACAAAGCGTTAGGTCGATGGTAAGAACGAACTGTGCTTTGAATGTACTAGATTAGGGACAAAGGGTAGGAATAGGGTAGAATCACACACTTTTATTGTCTATCATGGTTCTTTTTTTGTTCTGGTCTATAAAATTGATATGGTTGATGTAAATTTCTCTTTAATGGTTTAAAAATATGGTTTCTTTATACTGTGTGTTCTAATATACTAAAATATGTGCGTTCAAAGGGTAAAGGGTTCAACTGTCTGAATCTTCCTAATTTCTCATTTATATGGGGATAGAAATAATGTTTCACTTTTATTTTTGGTTTTCTGGTGTAGGAACGAGGTACTGAGTAATACGATCAGGTATTTACAACATCAGCTGGATTTAGGAACGCAGACTATCCTGGGATTGAGGAACGGTTTGCTTTAGGGAACCTTTGTCAGGCAGGAGCAGTACAAAGGATATAATTGAGTGAATACTCAATTTCGGCCTAGATTAAACTAATAGTTAGCAAATAAACTCGGTACTTTGTTTATACATCTAGAAAACTAGGAATTCTGTCTATATTATCAGTTTTGGGGAATGGGACTAAGGGATTAGCATCCCTAGCTTTTGAATATAAAAAAGATAAGTAATTTTGATGACTGATGAATACTTTGACACTTCTTTTCATCATCATCTAGGTGTGCTTAGGTTACGAAGTGTTGGTCAAAGCCCTTCTGGCTAAACTGTTAGGGTAGGTGTTCCGATTGATCTTGTAATCGGACTAAGAGTTCCCAGACCTGCATCGGGCATACGAAGTAGCACGTGTGAGTAAATCACGCATCGTTTAGAAGTTGATAGTTAACTGTAATTATTCTTGAAATTCTAGGGTGTAAATGAGCTTATCTCAGGAGTGCTACTTCTATGTTATCCCGGGATCTTAATAGGCGTAGCAGGATTTTATCAACAACAATTCTTTTATATTTATGTCATCATATATGCTGCAATACTTAAATACATTATAGTAATTCTACAACTTCATTTACATTACGCTATTAAATTTTATTGAATTATTCCATTTCTATAACTCAACTTATTTAAATTATTTCTTATTTTCATAATTAATTTATTACCATAAATTTCTGTTCATAAAATCTAGGTAAATATAAATAAAATCAGAGTCCAAAATTTAGTTGATACTCATTAAAGAATTTGAGGTTACCGCGGTTCGCTTCGAGGGGTCCTAATTACTAGCTAGACGATCACATGGCCATATTTTAGGGATAAATCTACAGGGGGTGTTTATGTTACGGTTAGGTAAGTAAGTAAGTAAAGTACAGAGGAGGGGTTAGTGACATTTTGGTGAAACGTGACGCAGGATGTAGTTTACCTGGGTTACTACGGTTTTTTAAGGTATATCTATGTAAAAGTAGCCTTCTTCAGGCTACATGGTTCCGTTTCCAGAGGATCTAAAATAAAATGCACCTTTTAGGTTCATTTTGGATACCGAGGTTTTAAAAATAAATAATAGAAAATAGCCTTTTAGCCACAAAGGCATTTTGTTGGCGTGAAATTGGAATGGGTACACTTAATTTGGACTCAGCTTTTACTATGGTTATAAATAAAAGTCAGAAAGCATTAATTTTATTACTCAATATTTACTATGTACACGTAAAAATGTCTTAAATAAAAGTCATGAAACATTAAGTTTATTATTCCATAATTACTATTTACACATAGAAAAATAAGTAATAAACACATTACCCTCCTTTGCGTCGCGCAGTCGGGTAAAAAGGGTTACTTTCCGTAGGAGAAAACAACGTAATTATCTCAGTTGGCTTATTTATTACAACACTAACTATGGACAGTTACTGATAATTTGTGTGTAGCGTAAAACTTTAGCTTCAGCAGGGGTATGCACTTGTGCATCCAACCAAGCACTAATATTCTAAAATTCAAAATCGATCGGTAATTTGCATCTCGGACATCATGATTCTTAGACGTCGACACATCGTTGGCGCGTTCTGATTCGGAGGTAGCGCCGTCTCTTAACGAGTTTGGTACTACGTTTTATACTTGTTCTCTGCTCGCCGTAATTAGGGATTCCTTTTCACATTCCTGAGTTAAGATGTGTGGGTTCAATAATATCTATTTTAGATCCATCTTCTTGCGTCTTTATTTTCTGGAAAATAAAGTAACAAAATTAAAGCTATATAGTATAATTTTAGGATTTAATACACTTATTTTAAGCGAAAACAATCAGATTTATTTCTCTCGCGTCATAGATTCGATTAGTTTCATCGCAGGTACCAATAATAACTATGAAATCTTTCACATATAAACTTGGATTCGAGCTAGGCAAAGTTTGTACTGCTGGTACTAGGCGCGAGTACATACTTGTACAGATAAATACATACTTAGATCAACAAATAATGTCCATGACTTGGAAACACATATTCGTGGTAGGCGCGCCTTTGCCAGGCAGCATTAGTAGGCAGGTCTACTTTAGATTAGGCTAGGAGGTTATTACTGTAGTTTAGAGATAAGATTAGTTTACTTAAGTTAGCCTAGGATATGGTCAGATAAGATATCTACTGTGTAAGAAGATATACTTTAGTCGAAAAATCATGGGGGCGTGAAATTATTCATTTCACGTAGGCTTTCTTGAAGTATTAAAGAACAGGGGGCGGATTACTAGGATATACTTTAGTTGTAAAACTATGGGGGCGTGTAATTGTTCATTTACACGCAGGAGTACTAAGCCACTGGGGGCGAATTTCGCAACTTTCTTATTCTTCTGCCTTAAAAGCCGACAACGCACTTACAACCTCTCTGGTTTCGCGAAGAAACTGTAATCATTCACTACCAGGTAATTTGTCTGTTATTTTGCCTCTATGTCATAAAAATAAATAGCTAGGTACTCATATGTGATTACATCGGAATTCCATCTTAGTTACGGGGCTTGTTACAGATAAGCCATCACTATCATAAGCTAGTTAAGTTACAGATTGGATAATAAATATCACATATTATTTGACGGTCCTGCATAAGCTTGTCAATCATAGAGTAGAATTAAGAAACAGATAATTCTGTTAGGTTTTATTTGCTTCACGTATGGGTCTGAATGACAGCCACACATGCTAGGAATAAGGTTAGTTTGATTACTGTATGTGAACACCATACATTTGTTACCATAGGATAGGAAAAACAAGCATGTATGTATGTATGAACAATAATTTGAGCAAGTACATCCAACAAACGGTTATTTACCACTTATGTTAGGATATTTAGTTAAAGAAAACAGTAATAGTATATCATACAATCATTATTAGAACATAAGTAGAACATACACATATGTATGAGCATTTATCTACATACTTTACAGTATGGAACCCTAAGAGTCGTAACATTTATCGAAAACAGCGCTGAGTTATGTATAGGTTACTGTTATAGTTATTACCATTATCCACAGGGGTCCTGTGAGCTGCCTTGTGAGCCACATTATCATTATCAAAGTCACTCAAATAATCTCATGAAAATCAATTGAGAAATGCAACGCGTCAATTAGCCGGACGAACAGTGTGCATACAAATACATTTTGTAGTATGAAAGGTAGCCTGTTAACTTAGGATTACAGTACAGTTCTGCTGACGGTACTTTTCAATAGTATTCTGATTGCTATTAAATAATAGTATATACATAGTTGGTTAAGCTAGCACGCTAGTGCCTAAGCTCTGCAACATGATTGCTACTTTCTTTCTTGTATTCATTGAAGATTAGAGCGACCTTAGCAGAAAATTCTTGAGATACGGCCATCGAACAGGTGTCTTTCAGTATCAGTAGTCAGAGGTTCGTGGTAGCCTGGAAATAAAATAGACAAGTATTAGAAAAAAAAAATAGAAAACGAGTAGAATGAGTGGCTCGTGAGTTTCTTCATTTTAGAATGTTTTATTGGTAAAAATGTCAACAGTCATTCATTCGTGGGGGCGCGTCATTATTTTATTAATAAACACACTCATGGGAAATATTAGACTTCACAAAAGTAGATTAGACAGTACTAGTAGCATGGGTGTTATACTTACTAGGGGACTGTAGAAAGATTCGGAAGAACCCATGAGGGCGTCAATGGAATTTGCTCCGCTCACTGACGACTAGGTATCGGGCAAGCCATCAAAATTGTTTTCAGTTGCTGAAAAATAACAACATATATTGTAAGATTTATTGCAAAAAGAGGAATGTTTATGACTGGTCTAGGATTGAGTTCATATAATGTATTTACCGAAAACATGCGGGATCCTTTTGTAAGAAAATACATATTTATTAACAAATTTTCATTACCACGCAAGAAATTCTGTATATTTTTAGCTGACATTATCATATAATTAGGATTTTTTATAATCTATTACATTTCCAAATTTAAGAAACTAGTATTTAAAAAGAAAATTGAGCGTGGTCATCTTTTTAGAGCGACAACATTTTTCAAATTATAAAAGCAGTAAGGTCAAATCGGAGAGTAGATGTCTAGTAACAGAAAGGTCATATTTACGCTTCACAGTTGTTTGTAATCACCAAAAATAGCAAGGGAGTCCTCATAGTGTAATTTCAATTTCTTTTTCTTCAGTAACGATTACACATACCGGGGTTCATTCTAATAGAGTAGTCAGGTTGCTGAAAAACCAAATATAGTTTGTAAATCTTATTGCATTAGAAATACAGTAGTAAAGGACTAATAAATTAATATTACATAGATATCATACACCGAAAATCAACATGTAATTCTTTAATACAGATTTTTACTTTGATTGCTTACAGTTTTCAGAAAAAAAATGTGGTTATGTTGCTGAACAAAGAATAAAAATAAGGCAACTCAGTACATTAGGTACAAACATTACAAGCATAATGAAATAAAATTAGGGAAGCCTTAATGTTTGTCTGTGTTCGATGAGACCGAATAGAAAGCAGATTTAATGATAGATAGGTCAATGTGTGGTCAATTACTTTCCGCTGGGCGATATTCTAATAATTGAAACAGTTTTTTAATAGCAGTAATTTGTTTAATGAAAGAACAAGAATAAGATCTTACCTTTGTTGATGCAACAGTTTCCACATTTAGGCCCATTTCACTCGTAGTATCGACAGTTAGACTCATTACACATCCTTTGTACTAGATAGTTCAAACACTAGGTCATAGTTATGAACACTAGGCTCACAAATAGACGACGCAGACTGGGAGAAGGTCAGCCATGCGGCGACGAAAGAGAATTTTCACTCTGTTCATTTTGTAGTAATTCTTCAAGGGGCTATATTTTGAAAACCATAAGGGCATTATTGGAGGCTTATTTATTCGCTAGATCAATTAAAGCCAGCGTCGTGGTATTTTATCGTAGGAAATCATCAAAACAAAGGCTAAGGCTTCTTTTTAAGATGGCGTTTCAATTTTGTTTTGAGCATTTTTGAGCGATTGTCAGATGTTTAGGTATCTGGTCAGAATATCGTCGATAACTGAGGTAATTTTAATTATTAACTTCACGATTCGTTTGCTTGTGTTAAGAATAAATTAATTACGTTTCGAAGAAAAAAATAAACATAAACGGCGGATCTTGAGTTGAGAAATGACATGAAAATGACAGTAGATAAAATATACCAAAGATAAAATTTCGTTTCACTCTTATTTCACTAACCGGTCGAACGTTTATAATATAGTCTAGAATAGTTTTCCAAATCCAGTTATTTACGCCATCTATCGGAATATTTCTTTACTAAGTCGTACTTAGAACCCGACCAAATTGTGAAGATTGTGCTTGGTATGTTGCCAGGAGGATAGAAAGTGGTCTTTGATTTTGTCGCATTGCACGGGCGCACGCGCACCCGTTTACACTCTCGTGTCGTGTATCGGTTCATGGCTCGCTCGCCAGTTGTCCGCGATTGTAAATTAGTTATTAGATTTGACTATGCGTAAAAACTTGTTCACACGATCTAACTTATTTAGTATTGACGATAATTAATAGATAGATTGCTAATTATTTCTTTATAAAAACAGATTGATACGGATTCATCCTTAGACAAAGAAATAAAATAGTTATGACCAATCTGGGATTATTTAAATAAAATCAATTTTAAACATTATCTCCATCTATAGGCAAATTCCAGTTTTAAATCTTTCTGATTTTTTTTATCAAGAAATATAGATGTCGTTAATAGTCTCAAAATCCATCTACAGCTTTCATGTTTACGTCAAATTTTGACAATTTAGTCGGGCGGTGAACGCGCAAAATAAACAAAGAGCGTTTTTACATGGAATTTACCAATAAGTTATTATTTTGTGAGAAAGTGTAGTATTGTTTGATTCAAAATAGGTGAAAATTAGTGCAATTTGTGATTATTTATGTGCGTGTGTGACGAGATTTGGTGAATTTTGCAATTTTACGCGAGCAAAAAGTTGCCAAACAACTACGACGACTACATCCAAATTTATGGCGATTGCTGAATGTGACAACGATGACTTGCTACAGCTAGCTAAAGCGTTCATGCAACTGTTCGACCAGGAAACCAGGAGTTATTCAAAAACACAGGAAGAAAGTACCTTATATACCACCGAAACACGTTACCCTGCGTGTTAAAGACAAAGCCTCAATGATTGAACTGGTGATTGCACGGGTCAAGGACAGTGGCAAAAGAAATAAATGGATCTTCAGGGAGTGCACCAGGGCCCATTATTCTCATTTCGCAATCACAAGGAACATGAGGTGTATGAGTGCATTTTGTAAACAAAACACGATGAGCGGAAAGAAAATGTAGTTAAAATTATGTGAAAACAGTTATTGTGTGCATCAGTGCAGTATAATAGTGATTGATAAAGTGGTGAAAATAGTGTTCATTTGCTAGGAATGTGAATTCAACAAATAAACATGTAAGTACAAATGTTTACAAGCCTAGAACATTTTTTTAGGATATGTTAGTAAAACGCATTATCGATTGTTTACATTACATAAAATAATACTAAATTGACGTTCCAATCTTTCAAGCATTTCAATAAGACAACAATCACGTGCTTTCTTGATTTTCTATGAAATTTGGTTAGTAACACGGTTTTCAAGAAATTCCATTATAATTTGATCGTAAGTACATACGTAGGTATTTGCGTTATATTTTATGGTTTTCATGTGAAAAATAAAATTCCTTTTTGTTAGTAATTTTGTGCATAAAACACTTGAGAAATAAAACAAAACAATAAAACACGTTGCTATATGAAATCCATTGTTAAATTTGTCCCCGTGGTCTAGTGGATCTCAAGGTAGGTTAATGTATGAAGAATACTTGAAAAGGGACTGGGTTCGAATCCCGGTGAGCAAATAAGTTTTGTTTTTTATTTTAGTTTTTTTTAATTGGTTTTAATTTATTAGACATGTTTGCAAGTTTATTAATATATTTAGGATCATTTTCGAACTTCATTTTATTTAATTTGTTTTGGTTTCGTGGTCTGTTTTCTTTTAAAGTTCTTGAAAAACTATCTATGAGTAAAACTTATTTTGAATATGTACCTACAAGTAGCGTTATAAAATAAATTGGAGTTATGAATAAACTTATGATTCAGTAGGCTAATTTTTTATTACTTACACAAATAAATTGTTGCGCAATGTTTAGATAAATATTTACCTACTTACTCTTTATATCTAAGGTGGACTTATTACCTACCTAACCCTTATAATGCATTTGTATTTGTATTAGGAACACCTAGGTACTTAGGTTTTAAAATGCCTAGATGTTACTTACGTTTTTTTAATCACTCGAGCGACATGTCTCAGAGTGCCTAGACCTCCATTTCTAAGCACTAACAATGCATAAACGAGTCGGTAGGTCTCACAATAGTGATTTGAATACCATGTCTAATCGTGTTATGATTCGGGATTTTTTATATAGGTACGTTAAGTCCAATGGTGTGTGCTTTATGGTGTAAATAGGCGTGTTAAAATATTTTCAAAACATTATAAATGTCATATAGTTTTTCTTTTGTTTATTTATTTGTGAGCATGATTGCATTATTTTGGCTGGCCAATGAGCTTTAGAGACAACGTACAAGTTGAGTCAATATTTATGATTTTAAATATATGAGTCGTATTACAGCTTTAGGTCAGTTTTATATATATACATACATAGATTTGTTTGGTGATGGGGTAGTGAGATCAGAGTTAACTGCCATATAATGTACGGTTATGGGCTTCTGATAAAGCGATAATTCTACATTACAAGCAGCCGCGTGGACTGCCAGTGTATTACACCGAATTGGTTAAACTCGTTTCGAGTTCGTCTCTTCTTTGTCTGTGTACTTTCGCGTTGGTTTTGCATAGTAGATTGTCGATGTTGCGCGTCGAACGCATTAGTGAGCGAAAGGTAGGGAAATTAATCGCGGTGTGTCATCATTAAATTTAAAAAAGTGCAGATTTTCCTTTATGTGCGCGTCACTTGATTTTAATATTTAGTCAAAATGCTTTCAACTAATAATTACAAAAAAAAAAAAGAATTAATTGCAAAATATTAAAATCATCTGGGACTACAAATATTAGGCTAGTGAGGGACTAGGACACTATAAGTAAGTTTTTTTCTTTTAAAAAAATGATCATGTTACCTTAAATATAAATTTATATTATTCTCATTTTGATTACTAATCGGGGCGTTGGCTGTCTGTAGAAATCAGTGTGAAAGTGTAATAGAGGAGGAATGAAAACGTGTGTGCATTGAGTGTTTATAGTTATGAGTTTGTGGTGATTTATGGAAGAGATGTATGATATGAGATGACGGATGCTAAGTGGACGTATGTACCTTTATGGGAAAGATTGGATTGATACAGATAGACAAAAGCTGGAGGGTAATGAAACTAGATTTGTCGGTATTTGCAGGGGAACAAACTGGGGAGGGACGGGGATACTCAATTAGCCAGCAAAAACCTTATCGGTAGGCTAAAATTTCGACCCATTCACAAGGGTAGGTTTTTATGGCTAATACTACACAAGGTAATAAGACCCATACGAAATCCACACACTCATATTGGATGAGATATATCTGACACTCGACATATTCTGAGGGCCGGGAGCGTCTAAAAGGACGAGGCTCTTTTCAATAGCTTAATTAAGTACGATTATATATAATGTTGCTTTCATCAATATAAGGTATAATAATAGGCAAATATTTAATTTGATAAATTTTTACTGTACCATGCTGAGGTAATTATCTACTTATGTCAATTTTAAGTTTGTTTATATATAAAAAAAAACACACCCTAACAAACTTAAAGGTCGGTATATTTTATTCAAGTATGAGACACTCGCCAAGAAAACGTGGCTGAGGGTGATAAAGCAATGAAATTTGGCTCGAATTTTGGCGATGGAGCTTGAAAGCTTCGTACTTATAAAAATTAAAGGTCTCTTCGTTTTGCTTGAGAAGTTTTTGCCGTCTCATCAGACGCCCTTCTACGGAGGTGTACGGCCCAATCCGGGTAGAGACAGGAGTAATACTCGAGGCGGCCGGGTTGAGCTGGCAAGAACGGGTTAACTCGTAGCCTATTAGATTCACAACCTAATATCTTTGGTGGAGCGAGGTGACTGGGGAAAAAGCTGTCATGGTTCATTGACGGAATTCTGATGAGCTAATTTCAGAGCTAAGTCACTAGCAGTCACTTAGTGTTGAGATACACACTACACGATTAGAAAAGGGGGGATATATCCGACTAATCTAGAGTAGATTGAAGTCTTTTACAAATTACTGCAGTAATTCATAAAACACTTAAATCGGGGGCGAACTGTGACTAATCGTATACCTATTGCCTAGTATAAGCCTCATTTTTCATTACAAAACACGGGAAATAAAAAGAAATTACCAATTTAGTACTGATGTCCTCTTCGGACGCATATTTCATTCATAATTCCATCTAATATTATAACGATTGAAACTTGATGCACGTAATTCTATGGTTTATTACTAACACATGTTTTTTTTTTTAACTTACAAATAAACAAACTTAAAAAATACCAAAGTAAAATAATGTTTAAAAATTCGCGCGTGGAGAGTATTCGAACGTTCCCTTTTTATTAAAGTCTACTCAAACGGACTACTCGGAATACACGGCTAATGTCTATGTGTGCGTAAATATCAATGAAAATAACTCTGTCTACCTCTAAACTGTGTGAGAGAAAGGGACATGATTTTTGATCTGAAGTAAGAGAAAGTGAACCTTAAAATTTAGGACATATGGTTTAGTAAAACAATCTGTAACTTATGATCTTTCTTCTTGAATCAAACGTCGTTACAAGCCACGAGGCAAACGACCTCTTCTTCAGTTATGGTATCCTGGTACTTTTGGAATAATGTTTATCATTATATGTCACCATTCGGTCGCTACTCAGTCGCCATTCAGTCGCCATTCAGTCGCCATTCAGTCGCCACTCAGTCGCCATTCAGTCGCCACTCAGTCGCCATTCGGTCGCCACTCAGTCGCCACTCAGTCGCCACTCAGTCGCCGCTCAGTCGCCATTCAGTCGCCGCTCAGTCGCCATTCGGTCGCCGCTCAGTCGCCATTCAGTCGCCACTCAGTCGCCACTCAGTCGCCATTCAGTCGCCACTCAGTCGCCACTCGGTCGCCGCTCAGTCGCCACTCAGTCGCCGTTCGGTCGCCACTCAGTCGCCACTCAGTCGCCGCTCAGTCGCCATTCGGTCGCCGCTCAGTCGCCAATCAGTCGCCGTTATGTCACCAATATGTCTTTGTTTTGATCCATGTCGCCGTTCAGTCGCCACTCAGTCTCCATTCAGTCGCCGTTCATTTAGTCGCTACTCGGTCGCCACTCGGTCGCCATTCAGTCGCCACTCAGTCGCCACTCAGTCGCCACTCAGTCGCCACTCAGTCGCCGCTCAGTCGCCATTCGGTCGCCGCTCAGTCGCCAATCAGTCGCCGTTATGTCGCCAATATGTCTTTGTTTTGATCCATGTCGCCGTACAGTCGCCACTCAGTCTCCATTCAGTCGCTACTCGGTCGCCACTCGGTCGCCACTCAGTCGCCGTTCAGTCGCCACTCGGTCGCCGCTCAGTCGCCACTCAGTCGCCATTCGGTCGCCACTCAGTCGCCACTCAGTCGCCGCTCAGTCGCCATTCGGTCGCCGCTCAGTCGCCAATCAGTCGCCGTTATGTCGCCAATATGTCTTTGTTTTGATCCATGTCGCCGTTCAGTCGCCACTCAGTCTCCATTCAGTCGCCGTTCATTCAGTCGCTACTCGGTCGCCACTCAGTCGCCACTCGGTCGCCGCTCAGTCGCCACTCAGTCGCCGCTCGGTCGCCACTCAGTCGCCATTCGGTCGCCACTCAGTCGCCATTCAGTCGCCGTTCGGTCGCCACTCAGTCGCCACTCAGTCGCCACTCAGTCGCCACTCAGTCGCCGTTCGGTCGCCACTCAGTCGCCGTTGGGTCGCCACTTAGTCGCCGTTATGTCGCCATAGTAAAAGGTATAAAAGGCCAGTGCGGAGCGTTGGGGGGATTCATTCATTCTTCGACCATCGGACTAGCAGTGACTCTGGTTTTCGGGTGTAACGTAGTGCGGGGAGGTGAAGTTTCTCCGCGAACTTTTTCTGTTTGTTTGTACTTGGAATTATCCTGATAAATTTAAACTTAGAATTTGTGTCTGTGCTTGGTTTTGCGGGGATTTTGATCGTCGTAATGCTAAGTTTAGACTGTTGTGGAGTTTCTTTACTGCCTTGTGTGGGTTTTAGTTATTGTGAAGTTTTCTTTACGCTGTGTGTTCTAAGTGCCGTCATGCTATGCAGGGACAATGTCGTTGCGTGGCCGGGGCTTGGAATTGTGTCTGTGTTTGGTTTTACGGGAAGAAATTCTCGTAATGGTAAATATAGATGACAGTGTTTAAGGGAATTTCACTTATCTGGTGAGTTAGTTTAATTTTGTGATAATATAATTATTTTAGTGTATTTCTATGGGGTATTTTTGTTATTTTAAAAGCCAGATCATTGTTTGGACTGACAGTTTGTCCAGCTAAGCATTCACTCCGCCTAACGGTGCCAAAGGATTGGATGATTAGGAGTCTTTTGCTCCAAGTTTGAGAGGACTTGGCATCTCTTTTATATCAACATAAGAGATGAATTATCTCACTAGTCTCAAGGTCCAGCTGTTTAGATGGATGAGGGGACGTCACGTGCGCGTCATTGGGAGTAATCCCTGCCCACTGAAGTCGGCAGTAATTGAGACTAGGTCTCCTATTAAATTTATTTATATATTTCGGTGCTCCGGTTCATACTAGTGCTGGTTGCGGGGAAAAGCTTCTGTCGTGATTGATATCTTACACTTAGTCTTAGTCGCGGCAGGGTTTCCCACGTGATTGGTGCGTGTGTGTGCTAGGGTACTGATACACTTATATACACGGAATAGGGCGGTTTACTTCCTACCACCATGCCCGCGGGCGTAGGAGGGGGAACCAAATACACTGGCCTGTAGGTTGCTTCATCGGTTTCGCCTGCCGAACTTTACAGCTTCTCGTAGGAACTACACTTGCGTATATTACAAAGCATTAGGTCGATGGTAAGAACGAACTGTGCTTTGAATGTACTAGATTAGGGACAAAGGGTAGGAATAGGGTAGAATCACACACTTTTATTGTCTATCATGGTTCTTTTTTTGTTCTGGTCTATAAAATTGATATGGTTGATGTAAATTTCTCTTTAATGGTTTAAAAATATGGTTTCTTTATACTGTGTGTTCTAATATACTAAAATATGTGCGTTCAAAGGGTAAAGGGTTCAACTGTCTGAATCTTCCTAATTTCTCATTTATATGGGGATAGAAATAATGTTTCACTTTTATTTTTGGTTTTCTGGTGTAGGAACGAGGTACTGAGTAATACGATCAGGTATTTACAACATCAGCTGGATTTAGGAACGCAGACTATCCTGGGATTGAGGAACGGTTTGCTTTAGGGAACCTTTGTCAGGCAGGAGCAGTACAAAGGATATAATTGAGTGAATACTCAATTTCGGCCTAGATTAAACTAATAGTTAGCAAATAAACTCGGTACTTTGTTTATACATCTAGAAAACTAGGAATTCTGTCTATATTATCAGTTTTGGGGAATGGGACTAAGGGATTAGCATCCCTAGCTTTTGAATATAAAAAAGATAAGTAATTTTGATGACTGATGAATACTTTGACACTTCTTTTCATCATCATCTAGGTGTGCTTAGGTTACGAAGTGTTGGTCAAAGCCCTTCTGGCTAAACTGTTAGGGTAGGTGTTCCGATTGATCTTGTAATCGGACTAAGAGTTCCCAGACCTGCATCGGGCATACGAAGTAGCACGTGTGAGTAAATCACGCATCGTTTAGAAGTTGATAGTTAACTGTAATTATTCTTGAAATTCTAGGGTGTAAATGAGCTTATCTCAGGAGTGCTACTTCTATGTTATCCCGGGATCTTAATAGGCGTAGCAGGATTTTATCAACAACAATTCTTTTATATTTATGTCATCATATATGCTGCAATACTTAAATACATTATAGTAATTCTACAACTTCATTTACATTACGCTATTAAATTTTATTGAATTATTCCATTTCTATAACTCAACTTATTTAAATTATTTCTTATTTTCATAATTAATTTATTACCATAAATTTCTGTTCATAAAATCTAGGTAAATATAAATAAAATCAGAGTCCAAAATTTAGTTGATACTCATTAAAGAATTTGAGGTTACCGCGGTTCGCTTCGAGGGGTCCTAATTACTAGCTAGACGATCACATGGCCATATTTTAGGGATAAATCTACAGGGGGTGTTTATGTTACGGTTAGGTAAGTAAGTAAGTAAAGTACAGAGGAGGGGTTAGTGACAATGTCAGCTGGGGAAGATGTAAGAAAAATATTGTTATTGTTTATATTAAAAGTAAGCAAAAAGTGTTCCCAATTGAGAATTTTTAAATTACAAAGACAGAACAGAGTTGATATAAAAAATGTAAGATAAAACTATACTTAAAAAGAAACTTACATTTGGTATGTGATGAAGCTTGTGGATCCATTTTTGTAGAATATTATTTCAACACGATGTGACACTCTAGTGGGAAAGCGTAAAGATGACTGTTTACTATGGTTGAACATGCTCTTTTATAACCAAGAAATATAGTGGAGGGGAGCGGGGCATAGGGGCAGTACGTAAGGAGCGAGCCATAGGAAATTGGCGTCGATAGACGCGATATTCGGATAATACCCAGTCTGACGTACTAAGATATGGCTCACATATAGTCGAGAAATTGGGACCAGTTCTACCGTGACAGGGTGGCCTAGAGGTTCAGACAATGACATTAGCCCGGTTAGCTAAAGACGCGCCGGTTCGAATCCGACCTTCGCCACTGGAGGCCACCCTGTCACTTTTTGTTTCTGTTACAAAGTAGCGCGGCTGTTATCTTCAGCGTAAGCATGAGTCTCTCTTGTCTAATCGCATGACGTCCTCGGTTTGCTATTTTAGCGGCTTTGAGCAATCGGTGCAAGTGTACCTACTCGGTGCCGCGCCGATCGAACGAAGGGGCATGGATCAAAACGTCGTAAGGGCCATGAATGCTTGCATGGAGAATAATGTTAATGCATTTATTATTTTAACGTGGATTAGTTTTTATTAATAATTTTAACATTGTGTATTTTTAAATTTTTGACATGTGTAATTGAATAAATAAAATGTTACTCATTCACTTTTAAACTTGTTTTTTACCATTCCCCATATTATTGCGCAATTCCCCATTCCCAATCAAAAAACAAGAAGTGTATAGGTTTTTAAATAGACCTTGATTCATTTCCCCGTGCGCAAGTATCGTGGCCTTGACGAGCACACCTGGGCGCGCGAGTCTCCCCTTTCCCCGCCACACCCCGCATCACACCCTGCGGGCCGATGCATGTACCCAACGCATGATTCTAGGATATACATAACTGCATCTGGCATGAGGCGCGGGGGGGGGGAAATGACCAAACGGGATAGTCTTATGTATCTTTCAGTAGGAGTAACGTAACAGCGAAAGCGCTATTATCGTTTGTCCTTGTCACACATATTTTGTTCGCTTCCCCTCTCGCTCCATCACCCTCACCCCTCCCGCGGCATTGACCTTGAATGCTCACGTGTCGCCGAGGCGCTTCCCCTCTCCCCTCACCCCGCTAGGCACCCTCCCCTCCCGGTCCCCCTCCCCCTCAAGGTCAAGGTCACTCCTCGCCACCCCCTCAAGGTCAAGGTCACCCTCCCACAAGGTCAATTCCCCCTCAAGGTCAAAGTCACTCCCCCTCAAGGTCAAGGTCACTCCCCCTCCCCCTCAAGGTCACTCCCCTCCCCTCCCCCCACCCCCGCGGGGGGACTTAAATACCTAAACTGAGGCAGAACATACATATCTACCCTACTCCCGAAGACCCAACGTTCAACAAGTGGTACCGGCCGCCGGCGCACGCCGGGCACGGGGCCTTGGTCGGCGATGAAAAACCAGGAACCAAATATAATTTTGACGAGATGAACCCTCAGGCCTTCCCTATATTCCATCTCTGTCACGCCATAGCGTACATATGGAGACGAGGGTACGTATACATATATCTGGCACATCCACTTAGTGGAAAAAGGCAAGTTAAAAAATACAGGCGCGAACTTGGGTGCGTTTGAGTTTAGATTCATGATTCTCATTTACTAGGCGGGTGCTTACAGACAGTGTATATATACGCGCGAAAATACATTCACTGCCTGTGGATGAACCACACAGCGCATTTAGGTATTATAGGCAGCGAATGCCGCCTTCACATATAGCCGGAGAGCTAGCTACGGAAATAGGTTTGCAATTTATAGAGCAACGAAATCCCTCTAGTTAGTGTGCTATAATGACGCTTGTGCAAACATTCAATGGCGCTTTGAACTTTTTTGATGGCCTCCCGTTTGCGTTTTCAAACACAATACACAATTCCAGTAGGAATAGATTCTATTGATCAGCTCAGTTCAAACAATTTACAACTATGTACACGCATCAATCAGAGTACCTATCTTAGGTATACTTTGTAGCGATGAGTTATAAACAGAGCTGGGCACCGCTAATCAAAAAGTTAACGTCGTTAATCCGCTAAATAAAAAGCTATCTTCGTTAAACGTTACTATTCCAAAGTTTTAACGGAAGTTAAAGTTAATCGTTAACTCGAAATCGTAAATATACGCAATAAGAAATAAAACTAGGAGAAATAATCATAAATTTTGATTTTTATAAAAGACTAATCTACTAATTAACACGGTAATCATTACTAATTAATAATAGCATAGCCAATAAAAATATCATTCGCTAGCATCTGCCATTAGGTGCATGTTCCCCTTCATGAACATGAGCATATTAAAATTGTCGTCTGATAGCGAGGCCCGTTTTGGTGATCTTTTCCCGCCGAAAACAGGCGTTCCACAGCAGCACTCGAAGGTATACTAAAGTGTTATATTTGTGTGAGTAGGTACTTAGAGTCGGACCAAAAAAGTCTGCAGCGGATTTGATAGCCCACGCAGTGCAAGTGTCATTTATACGTCATTCATACGTGCGATGGCAATTCTCTGCGCGAGAAAGCTGCCCGCGCGGGGGTCGCCCGTTGCCTCCCTCAGCCGTTTGCCGAGCGCCTTGAGGAGCATCTGTGCGCCTGTGCCCCACGAACCAATGTATACCCAGGTACTCAAACACTTTGACTTCAATTTTCAGACGAAAAGGCATCCGCAGATATTACACCCTCCGACGCACATACTTCAATCATTTGGCCTTCGAAGTGAGTCCTTTTCCTTCGTTAACGACGCCCACGACGGTATAGACCTGTCAGTTGTTTGGAACTGTCAAAATTTTGTTCTAACTGACAGGCCGATACCGTCCGGCGGACTGTTAATCAGTGAACCCCTTTATATAATGGTTATAAATAATACATGCAGTAGCAGGAAATACTCGTATCAGTCGACAATCTGTAAACCTAGAAGTAAATAATATATACTTATATATGTAGATAGTAATAATTTATAATCTGTAGACCAGCAATCGTTTTAATTTTATACAATAAAGACCCCTCTCCAAATGTGAGTTAATATCAAATTGTCACAACTGTCGGTTGAGTTGAGCAATGCGACCTGCAGAGGCGCAAGGATTTTTGCCCAAGTTGAAACGGAGACCCGGAAAATGAAACTTGTATGGTAGCATACCTGACTTTGAGGAGAGTAAAAAAAAGTGGTCGGCCTCACCTTAGCCTGGCAGTTTTTGCAGTCCGACCAGATTTATGGTACCACGTGACAGATACAATTTACCTCATCGAAAAATAGAATGAAACAAACGGATTATAATAGCTAAAATAAACCTATTGACGTATGTCTTGGTCGACCTCACCTTAACCTGGCAGTTTTTGCAGTCCGACCAAATATGTAAAAAAAAAATCATCAACAAAATCTTATCGAAAAATCGTATGAAACTTGTATGGTAAAAATATAATATAATAGCTAAAATAAACCTGCTGTATGGTACGATAGCTGCCTTTAAGGACAGTAAAAAAAAAGTGGTCGGCCAAATCCTGTGTTGGCAGGTTCCTGTGTCCGACCAAATTTGTGGTACCACGTGAGAGCTACAATTTAGTCATCGAAAATTAGAATGAAACAAACGGATTATAATAGCTAAAATAAACCGGTTGACGTATGGCTTGGTCGGCCTCACCGTAGCCTGGCAGTTTTTGCAGTCCGGCCAAATTTGTGGTACCAAGTGACAGTTACAATTTACCACATCGAAAAATAGAATGAAACAAACGATTTCAACACAAATTGTAGCTCTCACGTGGTACCACAAAATTGGTCGGACACAGGAACCTGCCAACACAGGATTTGGCCGACCACTTTTTTTTACTGACCTCAAAGGCAGCTATCGTACCATACAACAGGTTTATTTTAGCTATTATATTATATTTTTCTATGAGGTACTTAAATTGTAGCTGTCACGTGGTACCATAAATCTGGTCAGACTGCAAAAACTGCCAGGATAAGGTGAGGCCGACCAAGACATAAGCATAAGACATACATCAAAGCTTCTTCAGATAAAGCTACATGTGTATAGACGCACTGTCGGAGGGCCTACCGCGAACCACGTTCGACGTTGCTTCCCTGTCCAACTTGTAGAGTCGTACGTAAGTGTGACAGGGAGGCAACACGTAGAACCTGGTTCGCGGTAGACCCTCGGGACCTAAAAAACCGGTCAAGTGCGAGTCGGACTCGCGTTCCAAGAGTTCCATACATTAAGTCCGACTCACGGTAGACTGCACATTTCTAATAGATTTTCCTGTTATCTATAGGTAAAGGATTATTTTGTGTATTTTTTCAAAATTTTTGACGCAGTAATTTCGGAGATAAAGGCGGGGAGGAGTTTTTTGGCTATTTTCTTAAAATAACTTTTAAGCCATTTATTTTAAAATTAAAAAATAAATATATTAGCAATTCTCGAAATGAGCTCTTTCATTTGAAATATGTATAACACGATTAGTTTGAAAAACTTTTCTTTTTAATTATCTCATTAACCCCTAAAAGTGGCCCCCATGTTTAAAATGCATTTATATTTACGTTACATGTCCGTCTTTGGACCACTAATTTACATATGTGTACAAAATATTATGAACCCACCTTAATTGGTCCAGTAGTTTTCGAGAAAATAGGCTGTGACAGACGGACAGAAAGAAGGGTTCCGTTTTTAACCGACTTCCAATCTCAAAGAAGGAGGTTATCAAATCAATTGATTTTACAATAGGTCTTTGGGCGGCAGTAGGTGAAGCAATATCTCAACTATATTTGAGCTCTGTAGAATGTGTCATTAGGGGTCATCCATTAATTACGTCACACGAATTTGTAGGTTTTTAGACCCCTGCCCCCCCTCCTTGTCACACTTGGTCAAATTTGGCAAACCCCTCCCCCCCTAGTGTGACGTCACATTTTTTCTACGAAATCGCCAAATCGAATTAAGTAAGTACCTAAGTATTATTAATATTTTATCAAAATATTTTTGTCGATATTAAAATTAGTAATTTTATAACCCAAAACTGCTTAGGAAAGAAAATTAAACGAATAAAAACGATTATCGTTTTAAAAACTTGTTATTTAAATGTACAGCGAATAAAATAATTTAAATAAATTTTCGGTTACTGATGAAGTTAAAGTGACGTCACAAAGTTCGTGTCTGCCCCCTCCCCCATGTCACAATATGTCACATTTTCTTGAGCCCCTCCCTCCCCCTAAACGTGTGATGTAATTAATGGATGACCCCCTATAAATCAAAACTGTACTGTTTCCAGGTCGGCTACATAACACAAACAGTTATGGCGAAATACCAAAATGTTTTGGAGCTCTACGAGTTTGCAACTAGGATGGGTACATTTTACTCTTCTATTTATTTTCTTAAAGAATAAGATACAGTAGGAAAGTAAAAAAGGAACAATTAATGGCTGAAAGCCTAAAAGATCGTCAACATAAGTTTACATAACATTAGAACAGAAATAAAAAAACCGGTCAAAGTGCGCGTTCTCACTCACTACATACAAGATCCAATCTGTAACGATGACACAAATACATAGAGTTAAGCCACGAAAAGTCTGCAGCGATTTTGATAGCCCTCACAGTGCCAGTGTTATACGTCATAATTACATTGAAGTTTGACGTTTAAAATAATACTTGCACTACGTGGGCTGTCAAATCCGCTTCAGACTTTTCTTGGTCGGACTCTATACAATGACACACGTCAAAGACAAATCTTGCACACCTCGATCTCTTTATTGTGCACGGAAGAGTCACAACACTCGCCACCCGTGCACACGCACCATGTGACGCATGCACACTTCATCTTGTACCTCATTCATCATCATCATTCCAGCCTATATACGTCCCACTGCTGAGCACAGGCCTCCTCTCATGCGCGAGAGGGCTTGGGCTATAGTCCCCACGCTAGCCCAATGCGGATTGGGGACTTCACATACACCTATGAATTTCTTCGCAGATGTATGCAGGTTTCCTCACGATGTTTTCCTTCACCGAAAAGCTAGTGATAAATGGTGTACTTTCGTTTGGGCCAAATACGTTTCGCCAAATTTCACTTCCCAACAAACTTATCGCAATAGTTTCATTTCCCAAAGGAACTTTTAGCAAAGTTACACTTCGCATATAATTTATTTGGTCAAATTATCATTTGGCATGATTTTACTTTGTCAAATGTTATTAGGACAAAAACTTATTTAGCAAACGTTTTTTATCGTCTAATATTATATTGCAAAAAGATGTTTGGTCAAAATTGTGACTTCGCAATTTAAATTTGTACTTTTTGTTATGTTAATATAGGGACGTTAAATTCTACGGAATTTGGGTGGGTTAGGTTTGAACTGCGATCCTCACAAAACGGAAGCGCTATCAGAAAAGTAGGTTAGGTTAGGTTAGAACTGTGACCCTCACAGAATCAAAATGCTATTAGAAAAGTGGGTTAGGTTAGGTTATAACTGCGATCCTTACAGAAACGAAATACTATGTACCTACTAGAAAAAGGTCATCGAAGTGGATTAATTAATTCAATAGAATAACGAGATGTAAAAAAATTGCATCACATTTTAAACTAAAATGTGGTGTAAATATTGGTGGTTATTTACTATTTTTGGGTTACAATGATTACTTTGGTGTTATTTGCTTTAATAGAATAGCAAAATGTAACAAATTTGGTTATCATTTTACATTTAAATTGGATTTTTAATTTTAGTGATCATTTACTACATATTTTTGGCAGTAAAAATGTTTTTTTGACGTTATATTTTACTATGTAAACATATACATTGTAAAATGTAGGTAACGTCAAAAAAAAACATTCTTACTGCCAAAAATAATGATCAGTTAAATACCAGACAAATAAAATTCTGCAGCCTCCTCTCTATTGCAATATTTTGGGACATGTAAGTTATGCATAATGATACATTTGATTAAATAATATTTGGTAAAATGAAATTTGTCCAAGTAATTATTTGCTAAACAATAACTTGCCAAAAAAGACTATTGCTAACTGAAAGTTTGCGATAAGTTGTTTTGCCAAACATTTTTTTGGGAAATGATAATTTGGGAAACATAGTTTGGGATGTGATACTTTGGGAAACGTTTTTGGCCCATTCGTTAGTAAACCGTGATAAATATCAAATGAAATTTCGTACATAAGTTCTGAAAAACTCATTGGTACGAGCCAGGATTTGAACCCGCGACCTCCGGATTGAAAGTCAGACGTCATATCCACTCGGCCACCACTGCTTATTCATGAAATTATGACACATCTTGTACCTCGGCAGAGGGGAAATAGGGCGAATGCCGACCCCTTCCGTGTTGCTCGAAGATTTCAAATTAAATATCCGTTTAATTAAACTGAGAGGTTAGCAAATTAAGGTTCCGTAGGTACAGTCCAAGTCAAAGATATCTTTACATTTTGTACGAATGGGTTTGTAGACGATCTTACCTGATGGACGGTTTTCTCCACATCATTCTCAGACATTTATTTATTAATCTCGTCCAGCTGTCCATGCTTCTCTGAAATATTTACAGAGTCGGAGAAGAAAGTTGGAAGACCGCACCTCTTCTACTTCTATAAGAACATTCTGGAAGACTGCCGGACCATCATTCACCTGTGCAATATGTTACATGAGGTAATTACCTAAGTATGTAAATACAGGGTCTGTTCATTGTCTCGCGTCGAGTGATGTTCCCTATTGACAGTTTTTCTTTATCATCATATACACCGAGTTTTTATTGAAAATTTCAACTGTCTAGCTATCACGGTTCGTGAGATACAGCCTGGTGACAGACGGACGGTCGGACGGACGGACGGACGGACGGACAGCGAAGTCTTAGTAATGGGGTCCCGTTTTACCCTTTGGGTACGGAACTCTAAAAAAAGGCAAAAAAAACGGTCACCCATACAAGTACTGCCCCCACCCGACGCGCGTTGCTTAACTTCGGTCAAAAATCACGTTTGTTGTATGGGAGCCCCACTTAAATCTTTATTTTATTCTGTTTTTAGTATTTGTTGTTATAGCGGCAACAGAAATACATCATCTGTGAGAATTTGAATGGTCTAGCTATCACGGTTCATGAGATACAGCCTGGTTACAGAGGGACAGCAGAGTCTTAGTAATAGGGTCCCGTTTTACCCTTTGGGTACGGAACCCTAAAAACGAGGGAACAAGCGAGATGGTGCCTTACAAATTTCTGAAAAAGTTTTTGACACGTTTCCCGAAAACGACGCACGTGTGAAAGGAAATAACCATTCCAATCTATTATCTAAATTGGGATCATCCATTAATTACGTCACATGAATGTCTAGGTTTTTTGACCCCTCCCCCCTCCTTGTCACACTTGGTCACATTTTGCAAATCCCTCTGGTGTGACGTCACATTTTAGGCAATTTTGTTTTCAATGAAATCGGCAATACTAATTCGGCATTATTTCTTTAATAAAAAATATTTTTGGTAAAAGAAATATTAATAATTTTATAACACAAAACCAATTAGGAACGAAAATTACTTACTTCCAAAACCTCATTATTTAAATGTACAGCGTATAAAAAAATATAAATTAATTTTCGGTTACTGATGAATAGTGATGAAGTTAAAATTACGTCACTATGTTTGTGACTCCCCCCTCCCCCATGTCACAACGTCACATTTTCTTGACCCCCTCCCACCCCTAAACGTGTGACGTAATTAATGGATGACCCCATATGAGAATAGACTAGAGCATAAAAACTATCGCTTCCGATGCGTATTTAATTTACAATAAGCAAAATAAATTTTCATAACAATCTTCAATTCTTCATTTTACGACGATCGGCCATTTCTCGGCAACTCTCGGTTGGTTTCGTTTCGGTGGTGCTACAAAATTATTCGTAAGTTAAAGTACCTAACCTAAAATTATGTTTGTCATGTTGGGTATACAGTTATTTCGGAGTCAGTTTTAACACGAAGTAAAATAAAAAAAAATGGAGGTAGGCTGTATCAGAGACACAGCCGCTATGGCTGACGTGAAACGTGGTGTGGAATGCGAAGGCCGAAGGCCGAGCTCCGCTTAGGGCCGAAGACCCGAAGCGTCCAGGATGTCAGTGCTTAAACACAGAACAATAGTACAAGTGTCTAAATGCGAAGGCCGAAGGCCGAGCTCCACGTAGGGCCGAAGGCCCGAAGCGTCCAAGATGTCAGTGTTTTACCATAGAACAATAGTGCAAGTGTCTAAATGCGAAGTCCGAAGGCCGAGCTCCGCGTAGGGCCGATGGCCCGAAGCGTCCAAGATGTCAGTGTTTTACCACAGAATAATAGTACAAGTGTCTAAATGCGAAGGCCGAAGGCCGAGCTCCGCGTAGGGCCGAAGGCCCGAAGCGTCCAAGATGTCAGTGTTTTACCACAGAATAATAGTACAAGTGTCTAAATGCGAAGGCCGAAGGCCGAGCTCCGCGTAGGGCCGAAGGCCCGAAGCGTCCAAGATTTCAGTGTTTTACCACAGAATAATTGCATGTCTAAACGCGAAGGCCGAAGGCCGAGCTCCGCGTAGGGCCGAAGGCCCGAAGCGTCCAAGATTTTAGTGTTTTACCACAGAACAATAGTATAAGTGTTTATATTTTTTATTTTCAAGGTGACACGAAAATACCGGACAGCCCAATACTCTCATCCCAATAAAAAATGGTTGCCCGTGGTGTTCGATCCGCGCGCCAAGATGATGGACCCCGCGGGGCTCCAGTACACGCGGGCGCCCACGCTCCCGGGCGGGTCCACGCTGGCGGACCATCGCTCCACGAGGGAGCGCGAGTTCGGCGTGGAGGGGCTTGAGCATGATAAAATTGCGCATGAAGGTAGGTAATGGGTGCAATCTAACAAGGTGTCATCAAGTCCAACTGTTATGAATTCCACGTCATTGACGTAATGGTTGCTTTATTATCAACTTTGTCGAAAATATACGAATAAGCTATGTGTGATAGGTTGTACAATTTTTTAGAAACCAACAATGTGCTTCATGTAATTCAGTATAGATTTAGAAAAGACCGATCTACAGCTCTTGACTAAGTACATACAGAATGCTATAACAATATTAAACAGGAAAAACACGCCATTGGCCATCTATTAGACGTAACTAAGTAAAGCGTACGATAGAGTATCACACGAAATTCTATAAAACTTTATAATTCAGGGATTAGAGGCGTAAACCACGATTGGTTTAGATCCTAGTTTACTGTATTATTAATTTAGGATACTATAATTTAGTTACGTTTATTCTAGCTTATCGTTGCTGAATATATTATAGGGACGTTATGATATTGATGTAGGTATTAGATAAATAACTATTTAGTTATTTATTTCCTTGCAGGCCCAGCCATGTTGAAGCGCATCCAATCAGCGGGCTCTCTAGACTGGGAGCAGAAACAACGACAATTGCATGACCTCAAGCAGCAGAGGATCTACTTCTGGGAGCACGGGTCTTTCCCGCAGCGCAAGCCCACCATCTCCACTAGGAGAACCAAGTAAGATATTCAAAAATTCAACATATATTTATTTCAAGAAATACGTAAATTTCAATATACCTAAGCAGTACAGTGATCCCCACACCCCACACTAGGCTCAGCCAGTACCGTGGGCATCTTAGAGAAATACCGAATACTGATGTTGCGGCTATTATGTTGACAGAGTATAATTAATATCAATTATTACATTATAAATAAGAAAATTGTATTATGACATTTATGACTAACTATCCAACTCAGCGCCACTTGCACCATCCCACAAACCCGGGGTTAAGCGGTAGCGGCGGATTTGCTAATATAAATTCCATATTAGCAAATCGTTTTGACAGTTATAAAAAAAACCGACTTGACTAGTAGGAGAATACCCTATAAATTGTAAATACAGATGTCAATCACAAAGAAAAAATCAACGATGATCAACTCCCACAATAAAAAAGGAAAAATATATTAACATTTCAGAATACCCTACCTATTTGTCTGTGATCAGATTGCGTGCAACTAATCTTAAGAGAGTTACGATTAACTATGGCATACGCTTCAAAGATTGCGTGCAACTAATCTTACGAGAGTTACGATTAATGATGGCATACGATACGCTTCAAAGATTGCGTGCAACTAATCTTACGAAAGCTACGAGTAACCATGGCATACGCTTCAAAGATTGCGTGCAACTAATCTTACGAGAGTTACGAGTAATGATGGCATACGCTTCAAAGATTGCGTGCAACTAATCTTACGAAAGCTACGAGTAACCACGGCATACGCTTCAAAGATTGCGTGCAACTAATCTTACGAGAGTTACGAGTAATCATGGCATACGCTTCAAAGATTGCGTGCAACTAATCTTACGAGAGTTACGAGTAATCATGGCATACGCTTCAAAGATTGCGTGCGACTAATCTTATGAGAGTTACGAGTAATCATGGCATACGCTTCAAAGATTGCGTGCAACTAATCTTACGAAAGCTACGAGTAACCATGGCATACGCTTCAAAGATTGCGTGCAACTAATCTTACGAAAGCTACGAGTAACCATGGCATACGCTTCAAAGATTGCGTGTAACTAATCTTACGAGAGTTACGATTAATGATGGAATACGCTTCAAAGATTGCGTGCAACTAATCTTGCGAAAGCTACGAGTAACCACGGCATACGCTTCAAAGATTGCGTGCAACTAATCTTACGAGAGTTACGATTAATGATGGAATACGCTTCAAAGATTGCGTGCAACTAATCTTACGAAAGCTACGAGTAACCACGGCATACGCTTCAAAGATTGCGTGCAACTAATCTTACGAGAGTTACGAGTAATGATGGAATACGCTTCAAAGATTGCGTGCAACTAATCTTACGAAAGCTACGAGTAACCATGGCATACGCTTCAAAGATTGCGTGTAACTAATCTTACGAGAGTTACGATTAATGATGGAATACGCTTCAAAGATTGCGTGCAACTAATCTTACGAAAGCTACGAGTAATGATGAGATACGTTTCAAAGATTGCGTGCAACTAATCTTATGAGAGTTACGAGTAATCATGGCATACGCTTCAAAGATTGCGTGCAACTAATCTTACGAAAGCTACGAGTAATGATGAGATACGTTTCAAAGATTGCGTGCAACTAATCTTACGAAAGCTACGAGTAACCATGGCATACGCTTCAAAGATTGCGTGCAACTAATCTTACGAAAGCTACGAGTAACCATGGCATACGCTTCAAAGATTGCGTGTAACTAATCTTACGAGAGTTACGATTAATGATGGAATACGCTTCAAAGATTGCGTGCAACTAATCTTGCGAAAGCTACGAGTAATCATCACGGCATCCCAACTAACATTAGGCGCTAAATATAAGGGTTAAAAGAGTTCTTTATTAGCGTTTCTTTACTCCAGAGGTTCTATTGATGTTCTAAAAATAGGAGTTATAGCCGGCTATAACTCCCTAATACTCCCGGATTGGGCACAATTTTTATCACCTTGGGTTGTACCTAAAACGGCGCTACGATAGAGAAATAAGAGCTATAAGAGCGCTAAATTAGTGCTGTAATAGCGATGATTAAGTACTTAGGATTTAAAAGGGTGCCTAATAAGCGACTACTAATTATTTGAGTAGTAGTGTAGGGCCATAAAGATGATACTTTGAGCTTTAGATGGTATATTAGCATTCAAAGTCAATATTTGTAACGCTCAAGAAGGTAATTGCGAATTTTGTCCTTAGCCCTATCTGCTTTGGTTGCAATGTTTCCATTTTGTATTATTATTCGTAAACTTGCACTGTGACAGCTTGAAGTGAAATGTAATGGCGGATAAATAAAAGCAAATAATTATTTTTACACTGTCAATAACTATATGTATTACTAACAAAATTTTAAAAGGCCTCTGATCCTTTGCATATTTATCTGAATATAATATTTTTTTATTTGTAGTCCACCGTATTTAATTTTCGAAAAATTACACAATATACGTGAAATCCGGTTTTAAATATAACAATACTAACATTAGGCCAATATTGAGTAAAAGTATCGATTTTTATTAAGTATTTACATTCTAATTAATAGTTTTTGTTTTGCTTATTGATTCATCGGTCATCTCAACATAGCGCTATAGGCTTAGGTTGTAAGTAAGACTCTATTAACAGTATAAGATGTACTAAGGTAATGAATAACGCTCGTCTGCGACTACATGATCTATAATAGTGACTCGTAACTTCTCATTTCGACTATAAGTGATACAAGAGAGTTAAGTAGCGATTGCGATACACGGAGCTATAAAAGACTTTGTATCGCCTGTTTAGAACCTTAAGTGAAAATTGCAGCTGCTTATTACTCATATAGATATTAAGGTGGTAGAATTCACTTTGAGCTATAATACTAGCTGCTTAAGATGCATTATAGCGGCCAAAACGACTACTGTGGATCTTAAAGCTATACATGGACCTCTTAAAGACCTTGATATCACCAGAGCCTGTAAGCTTAGAATATGTAGCTATTCTACAGCCGTTCTATGTCTTTAGGTGATAAAATAAGTGCTAAGTGTCGCCTAATTGTTTGTTGGGATACGCTTCAAAGATTGCGTGCAACTAATCTTACGAGAGTTACGAGTAATCATGGCATACGCTTCAAAGATTGCGTGCAACTAATCTTACGAGAGTTACGAGTAATCATGGCATACGCTTCAAAGATTGCGTGCAACTAATCTTACGAGAGTTACGAGTAATCATGGCATACGCTTCAAAGATTGCGTGCAACTAATCTTACGAGAGTTACGAGTAATCATGGCATACGCTTCAAAGATTGCGTGCAACTAATCTTACGAGAGTTACGAGTAATCTTGGCATACGCTTCAAAGATTGCGTGCAACTAATCTTACGAGAGTTACGAGTAATCTTGGCATACGCTTCAAAGATTGCGTGCAACAAATCTTACGAGAGTTACGAGTAATCTTGGCATACGCTTCAAAGCATACGTTACATTTATATACTTAGTTTTTTGTTTTCTGTGCAACACCCATGACTCCGGATAATATATTTGTGTTCATCATACAAATAACTGCCCATACCGGGTTTCGAACCCAGGACCATCGGCTTCATCGGGTTACTACATGGTTACCACCCACTAGGCTTAGCTAGACTCTAGCTAGATGCTTCTCCACACACTGAAGAGAGAGAGAGAGAGATAGATAAAACGTTCTTTAAGATGTTTGTATGTGGGACACTTTGTCTGAAATTGTACGGTCGATGTCAAAGATATATTTACACTTTTGAATAGAATAGAAGAAATTTATTCAGAAAAAGCTTATATTTAGGTATAACATGAGACAACAGAACTAATTTATTATGAAGCGTCACTGAAAAGGTCTCCACTAGAGATGCACCGGATATCCGGTTACACTCCGGTATTCGGCCTATTCGGCCATTTTTTTACTATCCGGCCGGATACCGGATAGTGGCCTACTATCCGGCCGGATACCAGATAGTAACATTGCTTGATTTTGGAGTAAACAAATTGGATTTAAGAATCAGACACGGTAATAATCGTACTTGTTTATTATTTTAACACAATTTAAACATTCCACTGACCCACACGCGCACTCATTTTGAACCTAGAAATGTGTCCGCGCGAACGTTCACTAGAAAACAGGTCAAACCTGCAGAATACGCACCTGAATAACCGAAATGTATGTATAGTTTTGCCGGCCGAATACCGGATATTCGGCCGATGGTCAGGCCGAATATCCGGTATCCGGCCAAACAACTATTCGTTGCATCTCTAGTACCTAAGGATCTCGAAGCTGGCCTTCCATTCCCCTTCCTTGCTGGAAACGCTAAAGCCCCCCATTCACACTCCTACCTTATAGTTCGCCTCGTTGGGTAGGATTATGTATGGGGGTTGCGGACTACGAGCCGTCCTACAAAACAAACCCAAGTAGGATGCCACTTGGGTCCTACAGACCCTACAAGCCCCGCCCGCCGCTGTAGTCCTCCGCGTAGGATTGTGTGTGGCTTGTCGTCCTACGTCGCGGACTACCGTGTTTGACGTATCACAACAGTACCCCACCAAGCACCAGACAGTGATCTCAGTACATTGACGCCTTTTTCACATTTATTTTTTAAGTAATTTAAGTGTGATACACCGGTCAAGCGCCAATCCAAGTAAAGCCCTAAGAATTTAACTGAATTAACTACAGGGATCAATTCGTCGTTGAGGACTATGTCAATGTCAGGAATACGATATTTACGCGTAAAAACAATACAAGAGCTTTTAGCAACTGATAGAGACAAGCCATGATCAGTAAGCCATTAATTTAAGTAGTAGAGGGCGGAATTTAATGCAACTGTACATTCTGAGACATCCTTAGAGGCATAATATAGAGCCAGTGGCGTAACTAGGGGGGGTTGGAGGGGGCACGTGCCCCGGGCGCCGTCCAAGGGGGGGGGCGCCAAAATGGGCAAAAGACTACCTCTCCGCCTTGCCAAAGGCACATCAGGGATACTTTCGTCAGTCGTATTTACCACCAATGTGAGGTGTGAAATGCGGATGGTAATCTGGCCCACAGCTCAAAAGAGAAAGCCGATCTTTTAGGTACTCTTTTTTCCTCGAACTCGACCTTGAAAGACGACGGTAGCTCCAGTGCGAATACTCTATGCCAGAAACTATCAAGCAGAGGGATATTCGGCGGGAGTTGCTATGCTTTCATTTTATAAGGCGAGCGGGCCGAGTGTTTCAGAGTTGTATCCCGTGTTAGCGCGTCTTTTCCGTCAGGGGTCACCTGTCGGGAAGTTACCATCTTATGGACTGTCCAAGAGACTACCTATGCAAATGGATCGCTAGCCAATAGCTGCTGCTGCATATCTGTCGGACGACAGTAGGTACTGGGGATTCCTATACAGGGTGGCTAAAAATAACTACATTTCCGTTGCTAGGGAGGTTTTGGGATTATACTGAGCAACTTTTACTATACGGGACCAACCCCGAAATCGTGAAAAATAAGTTTACCTTATAAAGAAAATGGACGAGCCAAAATGTATGAAACAGACAAATTTTTTTTCGCGACTTAGGGGTTGGTCCCATAGTAAAAGTTGCTCATTATAATCCCAAAACCTCCCTGGCAACGGAAATGCAGTTATTTTTTATCTACCCTGTATCATAATAGAACTATATGCCTGTGCCTGTATACAGGATGTTCTCTACCGCTCGTAGTACAATGAGTTGTTGTCTGAAAAATTGGTTGACATGCTGCCTAACTAGGCAACTGCCAACGGTTACAGCTTGCCATCACTGCACCGCTCGCCGTAGGCAGAGTGTTTATCCTCACACCCTAGAATGTAAATGGTCGCGCTCTGTGCGGTTTAAGAGGAATTCCCTTCACAGCGGGCGAGAGGAATTTCGTCGAGAAAAGGGAGCTCATTCCACAATAAGTTGAATAAGTTCCCTTTTCTCGAGAGGCTACTGTAACAGGCTATGGTGACCTCCAAAAAAGAAGTGTATTTTAAGTTTTAAAATGGTCGGCATCGCGCATGTAATATAACACGCCTGGAGTGTAGTAGACGTCCATATGATGCGGTGACCGTTTCGTTAGTTCATTTAGTTGAAGGGGGGGGGGGGGGGCGCAAATTTGGTGCCTGCCCCGGGTGCCATATCCTCTAGCTACGCCACGGTATAGGGCAATGTCGTCTGCATACTGAAGAATATCACAAAAACAGTTAACAGATTTATCAAGATCCGATGTGTAAAGGCTATATAAGATGGGGCTCAGAACAGATCCCTGAGGGAGGCCTCTCCAAACATTTCTAGATGGGAGAAGGGAACCCTAGTAGCGTGGTAGCGGACAGAAATGGAACGATCCATAAAGAGATTGCATATGACGTTAACCATCCTTACCGGGAGACTCAGATGTAGGATTTTCTGCCCGAGTAGCGGAAGCTGGACATTGTCATATGCCGACGTTACATCAAGAAATACACCTACTTCGTACTCACGCCTCGAAAATGCAGTACGAATAACAGAGGAGAGCATACTCAGACTATCCATTGTTCCCATGCCTCTACGAAAGCCAAACTGAGAGGAAGGTTTAATTCCTCGGGATTCCAAGATCCATTCAAGCCTGTTCTTCACAAAGTGTTCTAATATTTTGGCCAGAACAGACGAAAGTGCAATAGGTCTGTAAGACAATGCATCACTTGGCTCTTCACCCGGCTTCAGTATCGGGATAATAATCTGTTTCTTCCAAGTGTTCGAAACGATTCCTGTGGAGTAAATTTTGTTAATTATAGAAAGAAAGAATAATTTAGCTGTATCAGGGCAGCGTTGGATAAAAGAATAAGGAATTTCGTCAAAACCAGGAGAAGAATCCCGGAGGTGCTCTAGTACTGATAATACTTCTGGAAAAGAGAAGGGTTCATCCATTTTATCACTGGGGAGCACAGGTGGAAGAATCAGCGGGAGGGAATCCTGTGAAGGAAAATACAGCTCCAAGAAATTATCATCAGAAACCGGGGGGAGCAAATTGACCCCATTAAGAACTAAGGAAGAAAATTCTGGCCAATCAGCCTTATCCAGCCTGTATTTTAGGAGAGGAGGCGAGGGAGGGGGAGTAACATCAACAGACGGGAGAGAAATCATGATAGGAAGATGATCACTACCATGCGAGTAGGGAAGAACTTCCCAAACAAGCTGGGAGATACTAAAGTAAGATCAACAGGGCTAGGGTTCTGGTTAGGGGGCGTTCTCCTCATGGGGGAGCCATCATTCATCAAGCACAAGTTTATTTCATCAAACAACTTCAACAAACGGGGCGAGACGGAATCAGAAACAGTTGAGCCCCACATTGTATTGTGGCAGTTAAAATCCCCCATCACCATTAAAGGACCATTAATGGACTCCAATTCAAAAATAATGCCACAATTTGTATAAGGAATATATAAAGAAACATATGTTATATTTAAGACTTAAATATATTATTAGGACATTTTTTTTACACAAATTGACTAAGCCCCACGGTAAGCTCAAGAAGGCTTGTGCTGAGGGTACTCAGACAACGATATATATAATATACAGGGCGTCCCACGGCTATGCCACATGGAGGGAAAGTACCCTGAATATTGTAGATGGAACATTTTACTGAAAGAAGATATTATTTTAATTTAAAAAACAATTTAAACTGCATTCATAGATTTTTAAATAATTACATGGTTGAACCGGGAATCGAACCCACTATACGAGAAAAAAAAATCACCTTGTAACTTTATCATACCGATCGAAAGGCTTCATCATAAGGATTAATTTCTGCTAAATAACATAGTGTCAGAAATAAAAGGAAGACCATGAATTTTAACATTTGATGTGAAATTCAGCGAAATAATCAAAAGAGTGCGGCTTTGTATCAACATAATGAGACTACATTTTTATTAAATTGATTAATTTTGAATTAAAAATGTTAAAATTCATGGGCTTCCTTTTATTTCTGACACTATGTTATTCAGCAAAAAATAATCCTTATGATGAAGCCTTTCGATCGGTATGATAAAGCTACAGGGTGATTTATTTCTCGTGTAGCGGGTTCGATTCCCGATTCAACCATGTAATTATTTCAATATCTATGAATGCAGTTTTTTTTTTTAATAAATATTATAGGACATTCTTACACAAATTGACTAAGTCCCACAGTAAGCTCAAGAAGGCAAGTAAGAAGAAGTAAGAAGGGAAGTTAAGTTTAAATTGTTTTTTAAATTAAAATAATGTCTTCTTTCAGTAAAATGTCCCATCTACAATATTTGGGGTACTTTCCCTCCATGTGGCATAGCCGTGGGACACCCTGTATAAATACTTAAATACATAGAAAACAACCATGACTCAGGAACAAATATCTGTATCATCATACAAATAAATGCCCTTACCAGGATTCGAACCCGGGACCATCGGCTTCATAGGCAGGGTCACTACCCACTAGGCCAGACCGGTCGTCAAAAGACTTTACACGCTACTATGTTCATACCTATTGAATGCGGAGGAAGAGAGATCGAAGAGAATGTAAGAGAACGCTTAATAAAAAGAGAACAACCTCCTTTACCATTGTCATTGTCATCTCTGAGGCACGAGTACCCAGGAATCCTGAAGCGTGAGCTCGGACGCAGCCATGTCTCAGAGATGGCAACTACAGACAAATTAAATTTATTAATAAGAGAAATTAATTCAGATTTTTTATTTCGAATGCTTCTAGCATTCCATTGCATCACTTTGAGAGGCATTTTTACAAGAATTAACAAGAGTAATTGACTGTTCAACTAAACCAAAGACGTTGTTCGGTAATGCATCAGACCACCTCCGGATGAGGTCCATCAAAACGGTCATGAGAGTATTTATTATATTGTCAAGACTAGTGGAGAAGAAGATTAGTGGAGACAACAACCGTTAGCCTGAGAAGAAGTAGGAGTGCTAGTAATATTGTCATGGGCATCCTTGTCATAGCTTTTACCAAGGGATGGAGCCTGACGACGAGGGATAAAAACAGTCCTTCTATAGGAAGTTTGATTTTGTGGAATAGGTTGGGAAGGAATAATATCGACAGGACTCGGGGAGATCAGAGGAGCACGAACAGTGTCAGCAAATGATCGCTGAACCGGGCGAAAGCGACGGGATGCATCTGTGTACGAAATATTTTCGTCTGACATAATTATTTTGATAGATTTCTGTCTACTATGTTCGGGGCAAGAGGGATGAGTTGCTGGGTGGGGGCCACAACATAACAGGCATGAAGCCTGCTCCGGAGGAACTGAGCAGCCGGCACCTTCATGAGGCTGAGCACATTTATAGCACCTGGGAGTGGACCCACAAACAGCCTTAACGTGACCAAACCTGCAGCACCGCTTACATTGATAGTGGGAAGGCGGTAGATATCCACATTCAGAGCGGTGTAGAAACAGAAAATCTTTTCAGGTAATTTTTGTCCCTTAAAGGTGAGAGCGACGGACGGGGTAGGTATCCATTTAGTTGTGCCATCATCGATAACTTTTCTGTTCAGGCGTCGCGCTTTAATGACTTTAATGCCCTCTGGGCATTCTATTGAGCTGACTAGTTCATCAAGGGCCCAGTCTATTGGAATATTCCTTAGCAGTCCAGTACGAGTCACATTATACACTGGAATAGAACACGCATATTGAGAGTTTTCCTTAAAGAAATTACAGTTAAGATACTCATTTGCCGAACCCGCGTCCTCAAATGTGACTAGCAATCGGCTGCGCCCGTTTGAAGTAATTAATACCCCCCTTAATTATGCCCTTCACTTTATTTATTTATTATTATTTATTGATCAAATAAGTAAAACAGCATTACAGTATAAAACTAAGGCACTGTGAAACTACAAAGTAAAATAAAAGACAAAGAAAAACAATACACATAAAAATGAAATTAACTAAACATTAGATTTGGGCGACGACGTAACGGCGTGGCTCCGTAGCGTCGTCTGATTCGGCGTAGGGTTCGGCAGGTTGCCCCGGAACCGCCGAAACACCACACCCTTCGGCCAGTAGTCGGCGCTTGCGATGGTGTCCTGCAGCGACCGCGGCACGCGCACCACAAATGAACTGAAGTGCACATAGTGTGACGCGACTGTAGCTGGTGCACCCTCAGCGTGTAGCCAGTCTTCCGGCGGACGTACTCCACCACCTCGTCGGCCACGGCGGAGTAATGTAGGCGTGACACGTATAGCGCCTTACTCGGTGTCGCAACTCGTAGGCCAGAATTAACCGGCCCCGCAGTGAAAAACAGATCGAATAACTAAAACCACAGAATAATTAATAGTACCGCCGTACAGAAAGAAAACTTCCTACAAAAACCAAGTTTGACAGCGGTTCGGGGTCGAATCATGCTGTCCCTTACTAATATATGGCACTATCCCTTTCGGCTATTTAGGGTTGTAAAAAATCAAGTGATTATCTTATCTGTGGTCGTGCACGCAAAAGGAAGTCAAGTGGTCCAACCCTAATAATTGCTCGGAGCAATGATGCTGAGCCGAGCGGAGCCGAGTTTGACCGAAGTCAGGAGTTTAGCACCCCTGCTAAAACTCGATTATTTAAGGTCCTAGTAAAATACAATTGCATAATTAGAACCAGAATGATTTATTTGTAAAACATAGATATACATAGGTCTGAGGTACCTATATACATTTGAACACTATGTTTTCCCGGTTCGCATACAAATATCAAAAAGAACCAAAAATCTAAAACAGTATTGCAAAATTTTATAACTTATAAAATGAATAAATGACAGTTAAACTGTAATTACTTACATTAGATAACATTAGTTTAATTTGTTTCAGGCGTTGGCGATACAGAGAACGCCTGGACTATGGATGGGAGCCAACAGACATGCCAGGAATGTGAACCCAAGAACGCCTCGCTGTGTACAAGTACTAGTCCCTGGCGCTCGACTCACAAGTCGTTGTCACACACACACGCACGCACGCACGCTATACTTGTGCAGTCTCCTTCGACAGCGTACGACGACCAGTGGTAAATACTTGACATAAAGCGTTCAAAAGGTTCAATAAATACGTCAATATTTTTTATTAGTTTTATTTGCGTTGCACTTGATGATTGGGAAAAAACTGCCCCCTACCGCAAGTTTAACCAAGGCCCCAACGTTATCTGTTCACTTTGACGGCGCAGCAACTAGTATCACTTCTCTCTCCTCGCTCTTTTAAAAATGCCATTTGTCAAAAAAGGACAAACATTCTGTTGATAAGATGAACTTCAAATCAAAGTGTTAAGTACCTTTTTTTGGTGCATCCAGGCTGTGTATGTGTGCGTAAAAACGTGTATGTGTGCTCTTTTAGGGATGTGAAAAGTCGATTTTAATCATGTTATATATCGATAAACGCTACACAGCGGAACTAAATAGCTATTAATTGAAGCTTCAATATCTTCGTTAAACATAAACATAATTGAAATGCTAATGAATAATAAATATATTAGAATGTAATAAAATAATTCAATTATTGCGGAACACATATTTTAGTAGGTATTTATGTATTTTAATTAAATATCTGGACTTTCCCTTGGTTCCCAATATTTTGTATACTTTAGCGCTGGTTTCAGAAATATATGACCTGCAATAAACAAGTTTTTGACGGAACATTGGCATGTGTACAGCATCGTGTAAGTACTTTGGTCTATTAATTTATTACTAAATAATACACCAAAATGAAAATCCCTTCACTATAGAGCTACACAAGTATTCTACTTTTAGATTTAAGACATACGAATGGCTAAAGCTGACCTGTAAAATTCGGACTTTATTCCGCTCTTGAACCAATGAGCAGCGTATAAAATCGCAGTTGCTACACTAAAGACGCTTCTCCCCGGTGTGTGTCGTCTGATGTATTCGCAGGTTTACTTTATGCCTGCACCTGAAGTCGCAGTGGCTACATTGAAATGGCTTCGCCTCAGTGTGTATCATCATTAGGGATTGCAATCCGGTCCGGCGGATCCGGTAATCCGGCCGGATCCGGCACTTTTTAGGAGCTACCGGATCCGGTAGAAATCACCGGATCCGGACCGGATCCGGGAAAATAGAAAAAAAGACCGCACGCAGCACCCACTGCGCGTTTTAGGTGAGATAAAGGCGACGGATAGAAGAAAGAAGTTAAACAGAATAAAGAACCAATGAAAAAATCAAAATTTAGTAAAATAAGAAGATATTTAATATGACGATGATTGAGAACATAAGAGGATTTCCTCTTCTTTCATGTTGGTGGCACGAATCGGCACTATACGGCGATTACTTAAATAATTAGAATAATAATTAAAGGATGGAGATGCCATGGAAGGCATTTGTAACGACCGGTCTGGCCTAGTGAGTAGTGACCCTGCTTATGAAGCCGATGGTCCTGGGTTTGAATACCGGTAAGGGCATCTATTTGTGTGATGAACACAGATATTTGTTCCTGAGTTATGGGTGTTTTCTATGTATATATGCATGTATTTATCGATATACTATACGTATAACGTATATATATCGTCGCCTAGTAGTACTACCTAGAGCTAGCTAGTACTCATATTACAAGCTTTGCCTGGTTTGGGTTGGCGCTACGAGTAGGTCGATCTGTATAAAATTGTCCCCAAATATTTATTCATGAATTACCTATTTATTTATTTGTGATTTAGGCTATAAAACTATTTTCACGGATAAAAAATGAAACCAAGATAATATTGGAGCGCATTTCATACAATTTTGGTTAAAAGTAAAATATCTTGTTACTAGAATGGATGTCAGCGTTACAAACAATTCCATCAAAGAACAGTTACGAAAACTTGTCCTTTCAAAGAGTTCTATTTCCCATCCCATAATTATCCCATTAACAGGCTTTGGAATTTAATCAAATTTATATTTTTATTGTAAACGTATAAATTTGAGCAGAATGTGAATGATTAAATATAATAAAATTAATAAATGACTTAGATTTCAAATTTTATTTTTAAATTGATCTTGACTATGTGACACTTTTTAATACTTAGTTTTATTTTATTGTTAAAAAGTTATTTCTTATTAACTTCAAATTGTTGTTTTATGACTACATTTGTAAAAATACCCTTTGTTTTTCATATAACGCATAAAACTTGAAAAATATGTCATTTAATTAACTTTGATATCCTTATACCTAACCGGATCCGGTCCGGCCGGATCCGGCCGGATTGAGGCCAAAATCCGGTCGGATCCGGCCGGATTGTAAATCAATCCGGTTTGCAATCCCTAATCATCATGTGTCTTTGTAGGTTTCCTTTTTGACTGAATTTGTTATCACAGTGACTACACTGGAAAGGCTTCTCCCCGGTGTGTGTCCTCTGGTGAACTAACAAGTGTTCTTTCTGCCTGCACCTGAAGTCGCAGTGGCTACATTGAAATGGCTTCGCCTCAGTGTGTATCATCATGTGTCTTTTCAGGTTTGCTTTTCGACTGACTTTGTAATCACAGTGACTACACTGGAAAGGCTTCTCCCCGTGTGTCCTCTGATGTTTTAGCAATTCTCCTTTCATCCAGCAACTGTAGTCGCAGTGGCTACATTGAAATGGCTTCGCCTCAGTGTGTCTCATCATGTGTCTTTTTAGGTTTCCTTTTAGACTGAATTTGTTATCACAGTGACTACACTGGAAAGGCTTCTCCCCGGTGTGTGTCCTCTGGTGAACTAACAATTGTTCTTTCTGTCTGCACCTGAATTCGCAGTGGCTACATTGAAATGGCTTCGCCTCAGTGTGTATCATCATGTGTCTTTGTAGGTTTCCTTTTACATTAAATTTGTAATCACAGTGACTACACTGGAAACGTTTCTCCCCGGTGTGTGTCGTCTGGTGTCTTAGCAAGCTTGCTTTCTGCCAGCACTTGTAGTCGCAGTGGCTACATTGAAATTGAAATGGCTTCGCCCCAGTGTGTGTCCTCTGGTGTACTAACAAGTCACCTTTCCGCCTACACCTGTAATCGCAGTGGCTACATTGAAATGGCTTCTTCCCAGTGTGTATGCTCATGTGTTTTTTTAGGTCGGATTTTTGGCGGCATTTGTAAACACAGTGACTACACTGAAAAGGCTTCTCCCCGGTGTGTGTCATCTGATGTACTTGCAGGGTTCCTTTCTGCCTGCACCTGTAGTCGCAGTAGCTACATTGAAATGGCTTCACCCCAGTATGTAACATTTGGTGTATTACTAAGTATGATTTATCACGGCACTTGTAACCACAATGACATGTGTACGGCTTTTGGTGTCTTCTGTTGTGCGTCTTCTGGTGACGTCGCAGGTTTGATTTAACACTGCATTTGAAACCACGTCGCGTACATTGAAGAGGCTTTACTCCGATGTGTATTTTTTGGTGTTTGTGTATTTCACTTTTATACTGACTACCATGAAACTGATTCTCCACAGAGTGACTCTTTATATGGATCCGCAAACTCTTCTTGGAACTTGTTGAATACTCACATTCAGCACACATGAAATTTGTAACACCGTGTTCCATTTTTTCATGCTCTAATACAAGCAATTTAGTTCGAAATATAAAACTACAAAAATCACAATTAAATTTCTTGGATCCAGACGATAAGTGAGTATATTGTATGTGTTCTCTTAAAATAGACTTATTTATAAAATGTTCGCCACAGTGTTCGCAGCCGTATGGTTTGCTTTCATTGTGAACAGTCGCGTCGTCACGGAGGCGCTCGAGCACCACGGAACAACCCATCGCGAGCTGTTCCCTGACGCGGGCGGCGCAGCCCTCCGAAAACACTGAAACACAAATGACCAAAACAATTTAAACGGATATAGGTACAGCTCATGACGAATTTTTCTGCAGCGGGCATAAAACCGGGCAAGTGCGAGTCGGACTCGCGCACGAAGGGTTCCGTACCATAATGCAAAAAAAGGCAAAAAAAAAGGTCGCCCATCCAAGTACTGACCCCGCCCGACGTTGCTAACTTCGGTCAAAAATGACGTTTGTTGTATGGGAGCCCCGCTTAAATCTTTATTTTATTCTGTTTTTAGTATTTGTTGTTATAGCGGCAACAATAATACATCTGTGAAAATTTCAACTGCCTATTAGCTATCACGGTTCGTGAGCTTGTGAAAGACGGACGGACGGACGGACGGACGGACAGCAGAGTCTTAAGGTGGCCACTGACGAGCCTTCCAACAGTCTAAATAGCGTGGCTGCAATCCAAAATCGGTCCGTGAATGTCAAAAACGTACAATGTTTAATATGGATGCCTTCCATTTGGATGAATCCATTGTAACGGCATCCATTTGGAAGGCTCGTCAGTGGCCTGCTTTAGTAATAAGGTCCCGTTTTACCCTTTGGGTACGGAACCCTAAAAAGACCAAATATCCCCTATATTTGGTCTCCGCCCCGAATACGATTTCGTACCTTTTAGTGTCGAGACCCTCGGTCCGTGGGGTCTGAACGCGTCTACGCCAATGGGAAATGCTAGTTTGTGTTTCCTATTCGAGTTGGTACTTACTAGACATGCGCGAAACAGTGCTTCGAAAAGTGATGTTATATCACATCACTTTTCCGAACACGTAATGGTACACTGAGATATCACATCACTCATCACTCGAAACATGACCCGAACGTGAAACAGCGCTCGGGCGCGCGCGAGACGGCCACATTACAGCTATCTCTTACAGCACATACAGCACTCTAGTGATTCTAGGGCGTCTCGTATCCGTATCGGCGATCGATCTATTTTATTACGCGTTGCGTTTTGTCACCTTTATGTGAAAGATTTTTTGTTAGTTCTTATAAATTATAAAATAATGTAATTATGTAATATGTATGAAAGTTTCGGAGGTAGATAATTGCCTATGGAGCTTCCCGATATGGCGAGTATTCTATAACAATGCGTACATTTTTCTCGCTTTGGTTCTGTCTCCGTAAAGTAGTTCGTTAATAGCCAGTTTTTTTAAATAGGTCAATCAAGTTAAAGTCACCAATAGTCCGTAAAAAAGCGATTACTCACCAGCACTAATACATTATCAGAATATTGCCATAACGAAACTATTATTTACACTTTTCACAATTTAATTTAACTATACTCTTATTTGCAATTTTTATTTTTATTATTTTTTATTTAGTTATTTATTATACTAGAAGTTACAACTTTATTGTTACATACAATGCTCCACAAAACTACATTTAGTTTGACTGTGGAGTCTCAGTATACTATAATACTATACTTAATTAAATTTAAAAATTAGAATAGGTTTACATTCGTAGTTGAAATAGGTAGGTATATCATGAATACACTATAGGGTAACACATCCCCTATAGAGTATTCAGGAGATACCTTTTTAGACTGATTTTAAATCTATTTATTTTGGGCTCTTTTACTATATCCGTGGGCAAAGTGTTCAGTAAATAGGGTAAACGTTTCTTCAGTGTCCTATCGCCTATATTTAGTTCAATCAGTCTTTATAAACAACTCGAATTTCTACAGTCAGTCTCGATATGCACTAATTTACAATTAAATTAAAGGATAAACAAGTATTAACTCGTACTTAGTTTGCCGCGAACCGCGAAAGTCAAGCAAACTATCAAACATTTCACAACAATAATAATAAACGGTTATCGTCAAATTCAAAATCGCAAATAAATTACTGTATTTGACCGCGTCCTTCTTGTATTATAAGAAAACATTTTAAGCTCTACGCGGACGCATTAGTTTTAAATCTATTGCAGAAAATCATATTCGTAAAAATATTAGTGAGTGACAACTTAAACCGCGGCGATCGGCCGAGCGGACCTATCCGAATGGTTCCGAAGATAGCCGAAAGCATCGCAGAGCGAGAGCGAGCGAGCACTGAGTGCGAGTGCGAGCGAGATAACAAAGCAATGATAGCATGGCACGGCGAACAAACATGACACTATCACAATTGACATTACACATTACGCGCTCCGTGCGTAGACTTGAACTGACCGTTCATATCGGCGAGTCAATGTATTTGGAATTGAATCCATTTCGCGCGCTTCGGCCGGTCGTTGGCGCTCGCGCGCTCGGTGCAGCTTGCGTGATGCGTGATGTTTGAAGTACTGGTTGATTTCGCGGAGAGATACGTAATGCCATATTACGTGTTCGAGAGATATCTCATTTGTGATATTACGAGCATTACTTACACATGTCTAGTACTTACGCGACATCTCGTCGCCTGTATCATCATCATCATCGTCCGCCAGCTCCGGCTTGATCAGGAGCTCCTCATCTGAAACAAACACACTAGTCGTGGGTGTGTGTGTGTGTGTGTGTCGGCGACTCGCACACCTCGGAGGGAGACCGAGAGTTCGCTCCGGGACGTGCCTATTACTTATCTATATTCGAAGATACTTTTCTATTATAGTCATTTGACATTAGTAATTTGACAAATGACACACATTCAAATTATTTTTCTCTAATCATGATAAAAATCTATGTATGTACTAAATATTTTTTAATTCTCATGCTCTGATTGTTGTTCTGTTACAGCACAAAGCACTGACATTCTGGACGCTTCGGGCCTTCGGCCTTACGCGGAGCTCAGCCTTCGGCCTTCGCATTTTGACACTTGTACTATTGCTCTGTGCTAAAGCACTGACATCCTGGCCGCTGCGGGCCTTCGGCCCTACGCGGAGCTCAGCCTTCGGCCTTCGCATTTAGACACTATTACTATAGCTCTGTGCTAAAGCACTGACATCCTGGACGCTTCGGGCCTTCGTCCCTACGCGGAGCTCGGCCTTTGGCCTTCGCATTTAGACATTTGTACTATTGCTCTGAGCTAAAGCACTGACATCCTGAACGCTTCGGGCCTGCGGCCCTACGCGGAGCTCGGCCTTCGGCCTTCGCATTTAGACACTTGTAGTTACTATTGCACTGACATTCTGGACGCTTCGGGCCTTCGGCCCTACGCGGAGCTCAGCCTTCGGCCTTCGCATTTAGACACTTGTACTATTGCTCTGTGCTAAAGCTCTGACATTCTGGACGCTTCGGGCCTTCGGCTTTCGCATTTAGACACTTGTACTATTGCTCTGTGCTAAAGCACTGACATTCTGGACGCTTCGGGCCTTCGGCCCTACGCGGAGCACGGCCTTCGGCCTTCGCATTTAGAGACTTGTACTATTGCTCTGTGCTAAAGTACTTACATTCTGGACGCTTCGGGCCTTCGGCCCTACTCGGAGCTCGGCCTTTGGCCTGTCGCATTTAGACACTTGTAATATTGCTCTGTGCTAAAGCACTGACATCCTGGACGCTTCGGGCCTTCGGCCCTACGCGGAGCTCGGCCTTCGGCTTTCGCATTAGCTGTCCACACCACGTTTTACGTCAACCATAGCGGCTGTGTCCGTGATACAGCCTATCTCCATTTTTTTTATTCAAAATTAATCAATTTAATTTATCAAATGCTCAAAAATGAGTCTCATACTGTTGAATACAAAGGCGCACTCTTTTGATTATTTCGCTAAATTTCACATCAAATGGTAAAATTCATGGTCTTCCTTTTATTTCTGACACTATGTTATTTAGCAAAAAATAATCCTTATGATGAAGCCTTTCGATCGATCGCAAGCGTTTTCCCAGGTCCCTTACAAAAACCTTTGCCTCGGAACACCAAGGTCCAGCCGACTCAACAGCGAGAGGGTCCAAATCGTAAACCAGCTTCAAGTTTGAATGTATTTTAAAATACATAGATTAGCACTTGTTTAAGAAAATAGCCAAAAATGACAATAAATACCGTCACCCTCTAGAAATACTAATAAACGTTTATACTTAGACATGTTGTTTTAAATACACATCTATTTTATTTTCCTCATATTCAAATGAAATATAGAGTGTTCAACTCGGGTGAAAGGCATGTGTTGATTACCAATAAGTACACTGGGTGTTTACTCCAATGTTCGCATTACTTATGCAGATGTTTGAAATGTTAGCCACGGGCTGGTCTCGCCATCCTCAGCCATCGGCCTGGCACTGGCACTGGCAGGTACTCACGCAACATCTCCCCGAGCGCGCCGTCTCCGCCCCGCGGCTCCGGCTGCACCGGACTCGGAGGCTCTTCACCTGCACGAGACCAGACATACTACATTATAACCAACAGATTACTCACGCAACATCTCCCCGAGCGCGCCGTCTCCGCCCCGCGGCTCCGGCTGCACCGGACTCGGACGCTCTTCACCTGCACGAGACCAGACATACTACATTATAACCAACAGATTACTCACGCAACATCTCCCCGGGCGCGCCGTCTCCGCCCCGCGGCCCCGGCTGCACCGGACTCGGAGGCTCTTCACCTGCACGAGACCAGACATACTACATTATAACCAACAGATTACTCACGCAACATCTCCCCGGGCGCGCCGTCTCCGCCCCGCGGCCCCGGCTGCACCGGACTCGGAGGCTCTTCACCTGCACGAGACCAGACATACTACATTATAACCAACAGATTACTCACGCAACATCTCCCCGGGCGCGCCGTCTCCGCCCCGCAGCCCCGGCTGCACCGGACTCGGAGGCTCTTCACCTGCACGAGACCAGACATACTACATTATAACCAACAGATTACTCACGCAACATCTCCCCGGGCGCGCCGTCTCCGCCCCGCGGCCCCGGCTGCACCGGACTCGGAGGCTCTTCACCTGCACGAGACCAGACATACTACATTATAACCAACAGATTACTCACGCAACATCTCCCCGGGCGCGCCGTCTCCGCCCCGCGGCCCCGGCTGCACCGGACTCGGAGGCTCTTCACCTGCACGAGACCAGACATACTACATTATAACCAACAGATTACTCACGCAACATCTCCCCGGGCGCGCCGTCTCCGCCCTGCGGCTCCGGCTGCACCGGACTCGGAGGCTCTTCACCTGCACGAGACCAGACATACTACATTATAACCAACAGATTACTCACGCAACATCTCCCCGGGCGCGCCGTCTCCGCCCCGCGGCGCCGGCTGCACCGGACTCGGAGGCTCTTCACCTGCACGAGACCAGACATACTACATTATAACCAACAGATTACTCACGCAACATCTCCCCGGGCGCGCCGTCTCCGCCCCGCGGCCCCGGCTGCACCGGACTCGGAGGCTCTTCACCTGCACGAGACCAGACATACTACATTATAACCAACAGATTACTCACGCAACATCTCCCCGGGCGCGCCGTCTCCGCCCTGCGGCTCCGGCTGCACCGGACTCGGAGGCTCTTCACCTGCACGAGACCAGACATACTACATTATAACCAACAGATTACTCACGCAACATCTCCCCGGGCGCGCCGTCTCCGCCCCGCGGCCCCGGCTGCACCGGACTCGGAGGCTCTTCACCTGCACGAGACCAGACATACTACATTATAACCAACAGATTACTCACGCAACATCTCCCCGGGCGCGCCGTCTCCGCCCCGCAGCCCCGGCTGCACCGGACTCGGAGGCTCTTCACCTGCACGAGACCAGACATACTACATTATAACCAACAGATTACTCACGCAACATCTCCCCGGGCGCGCCGTCTCCGCCCCGCGGCCCCGGCTGCACCGGACTCGGAGGCTCTTCACCTGCACGAGAGCAGACATACTACATTATAAGATGTAATAATGTTTTGAAAAGATGTGTCCCGCCGAGTTTGTTGCCGGTCCCATATTGGGATACCCTCCTCCAATTGAGGGGGGATTTAAATCTTCTCGGGGCAGAGGCGTACGGTTGGAGCCGGTAAAGGTTTATTTGACGTTCATAAGCGCATTGTAATATGCCTACTTGAATAAACTATTTTTTATCTTTATCTTATCTTTAACAGATTACTTCACCCACGAGCTATTCAAACGCTTTTTAAAAATCAGTAAGGTAAACGTACTAGTGCTCGACATGCTAATGCCCATATCTCGCAATCGAATCGGCAAAACCGTAGCAAATGACAGTTGAATGTAAAGGTTAGCGTTCATATGCCATGAATCATCATCATGACTCATGATAACATAGCCACTATTTTTTAAATTTTAAAGGTAAATTTGTGTCTCTGGAAAGTAAATTATTAAATTACTTCATAAAATTTTTGTTTATTTAATCATAATTTATTTACCTGTAGGTTTTATTTTGGACTTCAAATTAAGAGTAGACTCTTAATTTGAAGTCCAAAATAAATTCTCCCTACTTATAACGTAATGATGTGTGTATAGCATAAGGATAAAAATACCTTATTTTGCGTAATCACACGCAAACAGATCTTAAATAATTAATTTTAAAATTGTATTTGACTTAGTAAATACGTATATGTATATGCGTCAACCCTAATGTGGAACTGCTACTGTTTTGCGGATTCAATTGCGAAGTATGTATGCCCAATAGATGACACCCTGCTGTCACTTGTATTGACAATGACTTAAGTTTTAAGATGACGTGTACTGCACAAGCGTCGAGCACCATTTACCTTGACTATTACTTATGAAAGCAGAAGAATATAAATGACGTAGGTATTAGATTAATAATTCTTACATATTTGCCGTGACTTATTTTTAAAACGTTTTTTCAATTAAAAGACATGTGGCGAGATTGTTTACCTTTATTCTAATGCAAATAAAACTAACTATATATATGTAGTAATCATTACTATGAACCAAATTCCCATTTGCAACTATGTAAGTAGTGAGAGTGAGGGTTTGGAACAAACTGCCAGAAGACGGGGTCTCGGCCCACAACGTCAATCAATACACACATGACATTGTGAAAGTTTAAATCAGTCTAATACACACATGTGTCTTACTACTACTACTTTACAACGATACTATCTGAATACACTGCTGAATACAGGCAACGTCACTTGTTATAACTACGTTACTGTCTGTCAGCTTATTGGTAGTAATATTGGAACTATAAAGTAGGTTTGCCCGATGTTTTGTTTGCCAAATTTTAATTTGACCAAGTGGATTTTTTTCTAAACACATTAATTTTTCTACGCTTTTGAAAAGGCATCCTGTAGAATCCATTAGGTTATCTTATCTTATCGTTTCTGGGGGCCCTTGCGGATACACTTTGACTAGGAATCATTTGTGCAATTACCCCCTAGGAAAGATCCGTCAACTACTCAAGAGCTTTTCCCACCATATCCATGTGCTGGATGATACCAGCATTCCTTTCTATGATTCCTTTGGTTCCAGATATCCTGCTCCATTCCTTCATTCTTTGTCTGGCGCCCTGGCGTGACATTCACACATTAGGTTAGGTTAGGTGACCTTTCTAAAAATTAAAGAAAAAACATATTGTATCAAATGAAAATTTGGCAAAATCAAACTTCAGACAAATATTTGTGTATATGTTATATGTTTCAAAGTTACAAAAATTTTCACATTGTCCCATCTGATGCCGGAATTAGGATCCTACATCCCCGCAGTCAGCCCGCAGAGGCGGCGCCGTCTTTAGGGGTCATGCACACTACTATGAGCATTATGGACACAAACAAATATTATCGGTCCGACAGCTGACTGGGGGCTCCGACATGGCTGAATTTATCAGAAGCACCGCACCAATATTGGATGTCGGCAGACGCCTATGAGACAAACATCTGCAAGAGAGTGTCATGTGGCATCAAATCCGCCTTTTTTGCATTATCTATCATTTTTAGTAGTAATTAAATGAATACATAAGTACAGAAAGGCACATATGTCTCACATTTTTCTTTCATCTGACATCCAATATTGGATCGGGCAATGTGTAAAAGCTCTAATGATTATTATTAATATTCATTGCAGAGGAGTACACTCACTAGATATGGGTTCACTGGTCCCATCTCCATCCTGAATTTCTGGATTCTCTGGCTTGACGACAGATTCTTCCTTTAGAGCTAACAAACACAACACAAGTCACATTATCTCACTGTTAAATGAATGCTCACAAAAGTGATCCTAAAGAAACCCTATAATATTATCTGCCAGGATACTGGACAGTCAACCCCATGGCAGGAGTGTGTATGGAGCCACCATTTATAATTGCAGATCCAAGTGTCATTGTAACATTGTTATTTAATAAGCCTTCTGTGCAGAAATGAAAGGATGTGATTAAAATTGACTAGTTGTTTGATGAATGGCGCTTCTCTACCTTTAACACGACTTGCTCCCTGTGCGCGCGCCTGCAGCTCCGCCTGGCTGCGCTGCACTTGCAGCTTGAAGTTGCTCGCGTCTCGCAGGCGGCCCACGCACGCCGAGCAGATGCCGCACGAGCCCGCGCCGCCCGCCACCAGCTGCATGTTCAATAATCAATCACACACATTTGCTAGTCTTGTATTAAATCAAAGATCATGCTGTCCTAACCCTGTTTCTAACAACATCATCCGTCTATAACTTAACAAAATCTTAAGTTTGTGTACGTTTTGCTACACAGCTACACGAACAAGAATGTTGTACTTACATTTATGTCGAAGCACTGTTTGATCATGTCGGCATATATCTCTGTTTGGCCGAGATGCGTGTACGGCGTCGTGAGGTCCTTGTCCGGGGGGCACAGCAGGCAGCAGCGACACGCTCGCATCGCGTCCATCGCGACAACCGCTACGTTGTGTGTGTGTACTCGCCAATCCCTGCAAGTAGCCCTTGCCTTTGTCTGACAATGACTAACTCCCCCACAATAGGGATGTCTAAGAAATAAAAATGTAATGAACAGAAAGTTAAAATTCTATATACTAAGTGATGTAGCAACGAAATAGTCGTTCTGAAGTAAATAAAACAAAATGAAAAGGGCTTTGCTTTCGTTTCGTGGCACTTTCGTGGTAAAAAAGCTAAAAGCTAATTTCAGTAAGCTATTAACCTCAAATCTGACAAATCTTAAAATCAGTGTTGCCAGCTCGGATTTTGAAAAATTCTACACTAAGTAATAGAGTCTGGCTACTGCAATTTTACACAAATGGTTGGCGGGAAAATCAAAAAATCTTGGGCTGGTCACACTTTGTGTAATAGAAATTATATTTTTGATACTAGAAAATATTTTTGATTTTCCGTGCACACGTAAGGTACCTTAAGGATATAAGTTAAATATACGTTGACGTGCACTCAAAGTCAGCTCACATAATTTCTACTAGCCTGAGCAAATTAGAAAAATCTGCGGAAATAATTCGTGTAGTTTTGAAAATTGGTACAGGTATACCTTGTGGTGTCCAGATAAACATACTAAAAGTCCTCGAGGGTAGGGGGTGTGCTGGGGGTGTAGAGGGGGGTTGAAGGTACTTTTTTCATATTTTTGCTCATATCTCGAATATCTGTACGAATAGCATTATAATTACTTAAGACAAAAGTTTTAACATAAAATTTACTACAAATTTGGTTATGTTTATTTTTACTCTGCGATCAATACTTTAGGGGCTACAGGCTGTTAAAGTTAAATAAGTAATAAAAAATAGACGGTTTAAGAAAACGTCGTTTTTAGGGTTCCGTACCCAAAGGGTAAAACGGGACCCTATTACTAAGACTTCGCTGTCCGTCCGTCCGTCCGTCCGTCCGTCCGTCCGTCCGTCCGTCTGTCACCAGGCTGTATCTCACGAACCGTGATAGCTAGACAGTTGAAATTTTCACAGACTATGTATTTCTGTTGCCGCTATAACAACAAATACTAAAAACAGAATAAAATAAAGATTTAAATGGGGCTCCCATACAACAAACGTGATTTTTGACCAAAGTTAAGCAACGTCGGGCAGGGTCAGTACTTGGATGGGTGACCGTTTTTTTTTTTTTGCTTTTTTTGTTTTTCTTTTTTTTGCATTGTGGTGCGGAACCCTTCGTGCGCGAGTCCGACTCGCACTTGCCCGGTTTTTTTTGTAATTGTTCATCACAAATAAAAAAATTAGCTTAGAGTAAGCAAGCTAAGCAACCTGCTGATAAAATATAAAAAAATAGGCCATATGCATGTCGGGCCATGCTCAGTGTAGGGCAAGGCCTGTTCACTTCCTAAGAAAGTTATGTCCCCAAATAATTGCGCATGTGTGCGCCTGAAGCTTCTATGTGTGCGTTGGCCTCCGAGAAAAAGTTGCGAGTAATAAAAATAAAAACATTTTTCTACAGCAACATTGCTCCCAACTCTGATTAAAATTATCACGAATTGTATACATAATTAATCATAAAACGGGACTTAAAACGCTTAAAACTTAATTACACGCGATTAAGTTTTATAATGAATATTTGCTTCCAACTGTCTTTATCAATATTCATAAAATATATGGAGGGTAGGTACGTCTACCCACCATAATAAAAAAATATATTTGTCAATGACTCTGTCCAACTGCTGTGGTTAAAGTTCATAACGAATTTTATTTATTAAATCTTTAAATAATAAATACAACGTAGCGGTGTTGGAAATTATATTCTCAACTATGGCAACACCGAATGTCATTCTGGCCTCTTTCCTTGATGGCTATCTCTATGGCCGCTGTGTTTGCTACAAGGGGCCAACGTTTTCTGTTCTCTTTCACGACGCAGCAACTAGTATCATTTCTCTCTCCTCGCTCTTTTAAAATGCCGTTTGTCAAAAAAGGACAACCATACTGTTGACAAGGTGGACTTCAAATCGAGTGTTGCCTTTCTTGATGCGCCCAGGCTGTGTATGTGTGCGTAAAAGCGTATATGTGTGCTCTTTTAGGGATGTGAAAAGTCGATTTTAATCATGTTATATATCGATAAACGCTACACGGCGGAACGAAATAGCGATTAATTGAAGCTTCAATATCTTCGTTAAACATAAACATAATTGAAATGCTAATGGATAATAAATATATTATAATATAATTCAATTATTGCGGAACACCTATTTTAGGAGGTATGTATGTATTTTAATTAAATATCTGAACTTTCCCTTGGTTCCCTGCTGGGGCGTGACTATAAAATTGTGATCTGATAACCACAATAAAGAATAAAAGCGTTTTTGGTCATTTTAGGTATCGTTAAGCCTTTAAAGTAAAATTAAAATTGCAAGAAATGTCGATAGTTTATCGATATGACTTTATCGACATGGCTACAGCAACGTGGGCCTCATTGTTAATCGTACACTAAACAAAAGTGGCAACAGTGACAGCTCGCTGAGACACCGTCTATATATATATTATGTCTATGGTTTGCTATCCTCGTATTTTAAATTATATTCTAATTAATAGTTAATTAGTTATCGTCTGTCGTGTAACCCGCCTGACAAATATGAACGTATGGTATTCTGAGAAATACACATTGCTTCATCTGCAGAGACGTGAGTGTTTTATTTCCACGCCAACTCCTTACCGCCATTAACATGCCGTATTCCACTGCACAGGCCCCGATCTTTACTACAAGCGGTACAACCACTTAAGACTGTAAGTCTGTACCTACATAGATTACAGCAATGCACATAGAAAATGTGCTAAATGCGGAGCAACGGCTGTTGAAGCAGCCAGAGTGAAATTTATACAGCTTTAGTGGGTTCAGAAGGAACCGAGTCATAACGCATCTGGAAAGCGTATTAATTAACCGTGAAGAAATGTATGAATGAATACAAGTTACAAATCTGTGTAAAATGCCGTGTGTAAAGTGTAGTGTATCTGTGTGTAAAGTGTAACAGGTAGGCATGCCTAATGTTATTTGTATAATACTGAAAACTTTGTGAATGCGCTTTATTAATGTCTATTTTTATTACAAGGCTTGCTACACGGTCGCCGACAAGCCTTCTAACCGTCTGACCTTGGTCTGTCCTTGGACAGTTTTGGTCAAATTTTGTTGGTAACAACTGTCTACACGGTCCGGGACCGGCCAAGGCCACGCGGTCTGGAGGCTTGTCGGCGACCGTGTAGCAAGCCTTAAGTTGTCAGGGTTTAATTTTCAGTGTATATTTCTATATGTAAAACATAATACAATGTTATAAACATAAATATGCCTTTTTATTTAAATCAATAGATAATACCACAAACAAGGGGTAATATTTGCATCTTTCATATATTTCGTGATATGAAGATAACAAATATGTTTATCAACATAATTACTATAGATGGTCAAGCAAATCTTGTCAGTAGAAAAAGGCGCGAAATTCAAATTTTCTATGAAACGATATCCCTTCGCACCTACATTTTTCAAATTTGCCGCCTTTTTCTACTGACAAGATCTGCTTGACCAACTTTATATACCTATAATACCAATACCAAGGGCCCAACCTTTTCTGTTCTCTTTCACGACGCAGCAACTAGTATCATTTCTCTCTCCTCGCTCTTTTAAAATGCCGTTTGTCAAAAAAGGACAACCATACTGTTGACAAGGTGGACTTCAAATCAAGTGTTGCCTTTCTTGATGCGCCCAGGCTGTGTATGTGTGCGTAAAAGCGTATATGTGTGCTCTTTTAGGGATGTGAAAAGTCGATTTTAATCATGTTATATATCGATAAACGCTACACAGCGGAACGAAATAGCGATTAATTGAAGCTTCAATATCTTCGTTAAACATAAACATAATTGAAATGCTAATGGATAATGAATATATTATAATATAATAATATAATTCAATTATTGCGGAACACCTATTTTAGGAGGTATTTATGTATTTTAATTAAATATCTGAACTTTCCCTTGGTTCCCTGCTGGGGCGTGACTATAAAATTGTGATCTGATAACCACAATAAAGAATAAAAGCGTTTTTGGTCATTTTAGGTATCGTTAAGCCTTTGAAGTAAAATTAAAATTGCAAGAAATGTCGATAGTTTATCGATATGACTTTATCGACATGGCTACAGCAACGTGGGCCTCATTGTTAATCGTACACTAAACAAAAGTGGCAACAGTGACAGCTGAGACACCGTCTATATATATATTATGTCTATGACCAATACCCGCCAGGCTAAACCGGTTGTCAACTTTAGTTCCATTGGTACACATCGAGGGCGCCAGTAGTATAAACGTATAAACGGTTGGGGACATTTTTTTGTATGGAGTTACCGTTCTTCTCCTAGTGAGTATTATATTCTTTGGTGTAGGGTTCCGTAGTTACCCGTCTGTCAAAATAGACTATTTGCCATAACTCAAAAACAGCTGTACCGATTAGGTTCGCTATATTTTCCCTTCAAAGTATTTACTAAGTTATATTTTCCCGATTTTTTTCATATTTTTTGGACCCATGGTTCAAAAGTTAGGGGAACTAAGGGGTAAATCACAACTTTTTTTCTTTCAGATCGATTATTTCCGAAAATATTAAGTTGATCAAAAAATGGTTCTTGAAGACCCTTATTCGTTTTAAAAGACCTATCCAACGACACCCCACACTATAGGGTGGAAGCGAAAAAAAAAAATTCATCCCCACTTTAATGTAGGGCTTCTTCTTCCTCGGTCCCTCATTGCTGAGGATCGCGACCATGTATGCTACGTCTCCACAGTGTGCGATCATAAGCCATATGGGTCACGCACTGCATGTTGCCGCCAACCACTCTCTTCACAATATCAGACCATCTCGTGGGTGCTTTTCCTCGCGCTCGCTTGCCCTCTATTTGGCCCAAGATAATTTGCCTTTCTAGGTCGTGCTTTTTAGACCGCATGATATGACCAAAGAAGCTGAGTGCGCGTTCTTGACAATTTGTAGAGAGCCGTGTGGTGATCTTCAGCTCCTCCTAATGTAGGGCAACCACCATAAAAAAAAATTTTTCTTGTTTTCATGTTTAAATTTGACACGAATATATAAATCAGTTACGCTGACAAAGTTATAAAATATAAATTAGAATAAATATTTTTAGGGTGGCTGCCGTACATTAAAAAGGGGATGAAATTTTTTTTCGCTTCCACCCTATAGTGTGGGGTGTCGTTGGATAGGTCTTTTAAAACGAATACGGGTCTTCCAGAACCATTTTTTGATCTGCGTAATATTTTCGGAAATAATCGATCTGAAAGAAAAAAAGTTGTGTTTTCCACTTTAGTTCCCCTAACATTTGAACCATGGGTCCAAAAAATATGAAAAAAATCGTGAAAGTAAAGCTTAGTAAAGACTTTCAGAGAAAAATATAGCGAACCTAATCGATTAAGCAGTTTTTGAGTTTTTGCAAATAGTCTATTTTGACGGACGGGTAACTACGGAACCCTACACTGACCCGACATGCTCTTGGCCGGTTTTTTTATATTTTATCAGCAGGTCATTTAGCTTGCTTATTCTCAATTAAAATTTTTATTTATGATGAACAATTATGAAAATACGACGTTTTTTAAACCGTCTATTTTTTATCTCTTATTTAACTTTAACAGCCTGTAGCTCCTAAAGTATTGATCGCAGAGTAAAAATAAACATAACCAAATTTGTAGTAAATTTTATGTTAAAACTTTTGTCCGAAGTAATTATAATGCAATTCGTACACATTTTCGAGATATGAGCAAAGATATGAAAAAAGGTACCTTCAACCCCCCTCTACACCCCCAGCACACCCCCTACCCTCGAGGACTTTTAGTATGTTTATCTAGACACCACAAGGTATGCCTGTACCAATTTTCAAAACTACACGAATTATTTCCGCAGCTTGCCCAAATTCGGCTTAATTTGACGTGGCTATACCACTGTGACACGGCACTTTGCATGTGTAATTCAGTTTAACGTTTTTAGGATTGTCTCGAATATAATATAGTTTTGTTTCATGGCAAGAAAGTCATTGATGTAGCAACAAAACGAATGACACCCATTTGGCCAATTAGAAACTAATTAAATCGGATGGTGTTGCTACTTCAAATAAATCCTAAAATTTATGGAATAATATTATTAAATATTTAAATCAAAACTTAATATATAAATACAGAAAAGGTTGAAATATGTTTAAATAATTAAATATGATTTGTTTCTATATGTTATACTTACATATAAAATTATTCCATAAATTTCATTAGTTACTGTTATTTTGATTTACTGGAATCAGTTATGTAACGCTGCCATACATGACCCAAAAATTTTTTATTAAGCTATGAGCTTCATCACATCTGATATTTGAGTAATTCTAAGCATTTCTAGCCTGGGGTAGGGGGGAGGGTGGGGTACAAAGACGGCCGCCACCCGTCATCTTTAAAAAAAATCTATTCTGATCCTGGTGGGTACTAGGGCAAGTTTAGTATCATTTTCGTATAAACCAAAGACGTAGAATTCATTGCTGATATTTGTTTTTTTCATTTTCATAATAATTTTACAAGAAAAACGTAAAAAGGTGAAAAATTTGGTTGGAGATTTTTGCTACGCGGAGCCGAAACTACAAAAGATAGAAAGTTGAAATTTGCACACTAGATTACATTTATAAAGTGTACAAGAGGTAAGAAGCGATTTTGAGAAATTCAACCCCTAAGGGGGTTAAAAAGGGGATGAAAGTTTGTATGGGTTTCAAGTTTTATTTTAAGCTAGGAATTTGAAACTTCGTAAAACGATATATTATTAAAATACAAGAAAACTAATTTCAGCGTTTTTGAAAATTCATCCCCTAAGGTGGTGAAAAAGGGGTTGAAAGTTTGTATGGATATCAAAAAAATTTTCGAACGCGGGACTTGAATCTTTGTATTTGGGGATATTATTAAAAGACAGGAAAAGTAATTTCAGCGTTTTGTAAAATTCATCCCCTAACAGGGTTAAAAAGGGGTTGAAAGTTTGAATCCATTACAAATCCGAGTAGACACACATTTCTTATTGCCTCCCAGGCTTGAAATGCTTAGAATTACTCAAGGAACATATGTGATGAAGCTCATAGCTTAATAAAAATTTTTTGGGTCAACTTTATAACTGCTTCCGCTAATTGTGTTATCCCAGGGACAGTTGGGCTTGAGATCATTTCCTGGTTGGCTTTCGCCCTGGATGGGCATCTTTTAATTTAGAAAGTGAAGCTAAATACATCATGCTCTGGTAGCATCGATCCGAGTTTTGGTTAGGCAGCAGCCGCTGCGTCCATGAGCTAGGAAGCTCATGCAGTAGTTATTTTCGCCATCAACAGTAAGTAGAATGTAATAGTGTCTTCAGGTTTATTTCCTTGGTTGAATCCTTGTCCCTGCATATTTGACCATTTGTTTTGTTTCCAGTCTGCTGGTGAAACAATGTGGTTGGGTGGGATTGTCACAGCTGTGAGATGAATCCTCTCTAGGAATTTCCAGCTGGTAAGAAACGCAGAATATAATAATGTCCCTTGAAAGGTTAGGATACCACATGTTTCTAGCTGTTAATGTTGAAATGTTTTCTTTCAGCTGACTGGGTGCAATGCTATGCTATGTAATATTCTGTTCTGTTATGTCATGTCAAGCGACTGTTATGTTACATTACTGCAATGTTCCTGCTATCTGGTGAGCAGTTTGCAATGAGCATTTCGTCCTTCTGCTGGATGGAGGAGAAGTCACCTCCAAACTGAGACTTTAGTCCTACGGCGGTGCTCTGCGGTGTTTGGTCAGTTGCCTGCTGCCACACTTGGCTCCGGCACAGCGGAGGATGGCACGTCGGGTGAACTGGCGGTAGCATATCGTCTTGAGGTTGGTGTATCTTTTCCTTCCATCCTAGGAGCGTACGTACAGAATATAAATAAGTAGATTTAGTATAAATCATATGTGATGGCAAATGATAATTTAGGGACTAACAAATTTAGATAGGTCTGCTTGTAAATCATTGTAGAACCGTTTTTGGCACGACCCAGCTCTATCGCCTGACATTATAGAATAAGGTGCTTAATGCTAGCTTTAAAAATGATTTACTTGTAGAACAACTTCCCCAGTGTGAGAATAGAAATAAATTATGTGTCACAAAACTAACATTTCATTTTGACATCCTTTAGAAACCCCTGTATAGTTGATGGAAATAAGTGTAAGCACCTGCTTGAGTTTCTGGTAAGATTTAGATTGGTTAATTTAGTAACTTTAATTGTCCGTGAGTTTCCTCAGGGTTAAGCCCACAGCCGGGCTAGGAACACTCACGTGACACCACTAATATGTAAAGTACAGTCAATGATAAACACATATGTTAACACTTTCTCACCAAGGCGAAACAAGGGGAAAAATGAAACCATAGTATTAATCCATCACCAAACAAAATACATAATTACTATGCCAAATATGGTAAATGCTAAGTATCAAAATACTTATAGAGCATAGATATATGATATACTTAGATGACGCCTCAGCGAGCTGTCACTGTTGCCACTTTTGTTAACCGACTTCCAAATCCCAAAGGAGGAGGTTATCAATTCGGTTGTATGTTTTTTATTTTTTTTATTTTTTTTATTTTTTTTTTTATTTTTTATGTTTGTTACTCCATATCTCCGTCATTACTGGACCGATTTTGAAAATTATTTTTTTGATTGTATGTATATGCATACAGATTGGTCCCGTTTTTGTCAAAATCCAGTTCTGATGATGGGATCCATGAGGAATCGACGGAACTCCTCAAATCTTAAAGGCATACATATGGTGATTTTTGTGTTTTTATCAACAAATCAAGCATATACATTCAAAAACGTGACATTTGATGAAGTGGAACTGCTGATGATGATCAGAACGGAACTCTTCAACGACGCATAGTTCACCTTTGGCGATTTGTCCTCTTCGTTATGTTTGTTAAGCAAGTTAAGTTTTTAAGCCACAATTTTATCAAGTTTGAGTTCTGATGATGGGATCCATGAGAAATCGAGGGAACTCCTCAAATTTTAAAGGCATGCGTATAGAGATTTTTGTATTTTCATCAGAAAATCAAGCATTTTCATTAAAAACTGTCGCATTTGATGAAGTGGAACTGCTGATGATGATCAGAACGGAACTCTTCAACGACGCATAGTTCACGTTTGGCGATTTGTCCTCTTCGTTATGTTTGTTAAGCAAGTTTAGTTTTTAAGCCACATTTCTGTCAAGCTCGAGTTCTGATGATGGGATCCATAAGGAATCGAGGGAACTCCTCAAATCTTAAAGGCATACGTATAGAATTTTTTGTATTTTCATCATAAAATCAAGCATTTACATTAAAAACTGTCGCATTTGATGAAGTGGAACTGCTGATGATGATCAGAACAGAACTCTTCAACGACGCATAGTACATGTTTGGTGATTTCGAATTTCGATTTTGACTTGGACTGGGACCCGGACTCATACCCGGATCCGGTTCGGACCCGGACTCGGACTCGGACTCGGACTCGGACCCGGACTCGGACCCGGACTCGGACCCGGACTCGGACCCGGACCCGGACTTGGACCGGGACTCGGACCCGGACTCTGACTCAGAGACCCGGACCTTGACCCGGAAAACCACTATGATACCTAAACTAAATAAACCACTATGATTACCTACCATAAAATGTGGGTATGATGATGCCATACCCCTCCCGCTCAAACTCCCGTACACCGCACCTCATGCGCCGTTAAGTGGGTTAGGTTAGGTTTGAACTGCGATCCTCACAGAACCGAACAAAAGTGGGTTAGGTTTGGTTAGAACTGCGAGTCTTACAGAAACGAAATGCTACTAGAAAAGTGGGTTTGATTAGGTTCGAACTGCGATCCTCACAGAACCGAACTGCTATCAGAGAAGTGGGTTAGGTTAGATAACTACGACCCTTACGGAAACGAAATGCTACTAGAAAGTAGGTACTGGTTTTACCTCCTTTTCTACATAGTGCACCATCTACCATAATCTTTCACCGGGCCCCATAGAAGTCGGTTTTTTTTTCTTAAAAATTATTTAGTGTACGATTCATAGACTTATAATATGTAATGTAATTTATTTATTTGCTAGAATCATGGTTACATAGATGTTAGATAGAAATATAAGTCCAGCACAATTCTGCCGACTTACGGCGTGCAAATTTTGCTATACATACTTAATTACTAACATGCATTTACTCTACATATATTTACATTTCACAGATTAATTATTGCTTAATAACAATGTCAATATTTATAAATAGTTCATTACCAAAATGAGAATAATTACATTAACGGATGTCCTACAGAATACTTGCATTAATTAAATTATAATTAGATAAACCATTTTACATAGAATTACATTTGCAGCCCTTTATTGCGCATAATTATTAAATCTACAGTTGGTTTCTTTTAAGAATTCCTTGACTGAGTAAAAGCACTGCTCTTTCAACCATAAATTAAGTTTTTTGCAAAAATTGTTATAATCCATGTCCGTTATTTGTTTTGGTATAGAGTTATAGATTAAACAGGCCATGTAGTAGCAGTTTTTGCGGTACAGTTTTAGTCTTGGGGCGGGCATGGTTAAATTAACTTGAGTTTCAGCTCTCCGGTTGAAATTGTCGTTCGGCTTAAATAGTGACATATTTGCCTTTACTAGTTTAGCTGTTTCAAAGATATACATGCCCGGTAGCGTCATAAATTTATTTTTAATGAAAATTGGATAGCATGACTCCTCATGATGATGAATATATAAAGACGGTGTCTCAGCGAGCTGTCACTGTTGCCACTTTTGTTTAGTGTACGATTAACAATGAGGCCCACGTTGCTGTAGCCATGTCGATAAAGTCATATCGATAAACTATCGACATTTCTTGTAATTTTAATTTTACTTCAAAGGCTTAACGATACCTAAAATGACCAAAAACGCTTTTATTCTTTATTGTGGTTATCAGATCACAATTTTATAGTCACGCCCCAGCAGGGAACCAAGGGAAAGTTCAGATATTTAATTAAAATACATAAATACCTCCTAAAATAGGTGTTCCGCAATAATTGAATTATATTATTATATTATAATATATTCATTATCCATTAGCATTTCAATTATGTTTATGTTTAACGAAGATATTGAAGCTTCAATTAATCGCTATTTCGTTCCGCTGTGTAGCATTTATCGATATATAACATGATTAAAATCGACTTTTGACATCCCTAAAAGAGCACACATATACGCTTTTACGCACACATACACAGCCTGGGCGCATCAAGAAAGGCAACACTTGATTTGAAGTCCACCTTGTCAACAGTATGGTTGTCCTTTTTTGACAAACGGCATTTTAAAAGAGCGAGGAGTGAGAAATGATACTAGTTGCTGCGCCGTGAAAGAGAACAGAAAACGTTGGGCCCTTGGTACGATTAACAATTTAACACCACCTTGCTGTAGCCATGTCGACAAGACAAAGTCATATCGATAAACTATCGACATGTCTTGCTCTTTAGCCCCCTCTAGACGATGCGCGTGAATCGCGGGCGAAGCCGCGAACGCGAGTGTGGAGTCGATTTCGCTGTCTGCGAAAATTGACTCCACACTCGCGTTCGCGGCTTCGCCCGCGATTCACGCGCATAGTCTGGAGGGGGCTTTTTAAAAATGCCGTTTTAGGGATGTGAAAAGTCGATTTTAATCATGTTATATATCGATAAACGCTACACAGCGGAACGCAATAGCGATTAATTGAAGCTTCAATATCTTCGTTAAACATAAACATAATTGCAATGCTAATTGGATAATGAATAAATTATAACACAATAAAATAATTCAATTAGTGCGGAACACCTATTTTTGTAGGTATTTATGTATTTTAATTAAATATCTGAATATATTATATTTACCTTGGTTCCCTGCTGGGGCGTGACTATAAAATTGTGATCTGATAACCACAATAAAGAATAAAAGCGTTTTTGTTCATTTTAGTAAAAATAAAATTGCAAATTGAAGTAAAATTAAAATTGCAAGAAATGCCGATAGTTTATCGATATGTCTTTATCGACATGGCTAACAGCAAGGTGGGCCTCATTGTCAATCGTACACTAAACAAAAGTGGTCCCACTGACAGCTCGCTTGGAAGGTATCTCTGTATATTATATCCCATCAAAAACATAAATGTAAAAAAGGAGAGCCAAGTTCAATACAAAAATTATGCTTGGCTGTGGGGTTCGCCGCAAAAAAAATGGAGATCTAAATGAGAGCCAAGTTCAAGCAAAGGAACTGGCTAGCCAGCGCCAAGTGTAATATTACACGAACCACTTGGTGCCACTTTTGACCCTTCTATAACTCAAAACATCTTTAACGTAAACACATAAAACTACGTGTGTTTAATTATATCCATAAGGACATCTAGAAGCCCAAATTTCATGAAGCTAGCTCAAACGGTTATAAAGATATGAAGGTCAAAAAGTCGTAAATTTTAAGACTGACTGACATACCTATAGTACCTAAACCTAACCTACTTCCAGATGACCTAGAAGGATGAAATTTGGAATCCAGCTCAGTTATTGTGTGAAAGCGTAGGAAAAAATCTAAAAATTAAAAAAAGTTATAAAATAGGGGGGGTCCCCATACAAAAAAACCATTTTTTATTGTGACTGACATATAAGTACCTAAACCTAACCTACTTCCAGATGACCTAGAAGGATGAATTTGGAATCCAGCTCAGTTATTGTGTGAAAGCGTAGGAAAAAATCTAAAAATTAAAAAAAGTTATAAAATAGGGGGGTCCCCATACAAAAAAACATTTTTTATTCTGACTGACATATAAGTACCTAAACCTAACCTACTTCCAGATGACCTAGAAGGATGAACTTTGGAATCCAGCTCGGTTATTGTGTGTAAGCGTAGGAAAAAATCTAAAAACAAAAAAAAGTTAATAAATAGGGGGGGTTCCCATACAAATTTCTTTTTTATTGTGACTGACATATAGTACCTAAACCTAACCTACTTCCAGATGACCTAGAAGGATGAAATTTGGAATCCAGCTCGGTAATTGTGTGTAAGCGTAGGAAAAAATGTAAAAATAAAAAAAAGTTAAAAAATAGGGGGGGTCCCCATACAAAAAACCTGTAATACGCGCTAAACAACCGGCCCACGGTGTGTCGTTGGCGGCGCGTGGCACCACATAATTAATACAAAGAACAGAAGTAAAAAACATGCAGCGGAAACACAAGAAAAAACATTAAATCTCAATACCTGCCTAGTTTTCTTTACAAAAAGTATTGATATCCCATCAAAAACATAAATGTAAAAAAGGAGAGCCAAGTTCAATACAAAAATTATGCTTGGCTGTGGGGTTCGCCGCAAAAAGAATGGAGATTTAAATGAGTGCCAAGTTCTATGCAAAATCCAAATATGTATTTATATGAACAAAATAACATTATAAACAAGTATTAAACTCTATTTCTTTGCTTTATTGGATACCTATAACAATTGCTGTTATTTAAAAAAAATGTGAGATCTTAAAGTAGGTTAGATTTGGCTTGGCCAGTTTTTATCAGAATTACAAAATATATATGTTGAATAACTTTATAAAATGATTGATGTAATGAAAACTGGCCAAGTCAAATCTAACCTGCTTTAAGATCTCGCATTTTTTTTAAATAACAGCAATTGTTATAGGTATCCAATAAAGCAAAGAAATAGAGTTTAATACTTGTTTATAATGTTATTTTGTTCATATAAATACATATTTGGATTTTGCATAGAACTTGGCACTCATTTAAATCTCCATTCTTTTTGCGGCGAACCCCACAGCCAAGCATAATTTTTGTATTGAACTTGGCTCTCCTTTTTTACATTTATGTTTTTGATGGGATATGTATTTATAGGAACAAAATAACATTATAAACAAGTATTTAAACTCTATTTCCTTGCTTTATTGGATACCTATAACAATTGCTGTTATTTAGAAAAAATGCGAGATCTCTCTGCTGCTCTCGCTCTGCTCTCGCCCTTGTCTGAGCAACCATTCAATATTTATCATTCAAACATAAACGTGAATTACATAAGCTGACATGAGAAAAAAACTCAATATTTACATCGAATTACTTTGCCACTTGTGGATTAAATGCAAGCCGCGCGTCAGTTTTTGAGGAATAAAGAGCGACTTTACGAGCTGAGAATCAGTTACCGCTAACGTTCCAGGCCCCCTCTATCTGACAGGAGGAGGTGGCCGTGCCGAACTTGAACCCGTCCGGGAAGCGCCGCTCCGCCGTCGCCACACTCAGCAACACACTGTAACACAAGTTACTATTGTCAACGTGAGGCCTGTTACATCTGGAGTTTGACAGATGATTTAAAAGCAACGTCACATTAGTCCCATTTTTGTCAAAATCCAGTCCTGATGATGAGCTCCTCATGGAGCTCATCAGGAGGATTGAAGAAACTCCTCAAATTTATAGAATACTAAGGGATTACTGTAATCTATATATATAAATGCCAAGTGTCCTGACTGACTGACTGACTGACTGACTGACTGACTGACTGACTGACTGACTGATTCATCAACGCAGAGCCGAAACTACAGAAGCCAGAAAGTTTAAATTTGCACACCAGATTGAATTTATAAAGTGTACAAGAGAAAAGAAGCGATTTTGAAAAATTCAACCCCTAAGGGGGTTAAAAAGGGGATGAAAGTTTGTATGGGGTTAAAGTTTTCTTTTAAGCTAGGAATTTGAAACTTCGTAAAAAGATATGTTATTAAAATACAAGAAAACTAATTTCAGCGTTTTTGAAAATTCATCCCCTAAGGTGGTGAAAAGGGGGTTGAAAGTTTGTATGGAAATCAAAAAAATTTTCGAGTGGTGGACTTGAATCTTTGTATTTAGGGATATTATTAGAAGACAGGAAAAGTAATTTCAGCGTTTTGTAAAATTCATCCCCTAACAGGGTTAAAAAGGGGTTGAAAGTTTGAATCCATTACAAATGCTTTGAAACTTCTTAGAAAGGCATAATAGCCGATTACAAAAAAAAGTGATTGCAACGTTTTTGGAAATTCAACCCCTAAGGGGGTTAAAAAGGGGATGAACGTTCGTCTTCGGGTGCAAATTTTATTTTAAGCTAGGAACTTGAAACTTTGTAAAAATGTATCAAATTTAAATACAAGAAAACTTATTTCAGCGTTTTTGAAAATTCATCCCCTATGGTGGTGAAAACGGGGTTGAAAGTTTGTATGGATATCATACATATTTCGAGCGCGGGATTTGAATCTTTGTATTTGGGGATATTATTAGAAGACAATAAAAGTGATTTCCGCGATTTGTAAAATTCATCCCCTAACAGGGTTAAAATGGGGTTCAAAGTTTGAATCCATTACAAATGCTTTGAAACTTCTTAGAAAGACATAATAGCTGATTACAAAAAAAAGTAAGTTTTAGGAAATTCTACCCCTAAGGGGGTTAAAAAGGGGGTGAAAGTTCGTCTTGGGGTGTAAATTTAATTTTAAGCTAGGAACTTGAACTTTTTGCAAAAAAAGGTATTAAAATAAAAACATGAAAACTAATTCAAGCACTTTTGAAAATCATCCTTCAAGGTGGTGAGAAAGAGGTTGAAAGTTTGTATGGAGATCAGATATTTTGTGAGTGCGGAACTTTAATCTTTGTATAAGGGCATAGATACCTATTATGAGAATACAAGGAAAGTAATTTCAGCAACCAACATTGCTATTGCTATTGCTAAAAAATAAAAGTACTTAATTTCAACATTGCTTGGATATGAAAATTATAGGTACTAAAGATGTAAAATGTTGAAGATAAGATTCCACGCGGACGAAGTCGCGGGCAACAGCTAGTTTATCTTATAAATCAAGTACCTATGCGCATTTAACCAGTAGGTACTATTTCGTGAAGCGGAGCTCGTGATGAAGACCAGAAGGGAACTCCACAACGACAACATTTTACGTTTTTAGGCACATTGTAAATGTAATCCCATCAAAAACATAAATGTAAAAAAGGAGAGCCAAGTTCAATACAAAAATTATGCTTGGCTGTGGGGTTCGCCGCAAAAAGAATGGAGATTTAAATGAGTGCCAAGTTCTATGCAAAATCGAAATATGTATTTATAGGAACAAAATAACATTATAAACAAGTATTAAACTCTATTTCTTTGCTTTATTAGATACCTATAACAATTGCTGTTATTTAAAAAAATGCGAGATCTTAAAGCAGGTTAGATTTGACTTGGCCAGTTTTCATTACATCAGTCATTTTATAAAGTTATTCAACATATATATTTTTTAATTCTGATAAAAACTGGCCAAGCCAAATCTAACCTACTTTAAGATCTCACATTTTTTTTAAATAACAGCAATTGTTATAGGTATCTAATAAAGCAAAGAAATAGAGTTTAATACTTGTTTATAATGTTATTTTGTTCCTATAAATACATATTTCGATTTTGCATAGAACTTGGCACTCATTTAAATCTCCATTCTTTTTGCGGCGAACCCCACAGCCAAGCATAATTTTTGTATTGAACTTGGCTCTCCTTTTTTACATTTATGTTTTTGATGGGATATCAATACTTTTTGTAAAGAAAACTAGGCAGGTATTGAGATTTAATGTTTTTTCTTGTGTTTCCGCTGCATGTTTTTTACTTCTGTTCTTTGTATTAATTATGTGGTGCCGTGCGCCGCCAACGACACACCGTTGGCCGGTTGTTTAGCGCGTATTACAGGTTTTTTGTATGGGGACCCCCCCTATTTTTTAACTTTTTTTATTTTTAGATTTTTTCCTACGCTTACACACAATTACCGAGCTGGATTCCAAATTTCATCCTTCTAGGTCATCTGGAAGTAGGTTAGGTTTAGGTACTATATGTCAGTCACAATAAAAAAGAAATTTGTATGGGGACCCCCCCTATTTATTAACTTTTTTTTGTTTTTAGATTTTTTCCTACGCTTACACACAATAACCGAGCTGGATTCCAAATTTCATCCTTCTAGGTCACCTGGAAGTAGGTTAGGTTTAGGTACTTATATGTCAGTCACAATAAAAATGGTTTTTTTTGTATGGGGACCCCCCCCAATTTTATAACTTTTTTTAATTTTTAGATTTTTTCCTACGCTTTCATACAATAACTGAGCTGGATTCCAAATTTCATCCTTCTAGGTCATCTGGAAGTAGGTTAGGTTTAGGTACTTATATGTCAGTCACAATAAAAAATGGTTTTTTTGTATGGGGACCCCCCCTATTTTATAACTTTTTTTAATTTTTAGATTTTTTCCTACGCTTTCACACAATAACTGAGCTGGATTCCAAATTTCATCCTTCTGGGTCATCTGGAAGTAGGTTAGGTTTAGGTACTATAGGTATGTCAGTCAGTCTTAAAATTTACGATTTTTTGACCTTCATATCTTTATAACCGTTTGAGCTAGCTTCATGAAATTTGGGCTTCTAGATGTCCTTATGGATATAATTAAACACACGTAGTTTTATGTGTTTACGTTAAAGATGTTTTGAGTTATAGAAGAGTCAAAAGTGGCACCAAGTGGTTCGTGTAATATTACACTTGGCGCTGGCTAGCCAGTTCCTTTGCTTGAACTTGGCTTGACACGCTGCCGCGTGTCTAGATTTCCGCAAATGATTTAATGAACTTTCTATTTTGATATTTATATTTTACTGTTTAAAATTATTTACAATTCTGCTTTGCCTCACGGTTGACTGATAGAGAATGCCTCATGGTATTAGATCAGCCATTAAGTTATCTGTATAAACTTAATGTAGATAATAATTTAATGCAACAAAGTTTAAATAAATGCCTGTTTCCGTCCACTTGGCGTAGTTGCTACAGAAATACGTATAATTTGAATATATACGACTACGCCAAATGGACGCACACTGGCACTGGACGGGAACCGACGCAATCATCCTACTTACCCGATAATTACCGCCTTCATGCAAGCCATGTCTTCGACTGATCACCGAACTACCTGTTATCTTCTTCTATATATATAAATGCAAGTGTCCTGACTGACTGACTGACTGATTCATCAACGCAGAGCCGAAACTACAAAAGCCAGAAAGTTGAAATTTGCACAACAGATTGCATTTATAAAGTGTACAAGAGATAAGAAGCGATTTTGAGAAATTCAACCCCTAAGGGGGTTAAAAAGGGGATGAAAGTTTGTATGGGGTTAAAGTTTTCTTTTAAGCTAGGAATTTGAAACTTCTTAAAAAGATATATTATTAAAATACAAGAAAACGAATTTCAGCGTTTTTGAAAATTCATCCCCTAAGGTGGTGAAAAAGGGGTTGAAAGTTTGTATGGATATCAAAAAAAAAATCAAGTGGTGGACTTGAATCTTTGTATTTAGGGATATTATTAGAAGACAGGAAAAGTAATTTCAGCGTTTTGTAAAATTCATCCCCTAACAGGGTTAAAAAGGGGTTGAAAATTTTAATCCATTACAAATGCTTTGAAACTTCGTAGAAAGGCATAATAGCCGATTACAAAAAATAATGATTGCAACGTTTTTGGAAATTCAACCCCTAAGGGGGTTAAAAAGGGGATGAAAGTTCGTCTTCGGGTGCAAATTTTATTTTAAGCTAGGAACTTGAAACTTTGTAAAAGAGTATCAAATTCAAATACAAGAAAACTAATTTCAGCGTTTTAGAAAATTCATCCCCCATGGTGGTGAAAAAGGGGTTGAAAGTTTGTATGGATATCAAAAAATTTTTCGAGCGCGGGACTTGAATCGTTGTATTTGGGGATATTATTAGAAGACAATAAAAATCATTTCAGCGTTTTGTAAAATTCATCCCCTAACAGGGTTAAAAAGGGGATGAAAGTTTGTATGGGGTTAAAGTTTTCTTTTGAGCTACGAATTTGAATACTTCGTTAAAAGGTATATTATTAAAATACAAGAAAACTTATTTCAGCGTTTTTGAAAATTCATCCCCTAAGGCGGTGAAAAAGGGGTTGAAAGTTTGTATGGATATCAAACATTTTTTCGAGTGGTGGACTTGAATCTTTGTATTTAGGGATATTATTAGAAGACAGGAAAAGTAATTTCAGCGTTTTGTAAAATTCATCCCCTAACAGGGTTAAAAAGGGGTTGAAAGTTTGAATCCATTACAAATGGTTTTGAAACTTCTTAGAAAGGCATAATAGCCGATTACAAAAAAAAGTGATTGCAACGTTTTTGGAATTTCAACCCCTAAGGGGGTTAAAAAGGGGATGGAAGTTCGTCTGCGGGTGCAAATTTTATTTTAAGCAAGGAACTTGAAACTTTGTAAAAACGTTTTAAATTAAAATACAAGAAAACTCATTTCAGCGTTTTTGAACATTCATCCCCTAAGGTGGTGAAAAAGGGGTTGAAAGTTTGTATGGATATCAAACATTTTTTGGAGCGCGGGACTTGAATCTTTGTATTTGGGGATACTATTAGAAGACAATAAAAGTGATTTCAGTGATTTGTAAAATTCATCCCCTAACAGGGTTAAAATGGGGTTCAAAGTTTGAATCCATTACAAATGCTTTGAAACTTCTTAGAAAGTCATAATAGCCGATTACAAAAAAAAACCGGGCAAGTGCGAGTCGGACTCGTGCACGAAGGGTTCCGTACCATAAAGCAAAAAAAAACGGAAAAAATGCAAAATGAAAACGGTCACCCATCCAATTACTGACCACGCCCGACGTTGCTTAACTTTGGTCAAAAATCACGTTTGCTGTATGGGAGCCCCATTTAAATCTTTATTTTATTCTGTTTTTAGTATTTGTTGTTATAGCGGCAACAGAAATACATCATCTGTGAAAATTTCAACGGACGGACGGACGGATGGACGGACGGACGGACGGACGGACAGCGAAGTCTTAGTAATAGGGTTTTACCCTTTGGGTACGGAACCCTAAAAAGTAATTGCAACGTTTTTGGAAATTCAATCCCTAAGGGGGCTAAAAAGGGGATGAAAATTCGTCTTGGGGTGTAAATTTAATTTTAAGCTAGGAAATAACTTTTTGGAAAAAAAGGTAATAAATTAAAAAACATGAAAACTAATTCTTAGCATTTTTGAAAATCATCCCCCAAGGTGGTGAGAAAGGGGTTGAAAGTTTGTATGGAGATCAGATATTTTGTGAGTGCGGAATGCGGAACTTTAATCTTTGTATAAGGGCATAGGTACCTATTATGAGAATACAAGAAAAGTAATTTCAGCAACCAACATCAAAATCCACTTGACTTAAAACTTCATACAACTTGCTAAAAAAGAAAAGTACTTAATTTCAACATTGCTTGGATATGAAAATTATAGGTACTAAAGATGTAAAATGTTGAAGATAAGATTCCACGCGGACGAAGTCGCGGGCAACAGCTAGTCATCATATATAACGAAAACAATAATCACGGCGATCGGCGATAACATACCGTCCAAAATATTTATCTTCAAGAATTGAATGTAAATAAGTAGGTACTTAAGATAAAAGTATGACAAGATAAATATAATACTTGGGTACCTAAGGGACCTAGTTATTTATTACACAATTGCGTGGCTGTTGTTTATATGTTGTGCTTATGAAACTTACTTATATTGATACAAATAAATAAAACTAATAAAATAAATAAATAATTGGGGACAATCATACACAAATCGACCTAGCCCCAAGCCCCAAACTAAGCAAAGCTTGTACTATGGGTGCTAGACGACGATATAATAAATACATACGTAAATACACAGAAAACACCCATGACTCAGGAACAAATATCTATGTTCATCACACAAATAAATGCCCTTACCGCTTAATATATTGCTACAATATGCCTACCTATGTTCATATACATAAATACCTACCTATGTTTTTGTTCATATTTAGGTTAAAAATGTATTAATACCCAAACCAGAAGCAATCACGGTATTCTATACCGGTACTAGCCAAGGACCGGAAAACCCCTCTTTACGCTTAATCCTATCATTTCGGTAACCCAATCGATTCGGTTACCTTATCATTCGGTAACCCTAACTTTGTTAAGGGTTTAGAAACAGGTTTTCATTCAGTTATGGTAGCCTTTATTATCGGTTGCTTATTGGTTTGTTACATTTAATAGTACATTATTGTCGAGGCTCGGAAGTTAGCTACGAGAGCTACTTGCAGGCTGAGGATTCGTTTTAAATGGACGACCTTGGGAGTATATTTATACTCTTTGGGGGTATTTTATTTATATTATTTATTTTATTTATAATATAATAAGATTTATAATAAGAACACACCACATAGGTATAAAGATAAATAAAGGAATGGCAAAAAAACTTGTTTGTGCTGAAAGCTTCATGGACCGCCCCTGCCAACCTCGGTTATTCAATAACAAGTTGAATTTAAGTGTGCGTAAAAATTACAATCGTTTGAATTGATCATAAACCTTATAATGCGGTAACTGAATAGACTGGGTTTTTATTTCGGTTACCGGTAAAAGAGGATAACCGTATCTGATACGGTTACCGAATCAAAGTGTTACCTTATCAAACGGTTACCGTTATGGTAGGGGTTTTTATAACCGCCTCTAAAAATAACCCTATGAAAAACCCCGGTTAAGGTAACCGGTTCCTGTCCCTGGTATATACTAGCTTTTTTGTGACACAAACTAACAACGGCAGCAGGATGTAAGTATGTGAATCTTATGTAGGTAGTGAACTAACAAGAAGACGAGGATACATTAAAAAAAACATATAAATATAATAATTTTAATAATTTTTATTAATCATCATTTACTTAATAAGTTTTTGGTAAAAATTTCATTTTTGGTACAAGCTTTTATCGCTGACTGTATTTTTCTTACGACAGACAACTAATACTCATCGAGACAATTCTAAAAACCCCTGACACAATTAGGTTACGTTGTTTCATCACAGGGTTCCTATGGCCACCTCCTGTCTCCATCACCAGATCAGCTCGATGGTACCTACCATAATATTGCATTGTCATCCGATTTATATATGCATGCAAAATTTCAGCTCAATCGGAAACCGGGAAGTGGATCAAATTTAACTTGCAAGATTTGATTACACACAGACAGACATACAGGTGAGACTACATAAAAGCTTGTAAAAAAGGGTAATATTTTATTACATCCTTTTGGATGTGGGTTTTCTTTATTTTTGCAAAAAGTTTTTGTTTCGAAAATACCGACTTATATGTAAAATGTGAAACGTTAATTCGACTAAACATTGCTTAAAAAACGAAACGATTACTCTGCCAAATGGAAACCGTCCAATAATAGTTCTGCTAATTTACACAGAAGCGAACTAACGGTATGTGAACCAAGAGTCTACGTAACGTTAGTCGACCAAAAGTTACATTGACAAATAAATGACTCTGCGAACGATGTTCGGCGAATCGATAATCTGCTAAAAGTTTCTCGGAGAATCATTAGGTGATATGCCGCTTGCGTCCAGTCCGCGGCCTTACAAATGCATTACTTTACGAAGCGATATTCAGAGCTCATCCTTGACATGTGGGTCCGGCACATCCAGGGACCTGGTCCGTATCACGTCGCGGTAGAACAGTGCAGACTTCCTCGGTCTTCTCTTTCGCTCGGGGTCTGAGAAGTCCACGTCGTATATACCGAATTTGGACCTGAAAGGAAAACCATCCGTAAGCCTTATTTATTGCCAAAACATAAGGTCCACTATAGCCAGTAAGCCTCTTGATATGTGACGTTCCAAGAAAAAAGGTACCTTACGGCGGCCGGCGCTTACGTCGCATAGCGCCGCAATAATATTAGAGCGGCGTAGATAATAGCGTAAGCGCCAACCCTCATAAGGTACCTTTACCCATGGGACGTTACATATGCTCTCTCCAGAAACACTAAGAACGCCTCGGCATGTCTAAGACACCTCGGCATGCCTGAGGACGCCTCGGCATGCCTGAGGACGCCTCGGCATGCCTGAGGACGCCTCGGCAACATGCCGCGGGATCCCTTGCCGTGCCATGCCGATATTAGAGTTCGTCTGCGCCGGGCCCTAAAGGTAGCGACTGACTTGTATCATAACCGTAACACGATACAACTCAACCATACAGCATAGGCTGTCGGTTATTTCGCGAATCCCTTTTAGTGTTACATCACAAGTCAGTGCAGGCCTCGAGTCTCGGGTATTTGAGCACAAGTGAGCAGAGCGTTCGCCGTGTAGCTGTAATGTAACACGTTCGCCGTGAAAGTTACACATTACACCGAAAAGTTCCAAGTCAGTCGCCACCTTAATGTATATATTTACGTGTATCCGTCGACCCACTCGAAGTTGTCCATGAGCGACCAGGCGGTGTACGCGGTCACGTTCGCGCCGTCCTCCTTGATGGCCAGCAGCAGCTGCATAGGAAACTTTACAATGAGGGTTTCCTAGATCGAGATTTTCACTAGATGGCAGCACCGTGACGAGGTCTTTTTGACAACTGCTGTCAAAATCCACCAATAAAAAAACATGGTTAAACATGATTAGTGGATTACGACAGCTAGACCTCTCGCCACGGTGCTGTCATCTAGTGAAAAACTCGATCGCGGAAACCCTATTTAGGAGTGACCCGAATAAGTGGTCATTATTCGTTATTCTGCAAATTTTTCAACGTTCGTATCGTAAAGTACCGAACATGTTCGAAATAATAGTACATTACTACAGAGGCCGGGACGAAAGGGGTTGCCTGCCGAAAACATATAGACGTATAGACGTAATATAGACGTAAGTTGAAAATTTCATTCTGTTTTATTGGATTTATGGTGCGTTGTTGATTTTTTTACTTTAATATGAGTTCCGACGAAATAATGAAATTAATATTAATTGTAATCGTAGGTGTTGGAATTGGCAGCGTAAGCAGAATTGATTTTAAATAACTTGCTGCTGCTGCCGCCAAGTCAAAGACGAAGTATGTATATGGTTGCTTATGGCAATTTTATTATTTGAGAAACTAAGAAAAATGGCTTACAGTTTATTATAAACAGTTTTGTGGCATATTTTAAATGAATGTAACTACAAATTCGTCAACACTGTGGAAATTATACTTATTTACTCCATGCATAAAGCAACGATGTATGTGAAACATGATATCAACATGTAAGACTATGTAAACTTATGTGACGAAAACGACAGTCAGACGGATACAAGGCGAAAAAATCAAAGATACATGAAAATATACGGGTAGTAAAAATACACGACTCGTGTAAAACATACGTGTGATAATGATATAGGTACGTGTTGGTTATATTTTGGGTGTAGTTTACTTTTAGTTTTTTCTATAAATAAAACTTGGGTTTCGTGGAGTTTTTATTTTATTTATTTCATTGCATGTTTGAGAAAAGCACTATACATACCTCGGCGGGAAATGGGGTTGCCCGCGCTCAGACCTATCCGGCCTCGCTTCGCTCGGCCGTCTATATGTCTTCGGCCGGCAACCCCTTTCGTCCCGGCCTCTGTAGTAATGTACTATTGCATGTAAAATACAATAAGCCACCTCTTATGGCGAGTTTGTTGCATACTCACATTTGGAGCATATCCCCACTTTATGAATTAATTTCCTTTATAAAGTGGGTATGCACTTGCAGCCGCGTGTACATGGTGCTCTAATTAATGTCTCCCGTTCAAGGCAGCCTATAACAGTAACTACGGAACAGGGACAGGAACGTAGGGTTAGAGCCGATGTAGCTTTACTTGCTTCTTTATATGACCTTCATACGGGCATTGGATGTGATATGTCTACTTGAATAATAAACTGTCTTTATGTTTAACCCTCCATTGAGCAAGGCCAGACGACTTGGCCGTTTTTATTTCACCTGCTTCAGATAGTCCCTGTAGTACTGCAGCCGATCGTCGTCCTGCAGGCTCCTCGCGGCCGTGGAGTACCCGTTCTCCGTGATGATGATCTCCACGTCGCCGTAGTTCTGCTTCAGCCAGCCCAGCAGCTTGCGCAGGCCTTCCGGGTACACCTGGAACATGTTCATATACATACAATATGTGACGTCCCATGGGTAAAAGTACCTTGTTGCGGTTGTAATGTTACATTACAGCCACCACCGCCAGGGGGGTGTCACTACGCAGTTTAGGTACATTTGGCCGGCGCGCCGCGCCGCGCGGCGTATGGCAGTGGGCTGCCGCGTGCCGCTCGGCTCGCACGATAGTCGTGTCATGTGGCGCTCGCGCAAAATTGAAAATACACAATGGCTTCGAAACCTATATCTCGATCTAATCCGTATAAAAGATATTGTTCTGTTTACGGATGTCTGAAGAACAAGGAAGCAGAAATAACATTTTATTAAATTCCGGACGATATTGAAAGGTGAATTTTAAACTTTAAAACATAACATAAATACTAAGTAATAAATTCGATAACTAATTCGTTTTGTTTGCATACAACTAAAGACCAATTTAATAGTACATTATTGTCGAGGCTCGGAAGTAGCTACTTGCAGGCTGAGGATTCGTTTTAAACGGACGACCTTGGGAGTCCGTTTAATTGAATCCGAAGCCAGCAAGTAGCCTTCCAGCCGAGTCATATATAGTGCTTTTCTCAAAAATGGTGCTAGAAATATAAATATCATAGAAATATTTTACAAAAGCAACATTCTTACGTATATATTTTCACAGAACAAAGCCCTTGCCGCCTTTTTATTTTTTTTAATAAAAAAATAGAAGTGTGTTTTTCTGCCGAAAATACGCCAACCTATTTGAGACAGCTAAATAGTCGCGGTACTAATCATCTGTTTGGCTGTTTCATGGGCCTGTGCCTTCTTTTGTTATGGCCATTTCAACTTTTAAAAAGTTTGGATCTCGACAAATAATGGAATTTGTATGCAACATTGCAGTCCTAAAATCGAGACTGCAATGTTTTTAACTTTTTAATTTTTGACTGACCATAAACTCCGCGCTTCGCGACCTATTTTTTAGATGGCAAAGTCGACTTTGCCGTCCATTTTTGAGAAAAATCATTATTGGTCACCCAGAAACAATATTAGGAACTGACCGACATATTTTCAAAGGAATACGGCTGTGGCATACCTACCTAATACTTCCGTAAGAATCAGACATACTATCTCCGGATAAAAAAAATATGTTTTCTCAAAAATGGACGGCAACGTCGACTTTGCCGTCTAAAAAATAGGTCGCGAAGCGCTTAGTTTATGGTCAGTCAAAAATTAAAAAGTTAAAAACATTGCAGTCTCGATTTTGGGACTGCAATGTTGCATATAAATTCCATTATTTGTCGAGTTCCAAACTTTTTAAAAGTTGAAATGGCCATGTCAAATGAAGGCACAGGCCCATTAAACAGCCAAACAGATGATTAGTACCGCGACTATTTAGTTGTCTCCAATAGGTTGGCGTATTTTCGACAGAAAAATACACTTCTATTTTTTTATTAAAAAAAATAAAAAGGCGGCAAGGGCTTTCTTCTGTGAAAATATATACGTAACAACGTTACTTTTGTAAAATATTTCTATGATATTTATATTTCTTGCACCATTTTTGAGAAAAGCACTATATATGACTCGGCTGGAAGGCTACTTGCTGGCTTCGGATTCAATTAAACGGACTCCCAAGGTCGTCCGTTTAAAACGAATCCTCAGCCTGCAAGTAGCTACTTCCGAGCCTCGACAATAATGTACTATTACAGAATCAACGTTTGTAATTCCTACATATTAATCTTAAAAATAATAAATCGGTAGGTATAGGTACAAAAACTTGTCAAGTTTCAACCCTGTGCCGACACTCACAGCTCGGTCATAAAACTGCGGCGCGCAAGGAAGATTCACGGTTCGTGACCGTAGGTATATAAGTTTCAATTTTGCTTGCAGGCGGCGAGTATAGGTATAATTTTATACCTAAATGTGACTTTTGCGAACGAGTGAATTTTCTGTACGGTAGTACTATTACTTATTCTGTGACGCCGCTCCAATATTATTGCGGCGCTATGCGGCGTAAGCGCCAGCCGCCATAACGTACCTTTTGGCGTGGAATGTCACATATCAGGACTCACGCATAATTCTCAAATGTATTTAAGGAGTTAGGGATTTGCGACTTTAAGTACCGTCAGTTACAGTGGCAGATTTAAATGCCAGATGATCTGATTCGGGGCCTCGCGAAGACCGAAGGTGAGTTCCGAGACTTCCGAGTAAGGCCGAAGACTCGAGGCCTCCCAGCCCAGCTAGTCACGTTGTCGAGCGAGGACAAAGGCCGAGCGATCGAAGAGTCGAAATTACAGCGGTTAAAGTCCAAGCTCTGCTCTCTCACAGCTCGGACTTTGGCCTCGCACAGAAGTGTGCTGCAATCTGACGTGCCGGGCCTCGGGCCTTAGGAGCTGCTTCGGCCTCGCTTTTCGCTTAGAAATTTGGCCATCGGTGTTAACGAAGCCCTCGGCCTCGAACGGAAGCTCGCCGCGTTCGATACTTCGCCTTAACTAAAACTAAAACCATATGACGCTGTACATCAGTTTAATTACCTAATTTGAACGACAATCTTTTCCCCAACATATGTTGCAACCTCAATACTCGTTTCCCGTAGTCGATACTACACTTATATGCTTAACCAAAAAATCCTCTTCTTAAATGTCATCGCTCTTACACTTAAGACCTTACCTAACAATTCCCACATACTCACTCCTCTTATCCTTCACCTAGCCGGAACTATCTGTAAACCAAAGCTTTTAATGCAGCTATATTTTATTATTGACACATTAGCCCTAGTATCTACCTACCTAGTACCTAGATATAATTTCCCATCTAAACAATCTACAACTACGTGAATATTAAAATAAGAAGATAATATTTCTATAAATTCATCGTTAGTCACGAAGAAATTCCGACTCGCTACGTTGCTCAGCAGAGTCACGCCGTCGCGCACTACAGCTGATATGATAACTCTATCTATGATGTTGACATTACTTCTGACTTAGCAAAATTGTCCGATTTGTGCTTACTTGGGAAATTTGTTATCAGTCCTCGACCTTGCTGAGTCACATTGCGATTATAACTGAGGTGTGCGGAAATATGCCTATTATTGCTACTATACCAACACATAACGGTCGTTGACTGTAAACGCAGTCTGTTATTATTACCAACAAAAAAAAATTTGACTGAAAGGCCGCCTTGAGAATTGAAAGCAATTTGTACCCGGTTTTTGAACCACTTGCAATTCATCTATACTTCCCTAATCGACTTGACCCGCGATGCTAAAATGGTACCTATCCTGTCACTAGTAAATAATAGTAATCCTTCCGCAAAACGCCTAATAGCAGTTTTCTCATTTATCGGCCTAAGGATATCGTGCGCTGCCGTATTTCCATCGGCTTGAGTCAAGGTCAGGTCAACAAACAGCTATTCGATCTCATTTCCAAAATCTTCTATAAGTACTCTTATTTCCTTGCCTCATACACCTCTGTAGCTGCGAATGGATAGCTGTAGGTATAAGACTTTTTAGGCAACAAATACTTCCTAATATCGTCAATCTAACCCGACACGGTCGTTTATTTATTCATTTTTAATTTTCAATTTAGCTTTACTCGACACTCGCGTCTTAACAACGAAATTAATCAAAACGGTTCTCCTTTAACGTACCGCTATAAAATTGTAACCCATCAATCAATTATTTTTCACCACACCAGCTTGGAAAAACTTACTTTGCACTTCAAGAACTGATAGCAAAGTTGCATTTTATTCACATGGGAGGCAAAGTAATCAAATGCAAATTTTGAGTTGTTTTCTTATGTTGACTGGTGGGATTGACTTTTCAATGATGATTATGGATGATAAATATTTAATAACATTCATTTGGATTTGATTTGGTTTGATTTTGTTTGATATTTTACATTTAATATTTGCCTCGGGTTGGTGTGGTGAAAAATTTTGTGTTTCACTCGGGGGCAAATTTTGTTTAACCCTCGTGCTTTAAAATCCTCGCAACGCTCAAGATTCCATTTTTCGAACCACTCGCTACGCTCGTGGTTCAATTTTGGAATCTTTCGCTTGCTCAGGTATCAATATTAGCACGAGCGCTTAAACAACAACTTTGCCCCCTTGTAAAACAATAGTACATTTCGATGCTAGTGCGGAAGGTATGTCATTACTTCACGAGTACCGAGATATCTTGCCACGAGCCGCAGGCGAGTGGCAAGACTCGGGACGAGTGAAGAATGACATTTCCGCACGTGTATCGAACGACGTTTTTTAATACAGTTGCGAAAAAATAAGAAAAACATTGTTAATCGTACACTAAACAAAAGTGGTAACAGTGACAGCTCGGTTAGACGTCGTCTTTAAGTATATTATATCTATGGGCGTTTGGCAGCTATTCCGTTCCATTCAGTCAACTTATTAAGAACGGAATTTTCAATATTGAATATTAAAAAATAAACGTGTTATAATAATGAAGAGGTAAGTAATTAAATATGAAATATGTAATATTTTCGTATTCTTACATTAACGGTAGGGTCGGTAGGTTTTTATGCTGATTACGACGTTTAAAGGAAACTAATATTAACACTCATCAATAAGTAGTCGTGAATTGGATCAAGTATAAATTTAAAAAAATTGGAAAAGTAAAAAGCACTAGTTCGAGATAACCAACTTTCCGCACGCTAAACAGCTACGTAAAGTAGCACTTTTTGAGCAACTGTATTAAAAATAACTATTGTTTGATATTCATCCACGTCTACCACAGCGAGCCGAAACGAAAGAGCCGTCTTTAATCAACATCGGCCATTTATTGATACCGTATCCGACTTAACTAGTCTTTGAATTTCCCAATATAAACATTCGAAGTCCTCTGCTGTTTAAAGCTACATCGTGAACCCCACTGGAGGTTCAAGATCTACATTAAATGTGCTGATCACTCAATATGCACCGACGTGCTAATACGAGTGCCTGCCCATCGCAGTGGTAATAGTGACCACTAGTTATGGCTCCTCTACACGATGTCCCAACGCCGGCCACTCTAAGGGACGCATTTATGCGTTAGATGAGCAAGTGATATTGCTATCTCATTCTACCGCATGGCTGCGCGCCTTTGAGTGGCCGGCGCTGGGCCATCGTGTAGAGGAGCCATTACATATAGCCAGCCGTTCCCCGCCGCCCTCCACTCCGCTCGGCCGCGGGTCCGGGCGCCCAGCTCCCGCACGTCGAACATGGGCCCCCGCGCGCCCGGCGCCTCGCCCCCCCGCGCCGCGCGCACCGCCTGCGACGTGTAGTGGTTGAACGCCAGGAAATCGAACGAGCCTGGAAACACACTATTGTTGAAGTGAGAACTTCTTTAGCGGCGCTGTGCACTTTTTGTAATGGGGAAAAGATGTTAAGCTCGCGAACAGGTCACGTGTCCGTAAAACGTAAGATTTCGTGATGTAGAAAAAATGTTAAACTCGCGACAGCGCAAGACGTAAGACGCTTCGTAAGAAGGACACGAGACCTAATCGAAAAACTGTTACAATGTCATTGAGTTTTCACTTATGCCGGCACTCCCGGAGTGCAACCCATTTTTTTATTAGTATTTTACTATTGTAATCACCATAACTTAGCTCGAGTAAGGCGGTGGAGCTATATGCATCGTACTATCCTCACCCCTGATCCGCTCGACCTCTTGTTTACTGAAGGGGGGAAGCCTGGAGATCGCGTGTCCTTCGTCTCTGCTGTTCTTCGCCAGGTGCCGCTCCACGGCCGGGGGCCAGCCGCCCTCCGCGGAGAAGATGGGGTGCGTGTAGCGCCCGATCTGGTACGAACGACCGAGTATAATATTTTTTCTACTCGTGTACTTTTATCTGTCATTTACATAGTCATGAACGAACATATAAGGGCATACATTATTAATACTCCTTAAAAGTCTATAGTCTATTGCCCAAAAAAGCACTTGTGTCGTTTTAGAGACATTACGACACGGTAAGCTAGTGCGGCGGTAGCAGGTGCCACATACCGATACATTGCTACCAACGTGACAAACGATTGAATGCATACGGTATTTATTAAAAAAAAACAAATTTGTACTGAGTTCATTGCTACCAACATAATAAAAAATACTTTTTCTCAAAAATGGACGTCAAAGTCGACTTTGCCGTGTAAAAAATAGGTCGCGAAGCGCGGAGTTTATGGTCAGTCAAAAATTAAAAAGTTAAAAACATTGCAGTCTCGATTTTAGGACTGCAATGTTGCATACAAATTCCATCATTTGTCGAGTTCCAAACTTTTTAAAAGTTGAAATGGCCATATCAAATGAAGGCACAGGCCCATTAAACAGCCAAACAGATGATTAGTACCGCGACTATTTAGCTGTCTCAAATAGGTTGGCGTATTTTCGGCAGAAAAATACACTTCTATTTTTTTATTAAAAAAAATAAAAAGGCGGCAAGGGCTTTGTTCTGTGAAAATATATACGTAAGAATGTTGCTTTTGTAAAATATTTCTATGATATTTATATTTCTTGCACCATTTTTGAGAAAAGCACTATATATGACTCGGCTGGGAGGCTACTTGCTGGCTTCGGATTCAATTAAACGGACTCCCAAGGTCGTCCGTTTAAAACGAATCCTCAGCCTGCAAGTAGCTACTTCCGAGCCTCGACAATAATGTACTATTTTTGGTATCATCACTATTGGAAAGTGGACTTCTAATGCTTCTAAGGCCCGTAACACACTTATACCCTACAGCACCACGACCCTGGTGCGGTGCGGTAGTGTGTAACGGCTTTTAAAAAAAAGCATATCCATAGACATTACTCGTTTGTTTTTACGTTTCCCGCCTTTCCCGGTAATTTCTAGCTGTTTGAGTACTTTGCGTTATTATTTGTTTTGCGTTCATAAAAACCGTTGAAAATGGGCGAAGAAGACAACATTGTTTCTACATCTGAAGAAATATCCGCTGCAGCACAATCAGCGACCGTAAATTTGTTGCCTAAGAAGTACTAAGTCGCAGCACATATACGACAAATCTTATGAGAAGTTCATGGCGTGGAGATTGGAGCACAAAACTTCGTCATTCTCTGAAAATGTCTTATTGGTGTATTTTCAAAGACTGATTGGAAGCATCGGATCAGATCTATCTTTTAAGCAAGGTTGGTATATGTTATAAAAAAATATTGATTTAGAGTACACAGTACAACGAGCTATATTTATGTAGGTACATTTTATATTTTTGCATTGAAACTTGTGAATCTATATATATAAATGCAAGTGTCCTGACTGACTGACTGACTGATTCATCAACGCAGAGCCGAAACTACAAAAGCCAGAAAGTTGAAATTTGCACACCAGATTGCATTTTTAAAGTGTACAAGAGATAAGAAGCGATTTTGATAAATTCAACCCCTAAGGGGGTTAAAAAGGGGATGAAAGTTTGTATGGGGTTAAAGTCTTTTCTTAAGCTAGGAATTTGAAACTTTGTAAAAAGATATATTATTAAAATACAAGATAACTAATTTCAGCGTTTTTGAAAATTCATCCCCTATGGTGGTGAAAAAGGGGTTGAAAGTTTGTATGGATATCAAAAAAAAATTCGAGTGGTGGAGTTGAATCTTTGTATTTAGAGATATTATTAGAAGACAAGAAAAGTAATTTCAGCGTTTTGTAAAATTCATCCCCTAACAGGGTTAAAAAGGGGTTAAAAATTTTAATCCATTACAAATGCTTTGAAACTTCTTAGAAAGACATAATAGCCGATTTCAAAAAAAGTGTTTGCAACGTTTTTGGAAATTCAATCCCTAAGAGGGTTAAAAAGGGGATGAAAGTTCGTCTTCGGGTGCAAATTTTATTTTAAGCTAGGAACTTGAAACTTTGTAAAAAGGTATTAAATTAAAATACAAGAAACTAATTCAAGCGTTTTTGTAAATCATCCCCCAAGGTGGTGAGAAAAGGGTTGAAAGTTTGTATGGAAATCAGATATTTTGTGAGCGCGGAACTTGAATCTTTGTATAAGGGCATAGTCTCATAATAGGTACCTATTATGAGAATACAAGAAAAGTAATTTTAGCAACCAACATCAAAATTCACTTGACTTAAAACTTCATACAACTTCCTAAAAAAGAAAAGTACTTAATTTCAACATTGCTTGGATATGAAAATTGAGATAAAGATGTAAAATTTTTAAGATAAAGATTCCACGTGGACGAAGTCGCGGGCAACAGCTAGTATTATCTAATTCTCCTTTTTTAACCGACTTCCATATCCCAAAGGAGGAGGTTATCAATTCGGTTGTGTTTTTTTTTTATTTTTTTTATTTTTGTTAGTCCATATCTCCGTCATTAGGGCCCCCCCACATCTGGCGTCTTTCGAGCGTCGGCGTCTGTCGGCGTCGGTCCAGCGCTATGGAAAATGACGTCGCTGCGTAGTTGCGTCGACGCTGCGTCGACGTTGCGTCGACGTCGGCCATAGAATTGTAGACGCCGACGCTCGAAAGACGCCAGATGTGGGGGGGGCCTTACTTGTACGATTTTGAAATTACTTTTTTTGGTTGTATTGATACAGATTGATCCCGTTTTTGTCAAAATCCATTTCTAATGATGGGATCCATGAGGAATCGACGGAACTCCTCAAATTTTAAAGGCATACATATAGTGATTTTTATGTTTTTATCAACAAATCAAGCATATACATTCAAAAACGTGACATTTGATGAAGTGGAACTGCTGATGATGATCAGAACGGAACTCTTCAACGACGCATAGTTCACCTTTGGCGATTTATCCTCTTCGTTTTGTTTGTTAAGCAAGTTAAGTTTTTAAGCCACATTTTTGTCAAGCTTGAGTTCTGATGATGGGATCCATGAGAAATCGAGGGAACTCCTCAAATTTTACAGGCATGCGTATAGAGATTTTTTGTATTTTCATCAGAAAATCAAGCATTTTCATTAATAACTGTCGCATTTGATGAAGTGGAACTGCTGATGATGACCAGAACGGAACTCTTCAACGACGCATAGTTCACGTTTGGCGATTTGTCCTCTTCGTTATGTTTGTTAAGCAAGTTTAGTTTTTAAGCCACATTTCTGTCAAGCTCGAGTTCTGATGATGGGATCCATAAGGAATCGAGGGAACTCCTCAAATCGTAAAGGCATAGGTACGCATAGAATTTTCTGTATTTTCATCATAGAATCAAGCATTTACATTAAAAACTGTCGCATTTGATGAAGTGGAACTGCTGATGATGATCAGAACAGAACTCTTCAACGACGCATAGTACACGTTTGGTGATTTCGAATTTCGATTTTGACTTGGACTGGGACCCGGACTCGTAAGTAAAGTACGTACTTATGTTTGAACATATGATTTAAGCTAAAAAATAGTATGCATAAAGTAAAAAATAGTGTCCTCGATAACAGAGAAGTGCCATTTAAAAACCCTCCTAGCAGGGAAGAAAAATCACCTATTCGGAAAAGGGCTTTTTCTTTGCTCCCTTGTGACACAATCTACTATTTCCGAATAGGTGTTGTTAAAAGTAAATAGTAAATACATAATATACCATGTACTGTCGAACGAGTTCTGCGATGTGCTCGTCTCCCGGGTCCTCGGGCTCGTGCCACATGTATTGGTTGGCGATGGACAGCCGCCCTGCAACCACAACAACACACCTTGTTCACCCGCACGCGGTTCTCTTCTAATGGCTCCTCTACACGATGGGCCAACGGACGCAGGGACGCAGCCATGCGGCGGAATGAGATAGCAATATCACTTACTCCCTCTAACGCATAAATGCGTCCCTTGGAGTGGCGGGCGTTGGCCCTTGGAGCCATAATTTGTTTTATTACCTATGCAATGGTTAATAGGCATGTTGACAAGTTTTTAGAACTGTATTCATTTTATAGATAGACACGTAATTATTACAAAAAAAAAATATTTCAAATTTTTATTCATTAATTTTAAATACTAAATAGAGCTTAATTAGTTTAGTGTTTAAAGTTTGAGCCTAAACGCTCTAAGCTGTCACGTGACGTCACGAACAGATAAATAAACAAACTGCTGCCAAAATGTCAGTCCTAGCGTAGAACAAAAGCTGTAGTATTTAATTTATCTCTCTTTCTAAAAGATCAGTATTACGTAAATAATGAATAACAAGTTTTACATGTCTTATGCAGTGCCTACGTGTAAATAAAAGAACAACAATCAAGACCCTAGAGTGTAGGTAAAACGAATATTTGTTACTTACATGATACTTACGTTGCAGTTACGAGTTTCGACTCGAATGATATTGTTATTATGTGTTCCGTACTCCACATCGGATATCTTCATTGAGAGAGTAACGCGATCGTTGACCAATGATGCCGCTAGCGTCTATGTAGTCGCTCCGCCCCACGCCGTGACGTAGTTCCGCTTCCACTTCCTGCGAACCGTTGCTCGCTTCCCGCTACTCGCCACCGCCATGTCTTTGTTTCGCCGACCGTCTTGACCGATGGTCCGCAAATATTTTTTGCGTATATTTTTGCAGCATGGTGCTTTAACATTTCCGATCCAAAGCTCGGTCGATTAAAATAGTGAGATATGGCAGAGATCGCCACTATTAGTCTTTTGGCGGTCTCGCGATCGAAGCCATCGAACGGTGCTTTTCGATTCTACCCACTTTTTTCTTGCTAAATTAATTCTCGCATTCCATGCTGCTAAAATCGTTACCGTTAACTCGCATTTTCGAGATCGAAGTAGGAAGTGCGTCAGTGGTTTTTGTTAACAAGTGGTAACAAGTCGCTCCGCATCGGAGAGGGAACGTGCGGTCATCGTGCCTGCGGCGGCGGGGGCGGCGCGGCGGCGGACGGCCTGCGCGCGCCGCTGCCGGGGGCCGCGCTTCGCTGATAAGGAGGTTTGGATTGTCTCGAACCATCCGGTGAGCCAGTTTAAGATATTCTAGAACTAAAGGAGGGTTCTCAGGCAGTAGCCTGGGAGTACCTCGACCGGGGCGCCCCGTCCCCCGGCGCGGGGGCGCGGGCCCGGCGCCCGCCCCCGCCCGCGCGCGCCGCATCTTCTGCTGTCGTCCAAGGTGACTCCGAGACACCGCGACGCTGCGGGCCACGGTGGGCGCCTCCAGTCCGCAGGACTCGAAGAGACGTCACACGCCCGCTCCTGTTACTGCAGTCGCGGTGCGGACGCCTCCAGTCCGCGGGACTCCGAGAGACGTCACACGCCCGCTCCTGTTGCTGCAGTCGCGGTGCGGACGCCTCCAGTCCGCGGGACTCCGAGAGACGTCACACGCCCGCTCCTGTTGCTGGAGTCGCGGTGCGGACGCCTCCAGTCCGCGGGACTCCGAGAGACGTCACACGCCCGCTCCTGTTGCTGCAGTCGCGGTGCGGACGCCTCCAGTCCGCGGGACTCCGAGAGACGTCACACGCCCGCTCCTGTTGCTGCAGTCGCGGTGCGGACGCCTCCAGTCCGCGGGACTCCGAGAGGCGTCACACGCCCGCTCCTGTTGCTGCAGCCGCGGTGCGGACGCCTCCAGTCCGTGGGACTCCGAGAGACGTCACACGCCCGCTCCTGTTGCTGCAGTCACGGTGCGGACGCCTCCAGTCCGCGGGACTCCGCGAGACGTTACACGCCCGCTCCTATTGCTGCAGTTGCGGTGCGGACGCTTCCAGTCCAGCGGGACTCCGAGAGATCCGCGTGGCTCTGCGAGACGTCACACGCCCGCTCCTGCAGCTGCGGGCGCATCGCGGGTGGATCGCGCCAAGGTGAAGGCGGACCGCTTCTGCGTCCCGACTGCTCTAGCGGAAGGAAGGTAAGTTACGTGTAAGCAGTGGAAATGCTACGAGTACAGCGACGATCGCCGCGTTGGTTGCCGCCCGTCATGACGTCGCTGGTGACCTACGCGCCGGTGGTGGCCACCACGATGGCACCGCCGAGGGCAACAGCGTCGCCGTGATGATGTGTGCAGCTACGAGCCTAGCCATCGGCGCCTCCCGTGCCGGTAACGTCCGTCACGCGTACCGTCGTGTCGAGCTAGCCGCCACGACGGCGCCTCTCGCACCTGAGCCTGGCGACGGTGGCCGCCATGATGGCGCCGCCCGCTCGATGACGCCGCCTGCCCCCCGAGCTGGCCGCCACGATGGCGCCTCTCGCATTACGCATCGACGCGGCGGCGGCGGCTGCCACAATGGCGCTGCCCGCCACGATGATGCCGCCCGCCACGATGGCACCACCACCTGCGCACTGGCGCCTCTCGAGCTGGCCGCCACAATGGCGCCTCTCGCCTCACAGCAGTGCCTCCCAGACCAGCCAGCCAGACGGCGACCGCCTCATGCACCGGTGCCTCCCGAGCTGGCCGCCACGATGGCGCCTCTCGCATCACGCACCGGCGCCTCCCGAGCCGGTGGCGGCGGCCGCCACGATGGAGCCGCCCGCCTCACGCGACAACGCCTCTAGAGCGGGCCGCCACTATGGGTCCTCGCCTCACGCACCAGCGCTTCCCGAACCAGTGGCGGCCGCCATGAGCCGCCCGGCCTCAGGTACCGGCTCCCAGACCAGCCAGCCAGACGGCGACCGCCTCATGCACCGGTGCCTCCCGAGCTGGCCGCCACGATGGCGCCTCTCGCATCACGCACCGGCGCCTCCCGAGCCGGTGGCGGCGGCCGCCACGATGGAGCCGCCCGCCTCACGCGACAACGCCTCTAGAGCGGGCCGCCACTATGGGTCCTCGCCTCACGCACCAGCGCTTCCCGAACCAGTGGCGGCCGCCATGAGCCGCCCGGCCTCAGGCACCGGTGCCCCCCCCCCCCCCCCGAGCCGGCCGCCACGATGGCGCCCCTAGCTTCACGCACCGGCGCCTCCCGAGCGGCGGCGGTTGCCACAATCACGCCGATGCTGTCCACCGATGCTGCAACTACGACGATGTCGTCCCTTGCTCGCTGGGCGCCACAGTATCAGTTTTGTCCTGTCCACATGGTTCCATTGAGGTACGCAGGCGCCTATAGCTATGGTGCAGGTATAGGTATGGTATGGTACAGCACGAACAGACCGCTAAGCTCTTGGTTTCGGTTAAAGAATCCTCCGGCGACGGCAGACAAGGTCGTAAAGAGCCCCGTCCTAGCGCGGCTCGACTGCCCGGAGTTGAAAGCGGTAAGATATGTCGATACTCAGAGGAAAATACGTCGTGTTCCCGGGCTTCATAAAGGTGCTGATCGACTTCGCTGTGTCGCTTCGAAGTTCCTACGACTTCTCGAGGCCATGGAGTGGTCCAACCGGAGAACAGCTAGCGACGAGGCCCTGTGCGACCGCTCGAAACCGAGGTGAAAGGCATCGAAAAGGTCTGCAGACTTCACATAATTATCTCTGCTTGCTCGCGCTCTCCAGCTTAAGTTCCGTCTTACAAAGACGAACTCGTGCGAAAAGCCATAATAAACAAAATGGGACAAATAAACCCGCTGCGCCTGAACAAGCTTGAGTTTCCGGTGCTAAGAGAAAGGGGCCAGGAGGACTCCAGCAGTTTCCATCTGTCTGTATTCGACTTTATCGAAACAGTTTTGTTACGCAAAGCGCCAAAATCGATTTTGGACTTGATTTCATCAGTTCGATTTCCTTAAAAGCATGCTACTAACTCGATGCCCTATACTAACTCGATATAGGGTGTCTCTTCGGATAAAGCGAATTAGACCATCACGCTCCTAGACATCACGTGGGACACGCGGCACAACACACCGATTGAAAGTTTTCTTTTTCACGACATACAGGCCTGCCTTGCTGCAGAGTTTCTCGCAGAAATGAGACTCAATGCCTTCTGTTCAGTCTCAAATTCGCAAACTTTAGTTCATGGAGGAAGGTGAAGCCTTCGCAGTCCCCAGCAACACGGAGCTGCCGAAAGCCTCGCACCACTTTCTTCCTCATCTTATGCAAGCAGTCCGTTACAATCTCCAATATTGGTAGACAATGTACGAGGTAAGGCCCTTTCAGCGAAGAGTAACCGTTAACGGGCCGCATCTGCAGCGCTGACGACAGAAGTGTAAACATACAACCGCACCGGTACAGTATACATAAAACGACGGCGACACTACATCCCTTCCGTTACTACGGCTGTCGCAAAAACTGCTGATGCCAGCAGATCGTCTACAGGTCGCGCTGGTTGCTTGCTACTTGCCAGGTCGGTACAACCCCCGAGGGCGACGGTTTATCAAGAAATCACTGCGCGCCCGAGTGGCAGCTGCGCCCAGCAGCCGCCGAGACTGTCTTCACCTGACAGGCGCCTTGTTGGCCGGCCTCCGCTTTCGAGAGCCCTCGCACTGTGCCACGGTATTTCTTAACAGACTCATTGAACTGCTACCACGACCTTTGACAGCTGCCTGTGAGACTTGGCATGGATGTCTCCACCTCCCAGCCTAGTCTGTGTACTGCGACGGCGTGATAAGGAGTCTTAAAGCAGCTGTGGTAAGCTTGCAATTTACTGGCGGTCCTAGTGAACACAACGTCAGACCGCCCTCCCTTACGAGTCAACGACCTTAAGAATGAGGCGTAGCTCCTGTCAGATAGGACGCTCCAACACCGGGCTGGCGGGATCAGGAGTGACATCCGCTACTGGCGTGACTGGCGCATGCATATAACATGCCAAGGTCTAACGCTACGTAGCGAACGAAACGCAACTGTCACTGTCTCACTAATATGGAAAAACCGGATATTCCCGATTCCGGTACTGTGTTTGTATAGAAAACAGTAACGGGAGCCCCTAGATCGTCCCCTTGTCTAGGCTGCATGTACGGCCACAATGTAGAAACGATCTTTATGGTGCATCAAAAATAAGATCAACTGCCAGGTACCTCTATCCAGTGAAGTAGCGAGCTATCTCAGACGTCTATTTCTATTATCCATGTTAGCTTTCAGAACGATACTCGTTCATAAGCCTCTCACAAGTGCTGTGTATGAACCACTATCGGACACTATGCCTTCTTCCAACGCCATTAATAGCGAGACCAGCGCCTCCCAAAGCACCAGCTTGGGACGCGAGACATCTACTTGCCCTAATTTAAATAGCCCTACAACGTTAGGTACGTTAGAAGAAGTACGATAGAATAGCTGCCGCACTTTTGCTGTTAGCATCAGGCCGCAGGGTCAATGACCTTACTCTACTACACTGTAGCCCGGGCAATTACATAGATAACTTTAACGCTATTATTTTGTGTCCGAAATTCGGCTCTAAACCAGATAACGTGTCTTACCGACTGGACTCTTAGAAGCTCCGGAATAAAGTATAGACCCAGTATAAGTAGGTAGTCTGGGTACGTCACCTTGCGAGAATTACACAAAATGTTAGGGGACACTTCGCTTATTTCTTTCAGCCACAGTCTCATCCAAGCCGGCCTCGCCTACGATTGCTTTTGATCCACGATGTACTTAATAACTAAATTGGCTGGAAAGCTATTCACTTAGCGATATTTTCGCTTATGTTAATTGGGAACATGACTCGCCGAGATTCTGCGGATCGGATGCGATTTCGAATGAGAATTCTCTTAAACCAGTTTAACGTCAGATTCGAACCTGAGATTACAATTTCAATTCTCAATTTCCTGTAATTCTCATTATAACGAGTCACTGTGATTTTATGGGTTGCAATATGGTGTATACATATTTATTCTTTCTCTGAGTTCTATGACAGTAGGTGTAGCCCTATCGCTTGCGCGCCCGCTAACTCGCCACCAGGAGATATAAGTAGTCAAAAAAGAAAGAGAAGTTTACATAGGTGTACCTTTCTGGCTCTCTCTGAACTCGCCATATATTTCATAAGCCCTGGCGTGGGCCAATAGGACGTGTCTGGCGCACAGATGAATGCCTATCTCAGGGTCCTCCTTCCCCGGACCCCAGCCCTAGAAGTCAAAAGATAAGATAACTATTAAACATAAGGTAGTACGCTTCATAGTAATTTTTTTATAGAAATAGGGCTGTAGACTCTATTACTGACTGATTTTATCGTTTCAGTTCTGACCAAAGCTATATTTGTTGTCTCGCGTAGATATTCGTCGTTATTGTAAACTATGAACCCAGTCAAGGCTTGTGTTTAAGTCGATTTTAAATCATCATCACATCTTCAGGCCTCCGTAGCAGAGGCCAGCTTGAAACAACGCCGGTCTGAGCACTCGGCACAAACTACGTTACCGAGTGGAGGCTTATTAATAACATTTTTGGTGGCCCATGAGGGAAAAACTAAAAGCACGATAAATCAGAAGATCAGATATCAGTACGATATATGAAGATTGAATTAAGCCAGTATCAGACCTGGCTGGAGACGTCGCAGACGAGGACGGGCTCGTTGATCGTCAGCCAGGTCTTGACGCGGTCGCCGAACAGGCTGAACACCACGCGGGCGAAGTCGCCGAACCAGGTTATCATCAGCGGGTTTTGCCAGCCACCTGAAAATGTTCATCATCAGTATTTAAGAGCTATGGATTGTCGTGGAGTAATCGCCACTCTTCTTTTTTCTGGGCCAGCCTTTTAACTCCCTCGTACCTACGACACGACAAAAACTTTTTCTTGAATATGTTAATGAGGTTAAAATATTTTTTTGCCAAAAATGTCATGTCTGATAGGTGCAAAGCTTTTGCTTTTGATAAACTATATAATCTTATAGTTCTGACACCTAGAGACATTTATACCTCTAAATATTATAGATTTTTTTTGTATTTTTTTATCTGTATTTTGTATGTAATTCGACATTAAGAGACCATATACATCTCTTAGTAATTGTAATACGTTAGATTGAATTGTTAGTTTTTAACCGACTTCCAAATCCCAAAGGAGGAGGTTATCAATTCGGTTGTATGTTTTTTATTTTTATTTTTATTTTTTTTATTTTTATTTTTAATATTTGTTACTCCATATCTCCGCTATTACTGGACCGATTTTGAAAAATATTTTTTTGTTTGTATGTATATGCATACAGATTGGTCCCGTTTTTGTCAAAATCCAGTTCTGATGATGGGATCCATGAGGAATTGACGGAACTCCTCAAATCTTAAAGGCATATGTCAGATTTACTTTAGTATTATCGTTGATAAAATAGGAAATAATTATGTAAGGCAGTATTTAATTAAGACTAGTTAGTTATTGCTCAAAGTAATGTATTTATTATAGCGACAACTACAAGGTTTAGAATATGAAAAATGGTAGACATTATTTAAGTAATATATTTATATAAGCAGATTGTAAGTAAAAGTATATTGTAGATTTATGGAACAATTAATCGGCTTTATTATCACATAATTCACAAAAATATTATTTTATGCGTAATAAATATTGGTGGCTTATAGTTAGTACTGGCTACCTTAATGTACACACTTGGCATAGTTTAAAATAGTAATAAAGATCGAGCAATAAGCCACATGATGTATTACACCGTAATCAGTTGGAATATACGTTACATAGTAACTATTAAAAACTCATCAAAGGGTTATATTCACATTAAAGATTGTAACGTACATACCATCAGACTATAACACAAAGAAAACATTCAGAAATTTATAACAAGTCATAAAATCACAATTAAATAAAATTGACACTTAACTTCGTTCGTCGTCGTAGCTCTCCAACTGAGAAGTGACCCACAACTGTCAGACACCCGCTTATATTCGATTAGACTTCACCCCTTCTACCACTTCTTGGTGGGAATAACAAATAAGATGTTTCCTGCACATCCGGTTATTATAATAATTCAATTCAACAAATGTATTTGCTGCATTTAGTTTAATTTATTATAGAATAATTAACGCAAACTAATACAAATTTAATATCATGGCTTATTATTATAAAATACTTTATTTACCTTACTTATGTTCTGACAGTTATGGTCAAGAAATATACATGGAGGGTAGTTGTGTTATTGAACAGCAGTTCTAACTTATTATTTCGATATAAGTACGTATTAGCTTAGCAAAAGTGAACCATCTCGTAAAAATGTAAGTGTGATCTTTGTTTTTATACTACGTATCTCACACGGCCATACTGACAGGTGCTTCGTTCTCGAAGTACCTTATTTCTATATTTATTATTATTTATTTATTATATTAAACTTAGTATATGCAATGACTATTTTTTATTAGTCAGATACTATATCACATATCACATTAATCAAGTGAGAGCTCGAAAGCTCGGCAGCAATTATCCTACTTACAATCACCATACTACTGTTTCACTTATCACATCAAGTGAGCCTCAGTAGCATGTATCACCCTAGGTTGGCTGCTGGTCCACTTATAACATCAAGTGGGGCACACAGGCTCTGCAGCAGGTCCCTATATTGCTACTTTTTCACTTACATCAAGCGAGAGCTCGCAGGCTCGGCAGCAATTATCCTACTTACAATCACCATGCTACGGGCACTTATCACATCAAGTCAGCCTCGGTAGCATGTATCGCCCTGAGTTGGCTACTGGTCCACCTATAACATCAAGTGGGGCACACAGGCTCTGCAGCAGGTCCCTATATTGCTACTTTTTCACTTACATCAAGCGAGAGCTCGCAGGCTCGGCAGCAATTATCCTACTTACAATCACCATGCTACGGGCACTTATCACATCAAGTCAGCCTCGGTAGCATGTATCGCCCTGAGTTGGCTACTGGTCCACCTATAACATCAAGTGGGGCACACAGGCTCTGCAGCAGGTCCCTATATTGCTACTTTTTCACTTACATCAAGTGAGAGCTCACAGGCTCGGCAGCAATTATTAATCGGTTATTATTTTGTCAAATTAGCTTTTTAACTACACTGGAATGATGTACACTGGAAGTTCTCAATCGATCGATAATCAACTCATGTCTCATTCACATAAGTAAACTTTATAAACTTTTCTTTTTTTCTTTTTTTTTAATACATAAATTACCTTAAGTATATAAAACTTCTTAATCCCATAGTCCAACTAGCTTATGTTTTGAACACTAGAAGATGATAGACATGTATAAATATATTTATGCATATGTACATAATAATATGTTACATATTCATACTTACATACATAAAAATCATTCACGGTTAAGGAACAAATCCTTCCGATGAACACACAGATGTACCCACTGGATATCGAACCCGGGACCTCCAGTTTGGTATGCAGAGATTTCTCTTTTTTTTGACAAATAAAAACGCCAACACATGAAGTATACTAATCCAAGACCTCCAATCTTCGTAAACTTACTAAGTTCTTGTGCACTATAGGTTTACAACCACAATAAATAATGAATTTTAAAGAGAGAAAAAAAAAAGCTAAATTTTATAGTATCATTCGCAAACGTTTCTGTTTAATACAAAATTAATTTGGCATTCAGCTGGCAGTAGACGGTCGGGAAGGCATCATGGAGGTGGTCAGTTAAGAAGGAGGCTGGCTCAACTGGACTCGACTGATAGCTGGAAGTAACCGCTTAAGATCGCGACAAATGGAAAATAAATCTGGGAACCCTATGTCTCAAATTAATTTACAATAATTAATGTTTCTAAACTATTCTCCTGCCACAGGTAATGTCTATACCTACTAGGAGTTCTTAACTTTTATAAATTAACCTGAATCGTTTAACAGAAATAAACATTTTTCATTTATTTTTTCGTTTTTTTTTTTTCATTCCATTAGAACTTCCTACGTTGGTCACTCCCATGAATTATATAAACCTAATGTAACAGAATTTTAAACTCCGTTCGGCCATCCCACAAAACAACTATTTTAAAAGTCAGTGATCAGTATTATCTATAATGTATTCAATATATCTATCTTTTATTTAGCTGAAGCTTCGGTGGCAAAATAAAAATGTGGTTACAAATAATAGGCAACGTATTTCTTTTTATGAAATGGTATTTTGGAGCTTCCATCGTAACTGTCCTTAAACCGCAGGAGATAACGCGATATTCTTCTATTTGAATCTTAACTTATCGTACAAAGGTGGATTCATCTTACAAAAGTCGTTCTCTAGGATGGTTCTAGGATGTTTTGGGCTTCTGGGTAGGACACAATTAATTCGAAGACATATTATTTATATCAGTCATGCTTCATTATGGCAATAGGTTAGGTATAAATAAATAAAAAAATGATGTTTGCTAAATACTATAGAATCAGGATTATACGATTCGTTTTATTCCTGAACAGCTCACTCATAGCAACAAGTGGCACCAAAAGGTTAATTCACCTATCTACCTTCCACTTGGCTTTATCAGTATTCCGGTGGTCTTATGTTTTCTCCAAAATTAAAACAAACATTAAAATGAACCAGAAGATCATAGGTACAAAATTGCCATTGTTATAGGCATTTTATTACCGCAGCATATTTAATTACCGCCAGACCAGGTAAATGGTGGTACATATACCCAAGGGCTTATGCGAGTTTACTACGAGAACTGGTAAAGTATATAACAGTTTAAAATATCGTATATACATGGTGTTCACAAGGAATGCGAAAGACCTTAACCACGCATTTCTGAGGTCAAAAGAGAGAAAATAATGTAATATGTGTATATGTCAATTTCGCCCAAAAAAAAAATTTTTTTTTTAATGTACTTGTACATAAAAAAGTATATGTTAAAGGTAAACATGTCACTTAAAATACATTTTTAAAAACTTTTTTTTTGTAAATCATAGTTGTTGCAAAGTGTTACTTGTTACTTTTTGACATCTATCAATAAGGATATTTAGACTACGTCCCATAGTAGTAACATCGTCATCAAAAAGTTAAGGCGTTTTGCACTACGTAACAATAAAAACTAGTTTTTTTTTTAATTTTTTCTTTTCTGTATTTGTATTAAATGAACTCTGAAACTAGGCGAATTTCAAAACGGTTTAAAGGACTTTGTCTCTAAATATAATCAGGAATACGCTGCTAAAACTATTCGGCCCCCTCATGTTACACCGTGTATATATTTTTTATATTCCTTACAAGTAGGGTTGCCAACCGTACTATATTATATAGTATTGTACTATATTTTGGCTCTTTGTACTATATACTTTTGGAAAAATATATAGTACGCTAAAATACTATATTTCCGATTGAAAGTATATTACACTCATGTTTAGTATTTTATCTAAAAGTACTATATATTTTTTTTAAATGTACTATATTTTTGATGCCTTATTCTGGAAAATACTATATTCCACCAAAAAAAGTTGGCAACCCAGTTACAGGTCACCTAGATGAATTGTCCTAAAGGAATACGTTTACTTTGTACACATTTATTGTACTGTATGTTGTATATTTACCCCTTTTTTTTGTAAAGTATTTTTATTACCAAGAGAATATGTGCTTTTTATTTACTGACTAATTTGCATGTGCAAAAATCTTTCAACTTCACGGTTTCAAAACATAATTTACTAACACGGGACTTGAATTACCTCTGATTACCACAAGAACAATACTGACTAGTCTACTATTTTGTATGACGTAATTGTCTAAGGTTGTCACTGAGATATCCTTTTTTTTTTATAGTCATTTAATATCCATCAATCAGTAAATTTATCAAATTGGAAGCATACTTTCAAAAACGCTTTTATGCCAAACACGTATTACTATCTGTACACAGAACTCGCAATAAGCACTGTAGGTGCAAAATTGTAAATAGCCGTTATTACTATTTATGAAAGTATCACGACTACCACCGACTGTTTTAATATCGATAAGCCTACGAGGGGCTTGTAACTGAAAACCAAAAGCGTGTTGACTTTATCCTTTACAGTTTTAAAACGACCTGACAGTTTAATATTGTTTACTGTTTTATATTTATTGAAATAGTTCCTTGATAAGATCATGATCGGTGAGATAGAATCTTTAAGATATGTGCCTTCGATATCAGACTATTGAACCTAAGTAACTGGTGTTATATAAATATTTATTCGTATCAATCGTAACAAAAATAAGAAATAATGTGACTAATAAAATACAAAGGACGTATAAGGGTATTTCCACTTAACTGTATACCGTTAACGGCCGGTTAGGAAAAGTCACAAATCTGAGGACAAATATCATAACCGCGACAATTAAATTAAGTATCAAATTCGTAACTAAACCGACAGCTGAACGTGACTTGATAAACGTACCTAACTTAAGACACGCGGTAAGTTACAATTAAAATGCCCATTGTTATTAACCGCCTAAAATTTCCAACGTAGTCTTTAATGCAGACCTCAAAATCTTATAATGAGATTCGAGTTGTAGCTAACTGATCACGATTAAAATATTTATCCAGGCCATAAATGACGTTATTCCAACGTTTGGAAACTTATTCAAACCAAACTGCTTTTCTAAAATCCAATTTCACAAATAGCTTCTTTTTTTATTTTATTATTATTCGATTCAGTCATTAACTAAGTCGTCATTTAGAATAGTATAGATTAGAAAATATTTATTTATGCGTCATTATGGTTACATAACAGGTTATGAAAAGGACAGACGTTTACGTTTATCTAACTCGGTAACTATTCGATGTGATTCGATATCTAAACATACCTATACAGTCCTATTTTTAAGTGTAAGCAAATTTTAACATACCAGAAACAACATCATTCATCAGTCATCCTTCCAGACAGGCGCCACTCCGCAGCGTCTCACAGGTGCGGCAGTTTCTGTTTCGCGAAGTACTTTTGAGCTGCTTGCTGCGGTTCTCCATAAAAAGCATCATGCTTAGTATACCAAATATCTTGTTTCACCTGGGGTTTTCACTGAAAGTGAAACACCAGTGTCCTTGTGTCCAGGATAGCGCGGCTTACAGTGTCTGTTTGGAGTTGGATGGCGTCCCGCTGTTGACTAGCATAAGCAGTCCTTATACTCGTACTGCTCCTGAAACATTAGTTTTGTAGGCATAGAATGTGTGTAATATCATCCCACTTCTGATGTCAGATTTACTTTAGTCTTATCGTTGATAAAATAGGAAATAAGGATGTAAGGCAGTATTTAATTCAGACTAGTTAATTATTGCTCAAAATAATGTATTTATTGTAGCGACAACTACAAGGTTTAGAATATGAAAAATGGTAGACATTATTTAAGTAATATATTTACATAAGCAGATTGTAAGTAAAAGTATATTGTAGATTTACGGAACAATTAAACGGCTTTATTATCACATCACACACTTGGCATAGTTTAAAATAGTAATAAAGATCGAGCAATAAGCCACATGATGTATTACACCGTAATCAGTTGGAATATACGTTACATAGTAACTATTAAAAACTCATCAAAGGGTTATATTCACATTAAAGATTGTAACGTACATACCATCAGACTATAACACAAAGAAAACATACAGAAATTTATAACAAGTCATAAAATCACAATTAAATAAAATTGACACTTAACTTCGTTCGTCGTCGTAGCTCTCCAACTGAGAAGTGACCCACAACTGTCAGACACCCGCTTATATTCGATTAGACTTCACCCCTTCTACCACTTCTTGGTGGGAATAACAAGTAAGATGTTTCCTGCACATCCGGTTATTATAATAATTCAATTCAACAAATGTATTTGCTGCATTTAGTTTAATTTATTATAGAATAATTAACGCAAACTAATACAAATTTAATATCATGGCTTATTATTATAAAATACTTTATTTACCTTACTTATGTTCTGACAGTTATGGTCAAGAAATATACATGGAGGGTAGTTGTGTTATTGAACAGCAGTTCTAACTTATTATTTCGATATAAGTACGTATTAGCTTAGCAAAAGTGAACCATCTCGTAAAAATGTAAGTGTGATCTTTGTTTTTATACTACGTATCTCACACGGCCATACTGACAGGTGCTTCGTTCTCGAAGTACCTTATTTCTATATTTATTATTATTTATTTATTATATTAAACTTAGTATATGCAATGACTATTTTTTATTAGTCAGATACTATATCACATATCACATTAATCAAGTGAGAGCTCGAAGGCTCGGCAGCAATTATCCTACTTACAATCACCATACTACTGTTTCACTTATCACATCAAGTGAGCCTCAGTAGCATGTATCACCCTAGGTTGGCTACTGGTCCACTTATAACATCAAGTGGGGCACGCAGGCTCTGCAGCAGGTCCCTATATTGCTACTTTTTCACTTACATCAAGCGAGAGCTCGCAGGCTCGGCAGCAATTATCCTACTTACAATCACCATGCTACGGGCACTTATCACATCAAGTCAGCCTCGGTAGCATGTATCGCCCTGAGTTGGCTACTGGTCCACCTATAACATCAAGTGGGGCACACAGGCTCTGCAGCAGGTCCCTATATTGCTACTTTTTCACTTACATCAAGCGAGAGCTCGCAGGCTCGGCAGCAATTATCCTACTTACAATCACCATGCTACGGGCACTTATCACATCAAGTCAGCCTCGGTAGCATGTATCGCCCTGAGTTTGCTACTGGTCCACCTATAACATCAAGTGGGGCACACAGGCTCTGCAGCAGGTCCCTATATTGCTACTTTTTCACTTACATCAAGTGAGAGCTCACAGGCTCGGCAGCAATTATTAATCGGTTATTATTTTGTCAAATTAGCTTTTTAACTACACTGGAATGATGTACACTGGAAGTTCTCAATCGATCGATAATCAACTCATGTCTCATTCACATAAGTAAACTTTATAAACTTTTCTTTTTTTCTTTTTTTTTTAATACATAAATTACCTTAAGTATATAAAACTTCTTAATCCCATAGTCCAACTAGCTTATGTTTTGAACACTAGAAGATGATAGACATGTATAAATATATTTATGCATATGTACATAATAATATGTTACATATTCATACTTACATACATAAAAATCATTCACGGTTAAGGAACAAATCCTTCCGATGAACACACAGATGTACTCACTGGATATCGAACCCGGGACCTCCAGTTTGGTATGCAGAGATTTCTCTTTTTTTTTTGACAAATAAAAACGCCAACACATGAAGTTTACTAATCCAAGACCTCCAATCTTCGTAAACTTACTAAGTTCTTGTGCACTATAGGTTTACAACCACAATAAATAATGAATTTTAAAGAGAGAAAAAAAAAAAGCTAAATTTTATAGTATCATTCGCAAACGTTTCTGTTTAATACAAAATTAATTTGGCATTCAGCTGGCAGTAGACGGTCGGGAGGGCATCATGGAGGTGGTCAGTTAAGAAGGAGGCTGGCTCAACTGGACTCGACTGATAGCTGGAAGTAACCGCTTAAGATCGCGACAAATGGAAAATAAATCTGGGAACCCTATGTCTCAAATTAATTTACAATAATTAATGTTTCTAACTATTCTCTTGCCACAGGTAATGTCTATACCTACTAGGAGTTCTTAACTTTTATAAATTAACCTGAATCGTTTAACAGAAATAAACATTTTTCATTTATTTTTTTTCGTTTTTTTATTTTTTTATTTTATTTTTTTCATTCTATTAGAACTTCCTACGTTGGTCACTCCCATAAATTATATAAACCTAATGTAACAGAATTTTAAACTCCGTTCGGCCATCCCACAAAACAACTATTTTAAAAGTCAGTGATCAGTATTATCTATAATGTATTCAATATGTATAGATCTATCTTTTATTTAGCTGAAGCTTCGGTGGCAAAATAAAAATGTGGTTACAAATAATAGGCAACGTATTTCTTTTTATGAAATGGTATTTTGGAGCTTCCGTAACTGTCCTTAAACCGCAGGAGATAACGCGATATTCTTCTAGTTGAATCTTAACTTATCGTACAAAGGCGGATTCATCTTACAAAAGTCGTTCTCTAGGATGGGTCTAGGATGTTTTGGGCTTCTGGGTAGGACACAATTAATTCGAAGACATATTATTTATATCAGTCATGCTTCATTATGGCAATAGGTTAGGTATAAATTAAAAAAAAAAAGATGTTTGCTAAATACTATAGAATCAGGATTATACGATTCGTTTTATTCCTGAACAGCTCACTCATAGCAACAAGTGGCACCAAAAGGTTAATTCACCTATCTACCTTCCACTTGGCTTTATCAGTATTCCGGTGGTCTTATGTTTTCTTGTATGTACCAAAATTAAAACAAACATTAAAATGAACCAGAAGATCATAGGTACAAAATTGCCATTGTTATAGGCATTTTATTACCGCAGCATATTTAATTACCGCCAGACCAGGTAAATGGTGGTACATATACCCAAGGGCTTATGCGAGTTTACTACGAGAACTGGTAAAGTATATAACAGTTTAAAATATCGTATATACATGGTGTTCACAAGGAATGCGAAAGACCTTAACCACGCATTTCTGAGGTCAAAAGAGAGAAAATAATGTAATATGTGTATATGTCAATTTCGCCCAAAAAAAAAATTTTTTTTTTAATGTACTTGTACATAAAAAAGTATATGTTATTGGTAAACATGTCACTTAAAATACATTTTTAAAACTTTTTTTTTTGTAAATCATAGTTGTTGCAAAGTGTTACTTGTTACTTTTTGACATCTATCGATAAGGATATTTAGACTACGTCCCATAGTAGTAACATCGTCATCAAAAAGTTAAGGCGTTTTGCACTACGTAACAATAAAAACTAGTTTTTTTTAATTTTTTTTTTTCTTTTCTGTATTTGTATTAAATGAACTCTGAAACTAGGCGAATTTCAAAAAGGTTTAAAGGACTTTGTCTCTAAATATAATCAGGAATACGCTGCTAAAACTATTCGGCCCCCTCATGTTACACCGTGTATATATTTTTTATATTCCTTACAGGTAGGGTTGCCAACCGTACTATATTATATAGTATTGTACTATATTTTGGCTCTTTGTACTATATACTTTTGGAAAAATATATAGTACGCTAAAATACTATATTTCCGATTAAAAGTATATTACACTCATGTTTAGTATTTTATCTAAAAGTACTATTTTTTTTTTAAATGTACTATATTTTTGATGCCTTATTCTGGAAAATACTATATTCCACCAAAAAAAAGTTGGCAACCCAGTTACAGGTCACCTAGATGAATTGTCCTAAAGGAATACGTTTACTTTGTACACATTTATTGTACTCTATGTTGTATATTTACCCCTTTTTTTGTAAAGTATTTTTATTACCAAGAGAATATGTGCTTTTTATTTACTGACTAATTTGCATGTGCAAAAATCTTTCAACTTCACGGTTTCAAAACATAATTTACTAACACGGGACTTGAATTACCTCTGATTACCACAAGAACAATACTGACTAGTCTACTATTTTGTATGACGTAATTGTCTAAGGTTGTCACTGAGATATCCTTTTTTTTATAGTCATTTAATATCCATCAATCAGTAAATTTATCAAATTGGAAGCATACTTTCAAAAACGCTTTTATGCCAAACACGTATTACTATCTGTACACAGAACTCGCAATAAGCACTGTAGGTGCAAAATTGTAAATAGCCGTTATTACTATTTATGAAAGTATCACGACTACCACCGACTGTTTTAATATCGATAAGCTTACGAGGGGCTTGTAACTGAAAACCAAAAGCGTGTTGACTTTATCCTTTACAGTTTTAAAACGACCTGACAGTTTAATATTGTTTACTGTTTTATATTTATTGAAATAGTTCCTTGATAAGATCCTGATCGGTGAGATAGAATCTTTACATAAAAAAGTATATGTTATTGGTAAACATGTCACTTAAAATACATTTTTAAAACTTTTTTTTTTGTAAATCATAGTTGTTGCAAAGTGTTACTTGTTACTTTTTGACATCTATCGATAAGGATATTTAGACTACGTCCCATAGTAGTAACATCGTCATCAAAAAGTTAAGGCGTTTTGCACTACGTAACAATAAAAACTAGTTTTTTTTAATTTTTTTTTTTCTTTTCTGTATTTGTATTAAATGAACTCTGAAACTAGGCGAATTTCAAAAAGGTTTAAAGGACTTTGTCTCTAAATATAATCAGGAATACGCTGCTAAAACTATTCGGCCCCCTCATGTTACACCGTGTATATATTTTTTATATTCCTTACAGGTAGGGTTGCCAACCGTACTATATTATATAGTATTGTACTATATTTTGGCTCTTTGTACTATATACTTTTGGAAAAATATATAGTACGCTAAAATACTATATTTCCGATTAAAAGTATATTACACTCATGTTTAGTATTTTATCTAAAAGTACTATTTTTTTTAAAATGTACTATATTTTTGATGCCTTATTCTGGAAAATACTATATTCCACCAAAAAAAAGTTGGCAACCCAGTTACAGGTCACCTAGATGAATTGTCCTAAAGGAATACGTTTACTTTGTACACATTTATTGTACTCTATGTTGTATATTTACCCCTTTTTTTGTAAAGTATTTTTATTACCAAGAGAATATGTGCTTTTTATTTACTGACTAATTTGCATGTGCAAAAATCTTTCAACTTCACGGTTTCAAAACATAATTTACTAACACGGGACTTGAATTACCTCTGATTACCACAAGAACAATACTGACTAGTCTACTATTTTGTATGACGTAATTGTCTAAGGTTGTCACTGAGATATCCTTTTTTTTATAGTCATTTAATATCCATCAATCAGTAAATTTATCAAATTGGAAGCATACTTTCAAAAACGCTTTTATGCCAAACACGTATTACTATCTGTACACAGAACTCGCAATAAGCACTGTAGGTGCAAAATTGTAAATAGCCGTTATTACTATTTATGAAAGTATCACGACTACCACCGACTGTTTTAATATCGATAAGCTTACGAGGGGCTTGTAACTGAAAACCAAAAGCGTGTTGACTTTATCCTTTACAGTTTTAAAACGACCTGACAGTTTAATATTGTTTACTGTTTTATATTTATTGAAATAGTTCCTTGATAAGATCCTGATCGGTGAGATAGAATCTTTAAGATATGTGCCTTCGATATCAGACTATTGAACCTAAGTAACTGGTGTTATATAAATATTTATTCGTATCAATCGTAACAAAAATAAGAAATAATGTGACTAATAAAATACAAAGGACGTATAAGGGTATTTCCACTTAACTGTATACCGTTAACGGCCGGTTAGGAAAAGTCACAAATCTGAGGACAAATATCATAACCGCGACAATTAAATTAAGTATCAAATTCGTAACTAAACCGACAGCTGAACGTGACTTGATAAACGTACCTAACTTAAGACACGCGGTAAGTTACAATTAAAATGCCCATTGTTATTAACCGCCTAAAATTTCCAACGTAGTCTTTAATGCAGACCTCAAAATCTTATAATGAGATTCGAGTTGTAGCTAACTGATCACGATTAAAATATTTATCCAGGCCATAAATAACGTTATTCCAACGTTTGGAAACTTATTCAAACCAAACTGCTTTTCTAAAATCCAATTTCACAAAAAGCTTCTTTTTTTTTATTATTATTCGATTCAGTCATTAACTAAGTCGTCATTTAGAATAGTATAGATTAGAAAATATTTATTTATGCGTCATTATGGTTACATAACAGGTTATGAAAAGGACAGACGTTTACGTTTATCTAACTCGGTAACTATTCGATGTGATTCGATATCTAAACATACCTATACAGTCCTATTTTTAAGTGTAACCAAATTTTAACATACCAGAAACAACATCATTCATCAGTCATCCTTCCAGACAGGCGCCACGCCGCAGCGTCTCACAGGTGCGGCAGTTTCTGTTTCGCGAAGTACTTTTGAGCTGCTTGCTGCGGTTCTCCATAAAAAGCATCATGCTTAGTATACCAAATATCTTGTTTCACCTGGGGTTTTCACTGAAAGTGAAACACCAGTGTCCTTGTGTCCAGGATAGCGCGGCTTACAGTGTCTGTTTGGAGTTGGATGGCGTCCCGCTGTTGACTAGCATAAGCAGTCCTTATACTCGTACTGCTCCTGAAACATTAGTTTTGTAGGCATAGAATGTGTGTAATATCATCCCACTTCTGATGTCAGATTTACTTTAGTATTATCGTTGATAAAATAGGAAATAATTATGTAAGGCAGTATTTAATTAAGACTAGTTAGTTATTGCTCAAAGTAATGTATTTATTATAGCGACAACTACAAGGTTTAGAATATGAAAAATGGTAGACATTATTTAAGTAATATATTTATATAAGCAGATTGTAAGTAAAAGTATATTGTAGATTTATGGAACAATTAATCGGCTTTATTATCACATAATTCACAAAAATATTATTTTATGCGTAATAAATATTGGTGGCTTATAGTTAGTACTGGCTACCTTAATGTACACACTTGGCATAGTTTAAAATAGTAATAAAGATCGAGCAATAAGCCACATGATGTATTACACCGTAATCAGTTGGAATATACGTTACATAGCAACTATTAAAAACTCATCAAAGGGTTATATTCACATTAAAGATTGTAACGTACATACCATCAGACTATAACACAAAGAAAACATACAGAAATTTATAACAAGTCATAAAATCACAATTAAATAAAATTGACACTTAACTTCGTTCGTCGTCGTAGCTCTCCAACTGAGAAGTGACCCACAACTGTCAGACACCCGCTTATATTCGATTAGACTTCACCCCTTCTACCACTTCTTGGTGGGAATAACAAATAAGATGTTTCCTGCACATCCGGTTATTATAATAATTCAATTCAACAAATGTATTTGCTGCATTTAGTTTAATTTATTATAGAATAATTAACGCAAACTAATACAAATTTAATATCATGGCTTATTATTATAAAATACTTTATTTACCTTACTTATGTTCTGACAGTTATGGTCAAGAAATATACATGGAGGGTAGTTGTGTTATTGAACAGCAGTTCTAACTTATTATTTCGATATAAGTACGTATTAGCTTAGCAAAAGTGAACCATCTCGTAAAAATGTAAGTGTGATCTTTGTTTTTATACTACGTATCTCACACATACATATGGTGATTTTTGTGTTTTTATCAACAAATCAAGCATATACATTCAAAAACGTGACATTTGATGAAGTGGAACTGCTGATGATGATCAGAACGGAACTCTTCAACGACGCATAGTTCACCTTTGGCGATTTGTCCTCTTCGTTATGTTTGTTAAGCAAGTTAAATTTTTAAGCCACAATTTTATCAAGCTTGAGTTCTGATGATGGGATCCATGAGAAATCGAGGGAACTCCTCAAATTTTAAAGGCATGCGTATAGAGATTTTTGTATTTTCATCAGAAAATCAAGCATTTTCATTAAAAACTGTCGCATTTGATGAAGTGGAACTGCTGATGATGATCAGAACAGAACTCTTCAACGACGCATAGTACATGTTTGGTGATTTCGAATTTCGATTTTGACTTGGACTGGGACCCGGACTCATACCCGGATCCGGTTCGGACCCGGACTCGGACTCGGACCCGGACTCGGACCCGGACTCGGACCCGGACTCGGACCCGGACTCGGACCCGGACTCGGACCCGGACCCGGACTTGGACCGGGACTCGGACCCGGACTCTGACTCAGAGACCCGGACCTTGACCCGGAAAACCACTATGATACCTAAACTAAATAAACAACTATGATTACCTACCATAAAATGTGGGTATGATGATGCCAAACCCCTCCCGCTCAAACTCCCGTACACCGCACTGCATGCGCCGTTAAGTGGGTTAGGTTAGGTTTGAACTGCGATCCTCACAGAACCGAACAAAAGTGGGTTAGGTTTGGTTAGAACTGCGAGTCTTACAGAAACGAAATGCTACTAGAAAAGTGGGTTTGATTAGGTTCGAACTGCGATCCTCACAGAACCGAACTGCTATCAGAGAAGTGGGTTAGGTTAGGCTAGATAACTACGACCCTTACGGAAACGAAATGCTACTAGAAAGTAGGTACTGGTTTTACCTCCTTTTCTACATAGTGCACCATCTACCATAATCGTTCACCGGGCCCCATAGAAGTCGGTTTTTTTTTCTTAAAAATTATATTTTATAAAATTGTTATTATTTTTGCTTTTATGTAAATTCAATGTTGAGGTGTAAAAATGCCCTTGTGGCCTATTTGCTGAATAAATGTTGATGTTTGATGTTTGATGATGTTTGATGTTTGATGTTTTGCTGACTTCACTTTTCTTTGAACAGGCAACTCATACTCACCGAGACAATGCTAGCAAATCCAAACACAATTAGATTGCGTTCCTACGGTCATCTCCTGTGTCCATCATCAGATCAGCTCAATGGTACCATAACATTGCATACTATTACCCAACTTTAACAGAATATGTGAATGGGAGGCTGGGGTCCGCTTGACAACTGAACTCAGGAATTGGCACAAGTGCTAGTTTTTACTAAAGCATCTGACCTTTCAATGCAGAGAGGAAAATAGTGTGCAGGAATAATAAACAAATACTTTTTGTTTCCAAGACTGAAGACAATATTTATGTACGGTTGCTTGCCGATCTCGAGCATCGCGTTGAAATGAAAGGTGTATAAAGTTAAACCATGCTAAGGTTTCATGTCAAGTATGGAGCTTTAGGGATTCATGTAAGTATATATGCTTGTTACTGGCAAGTATACGCAATGTTAGCGTGGTGAGAGTTCAGCATGTTTGAATAGTTTTACGAATAAAGTGAGCATTTACCCATGTTATATATCCTCCGGGGCATGTCCCAGTGATAGATGGTGACGTAGGGTTGTATCCGGTTCCGGAGCAGCGCGTCGATGAGCTGGTTGTAGTAGCGGGCACCATCTTGGCTGATCTTGTTCGGCAGCCCGGTGGGCAGCAGCCGCGGCCACGATATTGAGAACCTGGGCTTAAACTCACTTTATCTCCCTACATGCAGACATATGATGAACCAAAGAGAAATGTATACTCCGGCACATCCACTATGTCAGTCGAAAAGGGTACGAAACTCAATTTTTCTATGGGAGGTTTAATAATGACATTCATATTTCGAATACCTTTGAAAAACTAAAGAATTTAATTTGCCCTCATTTCTAGTACCTATCAGTCGTGATGGCGTTTTATTTAAAATGAAATGTCTAATGTTATTTAACATAAACAAATGCCGCAATGGCGATAGCGATTTTACATATAGGTATGTATTATTTAGGTGCATTATTTTGGTTTCATTAGTAATAGTTACTATTTTTAAAAGCGTTCTTCGATAAAAAAACTCGTCAAGATTGTTTACTTGTATTTAATGCTAAAACGAGGTATATATAGATCTGTGGTGTGTCGTAATGTAAAATGTTAAGTAATATATGAAATGTGAAAGCCGTATAACCTGTAGTAATCCACCCCCAGATCCTTCAACATTCGGATGTCCTCCGGCCATCTGTACAGTGAGAAAATACAATCTTATTTAATAAATTTAAGGATATTACAAGGCACTTGAGCCCCGTTTAGACGGTTCAAAACGTGCTTGCATGCCTATATCTTCCAGCTTGGCCGAAAATGCTCTCGTATGTCCGGACGGATGTTTTCCTCTACACGTCGCAATCCTCAACTGATTGTCGTGAAACTTTGTGAGTAGGTTCGATGAATACATAGATTTTATTGTGGATTCAGTTGTTGGAGATTTTACAAAATGGCGAAGCCATTCGTTAATTTTATTCAGGAATAAGTAAAGCTCGCGGAGTCTACAGCTCACAGAGCCACTACATTATTAATTATTACTAAGAAGCATTGATTGAAAGAAAGAAATGATTGGCGATTGCTCCACCGACAAGAACAAAGCTCTTAAGTTATGATGATGATGATGATGAAGAAGTATTAGTAACTCAATATAGTTGTACTTGTTGTATGAGTTGCAGGCCACGTCCCCCGTGCTGCCGTCTGGTATCTTGTGGGGGTTCTGCTGCGTCCAGTCGTCCCACATGCTGGGGGTCTTGTCTGCAAACATTCAGATATACAATCAAAATGTATGCGTACACATCTACACGTGGCCCATTCCATAGTGCGTCCGCTTAACTATCGCATGGCCATCTCGCTGCTCCAGCGCTGGGCCTTATGTAGAGGAGCCATAACCACCGCATGGTCATCTCGCTAGTCCAGCGCTGGGCCATTGTGTATAGGAGCCATAACCATCGCATGGCCATCTCGCTGGTCCAGCGCTGGGCCATTGTGTATAGGAGCCATAACCATCGCATGGCCATCTTGCTGGTCCAGCCCTGGGCCATCGTGTAGAGAAGCTATTAAGTTTTGTTCCTCATTCACCTCAGCCATGCATCCCTATTGGCCCCGGTTGACGGTATCTATCATTTAGACTATATATTATAGGCTACAAGGGCACTTTAACACGTCAAGATGTTTTACAAGCAATAAAAATAAATTTATATTATAGTTCTGACACCTAGAGACATTTACACCTCTAAATATTATAGATTTTTTTTGTGTGTGTTTTTTTATCTGTATTTTGTATGTAATTCGACATTAAGAGACCATATACATCTCTTAGTAATTGTAATACGTTAGATTGAATTGTTAGTTTTATTTTATAAAATTGTTGATGTTATTATTTTTGCTTTTATGTAAATTCAATGTTGACGTGTAAAAGTGCCCTTGTGGCCTATTTGCTGAATAAATGTTGATGTTTGATGATGTTTGATTTTCTGATTTGGAGGGTAGGTGGTACTCTCGCAACCTTATAGCTCTGTGTATTTTCGCTCGATAAAAATACTAAAGCGACTTAAAATCACAAGTAGAAGTGATAAATATTTAAAGTGCAGTGCGAATAACCTGGACAAATAAAATCAAAAGAAAATAAACAGTAAATTGTGTGAAAATGGCAAAAAAAACATCGTTGTTTACAGTGACAAAAACACTACTATTTACCTCTTGGAGGTTCTTTTTCGGACTAAAATCACGAAGTGGGCACCATAAATAGTGAGTGAAACGCTAAATAAAGTGAGAAATATCAACCCTTAATTTTTTTGGACAAAATATAACCAAAATAGTGAAAACCGGAACGGAAAATACACCTTTATCGCTAGATGTCGCTCAAATTCAAAGAGTGCTGCCATCTATGAGATCACACAAAAATTAAGTGGAACGCTACAAATCAACTCGAAGCACGCAGCGACCTTACTCCGTAAATTGCGCTTACGCATTTTAACAACAAGCTTAACGCTAAGAGACCACAGAGGGCGTAAAACATAAAAAGATGGACCAACTCAACGAAATGCTAAAAAACATACAAGAAGAAATGAAAAAATTAAGAACTGAAAATAGAGAGATGGAAAATAGGATCACGGACACAATATCAAAAAAAATCGATGAAAAAATCGACAAGTTGGAAGGAAAACAAAAAGTTATGGAAGAAAAAATTGAAAAACAAGAAAAAAGATTAAAATACGTAGAAAAAGAAAGTAAGAAGCGAAACATTGTAATTTTTGGAGTCCCGGAAACAGAATCTAGTTACGAAAAATTGGAAGATAACATTCTCTTGCTTGTCAACAATACTATGAAGACACCACTTTCAAGATCTGAAATAGAGGTCGCTGCAAGGCGGGGTAAAAAAGGAGAAAACAAAATTAGACCCATAGCGATAACCCTTTCCACGCTGGGCAAAAAAATAATTATCTTAAAAAACAAAAGATCATTAGAAAATACTAACTATTATATAAAAGAAGATTTCCCTCCCGAGATACTGGAAAAACGCAAAACATTGTTAGAAGAAGTCAAAACGCTGAGAGAGGAAGGGAAAAACGCTGTAATCAAATATGACCGCATCATTTTCTTAAAGGACCGACCGTTACAAAAAACAAACAATCATTGTAACAATAAACGTAACTTATCCGCATCTCCGGAAACCTCAAACTCGAGTCCTAACAACGCAGCGGCCAGCAGGCTGAATAAGAAAAATAAAATCTCCGAAAACAATCCCCGGACGAACTACTGGCCTGTGTTTGCTCCTCATACTGTATCCGACGTAGACTCAGATAGCCAAGAGCAGGTTGCTGAAAATAGAGCATAGCAATTAGAAATAACGCCTCCCTCCTATACCACTGAAATAGAAAGAAGCATAAGTAACAAACATAACCCCGCTGTCCCTGCGGACAGCACAACCCCTCCAATCCGGCTGGTCACCGTGGAGGGAGTAGACCAAAACCCTCCACTACAAAACAATACCATTTCAAGCAAAAACAGAAACGAAAATAAAGAACAAAAAATATACACATGCACATTCAATGTTAGATCACTGTCAACAATAGAAAGGCTAATAGAATTTAAAGAAGCTATATCAAAAATTAAATACATAATGTCGTATTTAATTTTTGATATATGGCTTGTCCGAAATAAGAATAAACGCCAGTAAAATTCTTGAAGATACAGACCACATATTCTGCTATACAGGCGAAAAGAAAGGACACTACGGAGTTGGGTTTATACTCAAAAAAAAATACAAAAACAATATTGAAAAATTCTCACCGATTTCGGATAGAGTATGCGCACTCCATATTATGAGGTTCGAAAAAATATCACTATCTATAATTTAACAAATGTACCGAAAAGATTTACGAACCTCGAAGTAATAAGCAATCTAAATTACCCCAGCGACCACCGAATGCTACGAGGCGCTCTAAAAATCGATAAATTACAAAAAAATAGAGCGAACTATAACGCATTACATAGTAAGTATAAAAGCCTCAACGAAGAAGAATTCTTACAAAACTTAGTAAAAAATGTAAGTGCTACGTATTTCAACGAAGACGAAAATATCGAATCATTATACCACAAAATTGAAAAGTGTATCACGTCGAGCATATTATCGTCTAATACTCAAGTAAAATCTACTGAAAAATATATATTAAGTGCAGAGACGAAAGAGTTACTGAAAAAACGTCAAAAACTGCAGAGAATAAAACCAAAAACAACAGAACAAAAACGAGAGCTTTCTTACTTGTACAAAACCACAAATAAACAAATTAAAAAGGATTACTACCAACATCGTCTAGAAGTTATCCAAAAATATCTGGAAAGCTCCGGCGGAACAAAGAAAGCTCTCAAGAAACTTAACACGACAAAGGAATTGATACAGACTCTATCAAAAAATGGAAACGAAACAAACGGAACGCGAACAGATATAGTTGCCATTGCCACTGACTTCTACCGCAAACTATATTCTCGTCAACATGAAACAACAAACCAAAAAGAACTAGAATGTACAACCAACTTGGATACACCACAATATTTTAGCACAAGTGATTTAATTAAGAAGCTCGAGAAACTGAAATGTGATAAAAGCCCCGGCCCCGATTCTATATCAAATGAAATGCTAAAATTATCCCGATACGTTATAGCTACGCCCCTTACGCACCTGTTCAACAAAATATTGCAAGAAAGGAAAGTACCAAAAAAATGGACTATGTCAAATATCACCCTATTACATAAAAAAGGCAACCCCGCAGACATAGGTAACTACCGCCCGATTAGCCTGTTACCTAGCATCTATAAGCTGTTTGCAACGTGTCTAGAAGAAAGAATAAGTCCATATATAGAGCTCCACCAACCTGTAGATGTGACTAGCCGTATGCCTATTGCCTAGTATAAGCCTCATTTTTCATTACAAAACACGGGAAATAAAAAGAAATTACCAATTTAGTACTGATGTCCTCTTCAGAGGCATATTTCATTCATAATTCCATCTAATATTCTAACGATTGAAACTTGATGCACGTAATTCTATGGTTTATTACTTATCACATGCATTTTTTTTTAAATTAATCCTTATTTTAACTTAGAAATAAACAAACTAAAAAAATACCAAAGTAAAATAATGTTTAAAAATTCGCGCGCCGAGAGTATTCGAACGTTCCCTTTTTATTAAAGTCTACTCAAACGGACTACTCGGAATACACAGCTAATGTCTATGTGTGCGTAAATATCAATGAAAATAACTCTGTCTACCTCTAAACTGTGTGAGAGAAAGGGACGTGATTTTTGATCTGAAGTAAGCGAAAGTGAACCTTAAAATTTAGGACATATGGTTTAGTAAAACAACCTGAAACCTAAGACCTTTCTTCTTGAATCAAACCTTGTTACCTGTCCGAGGCAACGACCTCTTCTGCAGTTCTGGTATCCTGGTACTTTTGGAATGATGTTTATCTTTATAAGTCGCTGTTATGTCGCCCAAATGTCGCTGTTATGTCGCCATTAGTATTTTCTGGGTAATGTCGCCAATATGTCGCTATTAAGTCGCTAATATGTCGCTGTTATGTCGCCATTAGTATTTTCTGGGTAATGTCGCCAATATGTCGCTATTAAGTCGCTAATATGTCGCTGTTATGTCGCCATTAGATCTTTCTAGGTAATGTCGCCAATATGTCGCTATTAAGTCGTCAATATGTCGCTATTATGTCGCCATTAGGATATTCAGGGAAATGTCGCCAATATGTCGCTATTAACTCGCCAATATGTCGCTGTTATGTCTCCATTAGTATTTTCTGGTTAATGTCGCCAATATGTCGCTATTAAGTCGCTAATATGTCGCTGTTATGTCGCCATTAGATGTTTCTAGGTAATGTCGCCAATATGTCGCTATTATGTCGCCATTAGGATATTCAGGGTAATGTCGCCAATATGTCGCTATTAAGTCGCCAATATGTCGCTGTTATGTCGCCATTAGGTTTTTCTAGGTAATGTCGCCAATATGTCGCCGTTATGTCGCTGTTATGTCGCCATTATGTCGCCAATAAGTCGCTGTTATGTCGCCAATATGTCGCTATTATGTCGCCAATAAGTCGCTATTATGTCGCTGTTATGTCGCCAATAAGTCGCTATTATGCCGCTATTATGTCGCCAATAAGTCGCTATTATGTCGCTGTTTTGTCGCCAATATGTCGCCGTTCAGTCGCCATTATGTCGCCATAGTAAAAGGTATAAAAGGCCGGTGCGGAGAGTAGGGGGGATTGATACATTCTTCGACCATCGGACTAGCAGTGACTCTGGTTTTCGGGTGTAACGTAGTGCGGGGAGGTAAAGTTTCTCCGCGAACTTTTTCTGTTTGTTTTTACTTGGAATTATCCTGGTAAATTTAAACTTAGAATTTGTGTCTGTGCTTAGTTTTGCGGGGATTTTGATCGTCGTAATGCTAAGTTTGGACTGTTGTGGAGATTCTTTACTGCCTTGTGTGGGTTTTAGTTATTGTGAAGTTTTCTTTACGCTGTGTGTTCTAAGTGTCGTCATGCTATGCAGGGATAATGTCGTTGCATGACCGGGGCTTGGAATTGTGTCTGTGTTTGGTTTTACGGGAAGAAATTCTCGTAATGTTAAATATAGATGACAGTGTTTGGGGGAATTTCACTTCTCCGGTGAGTTAGTTTAATTTTGTGATAATTTAGTTATTTTAGTGTCTTTCTATGGGGTATTTTTGCTATTTAAAAAGCCAGATCATTGTTTGGACTGACAGTTTGTCCAGCTAAGCATTCACTCCGCCTAACGGTGCCAAAGGATTGGATGATTAGGAGTCTTTTGCTCCAAGTTTGAGAGGACTTGGCATCTCTTTTATATCAACATAAGAGATGAATTATCTCACTAGTCTCAAGGTCCAGCTGTTTAGATGGATGTGGGGACGTCACGTGCGCGTCATTTGGGAGTAATCCCTGCCCACTGAAGTCGGCAGTAATTGAGACTAGGTCTCCTATTAAATTTATTTATATATTTCGGTGCTCCGGTTCATACTAGTGCTGGTTGCGGGGAAAAGCTTTTGTCGTGATTGCTATCTTACGCTTAGTCTTAGTCGCGGCAGAGTTTCCCACATGATTGGTGCGTGTGTGTGCTAGGGTACTGATACACTTATATACACGGAATAGGGCGGTTTACTTCCTACCACCATGCCCGCGGGCGTAGGAGGGGGAACCAAATACACTGGCCTGTAGGTTGCTTCATCGGTTTCGCCTGCCGAACTTTACAGCTTCTCGTAGGGACTACACTTGTGTATATTACAAAGCATTAGGTCGATGGTAAGAACGAACTGTGCTTTGAATGTACTAGATTAGGGACAAAGGGTAGGAATAGGGTAGAATCACACACACTTTTATTGTCTATCAAGGTTCCTTTTTAGTTCTGATTTATAAAATTGATATGGTAGATATAAATTTCTCTTTAAATGTTTAAAAATATGGTTTCTTTATCCTAAAATATGTGTGTTTAGAAAGTAAAAGTGTTCAACTGTCTATGACTTCCTAATTTATATGGGTAAATAATTAATGTAATTTATTTCTAATTTTCATTTCTGGTTGTCTGGTGTAGGAGCGAGGTACTGAGTAATACAATCAGATATTTACAACATCAGCTGGATTTAGGAACGCAGACTATTCTGGGATTGAGGAACGGTTTGCTTTAGGGAACCTTTGTCAGGCAGGAGCAGTACAAAGGATATAATTGAGTGAATACTCAATTTCGGCCTCGATTAAACTAATAGTTAGCAAATAAACTCGGTACTTTGTTTATACATCAAGAAAACTAGGAATTCTGTCTATATTATCAGTTTTGGGGAATGGGACTAAGGGATTAGCATCCCTAGCTTTTGAATATAAAAAAGATAAGTAATTTTGATGACTGATGGATACTTTGACACTTCTTTTCATCATCATCTAGGTGCGCTTAAGTTACGAAGTGTTGGTCAAAGCCCTTCTGGCTAAACTGGTAGGGTAGGTGTTCCGATTGATCTTGTAATCGGACTAAGAGTTCCCAGACCTGCATCGGGCATACGAAGTAGCACGTGTGAGTAAATCACACATCGGTTAGAAGTTGATAGTTAACTGTAATTATTCTTGAAATTCTAGGGTGTAAATGAGCTTATCTCAGGAGTGCTACTTCTATGTTATACCGGGATCTTAATAGGCGTAGCAGGATTTTACCAACAACAATTTTTTATATTTATGTCATCATATATGCTGCAATACTTAAATACATTATAGTAATTCTACAACTTCATTTACATTACGCTAATAAATTTTATTGAATTATTCCATTTCTATAACTCGACTTTCTTTAAATTATTTCTTATTTTCATAATTAATTTATTACCATAAATTTCTGTTCATAAAATCTAGGTAAATTTAAATAAAATCAGAGTCCAAAATTTAGTTGATACTCATTAAAGAATTTGAGGTTACTGCGGTTCGCTTCGAGGGGTCCTAACTACTAGCTAGACGATCACATGGCCATATTTTAGGGATAAATCTACAGGGGGTGTTTATGTTACGGTTAGGTAAGTAAGTAATTAAGTAAGTAAGGAGGGGTTAGTGACATAGAGCAAGCTGGATTTCGAAAGGGATTCAATACCTTAGACCATATACACACAATCGACCAAGTAATCGAAAAATACACAGAGTTCAAACGGCCATTATATCTAGCTTTTATCGATTACGCAAAAGCGTTCGATTCTATCTCGCACATAAGTATTTGGAACGCACTAAGAGATCAAAATATCCCAGAAACATATATACAAATATTAAAGGACATATATAACAAGAGCATAAGTAGAATTAAACTAGATAGAATTGGTGAACCCATCGAAATAAAGCGGGGCGTAAAGCAGGGGGATCCGCTATCACCTAAATTATTCATTTCAGTCCTTCAGCACATCATGAAAGACTTAGACTGGACTTCAAACGGTTTATTCATTAACGGAAAATATCTGAATAACCTACGGTTCGCAGACGACATCGTCATATTTTCAGAAACAGCGCGTCAACTGGAAAAAATGATAAACGAATTGAACCACGTAAGCAGGGAAATAGGCCTAGAGCTAAATGTACTAAAAACTAAAATCATGACAAATTATACAGAAAAGGACATAATTGTTAACTCACAACCATTAGAATATGTTCAAAAATATATCTACTTAGGAAAATTAGTATCGTTCAACCAAGACAGAAACATGGAAGAAATTGCTAGACGGATTGCTATCACTTGGAACAAATTCTGGTCATACAAGGAAATTTTAAAATCAAACATGCCAATAAAATTAAAAAAAAAAAAATTAGATACTTGTTTGCTGCCAAGCCTCACTTATGCATGCCAAACATGGATATATAACAAGAAGACGCGAAACCAAATACAGTGCTGTCAGCGAGCTATGGAAAGGTGTATTTTAAACTTAAAACTAATCCACAAAAAGAGAAACACGGACATACGACAGAAAACTGGCATCATAGATGCTTTACCATACGCGCAAAAACTTAAATGGAAATGGTGTGGCCACGTAGCACGCTCAAGCAATGAAAGATGGGCAAAAATAACCACGCTATGGCGTGGTCCCACCGGGACCAGGAAACAAGGAAAGCCCAAAGAAAGGTGGACCGACGAAATAATGGCTACAGCTGGCAAGGATTGGCCACAGAAGGCCAAGGATAGAAAAGCTTGGCGAAAACTGGAGGAGGCCTTCACCCAAAAAGGGGTCTCTACAAACAAACCTTAAAGATTAAAAAAAAATACTTATATAACATACTGTAATCTCTTAGAGAATCAATAAAGGCTTTTTATTTTATTTATTTAAAAATAAATCATCAACAATTATAATGTTTAATAACTAGAAATAAATGTACCAATAACAACGCCATTTTGAAAAAAAATCCAAAAACTGAATCGACAAAAGAAAACTATTAAATCATCGAGCCGGACATACGTAAATATTTTTGGCCTACCTGAAACGGAGACATTCGCTAACGCTCGGTTAGTGAAGATCCTTGCAATGACTGATTGGTACAATTATATTGATTTAATGTTATTTATTTATTATATGTATTGATTGTAATCATGCGATGGGGAATATATCTTTTTTTAGCACGCACAACAATAGGCGCAATAAAGGCTAATGATTGTTATTGTATTTTTATATATATTTTATTGATATTCATTTGCATTTTAACTTAATTATTGATATAAATTATTTGTTTATTGATATAAATTTGCACGCACGGCTTGCCTTCTGTCCTCTAAATAATAATTAGTACTTAGTTTATGTGACTGCTACATAATGAAAGTCAATAAAATACGAGTGTGGGTTTATGAACCGAGCTAAAAGCGAGTTTCATACAAACTAACAATTGTAGGTACTCGTACTTTTCCTTCAGTCAGTACATGACCTGATTGTGTACCTACTGATTGATTAAACTGATTGAATGACTGATGACTAGTTCTCTAGTTGAGTAGATGGCTGCATCATCTCTCTCGCTGAACCGTAATCCCGTAACGCTCCATCTTACGTAAGCGAACAACTCGCGAACAAGACCCGGCGCGGCGGGCCCAAGGCGTTCGCGTTCGCAACAAGATCGCCCACGTAGCGTAGGACACTTCTATAGGTATCAAAGGATTGATTCACCCCGCGCCGCATCGCTTCGCTTCGCGTTCGCAGGAGGAGGTGCAAGAACACACTGCACGCCCTACTATAGAGTTATATGTACCTACCTTAGTGTGTTATCTGTCATAGCATCACCGAAAGGGCCTTAAGGAAGACCAGGGCTGGTTTCATAGCTACCACTGCGTTCCAGGAGCCCTCGACCTGGTAGGCCGCGGTGGCCACGCCGAAGTGTCGTCCGGGTAACGCAGCCCGACCGCAGCTCCGCCACCAAGCTGTACACGTTTACTATAAACTCACCGCTCACGTTCCACGCCCCCTCGACCTGGTAGGCCGCGGTGGCCACGCCGAACTGGAACCCGTCCGGAAAACGCAGCCCGACCGTAGCTCCGCCACCAAACTGTACACTTTACTATAAACTCACCGCTCACGTTCCACGCCCCCTCGACCTGGTAGGCCGCGGTGGCCACGCCGAACTGGAACCCGTCCGGAAAACGCAGCCCGACCGCAGCTCCCGCCACCAAGCTGTGCAAACAATTAAACTTTATTTTAATAGTATTTTTTTGCAACAGTTACATAATAAGGGTTCTTAAAATTCGAGGGCCGCAGTTATAAGTTATAAACTAGATGAAGTCGAGTTTTCTGAGCCGAGAATTGTAAGACCTAATTACACACAATAAATATTTGTACTGGTACCTGCTGCAAGTAACACCTAAAATAATAATAAAATCGTACACACAAAAGTAAACCAGTTTTGTTTCTAAGACTCTGCCTACAAGTTTTTAAATAAATACAACAAGTTGTATACTAGATTCTATGAATAAGTATATTATAGAGATTATAGACAAGGCCCATAGGGCCAGCGCGCTCCACGGGCTATCGAGTCGAAAAAAAATTAAATATATTTTCATATCTCGTGCTCTGAAAGTGGGTCGTTGTTGTTCTAAAAGGTGCGCAGAGAGTGATACGTTTATGCTCTAGTGCAGAAAAGTGGTGTGCTCCTCTGCGTCCCCGTCCCACGAACAACTGGGTGGAAACAAAATGGAAAAATAGTGTCTTTATTTCCTCGCCTGGAACAATTGGTAATTGTTTAATTTTATTAATCCCACGTTGATCCTTTTTTTATAAAAAATGATGTAAGTGAATTGTTAAAAACAAATTATTCTTGATTTCTTTGAATTCTATTTACTCGATTTCATAAGGCGGGAACCAAAAGGAATACACCAAAAATATTTTTTTAAACCTTACACTTGCGTAAATGAGCAAAGGCAGAATCTTATACAGCCACAGAGTTAAACGTTTGTACGATATTAAATTGATTTTTAAAGTTATTTAGCACTATATTCATGAAAATAAAATAAAATACAAGTTAAAAATTACTTATATTATTAATTAATATTTAAAATACTTTTATTATGTTATTACGTGGTGCGGCGCACCAAGGTCGCGGTGCGGTCCGGTAGTCTGTTGCGGCTTTTAGAACGAAAAAGTATAAAATTAAAAAGTAAGAGGCAATCCAGTTGATTTTCATACTATAATGATCAAATCATTTTAAAAATACTGCAGTTTGTTAAAAAATGTGTGTTTTCGTAAATATTGCAATCTAAATGATTTTCGCTAGGGGTTCACACATGTAAAGTCTCCGAGTGCAAGTAAGTCCTAAGGAAAATAAATCATGGCCGTAGGTCTATTAGGTACTTCCATTACTGATTTTGCGAAATTGCCTTGTCTTGTTTGGTTTCCTCGCATTCGATATGAAAAGTAGAGTGTTTAACTCGGGTGAAAAGCACCATTTCTGTCTCGGACTATTGGCGCTCTCACTGCGTTCGAGCGCCAAACTACCTCGACAGAAATGGGTGCCTTTCAACCCTTGGTTAACAATCTACTATTAACTAGTAGTTCGCCCCCAACTGTGAACTCGCGGTTCGCCAAAAAGATCAATTGAATGCAGTGCTACTTAGTCCGAGATGGGCATTTCGTAATTGATTCCTGATTCCACGATTACTTGAAATTACTTTGTAATCTGATTACCGATTCCCAGATTACTTTGTAATCTAACAACACCGAATTACTAAGTACTTACCTACAATTCTATTTGAGGAATTAGGAATAAATTTTTCGAATATTACAATTACTAGTAATTGGAATCAATGTCGATTCCTCCGACAGAAATGCGCATGCTACGCTGGTCAGCGGGCGTAACACTTCTAGACAAAGTCCGAAACATACACATCCGAGGCAGTTACAAAGTCGCTCCCATCATTGACAAGGTCAAGGAACGTCGCTTGCGATAGTATGGCCATATACTTCGCCGCCCTACAGACCACATGGTAAACGTAGCGTTAAGCCTACCCACCACGACGCGTCGCCGCGGAAGACCCCCCGCCACCTGGCTGACGACGGTCCAGAGAGATCTGAAGGACACCGAGATGGACGCAGCAACAGCGCAGGATAGAGAAAAATGGAAAAGACAGACAAGGAGAGCTGACCCCAGATGATGGGAAAAAAGCTTAGGAGAAGAAGAAGAAGGAATCAATGTCGATTCCTCATTACAGGAATATATTACATGATTCCTTTCAGATTACATTTCGTACTACTACTATCAAAAGTACATTTCGATAATAGATATAGATGTTGTTGACTTACTAAGATACCTTATTTCTAACACAGGTGTGCAGATTTCGAAAATGATGACCATGACCAATAAAACGACATCCATGATGACTTTTAAGACATAATTCCAAAATGGTCATCATTTTCGAAATCTGCGCCCCCTAAAACCTATAAAACGACACCCATGACGACTTTTATGACATAGTGCATGGCCGCCATTTTGGAATCCAAAATGGTTATCATTTTCGAAATCTGCGCCCCCTAAAACCTACAAAGTTACACCCATGACGACTTTTAAGACATAGTGCATGGCCGCCATTTTGGAATCCAAAATGGTTATCATTTTCGAAATCTGCGCCCCCTAAAACCTACAAAGTTACACCCATGACGACTTTTAAGACATAGTGCATGGCCGCCATTTTAGAATCCAAAATGGTCATCATTTTCGAAATCTGCGCCCCCAAAAACCTAGAAATCGACACTCATGACGACTTTTATGACATAGTGCATGGCCGCCATTTTGGAATCCAAAATGGTCATCATTTTAGAAAATTTGCGCCCCCCAAAACCTATAAAACGACATCCATGACGACTTTTATGTCACAGTGCATGGCCGCCATTTTGGAATCCAAAATGGTCGTCATTTTCGAAATCTGCGCCCCCTAAAACCTATAAAACGACACCCATGACGACTTTTATAACATAGTGCATGACCGCCACATTGGAATCCAAAATGGTCATCATTTTCGAAACCTGCGCCCCCTAAAACCTATAAAACGACATCCATGACGACTTTTATGACACAGTGCATGGCCACCATTTTGGGATCCAAAATGGTCATCATTTTCGAAATCTGCGCCCCCCAAAACCTATAAAGCGATACCCATGACGACTTTTATGACATAAGTGCATGGCCGCCAATTTGGAATCCAAAATGGTCATTATTTTCGAAATCTGCGCCCCCCAATACCTATAAAGCGACATCCATGACGACTTTTATGACACAGTGCATGGCCGCCATTTTGGAATCCAAAATTGTCATCATTTTCGAAATCTGCGCCCCCTAAAACCTATAAAACGACATCCATGACGACTTTTATGACACAGTGCATGGCCGCCATTTCGGAATCCAAAATGGTAATCATTTTCGAAATCTGCGCCCCCCAAAACCTATAAAACGACATCCATGACGACTTTTACGACACAGTGCATGGCCGCCATTTTGGAATCCAAAATGGTCATCATTTTCGAAATCTGCGCCCCCTAAAACCTATAAAACGACATCCATGACGACTTTTATGACACAGTGCATGGCCGCCATTTTGGAATCCAAAATGGTCATCATTTTCGAAATCTACGCCCCCTAAAACCTATAAAACGACATCCATGACGACTTTTTTGACATAGTGCATGGCCGTCATTTTGAAATCCAAAATGGTCATCATTTTCGAAATCTGCGCCCCCCAAAACCTATAAAACGACATCAATGACGACTTTTATGACACAGTGCATGGCCGCCATTTTGGAATCCAAAATGGTAATCATTTTCGAAATCTGCGCCCCCAATAACCTATAAAACGACATCCATGACGACTTTTATGACATAGTGCATGACCGCCATCTTGGATTCCAAAATTGTCATCATTAAAAAAAAAAACAATATTATAAATGTGTAACAAACCGAGCACTTTCATTTGATACCAAACTCGACCATACTTTCTTGCAATTAAAATGACCAGAATAGCAAGACCCCTCACAAATGGCTTTTTAGCATTTTAAGGTATTCTACACGCCAAACCCACCGCTAAAATGGTTTTTGCCATACGAGCTTTTCTTTTCGAAATTATTTTATCTTTCGATTTTGATAGGTCTCGACGGCGCCGTTGAATTACGCCATTTAGCTACCTCGCCTCCCTAACTACTAGCTCAATAACCTCTTGTTCGAGCCTGCTCAAAAATTAATGACTAAAATATAATGCCCTCAACTACACGTTTACCCAATTTCATTGACATTAGAACAAATTCACTTAAGTTCTTGAGTATCAAACTATCTTCTGACAGTTCAGCTTAAAAACATCGAAATGCCGGGACGTGCCGCTAGCCAGCCGCGTGATCCAAGTCGAATCGCTTCGCTCGCTCGTTCGATATAGTATTTTATACAATCGTGATATAATAGAGAGCTTTTCAGTCGAGTACCGTGTTTAGGCAACGAAGCTTGCTGAGTTGCCTAAGTCAGGTACGAGATTGAAAAGCTTGATTATATCACTATTGTATACAATAATTTTTCTACGAGCCAACAAAAATAATACTTTAAACTAGTAGAATCATACAAACAAACTAAACCAAAAGTATACATACACCGCTAAGATACGCAAGCAGCCGCGATACCTTCATACTGGTACGCGCCCCCGCCGCCGCCCCGACGCGTTAGTCAACGACATCTTCTCGTAACTCATGAGGCCCTGGTACTTGCTCCGCGCTAAATTAAATTTTTAGACAGTTGTTTTCTCGATTTTGGCCACCGTAGCCTATGGAGACTAACAAGCAACACTAAGTGGTTTTCGTAGTCTATGGATGTTGCTATTTTAAGGGTGTCACATGCGCGTTTCTGACTTATGAACCAATTGTTTCTACTATACAACCTAAAATAAATAATTAATTTGAGCTATGGTTTTGTTTCGTCCTGGTGATCGCGGAGAGCTGTGATTGGTCAATTTCATTATAGTTGACTAAACTGTATCGTAATGAATGTTATAGTTGAGTTGGGAGCCCACACATTAAAAATACCCAATTGAAGTTTGGTATAAGAAATCTTAATTCAAGAATTATAGTCGACGAGTAGGAAAAACATGTTATAGACGCTGACAAGATTATTTGGCTTTCGCCATGTTACGGATTTTCTGTTCGAGTGAAAAAAACTGTTCTCTTTCCATACCTGAATGGGCCCACTCAACAAAAAGCGGCCAAGTGCGAGTCGGACTCGCCCATGAAGGGTTCCGTAACAGCAAGTAACATAATAAAATTGCGGTTTACGGTTTATGACGTATTAAAAAAAAAACTACTTACCAAATCTTGTTCAAACCAATTTTCGGTGGAAGTTTGCATGGTAATGTACATCATATATTTTTTTTAGGTTTATCATTCTTTTATTTTGGAAGTTACAGGGGGGGGACACACATTTTACCACTTTGGAAGTGTCTCTCGCGCAAACTATTCAGTTTAGAAGATGATATTAGAAACCTCAATATCATTTTTGAAGACCTATCCATAGATACCCCACACGTATGGGTTTGATGAAAAAAAAAATTTGGGTTTCAGTTCTATGTATGGGGAACCCTAAAAATTTATTGTTTTTTTTCTATTTTTGTATGAAAATCTTAATGCGGTTCACAGAATACATCTACTCACCAAGTTTCAACAGTATAGTGCTTATACTTTCGGAAAAAAAGTGGCTGTGACATACGGACGGACAGACAGACAGACAGACAGACAGACATGACGAATCTATAAGGGTTCCGTTTTTTTGCCATTTGGCTACGGAACCCTAAAAATACAAAAAGTTTAGGTACCATGTGTTTTGTCGGAGGGTTGTAGGTTGTAGGTAAGTAATATTGTAAGCGTTATTTTATCATGATTATATTGGAACGACCGAATTAACAGCTGTGTCATTAAAACTGTAAAAGTATTACGCCGAGTAAAATCATTCATATCATTATTATAAAAGTGAATATGTAAAAGTAACAGTCACTGACCCGAGCACAGCTGTTTGCAGCCACGCCATCGCCATGATGCTGCTGCGTTACAACTAATAGAAATATTAACACAGAATTAATATAATAGGCATCGCCAGGAGAGATTGCACACACAGCTACAGAGTAGTAACGAATACAGAGTGAATGCAATTATCCGTACACGTAGGTAAGAGCGTTTTCACATTCTCCGATCCTATATCGGAAGTAGGATCCTATCCTACATATACGTAGGTAGGTATAGTCAGGCCGGGCCGCGGGGACGCGCCCGGGCCTATGATATTTTAATATAGATTTGCCATACACTAACATATCAAGCGAAAAAAATGATGCCAACCAATGCTGCCAACGTCACGGCAGCATCAGTAACAATTTGTTTACAACTTCATACGCAAATGCGTAAAAGAGACGGCACAATTAAAAGAATACCTAAGTAAAAAAGAGACGGCTAGTGTTTGTCACTTGCGCGTGAATTTGGTAAATCAGTGATACCACCATAACACGACGGCAAACAGTGAATATGGCGCGAAGCGTAAAACTTATTAAGAAAAAAAAATATCAAAGACTAAGATGTTTGACAGAAGGTGCAAATCATTTTTAACCGACTTCCATTTCATAGAAGGAGGAGGTTCTGTATTCGGTTGTGGCTATTTTTTTTTTTTTTTTTTCTATGTACGTTCACCGATTACTCCGACATCCGTAGTCCGATTTGAGTAATTCTTTTTTTGTTTGAAAGGAGCTACCTCCGAGTTGGTCCCATTTTAATTTGGTTCTGTTCTGATGATGGGATCCATGAGGAATTGAGGGAACTCCTTAATTTTTAAAGGCACATGCATGGTGATTTGGGTGTTTTCTTAAGCAACTCGAGCATTTTCTCCCGAAAACCACCACTTTGATGAAGTAGACCTGATGATGATGATTGTTTTGATGATAATGATGATGATTTTTTAAATGGAGTATGTTCAGCGATTACTCCGGCACCTGTGATCCGATTTGAGTAATTCTTTTTTTGTTTGGAATGAGTTACCTCCACGGTGTTTCCGTATTATTTTTGGTTCTGGTCTGATGATGGAATCCATGAGGAATTGAGGGAACTCCTCAATTTTTAAAGGCACATGCATGGTGATTTGGGTGTTTTCTTAAGCAACTCGAGCATTTTCTCCCGAAAACCACCACTTTGATAAAGTAGACCTGTTGATGATGATTGTTTTGATGATAATGATGATGATTTTTTAAATGTAGTATGTTCAGCAATTACTCCGGCACCTGTGATCCGATTTGAGTAATTCTTTTTTTGTTTGGAAGGAGTTACCTCCAAGGTGTTTCCGTATTATTTTTGGTTCTGGTCTGATGATGGAATCCACGAGGAATTGAGGGAATTCCTCAGTTTTTAAAGGCACGTGTAAAGTGATTTCGGTGTTTTCTAAAGTAACTCGAGCATTTGCTTTCGAAAACTGCCAATTTGATGTAGTGCAAGTGTAGCCAAGTGTAGCCTTACCACGAGTTTGACATTGACATATTCGCTAAGTTAGCGACGCTAACGTCTTCGTAACTTACTATTTATGCATCTCGCTCGCACTAATATGCCAGTACGAGCGAGATGCAAAGAAAGTAAGTTACACACACGCTAGCGAATAAATCAATGTCAAACTCTTGGTAAGCTGGTAAGGCTACTGATCGGGGGTTAGGGTTAGGAGTTAAGGCGAAGCAAAGTTAAGGGAATGGCGGTTGAAGGGCTGCTGGTTCAGGGTCGAGGGGTTCATGGATCAGGGGTTGATGCGCTGTGAGGTAGAGTGATCGGGGAGTTGAGGGATTGGGTCAGCGGCGGGGCGGAGGATGGATTTAGTGTAGTGTCAGGAATTATAATTTCCCAGACGGACTCGAAAAAATTCCTGATTAAGTGCATATTTATTAAAGTAGGTACACGAATTTAGTGTTAATCATGATGTTGTTTTTCATTAATGCGTCGCGCACTTTTTAACAATGCGTTAAAAACTAAAAATGGAAAAATAAAAACTTTTTACAAAAAAAAGAAAACCGACTTCAAAAAGGATGAAATAAAATATTATCCTTTTTAAGTCTATGCGTTACCAACTGATATGTTTGAAGTCGGTGCCAAGCCAAGTAGTAACAATACCCGTCAAAAATAATCAGCTTTAAACCCCATTAGAACTGTACTAATGAGTATTATAAATGTGTAAGTAATTCTGTCTGCCTCTTTGTCGCCTTTTCATGGCTAAACAACTGAACCGCTTTAGGTGAAATTTGGCAAGAACGTAAATTCCTTGATTTGTTTTATATTTTGAAATGTAGTCCTCTGAATAAGGGACGGGAATTAACTCAGTCCCAATCCCACGCTTGCGTGCCGACAAACATGGTACGGACTGTACCAAGAAGGTTTGATCGTGTGTTCTTAGGTACAGTCGACGTCAAAGATATGTTTACACTTTTGCACCGTACTCCTTTGTAATATGTAATATACGACGAAAAGTGTAAACATATTTTTAACGACGACTGTACCTACAGAAAGTACGTTCATTGTCGTCGTGTAAGGCAATCCAACGTAAATCATTATAGAATCGTACCAAAATCATGATATGCTTCAAAAGTTGGCTTGGCACCGACTTCAAACATATCAGTTGGTAACGCATAGACTTAAAAAGGATAATATTTTATTTCATCCTTTTTGAAGTCGGTTTTCTTTTTTTTGTAAAAAGTTTTTATAATGCAGTTTTATTAATCGACTTCCATTTCATAGAAGGAGGAGGTTCTGTATTCGGTTGTGGCTATTTTTTTTTTTTCTATGTACGTTCACCGATTACTCCGACATCCGTAGTCCGATTTGAGTAATTCTTTTTTTGTTTGAAAGGAGCTACCTCCGAGTTGGTCCCATTTTAATTTGGTTCTGTTCTGATGATGGGATCCATGAGGAATTGAGGGAACTCCTCAATTTTTAAAGGCACATGCATGGTGATTTGGGTGTTTTCTTAAGCAACTCGAGCATTTTCTCCCGAAAACCACCACTTTGATGAAGTAGACCAGATGATGATGATTGTTTTGATGATAATGATGATGATTTTTTAAATGTAGTATGTTCAGCAATTACTCCGGCACCTGTGATCCGATTTGAGTAATTCTTTTTTTGTTTGGAAGGAGTTACCTCCACGGTGTTTCCGTATTATTTTTGGTTCTGGTCTGATGATGGAATCCATGAGGAATTGAGGGAACTCCTCAATTTTTAAAGGCACATGCATGGTGATTTGGGTGTTTTCTTAAGCAACTCGAGCATTTTCTCCCGAAAACCACCACTTTGATGAAGTAGACCAGATGATGATGATTGTTTTGATGATAATGATGATGATTTTTTAAATGTAGTATGTTCAGCAATTACTCCGGCATCTGTGATCCGATTTGAGTAATTCTTTTTTTGTTTGGAAGGAGTTACCTCCACGGTGTTTCCGAATTATTTTTGGTTCTGGTCTGATGATGGAATCCATGAGGAATTGAGGGAACTCCTCAATTTTTAAAGGCACATGCATGGTGATTTGGGTGTTTTCTTAAGCAACTCGAGCATTTTCTCCCGAAAACAACCACTTTGATGAAGTAGACCAGATGATGATGATTGTTTTGATGATAATGATGATGATTTTTTAAATGTAGTATGTTCAGCAATTACTCCGGCACCTGTGATCCGATTTGAGTAATTCTTTTTTTGTTTGGAAGGAGTTACCTCCACGGTGTTTCCGTATTATTTTTGGTTCTGGTCTGATGATGGAATCCATGAGGAATTGAGGGAACTCCTCAATTTTTAAAGGCACATGCATGGTGATTTGGGTGTTTTCTTAAGCAACTCGAGCATTTTCTCCCGAAAACCACCACTTTGATGAAGTAGACCAGATGATGATGATTGTTTTGATGATAATGATGATGATTTTTTAAATGTAGTATGTTCAGCAATTACTCCGGCACCTGTGATCCGATTTGAGTAATTCTTTTTTTGTTTGGAAGGAGTTACCTCCAAGGTGTTTTCGTATTATTTTTGTTTCTGGTCTGATGATGGAATCCATGAGGAATTGAGGGAACTCCTCAGTTTTTAAAGGCACGTGTAAAGTGATTTCGGTGTTTTCTAAAGTAACTCGAGCATTTGCTTCCGAAAACCGCCAATTTGATGTAGTGCAAGTGTAGCCAAGTGTAGCCTTACCACGAGTTTGACATTGACATATTCGCTAAGTTAGCGACGCTAACGTCTTCGTAACTTACTATTTATGCATCTCGCTCGCACTAATATGCCAGTACGAGCGAGATGCAAAGAAAGTAAGTTACACACACGCTAGCGAATAAATCAATGTCAAACTCTTGGTAAGCTGGTAAGGCTACTGATCGGGGGTTAGGGTTAGGAGTTAAGGCGAAGCGAAGTTAAGGGAATGGCGGTTGAAGGGCTGCTGGTTCAGGGTCGAGGGGTTCATGGATCAGGGGTTGATGCGCTGTGAGGTAGAGTGATCGGAGAGTTGAGGGATTGGGTCAGCGGCGGGGTGGAGGATGGATTTAGTGTAGTGACAGGAATTATAATTTCCCAGACGAACTCGAAAAAATTCCTGATTAAGTACATATTTATTAAAGTAAGTACACGAATTTAGTGTTAATCATGATGTTGTTTTTCATTCATGCGTCGCGCACTTAACAATGCGTTAAAAACTAAAAAAGGAAAAATAAAAACTTTTTACAAAAAAAAGAAAACCGACTTCAAAAAGGATGAAATAAAATATTATCCTTTTTAAGTCTATGCGCTACCAACTGATATGTTTGAAGTCGGTGCCAAGCCAAGTAGTAACAATACCCGTCAAAAATAATCAGCTTTAAACCCCATTAGAACTGTACTAATGAGTATTATAAATGTGTAAGTAATTCTGTCTGCCTCTTTGTCGCCTTTTCATGGCTAAACAACTGAACCGCTTTAGGTAAAATTTGGCAAGAATGTAAATTCCTTAATTTGTTTTATATTTTGAAATGTAGTCCTCTGAATAAGGGACGGGAAATAACTCAGTCCCAATCCCACGCTTGCGTGCCGACAAACATGGTACGGACTGTACCAAGAAGGTTTGATCGTGTGTTCTTAGGTACAGTCGACGTCAAAGATATGTTTACACTTTTGCACCGTACTCCTTTGTAATATGTAATATAAGACGAAAAGTGTAAACATATTTTTAACGACCACTGTACCTACAGAAAGTACGTTCATTGTCGTCGTGTAAGGCAATCCAACGTAAATCATTATAGAATCGCACCAAAATCATGGTATGCTTCAAAAGTTGGCTTGGCACCGACTTCAAACATATCAGTTGGTAGCGCATAGACTTAAAAAGGATAATATTTTATTTCATCCTTTTTGAAGTCGGTTTTCTTTTTTTTGTAAAAAGTTTTTATGTAGTAATGTACTCGCTACCGAAGTAAAAAGTTTCCATATTTAGTTATGTAAATAAAAGATATTATATTATACTCTTTATTCATCATTTTTCTTATACTTATCATTGTTATTTTTGTTAGGTTTGTTTTATTGAACAGAATAATAATTGTACACATTGAGACTATTTTCTTTACCCGAGACACTGTGGGTTACTTAGGCGGGGTATGAAATGTATATATATTCTATTTTTGTGTGAAAATCTTAATGCGTTTCACAGAATACCATGTTTTAACAGTATAGTTCTTATAGTTTCAGAAAAAAGTGGCTGTGAAATACACGGACAGACAGACATACAGACATGACGAATCCATACGGGTTCCGTTTTTTGCCATTTGGCTACGGAACCGTAAAAAAAGGAGGAGGAAATAATATTAATAAAAAATTAAGTGATTTGACGTCGACCAAATTAATCGTAAACTAAAGGGGCCCACTGATTATCAGCCTGCCGGACGATATCGGCCTGTCAGGTATTAGGAACTGTCAAAATTTTGTTTTAACTGACAGGCCGATGCTGTCCGGCGGACTGTTAATCAGTGGGCCCCTTAAGACATGTGGAATAGTGAAATAACGATATGTACTATTTACATTCAGCGATTTTATTTATATATTTACATTATCTACAAAATTTTATATTAACCTTATTTACATTATTTACAAAATTTTATACTAACATTATTTACCTTATTATCTACATTATTTACAACAGTATTCACACAGACATATATGTTTATATTTAACTGTTTTTATTAAACGTTTTCATAGAGTTGGACCACGATAAGTCTGCAGCTATTTTGATAGCCCAGACTGTGCAATTGTGCATGTGTTATTTTAAACGTCACATTTCTATCTAATTATGACGTACGAATAACACTTGCATCAAAATCGTTGCAGACTTATCTTGGTCTAACTTTAGTCACTTTAGCATACTTACCAGATTTTATGACACTTTTACATTTGTAGCTGTTAAATATGTCAAAATATCCACATATAAAGTTTGTCATTCATACAAATTAACATTTTTATAATTTTACGTTTACAAATCACATTTATAAAACAAATCTTAAATATATTATTAAGCCGGAGCGTTGTTGTGTACCTATTCATTTATATATCTCAAGCACTTGGGCTTATTAACATTATACATTTATTCATTTTCAACATATTAATAGAATATTTACTTACTTATCTACTATTATTACTTATTAGCTACTTTTTATTTTACATGTTTACATTCTTTCATGTTAACTTTTTGTTATCGACACATGTGTACCTACAAATCACATTTAGATATCGCAAGGTTTGCTTTTTACATTTTAATTATAAACATGGTTAGTAATATTTTTTTATAGTTTTGGTTGGTTTTGGTGATTTAAATGCCTTGAAACAAATTCAGTTTGTTTCTCTTTTGTCGCTTGGAATTTTTTTGAGTTGCAGGATTGGTTTTATGAGCATAGTGCATTCTGACGTTCAAATATTTATCTATTATTAACCTTATAAGGTGTATACGGTGATTTAAAATGGGTGGCTGTTGTTTCGAGTGTTCTGAGTAGCAAGCTGAATTGAATACATCTGTATTAATAAACGACTTCAGAATGCGGTTTTTCAACGATTCTGTTACCTGACTATTTGCGATGGCGATTCCATTTTCAGTTATGTGAGTTCTTATCATTTTTTCACTTTTCCGACAAACTTGGAAAAGATTTTCGGAGGAATAATATAACCCACCTACATCTTTTATTGTTATCAATTTGTGATACCACATTTTGTTGCACGTATATAACTCCGCAACACAATTTTCACATTTGATGTTGTTAACCAATTTACGCGCGATCCAGCCGGATATATATCCAACTATTTGGTCACTTATGTGATGAATCAAAGTCCTTCGTACAATCAATTACTTTTATTTTACTCCAACTTCTTACTTCAACACTCTTTGACAATATTTAGTTAACAAGCCGTAACCTTCGTGCTACATGTTACTGGTTCAAGCGCCAAGCGAGAATGATCCCTCCATCCCATGGTAAGTTACATTTTATACTTTTCCCTCATTAGAATTGGCGGGTAGGAGAGAAGGGTCATTTTCGCGACTACCCACAGATTAATTAACAAATATTCGGGTAAACACAAATCACATTTTTAATCACTACCCACTGAATGCCATAAGTTTAACATAACTCACGCAAAATAATTATAATTTATTCTTGAAATCTTATGAAATATCACACTCGGCCATCCGACTGCGTGCTACCTCCGGTGCACGATCAACAATAATATCACACTCGGCCGTGTTGCCTATTGCCTTTTCAATCCTATTTTAGTTAAAAGTAGTCTGTTTATACAATACCAATACTCTTCATTGTACACCAGAATACAATAAAATAATACAAAGACTTACAGCAACTTAAGTAGAGGTAAACTTCAAATTATTTAATTTACTCATGGTAGCAGGTATTGCAGAAAGTAAACGGTATTTATTCTTCAGACTAGTATTATTGTTACATAAAAAGGGATATTTAAATACCTACTTATACTACTAATCATGTAAAGGTTCACGAAATACATCGTCCACACTGTCAAACCCTTTACTTTTACTAAAATTTACATCCCCATACGATAAGATATTTTACCTAATTACACGCAGGGTTATAGACACATTATTATCGGCACGTGCTTATAGAATATAAGCCCAAATTTCATTGCATTGATTTTAGTACTGTAACATACTTATTTTCAATTAAGTTCTACTTATAACAAACATGAGCAATAAAATTTTGCCTGATATAAGAAGAAAGAAACAACTTCCACAGCATGAGCGATAATAATTGACATTAATAATCGAATTTTTAGACCTTCCATAGTAAATGTAGGAACTGTTTATGGAAATAATATTTTGGGGAAGCTACGTGATTACATTAACGGCTTAATCAGGTTTGTAATTAACAGATGCAATTATCTAATGATTTTTTTCTCTGAAATCAGATTTTTTTTTCAAATTACAATACTTTAGTTACAAACTTGATGAAGTCCTCCACTGTAAGTCCCTCTTGAGCGTCGCCTTCTTCGTACTGGTCATCTGAGAGAGGCCCCCGTCGTCAGCGCCTACTGTGGTGACGACATCTGTCTTCAGGCCCCTCACGCTCGGCTGTCGCAGTCCACAGCGTCCTCTGTGGTAGATTCACCGTCGCTGACTTTCAGCGTCTGCCGCTCGCGACTCTGCATCCGTCGTGCTCGTGACGACAGTCTAGGTGATCTCGGGGTGTCAATATCGGAATCCATTTTACCCTGTAATTAAATTTCAGTGCGCTGCATGATTGGTTGTTAAACTTTGTTATCACCCTACGCCAGCGAGTTGTTAAACTCTTTAAACTCAAAATAAACTGTTTAACTCAAAATAAAACTCTAAACTGTTTAACTCAAAATAAAACTCTTTAAACTGTTTAACTCAAAATAAAACTCTTTAAACTGTTTAACTCAAAATAAAACTCTTTAAACTGTTTAACTCAAAATAAAACTCTTTAAACTGTTTAACTCAAAATAAAACTCTAAACTGTTTAACTCAAAATAAAACTAAACTGTTTAACTCAAAATAAAACTCTTTAAACTGTTTAACTCAAAATAAAACTCTTTAAACTGTTTAACTCAAAAATAAACTCATTAAACTGTTTAACTCAAAATAAAACTCTTTAAACTGTTTAACTCAAAATAAAACTCTTTAAACTATTGAACTCAAAATAAAACTCTTTAAACTGTTTAACTCAAAATAAAACTCTTTAAACTGTTTAACTCAAAATAAAACTCTTTAAACTGTTTAACTCAAAATAAAACTCTTTAAACTGTTTAACTCAAAATAAAACTCTTTAAACTGTTTAACTCAAAATAAAACTCTTTAAACTGTTTAACTAAAAAAAACTCTTTAAACTGTTTAACTCAAAATAAAACTCTTTAAACTGTTTAACTCAAAATAACACTCTTTAAACTATTTAACTCAAAATAAAACTCTTTAAACTGTTTAACTCAAAATAAAACTCTTTAAACTGTTTAACTCAAAATAAAACTCTTTAGCTCAAAACGAACTCTCTAGCTCAAAACGAACTCTCTAGCTCAAAACGAACTCTCTAACTCAAAACGAACTTTCTAAGTCAAAACGAACTCTCTAATTTAAAACGAACTCTCTAACTCAAAACGAACTCTTTAACTAAAAACTAACTCTTTAACTAAAAACTAACTCTTTAACTAAAAACTAACTCTTTAACTCAAAACTAACTCTTTAACTCAAAACTAACTCTTTAACTCAAAACTAACTCTTTAACTCAAAACTAACTCTTTAACTCGATCCAACTCTTTAACTCGATCCAACTCTTTAACTCGATCCAACTCTTTAACTCGATCCAACTCTTTAACTCGATCCAACTCTTTAACTCGATCCAACTCTTTAACTCGATCCAACTCTTTAACTCGATCCAACTCTTTAACTCGATCCAACTCTTTAACTCTATCCAACTCTTTAACTCTATCCAACTCTTTAACTCGATCCAACTCTTTAACTCGATCCAACTCTTTAACTCTATCCAACTTTAACTCGATTCAGCTCTCTAACTCGATTCAGTTCTCTAACTCGATTCAGCTCTCTAACTCGATTCAGCTCTCTAACTCGATTCAGCTCTCTAACTCGATTCAGCTCTCTAACTCGATTCAGCTCTCTAACTCGATTCAACTCTCTAACTCGATTCAGCTCTCTAACTCGATTCAGCTCTCTAACTCGATTCAACTCTCTAACTCTATTCAACTCTCTAACTCTATTCAACTGTCTAACTCAATTCAACTCTAACTCAATTCAACTCTCTAACTCAATTCAATTCTTTAACTCAATTCAATTCTTTAACTCAATTCAACTCTTTAATTTAATTCAACTTTAACTCTTTAACTCTTCAGAACCTAACTCTGACTTTCGACCACATCTATGGACTCTCTGGCAGCACACTACATGGCCACACTCATAAACAACACAGCTACATGGCTGTAGACTCTAGCAGCACACTACATAGCCGCACTCATAAACAACACATCTACATGGCCGTAGACTCTAGCAGCACACTACATGGCCGCACTCATAAACAGCACATCTACTTGGCTGTAGACTCCAGCAGCACACTACATGGCCGCACTCATAAACAACACATCTACTTGGCTGTAGACTCCAGCAGCACACCTACATGGCCTCGCCCATGAACAGCACATCTACATGACTATCGACTTTCTAGCTGCGCACTACATAACCGCACTCATAAACAGCACATCTACATGGCTGTGGACTTTCTGGTAGCACACCTAATAGATGGCTGCACTCATAAACAGATGCACTCCTAAACAGCTCGCCTACATGGCTCAAAATAATTCAACTAAATAATCAAAGCGATCACACATAACTGGCTCATTAGACGTTGGGTCTAGCTATAACATACCACCTCCAAACAAACCTAAATGGTACCCGTAATTTAGTCTTCCGTAATTTAGTAATAGAGTCTTAATATCCATTTGCAGTGAACTCAATAACAGATCTCATGTGGTTTGTTTGTCCTGTACCCAATGATACTATCAAAAACATATATATTCAAACCACTAATCATAGGATCAAGCTCTTGTGTACGTAGTATAATATTAAATATATGTAGGTAATAACGTGGCAACTAGATCGTTCTTCCCGTACTCAGGTAATGGAACATCGGGTCCACGAGCAACATAGCACTTACAAGTTAACTAACTACACCATAACAACCTACATAGGTAACTAACCATTAAAACTGGTTATAGGGTACCGCCTATATGATATGTTACGATATATAGCTTCCCCATAGTTCAACAATTTATCAATCAGCGCAAGAGTTCTCATATTTAATAAAGCAGGAGCGATAACGGACCGCGCGCGCCGTGTGCATACCCCGCCATCAACTCGATATTCATTCAGCCGGTGACCGAAACAATAAACAACTCAAAAAATAAAATAAAAATAGTCTTGGAGTCGATGAAATCCCGCCCGTTCTTGTAAAGTTAGCACAGCCACTGACAAAACTGATTAACCAGTCATTTAATCAAGGAATATTCCCGGACTTACTTAATATCCATGAAATATCCATTATTAAACCCATATTTACAAACGGTGACGTAATCCATCCAAACCAATATCGACCTATCGCACTCTTACCCGATTTTATCTTAATAAATGGAGTCTAAGACAACTTTTTCGTAAAGTACAGTATTTTATCATTTACATTTTATTAATACATACAGAACATCTTAGGTCATAAAGACAACAGAACACATAGTTTAGGATTTTTGGTGGACATGACAAAAGCGTATAAAAAAGTATCACACGAAATCTTACTCTGTAAATTGTACGGGATGGGAATACGCGGCACTCTGTATATTTGGTTCAAATCAAATCGTACCTCTGAGACCGTAAACAATGCGTACAAGTAGAACACTTAGATAAGGACCGCGAGGAACTAAAGACCGTGACATCAAAATCGCGTCATATTGTTTATTCCATTATGTCAATATTTCAGGGAAGCGTTTGTGGATGCCTACTATTTCTTGACCTGCCAAAGATACTTAACACAGACACAACCTGCGTTATGTTTGCTGACGAAGCCTTTCTTCAAGATCATGGACTAACACTTTGTAATTCAGTGCAGACTGACATAAAGGAATCAAAAAGTGACACAACATTCAACAAAAACTGAAATCATTACTTCTAGAACACGCTTATTACTCAATTGACGAATCTATATTATCTATGCAAAACGATCATTGATTCCAACACATCGTATTGAATAGGGTTCTAAGTCCTAACAGTTACCTCCCATTATTAATTACTTATTTACCTACTATAACATTTTCACTTATTACAGTTAATAATAATTTTATTTGTAAAAATCGAATGACATGAAAAATTTACCAATAAAAATCTGTATAACAAAGACATTAGGGTCTGACCCGTCTGACTATGATGGTACACCACCTACATGGTGACTACACTGTTAATGACAACGTGTCATTAACCTAATGGAGCCCTTTATTCATTTCAGAAACCAATCAAAGGCGTTATCATGTATGACTTTACTTATTAGATCATTTAGCTCATACTATTTATTAGAATAGATTAAGATCAGTATTCGAAACTCACGTATATATTTAATATGCATGATGTAAATACTTTCATTTTAACGACAGCAAGTATTTAAACAAAATCTGCATGACAACAGAGCACTTCACACTGTATGTTTCTTCACAATATGGGCTATTTAAATTTAAAACCACTCTGGTAAATGAAATTGTTCCTTTAATGACAATAAACTTACCTACTTGCCTATAACCGTACACGTACAATTATACATGTTTGTATCTTAATTGCTAATGGATTCATTAAATATTTATCCAAATCGTATCCAATTTCACTATAATCGCGATCACGTATCGTATATGCCTATGCTCGGCTAAACATCGATATTACACAAAAAAAAAACATACTACTACACTGTACACACTAATCGTAAGTAAGTATTCAAATTCTAAGACAACTTGTAACCACGGTCTTATCTTAAACATGGCTCTTGTAAAAAAAAAGGTTAACTCGCTCAATACCTGTACCGATTTTGATTACCAGCAGAATTCTAAATTATGTAATAAGTCTGCATTCGTTACTTCAACTTGACCATGATCGCGAATCTACATGTATTCTTAATCAGGTTTTGAGGTTACAAGCATTGCAACTTAAAACTTACTACCATAACGTCTGAGTATATAAAATATGTATATGTATACTAGGTACTCACACGTTTTAGTCCTTTTATGGGCGCCGTTGATCACCGCTTCTGACTTGTGATGAATCAAAGTCCTTCGTACAATCAATTACTTTTATTTTACTCCAACTTCTTACTTCAACACTCTTTGACAATATTTAGTTAACAAGCCGTAACCTTCGTGCTACATGTTACTGGTTCAAGCGCCAAGCGAGAATGATCCCTCCATCCCATGGTAAGTTACATTTTATACTTTTCCCTCATTAGAATTGGCGGGTAGGAGAGAAGGGTCATTTTCGCGACTACCCACAGATTAATTAACAAATATTCGGGTAAACACAAATCACATTTTTAATCACTACCCACTGAATGCCATAAGTTTAACATAACTCACGCAAAATAATTATAATTTATTCTTGAAATCTTATGAAATATCACACTTATATCCGGACACTGTTCATCATTAAGCCTTTCGACAAGAATGTCCACATTGTTTTCGGCAATTTCGTCGCCTTCTGTATTATCGTTTTCAACTTTGTCGTCTACATCATAATCTGCTTGCCTCTGAGATGATCGATTCAAACTTAAAATTGAGGATGAGCAATTAAGTATCGGAAAATGTTCGAGAGGTATGCAGTTACCGTTGAACCCACTTCGCAATTCCAAATGGTTGACCAGTTTTTTGTAAATGCCTTTGAACTGGATTAAATTAGGATTATTATTATATCCTCCATGTCGACGAACAAGCCCGAAAAAAATTTCAATGTGGTCTTGGCTAAGACGATACGTGGCTATGTACTGAAGAACATTTGTCTCTACAAGTGTAGAGTACAAGTGTTTGAGGCTTTCAATACATATAAGAAATCCCAGAAATCCAGTTTTGGATTTGCACTCAACTATTGGTTTTTTGGTCACTTTGATAATAATTCTTCGCCTTATCACTCGCTTCGTTTTGCTGTATATCCGCAATGACAAAATATATTTCTTAATGTCTTCTAAGAAAGCCATTACTTCGTTGTAATTATCTTTACAAATAGGTCTTTTGAGTCCGATCATGTCTCTGGCACGCGTATTAAATACGTCAAATAAGGAATTCATGTTAGTAATGAACTCCACCGTGGCATCCGTATCTTTAAACTTCGAACCAGTTAGCATGTCAGTACAAAGGAGTAAAGCATCAGCGACGCTTTTACTCAGCAACTGAGTCGCGAGTTTAACTTTCATTATTTCATTTCTAAAATGTATGTGTCTCGCTGACAATTTGTTTGCAAAGTTCAAGCCTTCATTCACCTGAAGTTTGTGAAGGTTAAGTATAAATTGCCATTTAATCGTATTATCTTTATCGTCAAATATCACCCGCTTTGCCTCAAAGGTATTTCGCACCAATTTTATCATATGGCATGGATCAAGTAGAACAGCAACTTCTGTATCACAAGACGGGTGTTTAAATGTTGTTTTCAAATTTTTGGCGTCATTTAGATTACAGCCTAGAATATTAGCGGCCGCAATGTTGGAAGAACAACCATCGAAGGTCAAGGCTACAACGTCTACACCCGACTCAAAACATTTTATCAAGCAAGACTTGAGAACGTCAGCACGAGTTTCACCCGACAAACTGTTGACGAAAAAATATCCTACAGGAATTTTCCAGCACTCGTTGAGGCAAACTAATATCAGTACATAAGCTTGTGTGGCAATGGTAGTATTGGTAGGACCACAACCAAAATCTACCAGTCCATCTGTCTTCTTGCCAGTCCACATTGTTTGGTGTCTTAAGGCTATTTCGTCAGCTACGAGAGTGCATAATATTCTTTGTCCCGATAATTGGCTTTTATTTTTTAAAATATCAAAGGCCTGTTGCGTAAAACCTGGTGAAATCGTGGTATTCTCGTACCACTTTCCAAGAACTCTTGGGTGCGGCAGAGCAGTATCGAATACCCGTCGCACGTATTTATACGCTGCAGGGGAGTAGAAATTTAGAGTCAATGCAAATTTCCTTAGTGATGGTGGATATTTTCTTCTGTATAATTTTTGGGATTTTTTTTTATCATGAATTCTTTTGAGTAAATCGATGGCTTCAGATTTAAAGTTAAGTTCCTGAAATTGTTGTTCGGATATATAACACTTCTTTTTTAAAACATTTAGAATATTTTTCATCGAAGAAACTTTTTTCTTCAACCGGCTATTTTGCTGTTTTAAAATTTTGTTCTTTTTTTGGATTTCTTGTTTTTCGAGAATTAGTCGACGAACTTTTCTTTTCAATGCAAACTTTCTAGGAGAGTCGAAAATGGAGTCCATGTCAGATATATCCACATTGTGAAGACTGTTGGGTGAGCCAGGTGGGAGTGGTGATTTGGTTTGTTTCTAAAAGAAATAGCAATTATATTTTAAGCACCACCACCGCAAAGCCTCACAGAAATTAAATTTGATACCATTTTATACATTGGCTATCTTGTAATTTAAGTCGTTATGACCCTGTGGTATAATAATAAAATAATGCAATGGAAAATAGATCAGGTCATTCGAAATGTCTTCAAAGGAATTACCTAATTAATGTAGTTATGTATAATAAAATCATATAGGTATATAGGAGAGTAAATAATTATTAAGTTACCTTTAAAATTGGGACAGCAGACACAAAATAGATAAGTACAGAAGTCAATCACATGTATGTACTTTACTTTTCATACCTACGCTCGGCGGTCGCTCTAGGGTTGCGATTGTTGCGAACTATGACTTATGCACAAAAAACTATCGTGGTAGTGGCACTCGTATCTATCGTATCGTATCTCGTATTTAGTTGTTTGATTTATTGTTGAGGATGAAACGGGAAGAATGGAAATATAAATTAATAATAACATTAATAACTCAAATAGGTATTTTAATTTTAATGTCATTTTTATATTACAAATTTGCCACAGAAAATATCTTGCGATGATTCCGAGATTGGCGAAATACACGATTATTATATTTTTAAGTGTAATAAATTCGCATTCTCATGTACAATGTAATAAATTCGCATACGCATTCTCTCTGAAACCACTGGTAGCTTAAAAAACGACAATTCACCGTTTAATGTTGAATTTAAACAACCGTCCACTGTACAGTTATTAGTACATTATTGTCGAGGCTCGGAAGTAGCTACTTGCAGGCTGAGGATTCGTTTTAAACGGACGACCTTGGGAGTCCGTTTAATTGAATCCGAAGCCAGCAAGTAGCCTTCCAGCCGAGTCATATATAGTGCTTTTCTCAAAAATGGTGCAAGAAATATAAATATCATAGAAATATTTTACAAAAACAACGTTCTTACGTATATATTTTCACAGAAAAAAGCCCTTGCCGCCTTTTTATTTTTTTAATAAAAAAAATAGAAGTGTATTTTTCTGCCGAAAATACCCCATCCTATTTGAGACAACTAAATAGTCGCGGTACTAATCATCTGTTTGGCTGTTTAATGGGCCTGTGCCGTCATTTGATATGGTCATTTCAACTTTTAAAAAGCTTGGAACTCGACAAATAATGGAATTTGTATGCAACATTGCAGTCCCAAAATCGAGACTGCAATGTTTTTAACTTTTTAATTTTTGACTGACCATAAACTACGCGCTTCGCGACCATATTTTTAAACGGCAAAGTCGACTTTGCCGTCCATTTTTGAGAAAAATAACTTTTTGTTTTGTTTCTCCATTATTGCACAAAAAAGTTCACAGACGCGTGTCTCAAGCGGATGGCACTCGCGCTCGCACTGGTCCCAACAGGTCCGAGATATCGTGTCCGTGAGCAGTGTCTATGTACTGTGCGTTGCTCCAGCGCGCTTTGTATGTAGGTTGATTTCTGTACCTATCTGTTTTGTGCAGCAGACTTTTTGAGACGCACTATTCCTTTAGCTGTTTTATATTTAAATGCTGGATCAAAATGATCGGAACAAATTCTGCTGTGTTTCGACGGCATCCAATCATTCTGGTTCCTTCCTTTTCGAACAATTGTAATCCATTTCTGGCGCACTAGTTCATCAGATGGGAAACTAAAAAAGGAATAATGCATTTTATTCATTTCAGACATCATTTTTCATAGTAATTTTTATTGCTTAAGACCTACAGAATCGATATCTGTTCACGCACCTACTAGCGACACCTAGCGGCGCTGCGACGACAACTGCCATACCGCCCCTCTCCGCGCTCATCTTGTCTCGTTCATTCGCCTTGATATACGACACGATATACACGTTACTCGTTACATTTAAAATTTGAGCTGTATAAAGCCACTTTTCGTAATAAATTAATCCCACCAAAAACATAAATGTAAAAAAGGAGAGCCAAGTTCAATACAAAAATTATGCTTGGCTGTGGGGCTCGCCGCAAAAAGAATGGAGATCTAAATGACTGCCACTGCCAAGTTCTATGCAAAATCCAAATATGTATTTATAGGAACAAAATAACATTATAAACAAGTATTAAACTCTATTTCTTTGCTTTATTGGATACCTATAACAATTGCTGTTATTTAAAAAAATGTGAGATCTTAAAGTAGGTTAGATTTGACTTGGCCAGTTTTCATTATATCAATCATTTTATATATATTGTAATTCTGATAAAACCTGGCCAAGCCAAATCTAACCTACTTTAAGATCTCACATTTTTTTAAATAACAGCAATTGTTATAGGTATCCAATAAAGCAAAGAAATAGAGTTTAATACTTGTTTATAATGTTATTTTGTTCCTATAAATACATATTTGGATTTTGCATAGAACTTGGCAGTGGCAGTCATTTAGATCTCCATTCTTTTTGCGGCGAGCCCCACAGCCAAGCATAATTTTTGTATTGAACTTGGCTCTCCTTTTTTACATTTATGTTTTTGGTGGGATATCAATACTTTTTGTAAAGAAAACTAGGCAGGTATTGAGATTTAATGTTTTTTCTTGTGTTTCCGCTGTATGGTTTTTACTTCTGTTCTTTGTATAATTATGTGGTACCGCGCGCCGCCGACGACACACCGTTGGCCGGTTGTTTAGAGCGTATTAAAAGTTTTTTGTATGGGGCACCACTTATTTTTTGACTAAACTTTATTTTAATATAGCAAATATAATAATACATATATTGGGGTAGTTTCAAATATCTGCTTGTAACGGTTCCAACGCTACAATAAAAAAATATTTTTTTGTATGGGGACCCCCCCTATTTTTTAACTTTTTTTTATTTTTAGATTTTTTCCTACGCTTACACACAATAACCGAGCTGGATTCCAAATTTCATCCTTCTAGGTCATCTGGAAGTAGGTTAGGTTTAGGTACTTATATCAGTCCCAATAAAAAATGGATTTTTGTATGGGGACCCCCCCTATTTTTAAACTTTATTTTATTTTTAGATTTTTTCCTACGGTTACACACAATAACCGAGCTGGATTCCAAATTTCATCCTTCTAGGTCATCTGGAAGTAGGTTAGGTTTAGGTACTTATATCAGTCCCAATAAAAAATGGATTTTTGTATGGGGATCCCCCCTATTTTTAAACTTTATTTTATTTTTAGATTTTTTCCTACGGTTACACACAATAACCGAGCTGGATTCCAAATTTCATCCTTCTAGGTCATCTGGAAGTAGGTTAGGTTTAGGTACTTATATGTCAGTCCCAATAAAAAGTGGTTTTTTTGTATGGGGACCCCCCCTATTTTTTAACTTTATTTAATTTTTAGATTTTTTCCTACGGTTACACACAATAACCAAGCTGGATTCCAAATTTCATCCTTCTAGGTCATCTGGAAGTAGGTTAGGTTTAGGTACTATAAGTCATAAGTCAGTCTTAAAATTTACGACTTTTTGACCTTCATACCTTTATAACCGTTTGAGCTAGCTTCATGAAATTTGGGCTTCTAGATATCCTTATGGATATAATTAAACACACGTAGTTTTATGTGTTTACGTCAAAGATGTTTTGAGTTATAGAAGGGTCAAAAGGTCACCAAGTGGTTCGTGTAATATTACACTCGGCGCTGGCTAGCCAGTCCTTTGCTTGAACTTGGCTTGACACGCTGCCGCGTGTCTAGATTTTCTATAATATTAAATAAACGTCTTCATTGAATGGACCCTGGAAAACCACCGAATCCTGCACATAAATTGATCCTCGAGCCGGATACTGCGAGAGAAGTCAGCTCGTCGGGAAGACGAAATACCCTTGCGAGACGACACCAGCACCTCGGCAGCGTCTGCAGCAGTGAACGGTCAGGTCTACCAATCCCGTCTATTCCTTTCCTAATCGAACTGTGTTAAAACCGAGTTTTTTTGTGCATTCCAGTGCCGCTCGTTACGCAAGTCACGCAGCAGCAGTTTGCGATCTACCGTACCAGTTTGGAATTTGTGCACGTGAGTAGTTCCAATTTCTCTTAATCTTTCGAAATGGGTGAAAAGGATGAAACTAAATTGACTATTCCTTCTGGATCAGGGTCACCTAGAAAAAGTCAGGCCACAATTTCAGACCTTCGCAAGCTAAGGGGTAACTTGAAAGGCCGGCTTACGCAATATAAAAAATTCGTTGATTCTCTTTTATTGGTGACTCCTTCTAAAGTACAAATTGCTGAATTAAAATTACGTATGCAAGCAGCTACAGAGACTTTTAAAACTTTTAATGATATTGAAAGCCAAATTGAACTTTGCTCTCCAGAAACAGAAATGTCTGCCAATTCTGAATATGTAGAAACTCTCGAGGAGTTATATTTTGGTACTATGGCTAGCGCTAATTGTTTAGTCGATAGTGTGGAGACAAATAACGTTGCTATTCCAAGTTGTGACCATGCCGTGAACAGACCGTTTTCAAAATTTAAACTACCCGAAATTAAATTGCCCTCATTCGATGGTTCGTATGATCGTTGGCTCGAATTTAAACATTCTTATGAAACAATGATCCATAAACATTCCGATCTCGACGCGATTCAAAAGTTTCATTACCTTCGATCATCACTAAGCGGTAGTGCATTACAAGTAATTAGTGCGTTAGAATTCACGGCTGCCAACTACATTCAAGCATGGGAATTGCTTGAAATTCGCTTTCATAACCCTAGGCTTTTAGTGCATAATCACATAAAATCGTTGTTCAATATTTCAGCCTTGAAACAAGAATCTTCGACTCAAATACGTAGACTGATAGACACCGTGTTACGTAATTTACGCGCTTTAAAAACGTTAGATGAACCTACCGACTCGTGGGATACGTTAATTATTCATTTAATTGTGTCAAAACTCGATACGACCACGGAGCGTAAGTGGGAATCTCACATAGGGTCTATCTCGGATAAGTCAATCAATAATGAGTCTAAGAAACTTAAGCTGGAAGATCTCTTATCGTTTCTCAGAAACCGGGCGGATACGTTAGAAATGATAAACTCGAATCATTCCAAGGCACCGACCGCGGTTAGTACTAAGCCTAATTACACGTCCAATAAACCTACGCAAGTAGTTAGTTGTGTCTCTGCTAGTGTCAGTGCTAATAAATCAAAACCTTTAAATAATAAACGTTTTCGAAACTGCGCGATGTGTAACGAGAATCATGCACTTTATACGTGTCCTAAGTTTTTAAATTTATCTGTCCAAGATAGGTTAAACTTAGTTAATAATAAAAACATATGTAATAATTGTTTACGCGAAGGGCATTCCTTAAACGAATGTATATTCGGTCCGTGTAAGCAGTGTCAACAAAAACATAATAGTTTATTGCATACGGATAGTACTCGCGTTGATAATGTGTGCGTGAGGCCGTCGAGTGCGCCTGCACACAGCGCGCCGTTATCAGTGCCGAGTACATCTAGCTACTGTGTATCAGCTGACCGCGCGCCTATGGCTGAGTGCGAAGGTGGCGCGGTAGGTGATCGGTTCACTCCCAGGCGAGGCTTACTTACTACTGCGTTAATAGAAGTAGCCGATGCGAATAATCAGTTCCATACGTGTCGTGCGTTTTTAGACAATGGAAGTGAACAATGTTTTATAACGGAAGAGTTACGTAATCGATTAAACGTGAAAAATATACAGTCCACTATTCAGATTTCGGGTGTTGCAGAAATTGTTACACAGACAAATCAGTCATGCGATGTAACTATAAGATCTAAATATTCGGATTATTCTATGTCATTAACGTGTTTTGTCTTGAAGCGCATAACGTCCAGTTTGCCCTCGACTTACATAGACTTAGATAGTATACGTATTCCTGATAATATTCAGTTAGCAGATCCCAATTTTAACGTGCCTGCAGAAATCGATATACTGATAGGTATAGAAATATTTTGGGACCTTTTAGACGGTGAAAAGATTCGATTACCGACAGGGCCGTACTTAATAAATTCGAAATTCGGCTGGTTGGTATCTGGTCCAAATAATATACGGAACTTGCCCATTAATAATCAAGTCCATTGTTATTTTACTCAGACGATTGACTCTCAACTTAGAAAGTTTTGGGAGATCGAGGATATCCCTCAGGTAGATAGTATTCTTACGCCTGACGAGCAGAAGTGTGAGGATATTTTTATCAATACGACTAAACGCGAAGAAGACGGTCGGTTCTCCGTCCGAATGCCGCTAAGAGAATCAGCTGATACGTTGGGCGATTCTTATACGTTAGCGAAAAATCGATTTTTATCCTTAGAACGTAAATTAGAACGTTTGCCGGAATATAAACGTTTATATTGTGATTTCATGCGAGAGTACGAAAGAATGGGTCACATGACTCGTGTTACCGATTATGGTACACCCAATTACTTCCACCCTCATCATGGTGTGTTTAGGGAGGGGAGTGCCACCACTAAATTGCGCGTCGTGTATAGTGGTGCTGCCCCCACCACCACCAATAAATCGTTGAATAGCATTCAGCTGCCGGGTCCAGCACTTCAAAACGATATATTTGCTATTCTAATGCGTTTCCGTCAATACAAGTACGTTGCTTGTGCTGACGTGGAGAAAATGTTTCGGCAGGTTTTGATCCAACCAGATCAGAGATCCTTGCAAATGATCCTCTGGCGTGAAAAACCTACCGATCCATTATACGTTTATGAACTCAATACGGTCACTTATGGGCAAACTAGTGCGCCATATTTAAGTCAACGTTGTATACGACAGTTAGCGTCGGAATGTTGTGATGACGTCATCGCGCGCGTTATCAACCAAGATATATTTGTAGACGATTTAATTACAGGAGATGATGATTTCCAAAATTTACTTGACATATGTCAAAAAACGTATAACGTTCTGCAATCAGGGGCCAAATTCGACACGTACAACTGTCAGATTTCACATCCACGTCAAATCAACAGTTGATTTTATCGCATTCTGAGTTATGATTCCATCAACGGTGGATAATATCATTAGGTACAACCAAAACTCCACTCTAAACTAAGGGTGGTTCGGTTTGGTTTGCTTGTCACCCCAACTGTGGATTGTTAATGTCAAATTTTGACATTGTACGTATTCGAGAACTTATGATTTTTCCCACATCAACGGGAGATCAACACGATACGTCAAACGTCGCTTGTCGAATAGGGGTCCTTGATGCTTTCCTTTACGTAAATGGACTTTTAACTGCGACGTTACGCAGGACAAGTCCAAGGAGCATTTTGTTGGTGAGCACACCCAGAACAAAACGCTCGGAGTAGGTTGGGATAATACGCACGATGAATTGTATTACACTACAAAAATCGATCCCTTGCCTAACTCGTCGTACTTAAATAAACGAATAATGTTGTCGATTATTTCACAGATTTACGATCCGTTAGGCCTACTTTCTCCTGCGGTGATAATTTCCAAAATTTTGCTTCAAAAATTATGGTTAAGTCGTATAGATTGGGACACTCCGGTCCCAGAAGACATTAAATCAATGTGGAATAATTTCATAAATACTTTGAGCCGTTTAAACGATTTACGAATTCCGCGTCATGTAAGGGGTGTACACACTGGACATACGGAATTGCATATTTTCTCAGATGCATCGTTGCATGCTTACGGCGCGTGCGCTTATATACGAACATATGATGAAGGGTCAGATGTAACTGTCAGATTATTGTGTGCTAAAAGTAAAGTCGCACCCCTGAAATCTCTAACTATCCCCAAACTCGAACTTTCAGGAGCGCTCGTTGCTGCTAAACTTTACAAGAAAATAACTGATTCCTTAAGGTTAGTGTTCACTAAAGTTTACTTCTGGTGTGACTCAACTATAGTTATTTCCTGGCTAGGCATGTCTCCGCATTTATTGAAGCCTTTTGTTCAAAATCGCGTTACGCAAATAAACGATCTCACCGGTAATGCGACATGGTTGCATGTGAGAAGCGAAGACAACCCTAGTGATTTATTGTCTAGAGGCGTTGCTTTAGACAATTTAATTGATTGTGACTTATGGTGGTTCGGACCATCATTTTTGCGCGACCCAAAATCGGATTTTATTAATGACAATACGAGTAAAAATACGGCAGTCGAAGATTTACCCGAGTTACGATCGACCGCGGTAAGCTTAGTTTGCAATCAACCAGATGAATTATTTAATTTCGATAGATGTTCATCTTACATTAAATTAGTTAGAATCGGCGCGTATGTACTCCGCTTTATATTAAACTCACGCATCAACTCTGAGCGTAAACAACTCCGCCAAACCGGTTCATTATCGGTGGACGAGCTCAGTGCATCACGTCTTATGCTAGTTAGATTCGCGCAGATGCAATCATTTCCGGACGTTTACGATAATTTACTTAAAAATAAACCGCTTAAGACGAATAGTAAACAATATAATCGTATATCCGGCCTTAACGTGTTTTTAGACGATCGTAATAAGTTAAAAGTGATTAGAGTCGGTGGTAGATTGTGTAATTCCACAAGTTTCGATTACAACAAAAAACATCCCATGTTATTGTGCAGTAAACATAAGTTAACGGTGTTGTTATTCAATTACGAACACAAGCGGCTGCTCCATGCCGGACCGCAGCTACTCTTATCTACTTTGCGTGAATGTTGCGGTGGCCTTTAGGTGCGCGAAATTTGGCAAGGAAGATAGTTCGAGAATGCGTTACCTGTATTCGAATGAAAGGTAAAGTACTTAGTCCTATCATGGGTAATGTTATTTTGGATCGTTTAGAGCCTGGTTTCCCGTTCATTCGCACAGCCGTTGATTACGGCGGGCCAATTTTCATACTTAACCGAAAGGGGAGAGGAGCTCAGCTTATTAAATCGTATATTTGTTTGTTTATATGTATGGTCACACGAGCCGTTCATTTGGAACTTGTTAATAGTCTCACCACTGATGATTATTTATTAGCGCTTAAACGTTTTATTAGTAGACGAGGAAAGCCTCATATAATTTATTCTGATAATGGAAAATGCTTTGTTGGGGCCGAAAAAGAATTTTCCACATTTTTTAAAAATAATTCGAAGGATATAGTCGATTTCGCTGCCAATGATGGCATCAAATTCAGTTTCATTCCTCCTTATTCTCCCCATTTTGGCGGATTATGGGAGGCTGGAATAAAAGCGTGCAAATTTCATTTGAAACGTGTAGTAGGTAATGCTAGACTAACTTACCAGGAATTCAGCTCGGTTTTGACACAGGCTGAAGCCATCCTGAATTCCCGGCCCATGTCACCCTTGTCCACAGATCCTACTGATTTATCCCCGCTCACGCCTGCCCATTTCCTAATTGGTCGGCCGTTGACCTGCCCTGCTAGCGAGGACCTGACGGATGTGCAGCCTTCCCGCCTGTCTCGCTACGCCAGGATCGAAGCCCTACGTCAACACTTCTGGCGTCGTTGGTCCACTGAATACGTTACGGAGCTCCAGCGGCGAACCAAGTGGAAGACTCAGAAGGACGACATAGCGTTAAACAGTCTCGTTCTAATCAAAGACGATAACCAGCCTCCTCTCAAATGGCGGTTAGGCCGAGTCACGCGTCTATACCCTGGGAGCGATGGCGTGAACCGTGTCGCCGACATCCTCACGGCGACAGGAACAATACGACGCAGCTTTTCAAAGATCTGCCCGCTACTACCAGAGCCGGCAGACCTAGACGGATGAAGACTACTTTGGGAGATGGTGCTCCCAAGGCCGGGGGCATGTTCACGCACCTACTAGCGACACCTAGCGGCGCTGCGACGACAACTGCCATACCGCCCCTCTCCGCGCTCATCTTGTCTCGTTCATTCGCCTTGATATACGACACGATATACACGTTACTCGTTACATTTAAAATTTGAGCTGTATAAAGCCACTTTTCGTAATAAATTAATTTTCTATAATATTAAATAAACGTCTTCATTGAATGGACCCTGGAAAACCACCGAATCCTGCACAATATCTAAATAGAAATAGTGTTAGTTTTATTTTTCAAAATGTCCGGGTTCGATTCCCGAGCTGAGTACACATTTTTTTTAAATGTATGAATACAGTTTTTCTTGTTACTAAAATCGATGACATGGTTCCTAAGGAGAGATCGTCGTATGTCTTATAGTTTCCGATTTTCCCATACTGACCGATCAAAATGGACCACTCTGTATACAGGGTGATCAATCCAAATGGGTCAGTATGGAAAATGTCAGAAACTATGAGAGATAGCGAAATCTGTTCTTAGGAACCATGGCTTCGATTTTAGATTTAATAATAATGGCATTTAATTTAATTTTAATTTAAAGGCCCGGAGCCTCCACCCCGACTCCCAAAACGCGACTCCCAATAGGAAAAGTGTTGGGTCGTGTTTAAGCTCCAACTTCCCCCTCTCGTGTGACGCTTCGGGCCTTCAGCCTTCGGCCTTCGCAAGCCTCGACGCTTCGCCGTCGGGCATTCGGCCCGCCGGCTTCGCTCATGAAGACAGTTGACTTGGTAGAACGCTTGGAAGCACCGCATTCACGCAGCTCCGCCTTCGGCCTCGCGTTTTGGGAGGTGAAGTGAAGGCTCCGGGCCTTCGGCCTTCCGCCAGGGTCGGCCTTCGGCCTCCCGGCCTGAAGCTCGCCCTTCGGGCTCGCTTAACCTACTTGCAAATTTGGCTTTGCCCGTGTCCACCGCCATTTTGGATTTTTCCACATTTTTTTTGCCATGGTAATCTTAGGCCTCCAGGCTCGCCGCATGCCAAATCTCAGCGCGCTCGGACCAACTTGAAAAAATAAAAATAAATCGGCCATTTTGATTTTTTTTAATGGAGTTTGTTTTATCTCGGGGCTCTATGATTTTTGGTCGAAAACCCCCCACCTATCACGCATCGTTTAAAAGTTGCCATACAAACAAATACTACACGCGATTACATAAAGAATATTGACCAGGTTCGAATCCCGGTTATGTAAGATAGACTAACAAAAAATTGAATTCCATTATTATTAAATCTAAAATCGAAGCCATGGTTCCTAAGAACAGATTTCGCTATCTCTCATAGTTTCTGACTTTTCCATACTGACCCATTTGGATTGATCACCCTGTATAGGTCACAGTGAACAGTTGTCCATTATGACCTATATATACCATTGGTCCTTATATATATAAAGAGATAATTCCGAAATGGCGAATAAAATTGGCTGGTTCAGTACGCAGAGTATGTATGTATGATGGTTAAAATGTCACCCTGTATTTTACAATAAGGGAGGTATGAATAAATAAAGTTGTTGACGAGAGTCAACAGAAACACGACGCGGAGCGCGGAGTGATTTTATGTCTAGGCTTTACAATTTTCATAAGTACATTTATTTGTAATTCACATTTATTTTGACACTGTAAGTAATGTAATTATGTCTTCAATAGTAAAGTAAGAAACATTTTGACAAAAAGCAAACTCAATAACAACAAAATCCTTTATTTTACTAACAATTTTATGTTATTAATAATTGTTACTGTGTGAGAAAATGAAATGCCTGACAATAAATACTAATTTTGTAGTAATCTTTATATAAACAGCAATATACCTATTTACTTAATTGACGCGACCCGGACAATAATATGGCCAATAATAATCTTTAACTTGCCAATTGTTGTACTTAAATACAAGAAAAAATGCGTTCAAGTAAAAAACTTCAATATTAAAGTTGAAATTGAAGTATATTTCTTTTATTTGTACGACAAGCACCAAACAATGAATGCAACTTACCATGACGCGTCTGCTATGATAATCTATGTACGCAGTTGGTGCGTCCTTGTCATTCTCGCTAATGAGAACATAAACTTATCTCGTTCTGTCAGCCGGCGAAAATGGCGGCTAGGTTTATTTAATTCAAGATTAAACCGAAGAAAAACGGGTTATTTCAGCTTTTACTTACCAATGATATGTGACGCCGTCAATTTTTTTACGCTTCCGCGGATAATTTGAGCATTTCAACATAACGCAGGTCGGCATTTTGTTGATTAATACACGATATTTGTCGAAAAGTATTAACCGGTGTACACCTTCGCGCTTGCGTCAGGCAGACTGAGACAAACTCGTACACATGACACGAGGTGAGTGCTTCAATTTTGGAACGCGTATAACACATCTATATTAAAATATCATAGGCCCGGGCGCCGTTTTATTAGCGGTTACGCACACTACATCAAGTATTATGCCTACACATACGCACATAATATATAATTTTATATAATTCTGCATACATCTGCGAAGAAATTCAAAGCTGTATGTGAAGTCCCCAATCCGCATTGGGCTAGCGTGGGGATTATAGCCCAAGCCCTCTCGCGCTCGAGAGGAGGTCTGTGCCCAGCAGTGGGACGTATATAGGCTGAGATGATGGTGATGATGATACGCACATAAACAAACATTATCGGTCCGACAGCTGATGGGGACTCCGACATGGCTGGATTTATCGGAAGCGCCGCACCGATATTGGATGTCGGAAGGCGCCTGTGACAAAAACAGCTGCAAGAGGAGAGTGTCATTGGCATTATCATCCGCCTTTTTGCGTTATTTATCGTTTTTAACCGACTTCCAAATCTCAAAGAAGGAGGTTATCAATTCGGTTGTATGTTTTTTTAATATTTTTTTTTTTATGTTTGTTACTCCATATCTCCGTCATTACTGGAAACTAATATTAACACTCATCAATAAGTAGTCGTGAATTGGAACAAGTATAAATTTAAAAAAATTGGAAAAGTAAAAAGCACTAGTTCGAGATAACCAACTTTCCGTACGCTAAACAGCTACGTAAAGTAGCACTTTTTGAGCAACTGTATTAAAAAAAATATTTCAAAATCGATCTTTAGATAGTAGTAATTATTTTAGTTTCCTTTAAACGTCGTAATCAGCATAAAAACCTACCGTTAATGTAAGAATACGAAAAATATTACATATTTCATATTTAATTACTTACCTCTTCATCATTATAACACGTTTATTTTTTAATATTCAATATTGAAAATTCCGTTCTTAATAAGTTGACTGAATGGAACGGAATAGCTGTCAAACGCCCATAGATATAATATACTTAAAGACGACGTCTAACCGAGCTGTCACTGTTACCACTTTTGTTTAGTGTACGATTAACAATGTTTTTCTTATTTTTTCGCAACTGTATTAAAAAACGTCGTTCGATACACGTGCGGAAATGTCATTCTTCACTCGTCCCGAGTCTTGCCACTCGCCTGCGGCTCGTGGCAAGATATCTCGGTACTCGTGAAGTAATGACATACCTTCCGCACTAGCATCGAAATGTACTATTTTGATTGAATGTATATGCATACAGATTGATCCCGTTTTTGTCAAAACCTAGTTCTGATGATGGAATCCATGAGGAATCGAGGGAACTCCTCAAATCTTAAAGGCATACATATAGTGATTTTTAGGTTTTTATCAACAAATCAAGTGACATGACAAAGTGACATTTGATGAAGTGGAACTGCTGATGATGATCAGAACGGAACTCTTTAACGACGCATAGTTCACGGTTGGCGATTTGTCCTCTTCGTTATGTTTGTTAAGCAAGTTAAGTTTTTAAGCCACATTTTTGTCAAGCTCGAGTTCTGATGATGGGATCCATGAGGAATCAAGGGAACTCCTCAAATCTTAAAGGCATGCGTATAGAGATTTTTGTATTTACATCAGAAAATCAAGCATTTCCATTAAAAACTGTTGCATTTGATGAAGTGGAACTGCTGATGATGATCAGAACAGAACTCTTAAACGACGCATAGGGTAAAAGCACCAGTAGTCAGCCTTATAACGAAATTTCTATGTTCAAGATCGTATAATTTGCACACTTATGGACCAATAGGTATTATCAATGTTTTTTCTGTTCAAGAATTTAATAAAGTTTAATTTTTGCAAAGAATAAAACTTAATTGAATTCAACTTTCGGAAATATTTAATTAAATATAATAAAAGGGCATTTTTCCCAGTAATCAGCCCCCTGTATACCAATACACAGCCTTTAGGTACCCAGTGCCCAGCCATCCCATTCTAATGGCTGATTAGTGGGTTCAAATAGAGTGAGCTTATTGTCCAGTGGTCAGCCACAGGCTGACTACTGGGTATTTAATGTATTTCAATCAAATAAATTCATTATAACGTAATTTTTTAAAGGGGCTTGATATAACGACTTACACTTCATTTTAAAATAATAACAAATCCTAAATCCTATGGTCAGCCTCCCCCGGCTGACTTCTGGGTTTACGACCTTTTTAAAATTACTGCTTCAAACCCAGTAGTCAGCCAGGAGAGGCTGACTATTGGATTTTGTACAAAAAAGTAGTTTCCAATAGTCAGCCGCCATAAAAATGTTACTTCCACATGGATTAATATTAATCTTTTACGTTTTTCAGATAGTTTAGGTATTAATTAGGTGAAGCAGTCCATATTCTTTTAAAAATAAATCACAATTCGGCTGCTATCGTCTTATCAAAATACCATGTGACATTCCAAAAAAAATGGCGCATATCTCTTAACCTTTCATGTCAGAAGACACCACCACTTTGAATTTTTTTTGTGGATCATCGTAGAGTATTCGTTTAAAAATTAAGGTATTTTTCAATGAATAGCTTATCAATCTATAATATTACCTAGTTTTCACATGAAAATTAGAAAAACTTTATTATTTACAGCCAAAAATAGGCAAGAAAGGCTGACTACTGGTGCATGGCTGAGCACTGGTGCCTTTACCCTAGTTCACGTTTGGCGATTTTTCCTTTTCTCGACTCGGACCCGGTCTCGGACCCGGACCTTGACCCAGAAAACCACTATGATACCTTAACTAAATAAACAACTATGATTACCTACCATAAAATTAATGTAGGTATAAAGTACGATGATGCCAATCTTACTAGCCCCTCCCGCTTAAACCCCCGTACACCGCACGGCATGCGCCATTAAGTGGGTTAGGTTAGGTTTGAACTGCGATCCTCACAGAACCGAACAAGGATTAGGTTAGGTTAGAACTGCGAGCCTTACAGAAACGAAATGCTACTTGAAAAGTGGGTTTGATTAGGTTCGAACTGCGATCCGCACAGAACCGAACTGCTATCTGAGGAGTGGGTTAGGTTAGGCTAGAACTAAGACCCTCATGGTTCCTCTTCACGATGGGCCAACGCCGGCCACTCCAAGGGACGCATTTATGCGTTAGAGGGAGCAAGTGATATTGCTACCTCATTCTACCACATGACTGCGTCCCTTGGAGTGGCCGGCGTTGGCCCATCCTGTAGAGGAGCCATTATACAAAAGCGAAATGCTAGTAGAAAAGTGGGTGGTTTTACCTCCTTTTCTACATATTAGTGTACCATCTACAATAATCTTTCATCGGCCCCCATGGAAGTCGGTTTTTTTTTCGTAAAAATTATTTAGTAATTGATTTATTAAATGCATAAATAAATGCAGAAAACCACATATATCATACATTTTACTTCCTTCCGACATCCGATGTCAGATCGGACAATGTGAAAACGCTTTAATGGCGCGAGCGAGTCGCACGGGCGATGATAACAAAATGACATCGTTTAGAATTTTAGATTTTGGCATCAAAATGTTTGTGCCATCCACATTAACATTACTAACAGATGGACAGACGGGAAACCGAAATTACGAGGGATCCTAGTAGACTACGGAACCCTAAAAATATCCCATTAACTGGTCTATTAAAGTATTTTTTAATACAGTTGCTCAAAAAGTGCTACTTTACGTAGCTGTTTAGCGTGCGGAAAGTTGGTTATCTCGAACTAGTGCTTTTTACTTTTCCAATTTTTTTAAATTTATACTTGTTCCAATTCACGACTACTTATTGATGAGTGTTAATATTAGTTTCCTTTAAACGTCGTAATCAGCATAAAAACCTACCGTTAATGTAAGAATACGAAAAATATTACATATTTCACATTTAATTACTTACCTCTTCATCATTATAACACGTTTATTTTTTAATATTCAATATTGAAAATTCCGTTCTTAATAAGTTGACTGAATGGAACGGAATAGCTGCCAAACGCCCATAGATATAATATACTTAAAGACGACGTCTAACCGAGCTGTCACTGTTACCACTTTTGTTTAGTGTACGATTAACAATGTTTTTCTTATTTTTTCACAACTGTATTAAAAAACGTCGTTCGATACACGTGCGGAAATGTCATTCTTCACTCGTCCCGAGTCTTGCCACTCGCCTGCGGCTCGTGGCAAGATATCTCGGTACTCGTGAAGTATAATGACATACCTTCCGCACTAGCATCGAAATGTACTATTATTGGTCATAATAGTTATGAATGGCTTACAATACAAGTACATTGTTGTACGTGCAGCGATAATGATGCACGTTTTTTACAAGAACTACATTTTATCAAACATCAAACATCAACATTTTTTCAGCAAATAGGCCACAAGGGCACTTTTACACGTCAACATTGAATTTACATAAAACTTACAAAAATAATAACATCAACAATTTTATAAAATAAAACTAACTATTCAATCTAACGTATTACAATTACTAAGAGATGTATATGGTCTCTTAATGTCGAATTACATACAAAATACAGATAAAACAACACACGAAAAAAAAACACACGAAAAAAAAATCTATAATATTTAGAGGTGTAAATGTCTCTAGGTGTCAGAACTATAAGATTATATACAGTGAAACCTGGATAAGTGGGATCTCAAGGGACGAGCAAATTTGTCTCACTTAAAGAGGTTTACCACTTACCCAGGCTCCCCGTTAGCCAGGTACAAATATTTTTAACCGACTTCCATTTCATAGAAGGAGGAGGTTCTGTATTCGGTTGTGGCTATTTTTTTTTTTTTTTTTTCTATGTACGTTCACCGATTACTCCGACATCCGTAGTCCGATTTGAGTAATTCTTTTTTTGTTTAAAAGGAGCTACCTCCGAGTTGGTCCCATTTTAATTTGGTTCTGTTCTGATGATGGGATCTATGAGGAATTGAGGGAACTCCTCAATTTTTAAAGGCACATGCATGGTGATTTGGGTGTTTTCTTAAGCAACTCGAGCATTTTCTCCCGAAAACCACCACTTTGATGAAGTAGACCTGATGATGATGATTGTTTTGATGATAATGATGATGATTTTTTAAATGTAGTATGTTCAGCGATTACTCCGGTACCTGTGATCCGATTTGAGTAATTCTTTTTTTGTTTGGAAGGAGTTACCTCCACGGTGTTTCCGTATTATTTTTGGTTCTGGTCTGATGATGGAATCCATGAGGAATTGAGGGAACTCCTCAATTTTTAAAGGCACATGCATGGTGATTTGGGTGTTTTCTTAAGCAACTCGAGCATTTTCTCCCGAAAACCACCTCTTTGATGAAGTAGACCTGATGATGATGATTGTTTTGATGATAATGATGATGATTTTTTAAATGTACTATGTTCAGCAATTACTCCGGCACCTGTGATCCGATTTGAGTAATTCTTTTTTTGTTTGGAAGGAGTTACCTCCAAGGTGTCTCCGTATTATTTTTGGTTCTGGTCTGATGATGGAATCCATGAGGAATTGAGGGAACTCCTCAGTTTTTAAAGGCACGTGTAAAGTGATTTCGGTGTTTTCTAAAGTAACTCGAGCATTTGCTTCCGAAAACCGCCAATTTGATGTAGTGCAATGTAGTCAAGTGTAGCCTTACCACGAGTTTGACATTGACATATTCGCTAAGTTAGCGACGCTAACGTCTTCGTAACTTACTATTTATGCATCTCGCTCGCACTAATATGCCAGTACGAGCGAGATGCAAAGAAAGTAAGTTACACACACGCTAGCGAATAAATCAATGTCAAACTCTTGGTAAGCTGGTAAGGCTACTGATCGGGGGTTAGGGTTAGGAGTAAAGGCGAAGCGAAGTTAAGGGAATGGCGGTTGAAGGGCTGCTGATTCAGGGTCGAGGGGTTCATGGATCAGGGGTTGATGCGCTGTGAGGTAGAGTGATCGGGGAGTTGAGGGATTGGGTCAGCGGCGGGGCGGAGGATGGATTTAGTGTAGTGACAGGAATTATAATTTCCCAGACGGACTCGAAAAAATTCCTGATTAAGTACATATTTATTAAAGTAGGTACACGAATTTAGTGTTAATCATGATGTTGTTTTTCATTCATGCGTCGCGCACTTAACAATGCGTTAAAAACTAAAAATGGAAAAATAAAAACTTTTTACAAAAAAAAGAAAACCGACTTCAAAAAGGATGAAATAAAATATTATCCTTTTTAAGTCTATGCGTTACCAACTGATATGTTTGAAGTCGGTGCCAAGCCAAGTAGTAACAATACCCGTCAAAAATAATCAGCTTTAAACCCCATTAGAACTGTACTAATGAGTATTATAAATGTGTAAGTAATTCTGTCTGCCTCTTTGTCGCCTTTTCATGGCTAAACAACTGAACCGCTTTAGGTGAAATTTGGCAAGAACGTAAATTCCTTGATTTGTTTTATATTTTGAAATGTAGTCCTCTGAATAAGGGACGGGAATTAACTCAGTCCCAATCCCACGCTTGCGTGCCGACAAACATGGTACGGACTGTACCAAGAAGGTTTGATCGTGTGTTCTTAGGTACAGTCGACGTCAAAGATATGTTTACACTTTTGCACCGTACTCCTTTGTAATATGTAATATAAGACGAAAAGTGTAAACATATTTTTACTCATACTCATACTCATACTCATATATTTTATTGCATTTCATGTGTACAGAGGATCTTAGGGCTAAGTATACAGTTTTAACATGAACCCTGCGAGGGTATAGCAACATATTTAAAACTAATTAAAATTAAACTAGAACATTTAGTTCTCACTTAAAAACTCTTGGATACAGTAATATGCTTTGTACGTTCATTGTCGTCGTGTAAGGCAATCCAACGTAAATCATTATAGAATCGCACCAAAATCATGGTATGCTTCAAAAGTTGGCTTGGCACCGACTTCAAACATATCAGTTGGTAACGCATAGACTTAAAAAGGATAATATTTTATTTCATCCTTTTTGAAGTCGGTTTTCTTTTTTTTGTAAAAAGTTTTTATTTTGTCTCATTTATAGAGGGTTCCATTAATAGAGGTGAGAATAGAGTATATTTCAGTTATAGAGGTGGTTAATAAGGTATTTAGTGATTATCTTTAAAATTAAATAAGGTAAAATAATTCTTGACCCTAAATATTTTTTAAGTCTGTTTAAATATTTCTTTGAATTTATTTTGAATGATTCTTCAAAGGATAGATATTTCAAAATTAAATTAAATCTGATACAGACTTCATTGCGTATTAGAAATTTAATAAATGAAAATTTATTTTTTCGTGTTACTTATCAAAATTTCAGCTTTCTTTTCGATAGTTTTGACTACTTACATAAATTAACTAAATCAAACTTGAAGTTGTTTAGACACAACTAGGCAAATGCGGAATTTGTGGATAGACTAAGAGTTAGTAAGAATACGGAAATTGTTCAATGAAGTCCAAGTTAGAGAGGTCATAGATTGACGTTATCTCAGATACAGAGGTCAATTCCCTATACAATTCTAAAAAACGATTAGGAAAATGTAATCTTATAAATATAGTCTCAGTGAAAGAGGTAAAATACACTCTCTGTCTCAATTATAGAGGTAAATGTGACTATAAAATCACCACAACGAATCCCAGTTATAGAGGTTCGTTTTTTCTTAGTAACAGAGGTAATTCAGTGCTAAAGTGTCGGGACCGCACCATGAGTCCCAGCTATAGAGGTTTCTCACTTATACAGGTCCCACTTAACCAGGTTTCACTGTAGTTTATCAAGTTACCTATCCTTAGAGATGTATAGGGTCTCCAAGAGTCAATATCCTGTATAATTAATACATTCATTAAGAGAAAAGAAACATACGAGAACAGAATGAGGCGTCTCACTGTAATTAATTAATAAAAATTAAGTTACTAAGTATAATAGCTCGTGTTAGCTTAAACAGACCAGTTTATGATTACAGCTGCCGTGTAGCATCGTTTAACCGACTTTTCTATTATGAACGTAATAATAACGGGAAGCAGCATGTACCTACCTACTTATACGTACTTCACTGGCTCAGTGACCCAAAAAGGATCTTGGCCTCTGACACAAGAAATTGTATAATAATAAGCCCGCAGGGCAGCTTGTGGCGAGCTGTTGGGGAGTAACGACCCCACGGACCCGAGTGCTCCCGAGAGTCGGTCAGGGTCTCCGTCTCCGGCGTGTCTTCGTCGGTCGGAGTGGACCCCAAGGGGACCCGTAGGACTCTCAGCTCTGGCTTGCCTTCGTTGGCCGTCCAGAGAGGAGTCGCTAGAGCTATATGCTCCAAGGGTGGAAGTGTTAAAGGGCATAACGCCGCGAGTAACTTCGGAGAAAGCGCAGCACCACCTCTCGACACCCCTGAGCCACTCACGCCGGTGTTCCGCCTGGCCGTCTTTACGATGGCGCATCAGGTGCCCATCTAACGAGTGGCGAGTCACCGCCTGCCTCGATAACACTGTATAACACAATGTTATGGCAGGTGTCCGAAACTTAGCAATAGCCTTATTTTCCACCCAAATTTAAACCATAGACCAGGACTCTTTCCATTTTTCTATAATAGCTCCCAATGCCTGCTGAAACCGGTTTACGGGTATCTATTTATGCACCCGTGAATGGGTTCCAGCAGGCGTTCTACATGACATCAAAGCTCTCCAAATGGGCTCTACGTGTTGGATCTATATCCCCACGCACGCCTTATAAATGACCGGGCTTAAAAACCCGAGAGTTTGTAACGGATATACAAATAATAATAAACCCCCAGGGCAGCTTGTGGCGAGCTGAATGGGACGTGACGTCCCTTGGGTCCCATACCCCCGAGAGTCGGTCAGGCCCCTCTCTCCGGCTTGCCTTTATTGGCCGGCTGGAGTGAACACTGAGCCCGCCTTGTGGACACGCCATACATCAAAACTCGTTTGCGTGTATATGTGTGAACGGCACGTCTGTACACGCGTCATTGTGTGAGTAAGTCGCTTAGGGCTACTATTTACATGTTTTTGAGTACACGGAGCGTTATCTTTGTACTCGTAACGTAAATATCAAACATTTTTATTCCTAAAATTAAAGAAACAAACATAATTTTCAAGATGGTATTTTCTCCTAGATCCTTGCTATAATAAACTGTTCTAAGTATTCACAGGTCACAGCTAATACTTATTATTTGAACGTATATGCGAACTCACCCGTAACCCGTAAAGGCCGTAAAATATTACGTAAAGTATGGTGCGGCAATAAATTACCAAAAATGTCATGTCGAATTGTCGATACACAATTATAGTTATAGTTATAGTTATAGTTAATTTATTTATAAAATAATAATTTTACACGTCACATCATAAAAATATATCACAATTATTAATAGTAAATCACACACATATAAAACAATAATTTTGTGGTACCTACATCTACATATATCACATGCTTATTTTTGTCGAGTATGAATGTAGACAGTTAGTGGTTCGACTTTATACTTTTTTTTTTTAATAACTAGGTAGGTACATACTTTTTACTTACTTAAGAAATCACGCAACGAATAAAACGCAGTAGAGGCTAAGTAAGATTTCAGTTTTGATATGAACAAGTTATTGTTTCTAGCGGTCTTTATGTCATCGGGGACTTGATTATAGATTTTAGGACCGATGTAGTTGAGACACTTTTTTGCCTTGGACAACCGCGTTCGAGGAGCGCGGAGCTCCTGGCCGCGCCTGAGGTGATACTTGGGTTCATCAGCGTTTGATTGGAACTGTTCTAGGTTACATATCACCAGCTTTGCTACCTCGAGGATGTAAAGGGAAGGTAGTGTTAGGATTTTTTGACCTATGAACAGCTCTTTGGCTGGATGATCCCATTTGACGCCGGCTACTACACGGATTGCGCGCTTTTGTAGTCTGAAGACTCTTTCACGGTCAGCGGCGTCACCCCAAAGATCTACACCATATGATAATATGGAGTGGAAGTATCCAAAGTATGCCTTCTTGACGTTGTCGGTGTGCAAACTTGGGCGCAGTCTAGTGAGCGCGAAGCAGGCAGCAGCGAGGCGGTCACACAGCGCATCGATGTGCGGTCCCCACGATAGACCTGAGTCGATAGTCAGCCCTAAATATTTGACTATGTCCACTTGCGGCACCAATTAGCGTGGACTAAATATAAATAATTACAAAACGCTACTTTTTAATATATGTATAATAAAAATAAATGTTCTTTATTTCGTGAATTTGAAAAACAACCATACATCGCAAAATACATCGGCATTTTGAACGTTGCGTCATCGCGCCGCGGCGTTGCTAGCCGAACTGAGAGTATGTCAGGAGTCCGTCAGAACTCAGTCGCGGGGCGAGGTAATCCGAGTCGGGGCGGGGCGGTGCGTGTCCGTTCTGTATGATAATACTTATTCTGTGGCAGGGGCCGCAGGACTCACCTCTGGCTTGCCTTAACCGGCCGTCCAGAGTGGGGTGTCAGAGCTATATGCTCGCAGGGTGGAAGTGAAATTTGCCTAAGACGCGAGTTGGCACAGTGGCTGCTTACAGCCACTGGGTAGAAAGCGGTGCACACCTCTCCACACCCTGAGCCACTTACGCGATGTTGTCCCCTTGTCGCTCCGTGCGAGCGACCGTTTTCGGGGACCCATATTGTGAGTTGGCCAGTCACCACCTGCCTATTTTTCGTGTTTTTATAACATATGATCAAGGCAGGTGCCATAGTTTCTTCCATAGTCCCAGTTACCAGTGCATTAGCATCTCAACCCAATAGCCCAGTTTTAAGGGAGCGAAGTAGGTAAGAGAAGAACAGAAGAAATTCGTGCTATCTTACTTAATGATGACATTGTGCAATCGGTTCTCCACCATGTGTTTACATCATCATCATCATCATTATTTATTCATGAACAATATTAATTGTGTATGAAATATAAAAATATACAAAAATTATTCAAATTACTTAACAAATAAAAAAAAATATACATCTTAAAAATAAACAGAATTAATATTTACAAGAGCATGAATATACCTATTACAAAATGTCAAACAATAATAAATTATATGTAATAATTAAAAAAAAAAAGAACTAAAATACAGTAATTATAAAAAAAGAAACTCAATTTATAACGGTACCTATGTCAAAAATTCTTCTACCGTATAGTAACACTTCTCTACCAAAAAAGCATTCAATTTATTTTTAAACAAGATTGTATTGTTTACTGTCTTAAGCTCGGCAGGTAACTTATTAAATAACAAGACAGATTGGTAACTAGCACAGTGCTTGGCCACTTTGAGTTTTGTGGTGCCTTGTAGTGGCAAGTCTTTCCGCCTTGTCGCCAGGCGTTTAACTCTTTGTTCCTGCGTTTCAATATCGTCCATGTGCTTGATCAAGTCTGTAAGCACCACTAAAATATACAGACAGGAGATAGTCAGAATTTTAAACTTGATAAAGTATGGTCTGCAAGATGTTTGTTGAGGAATTTGAGCCATAATTCTAATTGCTCTTTTTTGCGCAACAAATGCAGCCTGGACATTATATTTATAACTATTACCCCAGAATTTTATACTATAGCGTATCTTAGATTCCACTAAGGCGTAGTAGACCATTCTCAGTTGTGCCAGCTCTAGCTCGTCCCGAAGACTCCTAAGAGCAAAGCACGCGGAACTAACAGAGCCTACTACTGCAGTTACTTCTGGCTTCCAATTTAATGTACTGTCAATATAAACTCCAAGAAATTTGACTGACTCCACTTGCTCAACGGCATCGCCTCTAACTTTGAGCTGGAGAGAGTCTTTCGTTCTAACTGTTGATTTGAAAAGAAGAACGTTAGTTTTACTACAGTTCAACTCAAGGCCATTTATTTCAAACCATTCAATGAATGTTTCTAGTGCATAATTAACTCTTTCATTTAGCTGCGAAACGTTATCCCCGAAAATAACCGCATTTGTATCGTCAGCAAAAAGGACTAATTTAGTGTTTTGTACTTTATTATGTATAAAAGATATCAAGTCATTGGTAAATATAATGAAAAATATGGGTCCCAAAATGGAACCTTGTGGTACTCCTCTATGAATATTAGCAACACTAGATTTGTAGAATTTTATATGATCATTTTCCGTCCATCGTATTTGAACAAAATGTTTCCTATTTAATAAATACGAACGAAACAGGGCCAGTGCTTTTCCTCTGATACCGTAGTGCTCTAGTTTTCCCAGTAATATGTCGTGGTTAACCATATCAAATGCAGAACTCAGGTCGAGAAAAACTCCTGCTACTTTTTTCTTATTATCTAATTGGCTGACCACATCTGCAACGAAAGTACTAAGGGCCTCATTTGTTCCCTTGCCCTTTTGATACCCATATTGTCTTTCACTTAAAATTTCGTTAAGTTGAAGGTGCTTTGTAAGCCTTTCCTTCATTACTCTCTCAAGCAGTTTTGACAATATAGGTAGAAGAGAGATTGGCCTATAATTCTTTGGGTCGGTTTTGGTACCCTTTTTGTATAATGGGAGTACCTTTGCCACCTTCAGTTGCTCTGGAAATACACTGGCCTCAAAGCACTGATTGCAGAAATTGGCAAGTGGGCCCGCAAGTATGTCGATATGGTCTTTTATTACCGTTATTGGAATATCATCATATCCACATGATCTTTTGCGCTTTAAGGTTTTAACTATCATTTTGATTTCTGCTGGATTTGTCTTCTCAAAGATCAAATCATTTTCCATTAGTGGTACGTTAGTCCGTAGCAGTGATAGAGCTTGACCATTGGTGTTTTTATTGTCCTTACTGTGACTAAATTTATTTAGCAGCACAGCACAAACATCACTAGGGTCATTAAGTGTTTTTACTTGGCCATTTTCAGAAACTGTTTTCAACATCAAGTTTTCCTCCGTTTTGGCTAATTTATTTCGATGTTTGTTTATTACTCGCCATATCTCCTTTGAGGAGTTTTTTGCTTCTAAGATTTGTGCTTGTACTGCAGCTCTTTTAGCGTGTTTTAAACACAAACATACTTTTTAGCATAAGCAGTTATAGATTCAGAGATCGATGATTTGTGAGTTATTAGAACACGTTTCATTTTGCTTGAAACCTTTATGCCTTTCGTAATCCATTTTATTCTGTTAATAGTATCTTTACGTGTCTTTTTTTTAACCTTTACAAAGCTTTCCGTAAAAGCTTGATTAAATTTTTTAATGAAAGCATTCACTCCTATATCCACCCAATTATTGGTTAATATCTTATTTTTAAATATCATATTTTCTCTGTCACCAAATTTTCTGATCTCTTTCCATATTAGCTCATTATTATCTTTTTTTTCCTTGTAGTCAATAGAAAAAGAGCTTAGTATAGCTGCATGACCATCAGCTAGTCCATTATGATCCACCATACTAACAGCCTGCAAATATGTAAGGTCGAAGCTGAGGCTATATACAACTCGTGGGTAGAACCACGGCCGTAACACGCGAGGCGAGCACCTCCTGCTAGTCCTGCGCTGCCGACTGGCCAAGGCTCGGAAGTCACTCGGTGTCATGGGTGTACAAATTTATAACACACTTCCAAAAGAGGTCATTAACTCAGCTAGTGAGTAGTTACAATATTTGTAACTTTAAATTAAAAATGTTAATTGGTTTAGCTTGTTACACTATTATATGTGAATTTATGTTAAGAAATGCTGATGTCTAAAAATGATATTATTTATAAGAACTGAACATAATGTAAAAATGTAACTACTTAATAATTTAAGCTAGTGGTAAATTGATAATTATGTAATGTATAAAGCTTTGTGACGTGTAAAATTATTTATGATTTTATAAATAAATATCTCGATCTCAATCTCAATCGTCATATATGCAAGTATTCGTCACTGTAAGAATAGAAATAAAAAATGCATCAAGTTCTACATACGCACCGGTTCTCGTATATATATTGTTTAAAGAGAAAAAAAAGCAAGGAAAAAAAAACTCTTTCATTTCATGCATCATTACATTTGGCATCAATATGTTAATCACTTAAACACCTTTGTTAAATGCATTTGTTTGCCGGGTAAAAACTGCATTTATGTCTCGTTCTTGCTTTTTTGCCAATTCGTAATGCTAAAATTACCAATATGTCACAATGCCGCCAGCAATCCTTGGTTCCATTAACTTCATTAGCTTATTTTAGATTTAAGCTAGATATAATTAATTTTATTAGTACCACCACCTTGTAATGTTACCTTATAAGACAATATATGCGGTTATTCACTACAGTAGTACAAGACTACATCAACTACGTGTATTACAAGCCATTAGAGATAGTCAAATTTTGACAGAGTTATTCTTTAAGAAGTTTTATAAATATCACGAGTGTATTTGCTTTATTGTCTTTGTTCAGTTCCTTCTGCCAAACATGTCAGTTTGCATACAATTTTTATCGATACTTTCCAAACACTTCATAATAAATATGTACTTTGCGTTACATTTTATTAAATGTAAAAGGGTTTTAGTGGTATTCCACTAAAACCCTACCATAATTGCATATGATAAAAACAGGATTTACCTGTAAGTAGTCTTAAACATCCACCTGCACCACTTCATTCTCTAAAATTTCAATGAACTAATCGCTCGGTAGGCGCTCATTGATTGAGAGATAAGAGGCAAAAGGTGCATGATAACCATCAAACCATTATGTTTAAGAGTACTCGCAGCTCGAGATATAACCTGGGTGCGCCAAGCCCATAGCCACGACTCAATGACTTTTTCATAATCCACAGAAAGATGGTTTGCCGTGGCCCTCTGGGTTATAGTGTAACGGACCCGGTGACTATAGAATCACATTTACGATGGCAGCGGGGGCCACACGTGAAATTTATGTTAACGAGTCCAATTACGCTTGCTGTCATTCAACGCAATGTTCGCAAATCTTGCGTATTATTTATTCGCCTCTTAGTTTGTCACTCTTTAGCACCACCCAGGGGACACGTGCAGGGTTGTGGTAGGTATGCTCCTGCGGACGCGAGTAACATTTGTCCCCCTTCTTACTGTTATGAAAACAGTGAAAGCTTCTTTTGTCGGCAACAACCGCTGCCCAACGTTTCCTCTGTCAAAGGAGATGTTAGTCCTGTCAGTCACGTTTCCAAATGTTGGCAAAAGTGTTACGAGGAACAAAGTGCAAATAAGAGTCGAGCTAAGCTAACTCGGCACCATTTTCAATAATGCAGTGTAAAACGTTTCACACTTTCACTGTACACTATCAAACGTGATGCAGAGTTAATTTAGCCCGACTTATAAGGTATATATTTTTTCACGGTCTTTAGAGATATGGAACGACAAGCCCGCGTGAAGACAATGCGCGCGCCATCACAAATACAGGAATTATCGCGCGCGCACTACGTCTGTAATAAGACTGATACGCGCCGTAAAGCCTAAAACGTCACTCCTACTTTCTTTTCCCCGTGCCCCGCGTGACCCTACTTTTGCCGGATCTCACGCGCAATGTAGGAACGTTGTATCGTAACGTGTATTTGTGAGTACTTATTCCATTTTTACTTTTCGCCCGTGCAAGCGGAACCATATCAATTAGATGTTTATGAATATAGGCAATTATTAATAATAATTTTATTTCAATATTTAAATTAATAATTGAAGGTTTTATAATTAAAAAATATATAAAAATGTAAATATAATATACAATGTTAATAATTTGTTTTTGTTTTTCAATTGTTCATGACTAATTTATTTTCTAATAAACCTTTAACTTAACATATTGTCAATTTCTTAATATCTTAAAATTTACATTATAAAATAAATTACAAATAAAATAAATAAAATAAAAAGCTTAATTTCTTAAACACTTATACAAACTGTTTTTAAACTAAATACTATTTTGTGCTAATCTAGTGTAAGTGTACAAATTAAGTAACTAAGTTAAGGCCAATGTGACGTTTAGCGTCGCATGAAGTAGGTAGATTGCAAAATGAGACGAAAGAAAACTAACCAGAGTCAATTTTACGAAATATAAAAAAAAAATTAAAAACTAAAGGAAAGACAAGGTCGTGGATCTTTTCTGAGCTGGCAATTAACAGTGGTGAAACGAGTCCTTGATAGGGGTCACTTCCCTGCACTACGTCGCAGAATGTCGAACTTGGAGGTGGCCGTCTTAAAAAAAAAAGGGTTCCGGATCCAGCACGGGAACCTTCCAGAACGAAGCGGAGCATGCGAATTCAGGTTGGTAGGTTCCGACTCCAACCCCAGACTTGGTCCCTGGAATTCCGGTAAAAATGGCCATTTCAAGAAAAGTCCAATTTTGTACAAGAAGACGCTCACCATGGCCTTAGCTGCATGAAGTGCGCGGGCCGTTTTTCCAGGCATCATGCCATCAATGTTGTCATCCGCAGGGCTTTGGTGTCGGCCAATATTCCTTGCGTTTTGGAGCCTCCAGGGTTGTGCCGCACGGATGGCAAGAGGCCTGATGGTCTGACATTGGTTCCATGGCAGAAGGGACGATGCCTCTTGTGGGATGCAACGTGCGTGAGCACATTTGCGCCTTCCCACTTGAGTCTCACTGTCAGGTCTGCTGGGACAGCCGCGGAGTATGCCGCCAAAATGAAACATGCCAAATACTCTGGAACCAATGTACGACTTTGTCCCAGTTGCAGTCGAGACTGCAGGACCTTGGGCTGTGGAAGCTAGGGACTTTGTGAGGGATTTGGGTCGGCGGCTGAGGGACAGGGGGTGCGACCCTCGGTCCGGGTCGTACCTGGTCCAACAGATCTCATTGGCCATTCAGCGCGGTAACGCTGCCAGCGTACTTAATGGGGACATTTGAGCCAGGTACGATTCGTGACGGTTAAATATTGTTTAACTTAGATTTTATAATGACGAAGCCTGTTGCGGATATCATCCTTGGTTGTTTGGGACGAGGCATGTTGCTGATTTGCATTTGCAGCCACGGGACGAAGCCTGCGTTGCGGATTTCTTATTGCAAACATATGTAAGTACATTAAGTTAAATAATAATAAATTAATTTCAATTAAATAACTAACTTATAACCCCAGATATGATCCCTGCGGAAGGGTGCCCATAATGCTAGCTACATTCCCCCGCTGAATGGCATTTCCGGTTCTTTGGCCAAGGAATGAGCCGGCTCTAGGTTCTCTAATACACGTAACCGCAAACACACGTAAGTTTTTTTGTTTCCTCGGCTCTTTCCTTTACAATAAATTCAATCTCCTATTGAATATTTACCCAATGCCCAGTAAAGTCTGCATAAAAGCGGTACAAACGTTGCTCATTGGCAAGGCGTACGAGGACACATCAGAAAGACTACTAGAAATAGTCACATAGAAGTTAAGAAAGATTTATATGTGTGTTGTACAAACTAATTGCTAAGTATGTCACCACTTAACGTTCTAAAGAGTAGAATATAGTCATAGTCATATAGTTTATTGTTATTATAAATAAATAATCATCTTGTTTGGTAAGCACTTCCCCACTTATACACTGACCTACAAAACGTGCATACCTAAGATACAAGTAAATGTTTACTTAGTTTAGGTATTGTTCAAATTTCCATTAGAGTTTAGAAAATACACATTTGTATCGGTATTAATATTGTTAAATTGATCTGTACCTATCTTAACCTGAATCCATGAATTACTAGTATTTAAGTATAAATTGTATAATTACCATTGTATAAATCAAATTAGCATAAGTTTTAATGAATAAATATTATCTTATCTTATCTTATCTTATGTAATGGTTTCAAGGAGCATTTTCTTTAAACAAACTATCAACATCCTGACACGAAGGTCCCAATGTCTCAACCGCAAACGCCGCAAATAAGTGACTGCTCGATATTCCAGCATATTTGCGGCGCTTTGGACCTTCAGCTGCTGCCGCCGCTCCGCCAGGCCTCAATGAAATAGCGGCTGGATGGGACGGCGCCGGAATATCCACACGAGTTGCATCCCAGGTAAACGGCCGTCCCATCCGCCAGGGGATAAGGGTCATCCCGTCGGGCCGCTTTCTGTCGTCGCGCACAAGACCGGGAGGCTCCAACACGGATGGCACGCCCACACTGTCAAGGGCCCGGCGGATAACATCATTCATTGAGGCTTGCATGAGACTCATATCGGCTTTCCTATAGCGCCGATATCGCGGATAAACGCTTCCTCAGTCCCGAGGAAACGGACTTTACATACAAGCTTTCACACTCCGTCTCCTCGGGACTGAGGAAGCGTTTGTATGGGATCTCTTCCAATTCCCAAAATTTATTTAAGCTCGACTCGAGGTCATTGCGAATCAAACCGGCGAAAATATTATAAATATGGTCATCCTTCTGAAGATAGTCACCTGTGGCGAATCGCCACGCATCCGAAGAGACTCATGTCGAGGAAAAAGAAGAGGGTGTTGTTGGCAACACTAGAGAGGGAGTTGTAAACGGACTCGACGAGAGCATGTAAAAGAAAGTTGTATTAAATTAAATAGTGAATTAAACCAATATAATGTAGTTATCATTATAAAGTTACCGTGCCACCGACACCCCAAAGTGGTGACCCCGAAGTGATACGCTGATACGTGATACTTCGATCTCTCACGCTGTAGATGCCGGCAAGAATAGGTCTGAGGCGTTAGGAAGTTAGGAACAGACGCCAGATATTCCAATAAGCCGTTCCAAGCGAAGGCCACGCCGAATTCGCGGAACGAGACTCCAATTTTGCATTGACCTTGGGCGGACCCGGCGGCAGCATTTCCAAGAAAAGCTGCATACTCATATCGTCCATATCGTCAGCATCGCCGTACGGAACATAGTGCAAAGGGTTTACGAGCAAAATAATAGTGAAATACAGTGGTGAAGTGCATTTCGAAGTAACATAATAAGCTGTAATAATTTCGATTATAAACTTTGTCAGCCATACTTTTCCCGTGGTTCAACGGCGGGAAATTCAATTTCAAGCGCGAAGAGTCTTCAAACGTCAAAGTCAGTGTCAGAACTGTCAGTGGATCCAGTAATGTTATGTCCTTGCCGCAAGTATTTTTGTTTTAAAGCTGGACAATTGTAAGTTTATCTTCATATTTTGGTGATCGGACTAATATTAACCCGTGTTCATACTATTTACTTGGAACTTTCGTAGTTACAATCGCTAACTTTGTAAAAATTAATCTTATAAGTTTAATGTAACCATTTAATGACTTATTCTAAAGTTTCTATTTACACCTCCCGTGTATATTGATCTGGAAAATAACTTTTGTACAACAACAATAACACAGTTATATAAATTAATTTGTTTCGGTAACTGTAAATCCCATCAAAAACATAAATGTAAAAAAGGAGAGCCAAGTTCAATACAAAAATTATGCTTGGCTGTGGGGTTCGCCATAAAAAGAATGGAGATCTAAATGAGTGCCAAGTTCTATGCAAAATCCAAATATGTATTTATAGGAACAAAATAACATTATAAACAAGTATTAAACTCTATCTTTGCTTTATTGGATACCTATAACAATTGCTGTTATTTAAAAAAAAATGCGAGATCTTAAAGCAGGTTAGATTTGACTTGGCCAGTTTTCATTACACCAGTCATTTTATAAAGTTATTCAACATATATATTTTGTAATTCTGATAAAAACTGGCCAAGCCAAATCTAACCTACTTTAAGATCTCACATTTTTTTTTAAATAACAGCAATTGTTATAGGTATCCAATAAAGCAAAGATAGAGTTTAATACTTGTTTATAATGTTATTTTGTTCCTATAAATACATATTTGGATTTTGCATAGAACTTGGCACTCATTTAGATCTCCATTCTTTTTATGGCGAACCCCACAGCCAAGCATAATTTTTGTATTGAACTTGGCTCTCCTTTTTTACATTTATGTTTTTGATGGGATATCAATACTTTTTGTAAAGAAAACTAGGCAGGTATTGAGATTTAATGTTTTTTCTTGTGTTTCCGCTGCATGTTTTTTACTTCTGTTCTTTGTATTAATTATGTGGTGCCGCGCGCCGCCAACGACACACCGTTGGCCGGTTGTTTAGCGCGTATTACAGGTTTTTTGTATGGGGACCCCCCCTTTTTTTATTTTTAGATTTTTTCCTACGCTTACACACAATAACCGAGCTGGATTCCAAATTTCATCCTTCTAGGTCATCTGGAAGTAGGTTAGGTTTAGGTACTATATGTCAGTCACAATAAAAAATAAGTTTGTATGGGGACCCCCCCTATTTATTAACTTTTTTTGGTTTTTAGATTTTTTCCTACGCTTACACACAATAACCAAGCTGGATTCCAAATTTCATCCTTCTAGGTCATCTGGAAGTAGGTTAGGTTTAGGTACTTATATGTCAGTCACAATAAAAAATGTTTTTTTTGTATGGGGACCCCCCCTATTTTATAACTATTTTTTATTTTTAGATTTTTTCCTACGCTTTCACACAATAACTGAGCTGGATTCCAAATTTCATCCTTCTAGGTCATCTGGAAGTAGGTTAGGTTTAGGTACTTATATGTCAGTCACAATAAAAAATGGTTTTTTTGTATGGGGACCCCCCCTATTTTATAACTTTTTTTTATTTTTAGATTTTTTCCTACGCTTTCACACAATAACTGAGCTGGATTCCAAATTTCATCCTTCTAGGTCATCTGGAAGTAGGTTAGGTTTAGGTACTTATATGTCAGTCACAATAAAAAATGGTTTTTTTGTATGGGGACCCCCCCTATTTTATAACTTTTTTTTATTTTTAGATTTTTTCCTACGCTTTCACACAATAACTGAGCTGGATTCCAAATTTCATCCTTCTAGGTCATCTGGAAGTAAGTTAGGTTTAGGTACTATAGGTATGTCAGTCAGTCTTAAAATTTACGACTTTTTGACCTTCATATCTTTATAACCGTTTGAGCTAGCTTCATGAAATTTGGGCTTCTAGATGTCCTTATGGATATAATTAGACACACGTAGTTTTATGTGTTTACGTTAAAGATGTTTTGAGTTATAGAAGGGTCAAAAGTGGCACCAAGTGGTTCGTGTAATATTACACTTGGCGCTGGCTAGCCAGTTCCTTTGCTTGAACTTGGCTTGACACGCTGCCGCGTGTCTAGATATCATTGACTTGTCAACTAGTAGGCCTGTATATTGTATTGGCTAGGAAAAAATTACCTTATATCCGTTGGTGTAATTATAATCATGGGGACAGAGGCAAATGCAGAACTTTTACAGAAGTTTGAAGAACTCCAGCAACGTGTGTCGCTTCTTGGAGTAACTCCTACTCCACAGGTTAATGCTATTAAGGTTAAACTTCCTAGCTTTTGGACTCATCAACCTAAACTTTGGTTTGCCCAGGCAGAATCCCAATTTGACACAGGAGGCATAAAGTCAGATGGAGCTAAATATGGCTATGTTTTGTCCATGCTCGATACAACAACAGCCAAGTTAGTTGAAGAATGTATTCTAAACCCACCTGCTGAGAATAAATACATAAAAATAAAAGCAGAATTAATAAAGAAGCTTTCTATTTCTAGACCTCAGGAAATACGTCAACTGCTTAATGGAGAGGAGCTGGGTGACCGGAAACCTACAGTGTTCCTGCAACATCTCCGTTCGCTGGCAGGAACTTCCATGGGAGATGAAGGCATTCTGCGAGAATTGTGGCTACGCCGCCTACCATTAGAGGTACAGAGGATTATTATTGGACATAAAGACCTGGAGTTGGACAGCGTAGCTGAAATAGCTGATGCGCTCTTGGAGGCATCACCTCCGGCTGTTACACCTGCTACATGTGCAGTCAACAATAATAATACTCCTGGGCCGTCGGAAATGACTGCTCTCATGAAGTGCATTGACGACTTAACAATGAGAGTTGAAGCCCTCAGTACCAGGGACTCGCAGCCATCTCGTTTCCGCTCCCAGCCTAATTCATAGTCGCAATCTAGATCCGGAGGACGTTGGTGCTGGTATCACAAACGCTATGGCAAAAATGCCACAAAATGTATCTCTCCTTGTACCTGGAAACCCCGTCAAGAGGGAAACTTTCCAAGCAATCAGTAGAGGCGGCTTCTGATTGCTCAACATTCAGCCGCCGTTTATTTGTCAGGGATTCCAAGACAGGTCACCTATTTTTAATCGATACTGGGTCTGATATCAGCTGCTTCCCACGCAACCTGCTTAAGGGAAGATATATTGCCACAACTTTTGACGTTCGAGCAGCCAATGGCAGTGCTATAAAAACTTATGGCACACTTCCCTTGCAGTTAGATCTAGGGTTGAGTCGATTTTACAAATGGAATTTTGTGATTGCAGACGTTAGCGCACCTATCATCGGCTCAGACTTATTGGCTGAATATTACCTGATACCTGACTGTCACAACCAACGGCTGATAGATGGCAACACAAGGAACTTTGCTCCGGCTACCATTGCCCAAATTAATCAACAAAGCATCAAGGCAATCGTTGCAGAGTCACCATTTTCAAAAATCCTGCTGGAATTTCCTGATATTTTGCGACCGCCTGGACTCCCACGGATTGTGAAGCACTCAACAGTACACCACATCATCACAACAGAAGGGCCGCCTGTGTCATGCCGTCCACGAAGACTTGCACCTCAAAAACTACAGGCAGCAAAGAAAGAGTTTGATGACATGTTGAAGTGTGGAACTGCTCGCCTATCAAGCAGCCCCTGGGCTTCACCCTTACACATGGCAAGAAAAGGTGAGCATGGATGGCGTCCGTGTGGCGACTACCGTATACTAAATTCTAGAACAGTTCCAGATCGATATCCGGTGCGTCATATAGGTGACTTTGCGCACAATCTGGCAGGCTCAACAATTTTTAGCACAATAGATTTAGTAAAAGCCTATCAGCAAATACCAGTACATGAGGCCGATATCAGTAAAACCGCGATAACGACCCCCTTTGGACTATTCGAGTTTCCCTTCATGACCTTCGGGTTGCGCAATGCTGGACAGTCTTTCCAGCGCTTTATGGATGAAGTAGAGAGGGGACTTGATTTCTGCTACCCGTACATTGATGATATCCTTGTGTTTTCCAGGGACCCTGCAGAGCATGCTCGACATCTTCGAGCTCTGTTCCAGAGGTTGTCCAAGTATGGAGTCGTCGTCAACTCCTCAAAGTGCGTGTTAGCCGCAGACGAGGTGACTTTTCTTGGGTATCGTATTAATAAAAACGGCACATTTCCGCCCTCAGAGAGAATAGAATCACTACGAAATTTTCCTCTACCAAAGACGGTTGAAGGCCTTCGTAGATTCTTAGGCATGGTAAATTTTTACCGCCGGTTCCTCCCAAAAGCGGCTGAACTCCAAGCACCACTCACAAATGTGTTGGCATCCTCACAACTAAAAGGGCCAAAGCCGGTGCCTTGGACGCCTGAGCTGGAGCTCGCGTTCAACAAATGTAAAGAACATCTTGCCACCGCTACTTTGTTAGCCCATCCTATTGATGATGCTCAATTGGGACTCTTTACTGACGCGTCATCAACCCATGTGGGGGCTTGCTTACAACAGAAAATCAATGAGAACTGGCAACCTCTCGCCTTCTTTAGCAGGAAGCTTCCAACTCGATATACGAGCTGGCCAGCCTACTATCGCGAGTTGCTGGCAGTGTATGAGGCGGTGCAGCACTTTCGTCACGTGCTAGAAGTACAGCACGTCACCATATACACAGATCACAAACCATTAATCTATGCCTTTTCTCAGCGTCGAGAGAAACTGCCTCCGGTACAGCTCAATCAGCTCTCTTTCATTTCGCAGTTTACGACGGATATAGTGCATGTCCAAGGAAAGGAGAACGTCGTGGCGGATACGATGTCAAGAATTGAGGCGATTCGGATCGAGGACGATTACGCGGAATTGGCAAAGTCTCAAGACACTGATGAAGAGCTCCGTAAGGTACAAACTAATTCCTCTTTAAAAATCGAAAAGATAAATTTACCAGGCATCAATGTGAAAATTTTTTGCGACGTATCGACAGGTAAACCTCGTCCATACCTAACTCCAGCCTTCCGTCGGAAGTACTTTGAGAAGATTCACAATCTCAGCCACCCTGGCGCTCGAGCTTCGGCCCGTTTGATGGCTGATCGTTTTGTCTGGCCTAACATAAGGAAGGAATGTCGACAATGGGCACGTAGCTGCCTTGCTTGCCAACGCTGTAAAGTTACCAGACACGTAAACGCACCATTGGAGAAGTTTACTAGCCCTTCCCTTCGCCTACGCCATGTACATCTCGACATCATCGGCCCCTTGCCCCACAGTAAAGGTTACCAGTACTGTTTGACAGCTGTCGACAGATTTACCCGGTGGCCAGAGGCTTGGCCAATGGTCGGGATCACGGCAGAAGAAGTAGCAGAAACGTTCACCCGGGAGTGGATATCCCGATACGGGGTACCCTCTGTGGTAACCACTGACCAAGGACGTCAGTTTGAATCAAACCTTTTTCATCGCCTCATGGACGTTTGCGGTACTAATCGCGTTCGGACGACTGGGTATCACCCACAAGCGAATGGAATGGTGGAGCGCATGCACCGTCAATTAAAAGCGGCTGTCATGTGCCACGGAGAGACCTGGTTAACAGCATTGCCTCTGGTATTATTAGGCATGAGAACCGCACTTAAAGAAGACTTGAAAACGTCTGCCGCCGAGCTACTGTACGGTGAGCCTCTTCGTCTCCCCGGCGAGCTCATCGTTGCGCCAGAGAAAACAGCAGGTTCTGAGGTAATGATGGATTTTGTTACTCGATTGAGAAACCATATGAAAGGACTACGAGCCACACCCGCTGCCCATCATACCCAACCATCTTCATTTGTTTTTAAAGACCTGAATATCGCGACACACGTATTTCTTCGAGACGATTCAGTGCGGCGCTCTCTGCAACCACCTTACACTGGACCGTATCTAGTCAAACAGAGGCAGGGCAAAACCCTGACCATAGATATAAATGGCAGAGAGGCTACCGTCAGTATTGACAGAGTAAAACCAGCACACATAGATAGCTCGGAGCCCAGTCAAACTTCTGTTCTGCCATTACCTGCTGCAGCACCTGCACCAGATGCTTCTCCAGCGCCAGTGCCCGTTCCAGGTCCTACTACCCATTCTCCAACTCCCGCTCCTATACCTATAGTCACTAGGGCAGGGAGGATAGTAAAGCACAAGAATAGGTTAGATTTATAATATTTTAATTGTAATATTTTTGTTTGTCGATTATAAAAGATTAGATGGTTCAGTTGTCTCCGTGGGGGGGTGGTGCGGCGAATCGCCACGCACCAAAATTTTAAGTGTAATATTGTCTGGTCCAAAAATTATCACATGATGGTATGTAATATTTTTGTTTGTGTGTTATATAATTTTATGTGGTTTTATTGTCTCCGTGGGGGGGTGGTGTGGCGAATCGCCACGCATCCGAAGAGACTCATGTCGAGGAAAAAGAAGAGGGTGTTGTTGGCAACACTAGAGAGGGAGTTGTAAACGGACTCGACGAGAGCATGTAAAAGAAAGTTGTATTAAATTAAATAGTGAATTAAACCAATATAATGTAGTTATCATTATAAAGTTACCGTGCCACCGACACCCCAAACACCCTTCTGAGGATAGTCGCCCATAAATACATAACCGAATGTGGTTTGCACTGCGGGGGGTGCGCACGAGCCAGACTCTATCATGTGCCTCAAGTATATGTACGGGAAGATCTGAACTCCTAACAGAAGATCAACATTGCCTGGTATGTTCCAGGTCAAGTCTGCGAATGGTATGTTCGCCAAATGTGCTAACTCGCATTTATTAGTTTCGATTACAGACTCTGGAAGCGGACCAGTTATACAAGATACCACTAACGCGTGTATGTAGTATAGTATTTGTAATTTGGCTATATGCGCGGTTCAATGTTTAGGTAGACATAACCGTGTATCTTGTCTTTCGAAAAACACACACCGTTAATATAGGAATTATAAAGCGGTATCACAGGCAAGTTAAGCGCCTTGCAGCAATCTAACGTTATTATCTTCATATTTGATTTCTTTTAGGTACATCTTGCACATGTTAAGCCAAAACTTATTACTAGTGGCTCTGTGAGCTGTAGACCTCGCGAGCTGAGCTTAAAACTGAGTAAATGTATGGCTTCGTTGTTTAGAAGAATTTAGAGAATCTAATTTGACAATTAAAACCTTAACTATCGAACCTGCTTACACAATTCGGGAATTGGTTTAGAAATGCGACCAGTAGAGTAGAACAGATGGACATACGAAACAATTTTTGGCTAACAGGCCAATTCAAACGTACACTGATATCAGAATGACGTCTAACTGATGTCATTTAGTTATCGTGCATTTCGCTGGTTCTTGTCCGTACATGTAGGTATTGGCGCAAGCGAGACGCACGATGACTACTAAATAACATGATAAAAATATCATTCCGATGTCAGTGAGCGTGTACACTTGCCTTAGGGCCGGCTTACATATTGATTAGTGTTTAGAATGAGTTCATACATTTGCTACTAAACTTAAGTACAATCTCGGTCGATTGATGTACGAAATGACATTGATATGTTACAGATTTCAATTGTTTGGTTGAGTTAAATGTAATGCCCGTGTTACAACAACGCTATATGCTACATTTAATTACTTTTTAAACAAAAAAAAAAACAAAAAAGAAAACAAAAAAAAATTTTTTTTTTGAAAATTAACTATGCCATTTAGTTCTTATAAACGTACTTAACTATACCCCGAAGTTAACGGAATTCAATAAAAACACGGTGTATAGTAAATTAAAGAAAAACAATACGAAATTTATGTGTAAAAAAATACAAAAAGTTATAATATCCCAGCATACAATTACTGGGGATCGAACCCAGACCCTCTGTGCAAACAGAAAAAGCGAACGTTTACAAACTGAGCCAAATAGTTCTTAGATGGGTTGACGAAATTTAGCTACTCCTTCTCAAATTAAAATTAGTTAAAATTAAATATCTAAATACCGCCTAAACCAGCGATAATTTTTTTCTGCATTTTTTGCTATTAACTCTGTAAACATGTTTCAAAAAGAAAATAGGCTTATGATATCGATACGACTATTTGTTTAGGCGCCAGGTATCACGACTCCGCCATTTTTAAAAAATTCCAAAAACCGGATTGACAAAAAAATTTTATTTAGTCATAAAATTCGGTCACAAAATTTCACGAGAATCGGTTAAGAATTGCGACCTGTAGAGGAGAACATCCGGACATACGAAAGCAAAATGCCCGAGTCAAAACGTAGACCTTCGCTTCGCTTCGGTCAATTATCCTTTTAGAAAAACACGAAAAGTCTGCATCATTAATGATACTACACTCATATCTATCTAATACCTTTAAACGAGCAATTTTTGGATATTTATTTATTTATATGTATATATATTTCGGGGATCTCGGAAACGGCTCTAACGATTTCGATGAAATTTGCTATATGGGGGTTTTCGGGGGCGAAAAATTGATCTAGCTAGGTTTTTATATGTTTTCCGAGCATGGCTCGGTCTTCCAGATATTTAGTTACCTATATGAAATGCGTTATTCGATTTTTATTTCTTTACTTCTCGTAAAGTCAGCCATGAGAAAGTCCGTGTGTGTGTACTACCTGAAATTTATTGATTGTGCCATTTATGCCATTTTAGAGGGGAAATGAAGATTTACCTGTTCGAATAGAATATATGTAAATTACAATATTTCATTGAAATTATTTTTTCACCTCAGCAGCTCGAACAAGGGTACTTTGCTTCTTAAAAACAGTAAGCAAAATGCGATTTTGCTCACTGAGTCATTTTGTCTCACTCAGTGAGCAAAATCGCATTTTGCTCACTTAGTGAGACAGTATGAGTGAGCAAAATCGCATTTTGCTCACTGAGTGAGACAAAATGTCATTCAAGTGACTTTTATAGTCAAATGTCATTTCAACATGCGGGGTCTAATACAAAGTTCGATATACTTGGATTCTATTATCTCTGTCCCTCTAGGTATGTTCTCACTGCTTAGGGTGAAAAATTTTGTGTACTACACGAGATCAAAGTTATTTACATCTCGTGCGCTTTTGAATCCCTTACTACGCTCAAGATTCTAAATTAGATTCACTCGCTACGCTCGTGAATCTATTATAGAATCTTTCGCTTGCACGGGACTCAAAATAAGCACTCGAAGAAATATCAAACTTTGATCTCTTGTTGTACAAATAACTAGTTCTCTTCGTAATGACAGCCAGACATGTGACATTTCAAAGTCCGCTGTCATATCGCACCCAGCGAATAGGTTATGCTTTATTTTCAAATAAACGATTTCTTTTTCTAAACCGCAACATTCCTAACTGTAGGGACATCGATGTGCAGTTAACAGTGTGTGTGATTGTACAATTCGGCCATGCTTATAATAAGAGCAATAGAGTCAGACCAAGAAAAGTCTGCCGCGGATTTGATAGCCCACGCAGTGCAAGTGTTATTTTAAACGTCAAACTTCTATGAAATTATGACGTATAAATAACACTTGCACTGCGTGGGCTATCAAATCCGCTGCACACTTTTCTTGGTCCGACTCTAACTCATTTTGAAGTGTCATTCAATTGGATACTTTGTACTTGTACAATATGTTCTACAATTGAAAGAGATTTCAAAATGAGTTACTGCTCTTAATAAGCACGGAAAAATTATTTATTTGATTTTGACAGAGGTGGTTCGCCTAGGTTACTCAAAACTTAACTCTCGCTAGATGGCACCACTTTTGCAAAATTTCAGATTTTATTTTTTTGTGAAATGGTCTTGGTATTTGTATACTTAAAAGTATGTTTCGCGCACTCTTTAAGTAAATATTGAACTATTAAAATAAACATTGAATACTTCATTGTGCAAAAACCACCTTTTTAATTCGACGGAGTGTTGCTGTCACGCTTTTTCCTACTATTACTCACACATGCAAACAGTGTTTCCGTGATCCTTGTAGTAGACAATTTCACACAACGTAAGTATGTTGCAATAGCGTAACGGTATGTTCGTGGAAATACGTGCAAGAGGATTGGGGTTCAAGACTGGTGCGAGTAGGTAATTTCTTTTTGTTTCTCCTTTGTGTTATCTTACCTTTAAACGAGCAATTATTAGATATATAATTATTTATTTATATATTTGGATGGTATCAGAAACGGCTCTAACGATTTCGATGAAATTTGCTATAAGGGGTTTGATCTCTTAGCTAGGTCTATGAGAAAACGCGCATTTTTGAGTTTTTATGTTTTGTAAGCTTTGGTCGGTCTCCCAGATATTCAATCTCCGCTTGGCAACTAATCCCAGAATTGGCATGCGCACTAGTTTTTACGAAATCGACTGCCCTGACCTTCCAACCCAGAGAGTAAACTTATTTGGATTAGTCCGGTTTCCTCACATTGTTTTCTTTCACCGAAAAATAGGTATCGGTGTATAAATAGGTAGGTATCAAATGCTATTTCGTACAAAAGTTCGAAAAATCATTGGTACAAGCCGGGGTTAGAACCCGCGACCTCCGAATTGCTTTCCGCTAGGCCAGCAGCGCTTCCCCCACATACTCAGTGTTATCAGGTTTTTTTAAAATCAAAAACCGGGCAAGTGCGAGTCGGACTCGCGCACGAAGGGTTCCGTACCATAATGCAAAAAAAACAACAAAAAAAAGCAAAAAGAAAACGGTCACCCATCCAAGTACTGACCCCTCCCGACGTTGCTTAACTTTGGTCAAAAATCACGTTTGTTGTATGGGAGCCCCATTTAGATATTTATTTTATTCTGTTTTTAGTATTTGTTGTTATAGCGGCAACAGAAATACATCATCTGTGAAAATTTCAACTGTCTAAGCACGGTTCGTGAGATACAGCCTGGTGACAGACGGACGGACGGACGGACGGACGGACAGCGAAGTCTTAGTAATAGGGTCCCGTTTTACACTTTGGGTACGGAACCCTAAAAACGATTACTTATGAAAGCAGAAGAATATAAATGATCGTATTAGATTTATAATTGTTACATATTTGCCGTAACTTATTTTTAAAATGTGTTTTTCAATTAAAAGACACGTCAAGATTGTTTACCTTATTTCTAATGCTAAAAAAAACAAACTATAGTAATAATTGTGTTTTTCATTCATAGACAAAATCCATTATTTTTAACCACAGGAAATTTTATACACTTCTTTTTAGGGTTCCGTACCCAAAGGGTAAAACGGGACCCTATTACTAAGACTTCGCTGTCCGTCCGTCCGTCCGTCCGTCTGTCACCAGGCTGTATCTCACGAACCGTAATAGCTAGACAATTGAAATTTTCACAGATGATGTATTTCTGTTGCCGCTATAACAATTAACAAATACTAAAAACAGAATAAAATAAAGATTTGAATGGGGCATACAACAAACGTGATTTTTGACCAAAGTTAAGCAACGTCGGGAGTGGTCAGTACTTGGATGGGTGACCGTTTTTTTTTGCTTTTTTTTGTTTTTTTTTTGCATTATGGCACGGAACCCTTCGTGCGCGAGTCCGACTCGCACTTGCCCGGTTTTTATTGCAGTGAGGAAGTCCTGATTGTAAAAATCAGAGAGATTAGGAAGAGTATAATTTCTAATTATCTTTGTAAAAATAAAAGAATACGTGTAGCCCATACTTAATAATCTATTTATGATAATAAGAAAAATTAAATAAAAATAAAAAAACAATACCAAATTTAGGTGTAACAAAAATACAAAAAGTTATGTTCCAGCATACAATGACTGGGGATCGAACCGGGAATCTTCCGTTTGCAAGCAAAAAAGCGACTGTTTGCATAACACGCCATGATAGTTCTTAGCTAAGCTGACGAACTTCTCGCTTAGGTCAATTAACTACCTGTCAAATATCAGTGTCAACAAAATTGCACTAAACATGACGGCACTCCAAATTCGAGCCGTGGTCAGCCCGGCAACGTCGGAAATGGTATGGCAACGTCGCAAATGTATCTGTACACGACATTTGTGACACATACATACGTAAAATTGATGAAAAGTTAACTATGATTTTTGCATGATTTCTGTATGAAACATTGTTTTCCTGTTAATTTCGCGCAAACGAATATTCGAAAGAAGATAAATGCGGAAATATTTGTGTACTAATAGTGTGTAGTTACTTAATGAGCTTTGATTGAATTTTGTACGAAAAGCGAACCACCTTAATAAGGTCGACTACTGTCCTTAAAATTTTGTATGACATTACAAGCAAATATCAGCAATCGTGAATTAAGTATTGTAGCCGAGTCTACTTTAGTCCGATAATGTATTAGCTTATTTCAAAGACTATGAATTCTAAGTACTAGAAATAAAGTAGATTTTGCGACATGATAAAGACGGTTAAATTTGAGGCGATAGAATAAGAGATTCACTTACACCTTATATAAACTCAATTAGAATCTATATTTCAAAATCTTAAACCATCCAATAACTTTTAACTGTCAATGCCACATGTGCATAAGTGGTGTGCGCGGCATGTCATTTAGCCAACTATTCATTAAAATACGCTTTAAGTAAACATGTTTAGAATTGATTTTTCAAAAGCTCATACTATGGATAAATTTAACTATCAATGACATATCTAGATAAGTGGTAGAATGTGGTTTAACCATCTTTTCTTTAAAATACACCTTAAGTCATCGAGTATAAATATGATTTTTCAAAACCTCACAACATGTCACGCTATCATTAGTCACATATACGTTATCCTCGCGAACTATTAATTAAAATACGCTTTAAGTAAACTTGTTTAGAATTGATTTTTCAAAAGCTCAAATCATGGATAAGTTTTAACTCTCAATGACATATGTGGATAAGTGGTAGAATGTGATTTAACCATCTTTTCTTTAATATACACCTTCAGTCATCGAGTTTAAAATTGATTTTTATAAACCTCAAAACATATCACGCTATCATTAGCCACTTATACGTTATCCTCGCGACTTTTTACCGAATTATATCATTTATCAGATAGTCGTCATATCATGCATTAAATGATTAATGATATGGTGACATAACCATCATAGCCCTCCAGGTTTCACTGTAGTTTATCAAGTTATCCTTAGAGATGTATAGGGTCTCCAAGAGTCAATATCCTGTATAATTAATACATTCATTAAGAGAAAAGAAACATACGAGAACAGAATGAGGCGTCTCACTGTAATTAATTAATAATAATTTGGCCAAGCCCGAGATAGCTCGAGGCATTTAGTGTTCCGTACGGCTACCATCAGTTTGGCATTGACATAAACGATATCGTGAACGTAATTTACTTCCTATAGGTATATCTCTTTCGCACTAATATGTCAGTACGAGCGAGATGCATAGAAAAAAAATTACGTTCACGCCCACGGTAGCGTTTATGTCAATGCCAAACTGATGGTAGCCGTACCGCTCGCATCGTTATATTTTACAGAGGTTGTTTGCCTGTTTTTAGGATACCGTATTCAACTACACACACAGAACAATAGTACAAAGTGTCTAAGTGCGAAGGCCGAAGGCCGAGCTTTAGCAAAATGTCATCGCTTTAGCACAGAGCAATAGTACAAGTGTCTAAATGTGAAGGCCAAAGGCCGACCTCCGCGTAGCCCGAAGGCCCGAAGCGTCCAGGATGTCAGTGCTTTAACACAGAACAATAGTACAAGTGTCTAAATGCGAAAGCCGAAGGCCGAGCTCCGCGTAGGGCCGAAGGCCCGAAGCGTCCAGGATGTTAGTACTTAAACACAGAACAATAGTATAAGTATCTAAATGCGAAGGCCGAAGGCCGAGTAGGGCGAAAGGCTGTGTTTAACCACTGATATCTTGCAGGCTTCGGGCCTTCGGCCCTACGCGGAGCTCGGCCTCCGGCCTTCGCATTTAGACACTTGTATTAATTACCTGTGTTTAGAACTGACCTCCTGGATGCTTCGGGCTTTCGGCCCAATGCGACTTCAGCCTTTGGATCTTGCGACTTAGACACTTGTACTTAAAAATACTTGGAAAAAGTTACGGGAGGCGCGCGTCTGCCGGACGCTTCGGATCTTCGAATCGCTCCTTCGGCCTTTGCATTTAGTTAGATTCTTGTACTATATCTTTGTGTTTGAATACCGAAGTCGAGCGTCTCGCGAATGCTTGATGTAGGTATTATAATAATTTAGAGTAAGGCCAAGCGCGCACCACGATTTTTTGTCCTGCGATAATTTTGTCGCAGAAATGCAACGTATGTGTTTATATGTTAGTGCGCGCATATGCGACAAAAAAATAGCAGCGATTTTAAAATTGTGATTTGTCACATTTTTCCGCGATTGCCCCGCGCGCACTATGATAATAAAATCGCACCCCGGCCGGACCTCAGTCGGCATTTCGCTCTCCAAACCCCAACATCTCGGCACCTGCATCTCCAATGGAGTCTCAAAATGAGACGCTAGATGTTGACCATTTAATTATGGAAATAGACGGGGATCACCTTTGAGTTATAAATGCTCAAAGTCATACAGCAATCGCATATTAAAGACAATAAAGACACGTTTCATGACAAGCGACTGGTACGAAATCCATGTTGAGAATGAACAAATCGTCGACTTTTTCATCGCAGTGCGCGCAGTGAATTTTCTGCGATATATTACAGCGCGATTCTAAAATCGTGTCGCAAAAATTAATATCGTGGTGCGTGCTTGGCCTATAATACCTTAAATGTATACTCCTTCAATTTGAATTTAGAACTCATTATTATTTTTTATTTGATTTTGTTTCTAGTTCTATGCCATATATATAGACTTTAATATTATTTAGAACTGCTAAAAAACAAGATCGGCTTACTTTAAAATAATATTTCGTCAATTTTACCTTTGTTTCTAAAAACTGCGATATTTAAATGTCATATACTATTAATGTCTTCCAAAATTATTTTCTCGTAACAGGACTGAGGGGCTACCGTGAAAACCGAAATTCGCAATTTGCGGGAATCTTTCTCTTTTACTCCAATGAAGGCGTAATTAGAGTGACAGAGAAAAATGCTCGCAATTTGCGAACTTCTATTTTCGCGGTTATAGCCCTGAATCTTGTTGCTCACCGATCCGTTCAAAAATATACATAAGTACTGAATATAATTAATAGATATTATAATTATACAATTAATACAGAAATGTAATGGTACTTAATGAAAAGGAATATTGTGTATATTGTTTCGACGAATCAGATACTCTCAATAAAATCTATACATGAGGCCAAAGCTGTTCATAAATATTAAATGACTTTATTATCTCTCTCTATACGCCTTACTAACTCTATGTGTCCTATTGTGGAAAAAAAACACAACGACAGTCAAGAACGGAATTCTTAATTTGAATTTTTCCGATTTTTGAGATGCCTAGTCCATTGGTTGGAAAGCCCGTTCGAAATTGAAACTTGTTTGCAATATATTAAGGTCGTATTTTGTAGATCTCCCTCATACTTATAGTAGGCTATTGAGATAAAATTAAATATCCCACAAAAATAAGCAAGCAGAATTAAACTTTGTGTCAAAGACATAAGTCATAAATTTCAATGCCAAAGTTTTAACTAAGGATGTTTCTCGCCTAATATGAATTGACCAGTGTAAGCATCAGTTAGCTAGCCCTAAGCAACCAAAGGTCAAGCTGCAGTTGAAAAACTAATAAAGTTAAGCTGATAATTTTCCCGCCGTCTCCATGCTTTTTTAAGTTGGGTATTGACTGGTCAGCTGCCTGTTAGCTATAGTTTTCGCGAAAATGGCCAGGACAGAGGTGAAAATTTTTGTATGAAAACTTGCAACTTTAAATGCATTTTTTGACGAAACTATTGCAGTCTAAAATGAAGTCAAAATCAGTCCATCGACTCAATTTTTTGCAAGCTTTCTAATGGTACCCCACACGATTCTTACAAATGAAAAAAGTTTCAGCCTACCCCTCTCAACCCCCTAAATTTCCCCCTTTAATAAGAAATAAGCAGTTTTGACTTATTTACAATATGAGTGGTGGTAATTGCTATAACTGTTCCAAATTTTAGGTATCTATGTCAAACGGTCTCTGAGAAAAACGTATTTAACTGATTTGCAAGACCGAAGTGATCCCATAAGTGTTCCGTAAACAAAGTTTTGTACGGAACACTAAAAATTAAGTTACTAAGTATAATAGCTCGTGTTAGCTTAAACAGACCAGTTTATGATTACAGCTGCCGTGTAGCATCGTTTAACCGACTTTTCTATTATGAACGTAATAATAACGGGAAGCAGCATGTACCTACCTACTTATACGTACTTCACTGGCTCAGTGACCCAAAAAGGATCTTGGCCTCTGACACAAGAAATTGTATAATAATAAGCCCGCAGGGCAGCTTGTGGCGAGCTGTTGGGGAGTAACGACCCCACGGACCCGAGTGCTCCCGAGAGTCGGTCAGGGTCTCCGTCTCCGGCGTGTCTTCGTCAGTCGGAGTGGACCCCAAGGGGACCCGTAGGACTCTCAGCTCTGGCTTGCCTTCGTTGGCCGTCCAGAGAGGAGTCGCTAGAGCTATATGCTCCAAGGGTGGAAGTGTTAAAGGGCATAACGCCGCGAGTAACTTCGGAGAAAGCGCAGCACCACCTCCCGACACCCCTGAGCCACTCACGCCGGTGTTGCGCCTGGCCGTCTTTACGATGGCGCATCAGGTGCCCATCTAACGAGTGGCGAGTCACCGCCTGCCTCGATAACACTGTATAACACAATGTTATGGCAGGTGTCCGAAACTTAGCAATAGCCTTATTTTCCACCCAAATTTAAACCATAGACCAGGACTCTTTCCATTTTTCTATAATAGCTCCCAATGCCTGCTGAAACCGGTTTACGGGTATCTATTTATGCACCCGTGAATGGGTTCCAGCAGGCGTTCTACATGACATCAAAGCTCTCCAAATGGCCTCTACGTGTTGGATCTATATCCCCATGCACGCCTTATAAATGACCGGGCTTAAAAACCCGAGAGTTTGTAACGGAGATACAAATAATAATAAACCCCCAGGGCAGCTGAATTGTGGCGAGCTGAATGGGAAGTGACGTCCCTTGGGTCCCATACCCCCGAGAGTCGGTCAGGCCCCTCTCTCCGGCTTGCCTTTATTGGCCGGCTGGAGTGAACACTGAGCAGGGGCCGCAGGACTCTCACCTCTGGCTTGCCTTAACCGGCCGTAGAGTGGGGTGTCAGAGCTATATGCTCGCAGGGTGGGAGTGAAATTTGCCTAAGACGCGAGTTGGCACAGTGGCTGCTTACAGCCACTGGGTAGAAAGCGGTGCACACCTCTCCACACCCTGAGCCACTTACGCGATGTTGTCCCCTTGTCGCTCCGTGCGAGCGACCGTTTTCGGGGACCCATATTGTGAGTTGGCCAGTCACCACCTGCCTATTTTTCGTGTTTTTATAACATATGATCAAGGCAGGTGCCATAGTTTCTTCCATAGTCCCAGTTACCAGTGCATTAGCATCTCAACCCAATAGCCCAGTTTTAAGGGAGCGAAGTAGGTAAGAGAAGAACAGAAGAAATTCGTGCTATCTTACTTAATGATGACATTGTGCAATCGGTTCTCCACCATGTGTTTACATACTAACAGCCTGCAAATATGTAAGGTCGAAGCTGAGGCTATATACAACTCGTGGGCAGAACCACGGCCGTAACACGCGAGGCGAGCACCTCCTGCTAGTCCTGCGCTGCCGACTGGCCAAGGCTCGGAAGTCACTCGGTGTCATGGGTGTACAAATTTATAACACACTTCCAAAAGAAGTCATTAACTCAGCTAGTGAGGCAATATTTGTAACTTTAAAAAATGTTAATTGGTTTAGCTTGTTACACTATTATACTATTATATGTGAATTTATGTTAAGAATTTAATTAATATTATTTATAAGAACTGAACATAATGTAAAAATGTAACTACTTAATAATTTAAGCTAGTGGTAAATTGATAATTATGTAATGTATAAAGCTTTGTGACGTGTAAAATTATTTATGATTTTATAAATAAATATCTCGATCGTCTCAATCTCAATCGTCATATATGCAAGGATTCGTCACTGTAAGAATAGAAATAAAAAATGCATCAAGTTCTACATACGCACCGGTTCTCGTATATATATTGTTTATAGAGAAAAAAAAAGGAAGGAAAAAAAAACTCTCATTTCATGTATCATTACATTTTGGCATCAATATGTTAATCACTTAAACACCTTTGTTAAATGCATTTATAAAGCCTTGTGACGTGTAAAATTATTTATGATTTTATAAATAAATATCTCGATCTCAATCTCAATAGTCATATATGCAAGGATTCGTCACTGTAAGAATAGAAATAAAAAAATCATCACATACGCACCGGTTCTCGTATATATATTGTTTAAAGAGAAAAAAAAGCAAGGAAAAAAAAACTCTTTCATTTCATGCATCATTACATTTGGCATCAATATGTTAATCACTTAAACACCTTTGTTAAATGCATTTTTTTGCCGGGTAAAAACTGCATTTATGTCTCGTTCTTGCTTTTTTGCCAATTCGTAATGCTAAAATTACCAATATGTCACAATGCCGCCAGCAATCCTTAGTTCCATTAACTTCATTAGCTTATTTTAGATTTAAGCTAGATATAATTAATTTTAGTAGTACCACCACCTTGTAATGTTACCTTATAAGACAATATATGCGGTTATTCACTACAGTAGTACAAGACTACATCAACTACGTGCAGTGGCGGATTTGCAGTCTTTGCCGCCCTAGGCCCCAAGCCTTGTAGCCGCCCCTTTCTCAGCATCAGCACCCATCATATTGACTACATTAACCTCCTAGATAGTCCAAATAAAGTTAGGTACAAAGTCAAAATATGTGTTTCAAGCATTTCCCTCTATAGGTACCCTTTTTTGAGAATTCGTTGCCTGGCCTAATTTTGAGTTATTTTTTGTTATCATCAGCGAATTTTTTGTCACAATTTGCCGCCCCTAATATCTCGCCGCCCTAGGCCCGGGCCTACTGTACCTTATGGGAAATCCGCCACTGACTACGTGTATTACAAGCCATTAGAGATAGTCAAATTTTGACAGAGTTATTCTTTAAGAAGTTTTATAATTATCACGAGTGTATTTGTATTTGCTTTATTGTCTTTGTTCAGTTCCTTCTGCCAAACATGTCAGTTTGCATACAATTTTTATCGATACTTTCCAAACACTTCATAATAAATATGTACTTTGCGTTACATTTTATTAAATGTAAAAGGGTTTTAGTGGTATTCCACTAAAACCCTACCATAATTGCATATGATAAAAACAGGATTTACCTGTAAGTAGTCTTAAACATCCACCTGCACCACTTCATTCTCTAAAATTTCAATGAACTAATCGCTCGGTAGGCGCTCATTGATTGAGAGATAAGAGGCAAAAGGTGCATGATGGTTCATTATGTTTAAGAGTACTCGCAGCTCGAGATATAACCTGGGTGCGCCAAGCCCATAGCCACGACTCAATGACTTTTTCATTATCCACAGAAAGATGGTTTGCCGTGGCCCTCTGGGTTATAGTGTAACGGACCCGGTGACTATAGAATCACATTTACGATGGCAGCGGGGGCCACACGTGAAATTTATGTTAACGAGTCCATCCAATTACGCTTTGCTGTTATTCAACGCAATGTTCGCAATCTTGCCTATTATTTATTCGCCTCTTGGTTTGTCACTCTTTAGCACCACCCAGGGGACACGTGCAGGGTTGTGGTAGGTATGCTCCTGCGGACGCGAGTAACATTTGTCCCCCTTCTCACTGTTATGAAAACAGTGAAAGCTTCTTTTGTCGGCAACAACCGCTGCCTAACGTTTCCTCTGTCAAAGGAGATGTTAGTCCTGTCAGTCACGTTTCCAAATGTTGGCAAACGTGTTACGAGGAACAAAGTGCAAATAAGAGTCGAGCTAAGCTAACTCGGCACCATTTTCAATAATGCAGTGTAAAACGTGTCACACTTTCACTGTACACTATCAAACGTGATGCAGAGTTAATTTAGCCCGACTTATAAGGTATATATTTTTTCACGGTCTTTAGAGATATGGAACGACAAGCCCGCGTGAAGACAATGCGCGCGCCATCACAAATACAGGAATTATCGCGCGCGCACTACGTCTGTATAAGATGGATACGCGCACGCCGTAAAGCCTAAAACGTCACTCCTACTCTTTTCCCCGTGCCCCGCGTTGACCCTACTTTTGCCGGATCTCACGCGCAATGTAGAAACGTTGTATCGTAACGTGTATTTGTGAGTACTTATTCCATTTTTACTTTTCACCCGTGCAAGCGGAACCATATCAATTAGATGTTTATGAATATAGGCAATTATTAATAATAATTTTATTTCAATATTTAAATTAATAATTGAAGGTTTTATAATTAAAAAATATATAAAAATGTAAATATAATATACAATGTTAATAATTTGTTTTTGTTTTTCAATTGTTCATGACTAATTTATTTTCTAATAAACTTTCAACTTAACATATTGTCAATTTCTTAATATCTTAAAATTTACATTATAAAATAAATTACAAATTAAATAAATAAAATAAAAAGCTTAAACTCTTAAACACTTATACAAACTGTTTTTAAACTAAATACTATTTTGTGCTAATCTAGTAGTGTAAGTGTATAAATTAAGTAACTAAGTTAAGGCCAATGTGACGTTTAGCGTCGCATGAAGTAGGTAGATTGCAAAATGAGACGAAAGAAAACTAACCAGAGTAAATTTTACGAAATATAATAAAAAAAAATTAAAAACTAAAGGAAAGACAAGGTCGTGGATCTTTTCTGAGCTGGCAATTAACAGTGGTGAAACGAGTCCTTGATAGGGGTCACTTCCCTGCACTACGTCGCAGAATGTCGAACTTGGAGGTGGCCGTCTTAAAAAAAAAGGGTTCCGGATCCAGCACGGGAACCTTCCAGAACGAAGCGGAGCATGCGAATTCAGGTTGGTAGGTTCCGACTCCAACCCCAGACTTGGTCCCTGGAATTCCGGTAAAAATGGCCATTTCAAGAAAAGTCCAATTTTGTACAAGAAGACGCTCACTGTAACGTCCAGGCTCCGTTGTGTACTGGGTGATTAAATGAAACAACTGTTATCACTCGTGCACTCCGCCAGCCACCCGCTCGCCATGACACTTCTCCACCGAGTGAAGCTAGCGGGTAGTTGCGTCGTACTGTTTATTGTGTAATCGTCACATCTCTCCCTTTTTATAATGATTTATTTATTTTACTGTATATATTTATCATGCAACAGTAGTTCAGTTTATCTTATTATTTTATACTCGCTAGGTTAATTTATTTTTCCAATCTAGGTATACTACAACCGGTTCGGAAAGGTTAACCTCAGACCCGAGAAGAACCGGCGTAAGAAACTCGGCGAGGTGTGGATGTATTCATTTTACAACAGTTAAATAATAAATATTTTTCAACACTAGCAAGCCTTTAAATCTGTAAAACTATTATTTTACTTTTACAATTTCTTCTTAGGTGTCAGTCCCTCTCCTTCTCCTATTTGCAGTTTTGAGTTTTTTTTATTCAATTGCTTATAACTCAAAGATTTACTTTAAACGCCTTAATTACTGCATTTTCCTTTTGATGCTTACACATTTCCAGGTATTTCCATTAGCATACAATATAATATTTTACTAATTAATACCTATTTCATAATTTAGGTACAATAACATTGTAAACTTGCCAAGCGTTACATTAGTTACTTATTGGCAATAACTGATTGACTCAGTTTTACTTGTCTTGTATGATGTTAATATGTATAATGCAATTTAAAATACTTGTAGATAATCCAAGGTCAAATAAAGTAGGAATGTTACATTCGTTGTAGAGGTACCACGACAAGTATGATTAGTTTTACTTGTGAATAGGTTAAGCAAACAATAATCTATATAAATAGATTTATATATTATTAATTTGTTAGGTACCTACTAAGATTCACCTGCCTATTTGACCATTATTATTACTTATTGCATTGCATACCTACATATCTAACTATCGTTCTTTAACTATAATACTTGAATAATATAATCTTGACATCAATTAATCCAAATATTTATTTTATTCATTTTATTGCTCAAAAAGTAACACAGCAAATATAATATCGGATGTAATATTATTCTAGCAACTTACTTATGAGAAGAATCATGATTACAATTTATGTTATGAAAATAACGTAACACCTTACTAATTGAAAGCTGATTTTTCAATTGAATAGTGACCAGTAAGTATTGTATTATTATTTCCACAATAATTACTGTCAGACTGTCACATAAATATTATTATTTGTACTTATACACTTTTTCTTCGGTTTATTTCAACAACTTGCAACAAATTTTATAAACCTGAAACATAGGTATACACCTTGTATGTCTGCTTTCTATATCCTGCCATTGGTAAGTATGTCATTTAACTTTAATAAACATCTTCCAACGAACCAATGGAATTGCATTATTCTAACCATGATCCCATGAAATACTATGAGTACACCAGAGTATACTTCGAATGTTCAGGCCGCGTAGCCAAGATGCCAATCGCTCACGCTCCGTAGCGATCGAAACGCAACTGTCACTGTCGCACTAATTTGGAAGAGTGATAGAGAGACATAAAGCTTTTCGTTGTCGAAGCGATAGTGATTATTATAACCCTGGCTAGGCCGGCAGGTACTTTACCATTTTATCGTTACGGTTAACGTTTCTAAATGATAAGACCTAGGTTTTTTTTTTTTTTCTTTTGAGTCTTAGCGCTTAATTAGTACAATAAATGTGTACTCTTGGGTAGATTAATGAAGTGGTTCAAGCTACAACTTTAATCTACTAGTTTTACTTAATTAGTTAGCCTCAACAAATTAAACATCAATCAGGCAAACTGTCATTGAGAGCGACCAAAATCACGGTTAGTTCGAATACTTATTGTTTTTATTTTATAATGTGTAGGTTACACCTACACACAGTATTTACTTATTAGATTGTTTCTGCTTTGTTTTAATGTATCGGTTCTGAGACTATGTATGATTTCCATGTATGTATTGTCTCAACCGCATACCTAAGCGTTTTAGCATCCTTAGTTATTGTAAGTTTATGCATGTGACAGAAATAAGGAAATATAATATTTTCTGGTAAAGTGCCTTTTAAATTACACTTAATTATACCTATAATTAGTCATCACATCACACACATTACTCATCTTCATCTGAGTAGGTGTACCTACTACCTAGGTAGTTAAAAATTGACTTCGTCATCTATACTGTTCACCGACAAAAGTCGTATGTCTATTTACAAGACATTAGGTTAACCGCTGACCACTAGAGTTTTGCTGTTAGTACCTAAGTCATGGTTGCCTTGGGTAGCTATAGTTTCGTAGTTTAGTTAAGTAAACAGTGCTTCCTCACCGTGTAAGGCTCCCCGCATCGCCACTTCGTTTTTACAGCATTGACTTTAGGTACTACATGACATGATGTATTATGACAGGTCCAGCGTCTATTTACGTACCTGTTGTACTTGGGTTTGTAATTGAGCTTTGTCCTGATTATTATTCTATAGAATCATGTATTCCGGGTCTAAAATAGATTGGGATTGGGATTTATTATATGAAATCTGGGTCATATACGATTTTGAAGAATTGTATATCCTCATCTATTTATAGGTTTTATTTGGGCAGTTTAGGCATGCCTCTGTGTTCCACAATTTCCACGGCTACCTACGCATCATGCATTATTACTATTATCCTGGTCACCTGCTTGTTTCTCATAAACTATAATTTATTTTAACCTGTCTTCTAACTGTTCCAACAGGATTGCTACAAAAATCTTTTACCGGAATACCCTCTAAGTCGTCGTTTAATATATTTTAATATATTATACGACTTTGTTGACTTTGTTCGTTTTTTATTTAAGCTGATACATCAAGTTCTTACCCATACGAACATCTGTAAAATGCAGTAAATTTATGATACGGGTATAAGTTAGAAGAAGGTTAAATTGTAATACTTTAGGTACAGAAAATATTTTCCAACTGGCGTAGTTATTATTATTTTTTTTTTTTTTTTAATTGAAAATTTACCCTGAATCTACATTAGTAGATCTGATATGCCTATTCCCGAGGCCATACATCTATACCTACGCCTTAAGTTAACTGGGACAGTAGGCAGAGGCACTAAACTTTACTGCTTAGTATATAATTCCGAATTCAATGAATACATTACATAATAGGAGGTCACTCTATACTGACATAATGTCAGTTTATGACTATTTTGCCTCCCTATTAAGTTTTGGCGGCTAAAGAATCCGTCTAATCGACCTAACCCAGGATCCTGTCGTTAGTACCAACCAACACTATATCGCGTCAGTTTACTATTAAGTACTAATTTGGACGAACTATAACATAAGGTCCTATTGTTAGTACCAACCACCACTATCGCGTCTACTAGACTAGTTACTAGGTAGGTACATTTGACTCTTAGGTTTGTTAGTACCAGTTGAACATTCAACTTACTAATTATTCTCTGTTTGTATCGTAGATAAGTGTTATGATTTCGCTTATCATTTCTTTTGTTCTTCTAGTACTAGTTGAACATTCAACCTACTACTCTTTATTTTGCTAGTACCAGTTGAACATTTCAACCTACCAATGATTTGGTTTGCTAGTACCAGTTGAAAGTTCCAACCTACTTATTATTTTGGTTTGCTAGTACCAGTTGAAAGTTTCAACCTACTAATTATTTGTTTTGCTAGTACCAGTTGAAAGTTTCAACCTACTAATTATTTGTTTTGCTAGTACCAGTTGAAGATTTCAACCTACTAATTTTTGTTTTGCTAGTACCAGTTGAAAGTTTCAACCTACTAATTATTTGTTTTGCTAGTACCAGTTGAAGATTTCAACCTACTAATTTTTGTTTAGCTAGTACCAGTTGAAAGTTTCAACCTACTAATTATTTGTTGTGCTAGTACCGGTTGAACTTTCCAACCTACTAATTATTTGTTTTGCTAGTATCGGTTGAACGCTCCAACCTACTAATTATTTGTTTGCTAGTACCGGTTGAACGTTTCAACCTACTAATTGTTTGTTTTGCTAGTACCGGTTGAACGTTTCAACCTACTAATTATTACTTATACCAACTGCAGCATAGATGTAATGTACAGTTTACTTCTTGCAATTTATTTTCCTTGTTAGTCCGACTCCGACTTACTACTCAATTCATTTGATGCTGAGTTTACGTGTCTACTCCTACAGTAAAACAATGACAAAGCCCTCGGCATTCATCAGTCTAAGTACGCTATCTATAGTTCTTGACTTACTTGACATCGTAACGGTCCTTGAAAATTTAACTGGTCCGTTACCTGCTAGCATTGTTTATTATCATAATCAGCACATACCTATGTATATAAAAATACATGTTAAGTCGACACCAAGTTAACATCGATTCATACCCATATCGTGCTATAAATAGCATTTCAATTGATTATAACTGGTTATTTTAACCGAACACTATTTCTTTTAGGACATAAGGTCCATAAAAAGTATACAACTATACCGACTTAATATGCTGGTTTCTCTATACGTTCCCTCATGTAAAAATATCGTAGTACTTAATTACACGACTAAGTAGGTCGGTATATTTTAAGTATGAACGGTAAATACACAACTCATAATAATCGTGATTTCCGCGAATGTAGTTTGATTATTTACCCTTTATATCATATGAATTCTAATATACAATTTTGAGTCAGAAAATAAACAATGTACCATCTGTATTTGTAACACGCAAACTATCAGCATATTCGTATCTGTCATTTCATGGAAAAATTCATGGCTAATAAATACATCGGTGCCACATCATAGGAATAATGTAAAATGAGTACCTACATTATTTATTTTTTTAGTGACCCCAATTATTGATCTATCTTGCATTGATTACACTTTTGGATTTACATTTGGTAACCAGGCTCACGCACAGTACCCATTGTCAAAGAGTGTAATAAGCACGCGTATATTTCTTCTTTGCTTATTAAACATTCCTCCCGAGCTACGTACCATCAATTATTTACTCAATAATAGTTGTAAAGTTAACCACTGTTCTTATGTAAAACAGTTGACAAAATCAACTGTGCATATACATAATTGTTTTTATTAACATTGATTGTAAACAAAGCTATAAAATTAGGTATAGGTACTAGATCTACGTTTTTATAGTAATATTTAAATTCTGCATTAGTTCCTTTAATACTCCTCTTACGTGAGTTTGGAATTTCATAACCTACTTACGTAAGTACCGCCTAACAAAATCGTTGCAGTTTTAATATTTTCGTATTATGTACAACCGTACGTCACTCATTACACTGAATATCACCTCGCCCAAAATTTTGTATTACCTGAATACAATCGGCAGCTCGGGAGGAAATGGACAAATACGGTAGCTATTAGGTTTGGATTTCCATACCTTGGGTTTGTTTCTTCTTTTTTTTTTTTCGCCACCGTTACCTTTCCTTTCCGTAATTTTTGTAATATTTTACCCTCGTCGCCATCTGTAACGTCCAGGCTCCGTTGTGTACTGGGTGATTAAATGAAACAACTGTTATCACTCGTGCACTCCGCCAGCCACCCGCTCGCCATGACACTTCTCCACCGAGTGAAGCTAGCGGGTAGTTGCGTCGTACTGTTTATTGTGTAATCGTCACACTCACCATGGCCTTAGCTGCATGAAGTGCGTGGGCCGTTTTTCCAGGCATCATGCCATCAATGATGTCATCCGCAGGGCTTTGGTGTCGGCCAATATTCCTTGCGTTTTGGAGCCTCCAGGGTTGTGCCGCACGGATGGCAAGAGGCCTGATGGTCTGACATTGGTTCCATGGCAGAAGGGACGATGCCTCTTGTGGGATGCAACGTGTGTGAGCACATTTGCGCCTTCCCACTTGAGTCTCACTGTCAGGTCTGCTGGGACAGCCGCGGAGTATGCCCCCAAAATGAAACATGCCAAATACTCTGGAACCAATGTACGACTTTGTCCCAGTTGCAGTCGAGACTGCAGGACCTTGGGCTGTGGAGGCTAGGGACTTTGTGAGGGATTTGGGTCGGCGGCTGAGGGACAGGGGGTGCGACCCTCGGTCCGGGTCGTACCTGGTCCAACAGATCTCATTGGCCATTCAGCGCGGTAACGCTGCCAGCGTACTTAATGGGGACATTTGAGCCAGGTACGATTCGTGACGGTTAAATATTGTTTAACTTAGATTTTATAATGACGAAGCCTGTTGCGGATATCATCCTTGGTTGTTTGGGACGAGGCATGTTGCTGATTTGCATTTGCAGCCACGGGACGAAGCCTGCGTTGCGGATTTCTTATTGCAAACATATGTAAGTACATTAAGTTAAATAATAATAAATTAATTTCAATTAAATAACTAACTTATAACCCCAGATATGATCCCTGCGGAAGGGTGCCCATAATGCTAGCTACATTCCCCCGCTGAATAGCATTTCCGGTTCTTTGGCCAAGGAATGAGCCGGCTCTAGGTTCTCTAATACACGTAACCGCAAACACACGTAAGTTTTTTTGTTTCCTCGGCTCTTTCCTTTACAATAAATTCAATCTCCTATCGGGGGGCACGGCAGTGCCCCCGCCAAGTCGAGCGCGAAGCAAACACTGCCGTACCATATTTACTGGAACCATTTCGCCGCATTTTCAGGCCCCTATTTGAGAACCTCTGGACTTATCCAGAGGTTCTCAAATAGGGGCCTGAAAATGCGTTCTGGTCTTAACCAGAACGCAGAAATTTTGGTCATCCAGTAAGCTATAATCACATACTTAAAATCCAAAATTTCAAGTCTGTAGGTCATTTAGTTCCGAAGTTAAGCGAAAGCAAAGTTTCGCATTTATGAAACTCACTCATGATCATCAGAATAGAACTAGTACTTCCCATAAACTCAGAGAGCTGAAATTTGGTACAGAGTTAGGGTTTAATGGCCACATAAAGGGAAAACCTAAAAATATTGCAATATCAGTCACGTTTTGGAGATCTAAGAACGGCATAAGTAAGTTTGTAATCCCATATACATATATGATATTACAAAGTTACTGTTGCAGTTCCTACAAATAGTAGGTAAAGTAAAGGTACACTACGATGTACGATGTGAGTATGAATGAAGATATGTTTAGTTATGATATGTGTATACATAGTATGGGTATGAGTACCCGAAAAGAAGGACTGCCTACAAAAAGAGATGAGATCCCATCAAAAACATTACATGTAAAAAGGTGCAAGTCTCGCAACGCTTTTACTACAAAAAAGGTTTGAGATGTAATGTGAAACCAAGTCGGTTATTTTAATCAGTGCCAGGGGGTGTTAAAACCGTATCAATAAGATATCTTTAATTTGTAATACGTATAATGACTTGGTCATCGCACGGCTGCATAATGACAAAAGGATCATCGTCACCTATTAAAAATAATTCTAATTGAACATAACGCTAGCGCTATTTGCAGTTTGAGCATTACACATATTTACGAGTACGGTACGAGTAAAGCATTATGTGCGATTGCCAAGTCATTATATGATGATTAGTAACGGATTACTGATTATTATTTAATTATTAGATTTAATGAATGGGCAATACGAAAAACTGTTGCTACTGTACAAGAATCAGAACCGGAAAATAATTTTTAAGAAAAAAAAACCGACTTCTATGGGGCCCGGTGAAAGATTATGGTAGATGGTGCACTATGTAGAAAAGGAGGTAAAACCAGTACCTACTTTCTATAGTAGTATACCCTATGATGGACGTGGAACCAGTAATGGGACAAAAAAACATAATTCCTCTAAAATAAGTATCTAAAAGTAGTTTATAAACATTGGCTGTATATTATCATAAATAAGAGTCCTAGAGCTGTTTCAGTTTGAAGTTTCATTAAATTTGGTTGCTTTTTAAGAAATTGGTGTCAACCCAAAAGTTGTCGTGTCACTGAAAAAAAATACCACTACGAATTCTTAACAACTTCGCTAAGAGAGGTGAGTTAATTTATTAAATTTCAATTAATGAATACTTGATGAAAACTAGAATGTGTTTTGTTAATTGCATTTACCATGAGATAAGGTATACAACACACTATGTTGTGACTCCACAGATGTAAAATAATAGTGGTATTTGGCCCAATCCCATTATAGGAGCTGTAAAACTGCGTACCTCCTATGATGGGACAATTGACAGAATGATGCTTGCCATGCCATAATTTCATGTTTAAACAATACATAAGTAAAATGTAGTTACGAAATATGTCAATCAGGAGGTATTCTCGGACTTCGGATAAATTAATATCGTTTTTCCAAACTTTTATTTAACTTGCCCTGTTAGTTATTGTGGGTCCAATCTTGGTAGCTGAATTTGAGCAACTTTTCGATTTCCGATTCAGTTGAAATTTTGTGTAAGTACGTAATTACGTATGTAAATCGGATGATAATGCAATATTATGATAACATGGACCTAATCTGATCATGAGGTGGCCATGGGAACTTTATCGCAATAAACCCTAACTAATTGTGTTTCTATATTAGAATTGTCTCGATGGATCTAATACAATAATAATTGGTTGTGGAAAGAAAAATACATTCAGCAATAAAGCTTATACCAAAAATTGATTTTTTTCCCTAACTTATTCCCCATTTCAATATTTTATACTGATAGAGCAATGTCCATTATAGGGGGCCCATTACTGGATCCACGTCCATTACCGGGGGCCCATTACTGGAGCTTTGGTGTCCATGACTGGAGAAAAAAAGGATAGTTTTAATTTGTTAAATATGTGGAAACTAATTACTGTATCTTTGATGCAACACGCCTAAAACATGAAAGACGGATAGGACTTTCATCTTTTAACACGCTAAGCGGTAGACCATTTACATGTATACGGGAAATATCATAAATACTCCAAATTTCCTCTTAAATGTCCCATGACTGGTGCTGTTACTATAGTAGCATTTCGTTTCCGTAAGGGTCGTAGTTATCTAGCCTAACCTAACCCACTTCTCTGATAGCAGTTCGGTTCTGTGAGGATCGCAGTTCGAACCAAATCAAACCCACTTTTCTAGTAGCATTTCGTTTCTGTAAGACTCGCAGTTCTAACCAAACCTAACCCACTTTTGTTCGGTTCTGTGAGGATCGCAGTTCAAACCTAACCTAACCCACTTAACGGCGCATGCGGTGCGGTGTACGGGAGTTTGAGCGGGAGGGGTTTGGCATCATCATACCCACATTTTATGGTAGGTAATCATAGTGGTTTATTTAGTTTAGGTATCATAGTGGTTTTCCGGGTCAAGGTCCGGGTCTCTGAGTCAGAGTCCGGGTCCGAGTCCCGGTCCAAGTCCGGGTCCGGGTCCGAGTCCGGGTCCGAGTCCGGGTCCGAGTCCGGGTCCGAGTCCGGATCCGAGTCCGGGTCCGAGTCCGAGTCCGGGTCCGAACCGGATCCGGGTATGAGTCCGGGTCCCAGTCCAAGTCAAAATCGAAATTCGAAATCACCAAACATGTACTATGCGTCGTTGAAGAGTTCTGTTCTGATCATCATCAGCAGTTCCACTTCATCAAATGCGACAATTTTTAATGTAAATGCTTGATTTTATGATGAAAATACAAAAAATTCTATACGTATGCCTTTAAGATTTGAGGAGTTCCCTCGATTCCTTATGGATCCCATCATCAGAACTCGAGCTTGACAGAAATGTGGCTTAAAAACTAAACTTGCTTAACAAACATAACGAAGAGGACAAATCGCCAAACGTGAACTATGCGTCGTTGAAGAGTTCCGTTCTGATCATCATCAGCAGTTCCACTTCATCAAATGCGACAGTTTTTAATGAAAATGCTTGATCTTCTGATGAAAATACAAAAATCTCTATACGCATGCCTTTAAAATTTGAGGAGTTCCCTCGATTTCTCATGAATCCCATCATCAGAACTCAAGCTTGACAGAAATGTGGCTTAAAAACTAAACTTGCTTAACAAACATAACGAAGAGGACAAATCGCCAAACGTGAACTATGCGTCGTTGAAGAGTTCCGTTCTGATCATCATCAGCAGTTCCACTTCATCAAATGTCACGTTTTTGAATGTATATGCTTGATTTGTTGATAAAAACACAAAAATCACCATATGTATGCCTTTAAGATTTGAGGAGTTCCGTCGATTCCTCATGGATCCCATCATCAGAACTGGATTTTGACAAAAACGGGACCAATCTGTATGCATATACATACAATCAAAAAAATAATTTTCAAAATCGGTCCAGTAATGACGGAGATATGGAGTAACAAACATAAAAAATAAAAAAAAAATAAAAAAAATAAAAAAAATAAAAATAAAAAACATACAACCGAATTGATAACCTCCTCCTTTGGGATTTGGAAGTCGGTTAAAAAGAAAAGAAAGATTTGTAATAATAAAAAAACTACTCCTAAAAAGAAAAAAAATGTATTAAATAAGAAAAACTAATAAAATGAATCAATATGCCCACGTTTCTACAAAAAGAAGTGAAATCCCACCAAAAACATTCTGTAAAAAACTAGCCAAGTCTCGATGGAGCTGCTTGTTTATCTCTAAAAAGTAATGAAATCTAGACAAAGTCGTGCCAAGTCTAAGGTTCCTTACTGCGATTTCTTTATTATTATAGTTAATGTTGTGTGACTTGGCCGTTGAAGGGTACACAAGGGTACAAAACCAGGTGCTCCATGACACCATTGCACCAATCTGTCATTGCACCAAAAAGAAGTGTTTATTTCAGGCTCGCCCATACATAAGTATTATTGAAATACGCAGCTTTATCAAGCCTACAATTGACTGGTTATTGAATCAACGTTTTCCAAGTGGCAATTTTCCATCGTCAATGGGTAGCGGTTCTGGCGACAGATTGGTGCAATGGTGTCATGGAGCACCTGGTTTTGTACCCTTGTGTACCCTTCAACGGCCAAGTCACACAACATTAACTATAATAATAAAGAAATCGCAGTAAGGAACCTTAGACTTGGCACGACTTTGTCTAGATTTCATTACTTTTTAGAGATAAACAAGCAGCTCCATCGAGACTTGGCTAGTTTTTTACAGAATGTTTTTGGTGGGATTGAATATTTACCCAATGCCCAGTAAAGTCTGCATAAAAGCGGTACAAACGTTGCTCATTGGCAAGGCGTACGAGGACACATCAGAAAGACTACTAGAAATAGTCACATAGAAGTTAAGAAAGATTTATATGTGTGTTGTACAAACTAATTGCTAAGTATGTCACCACTTAACGTTCTAAAGAGTAGAATATAGTCATAGTCATATAGTTTATTGTTATTATAAATAAATAATCATCTTGTTTGGTAAGCACTTCCCCACTTATACACTGACCTACAAAACGTGCATACCTAAGATACAAGTAAATGTTTACTTAGTTTAGGTATTGTTCAAATTTCCATTAGAGTTTAGAAAATACACATTTGTATCGGTATTAATATTGTTAAATTGATCTGTACCTATCTTAACCTGAATCCATGAATTACTAGTATTTAAGTATAAATTGTATAATTACCATTGTGTAGCTGAGATAAATTGAGAGCAACTTACATAAATCCAGTAGCGCCTTGGCAGACCGCGTGGTGGTCTATGTATGATGATTTGGAAAGTCTCTGCTTTATCGACAGCTGCATATATCCATAAGGGGCACTGGGTCACTAATAAGTCTCTGGTTGATTTTCACTTAAATCGCAGCGACGGGACTCGAGATATGAATTATTTTAATCGGAGCGCGGCGCACCCGCGGCCATTGGGTTTAACGGCAGGAGAAGTTTTTTTTATCCTCGCTAGGTGGCGCGGTGGTAGGTCGCGCCGGAAGTAAGGGCTTTGAGATAAATGCAGTTGCCAGTTCAAAATATCTAGCTACAAAGTACACGAAAATATATTCTTTACTAATTGTGTTGCTTTGTATGTATAAGAAAAATACCTATTTAAATATGCATAGAAATTGATTAATACTAATCTGTTCCTCTACGGAACATGCCGCTCACCTTAAAAGCACGTAGTGTCTTTTAAAAGAACACGCGAAAGTTCAACAAGATAAGAAACTTATACCTAACTTAAATGCTAACATTAAGAGTCGTAACGATTGTAGGAATTATTCTAAGGGTAAGGGACAGACCTTAACTACGGGTCTTTTGAACAAGGTGTTCCCACTTTTTAAAGTTACGACGCGAATAACTTGATCAGTGCCCGGATGGACAGCATGAACGCGCGCGAGTTTCCACTGTAGCGGCGGCAAGTGGTCATCGCATACCACAACAACAGTGCCTTCACGGATGGCGGGACCGCGATCTTGAAGCCACTTTGTACTCTGTTGCAGTTGATGGAGATATTCACGACTCCATCTACGCCAGAAATGCTGGACAGCTTGTTGTACCCAGCGCCAGCGTGTAAGACGACTAGGGTTTTCGTCGATCAAAGAAACGTCCGGTAGGGCCGTTAGGGGCTCGCCGATTAAGAAATGAGCCGGCGTAAGAGGCAACGGATCGGAAAAGTCTGAACTTAACACGCAGAGAGGACGACTGTTAAGTACCGCTTCGATTTGACAGGTCAGCGTGTGCATAGAATCATATGTTTGCGTCTGTGTACCTATTACGCGATATAAATGGGTTTTGAAACTCTTAACAGCCGCTTCGAATAGTCCACCGAAATGGCTAGCATACGGTGGCTGAAAATGCCAAGTTAATCCTTGTTTTAAGGTTTGTTGGTTGAGAGCGCTCATGACCGAATCGTTACGTAAGAACGTGTATAATTCTTTAAGATAATTGTTACAACCAACAAAGTTACGTCCGCAATCGGTATATCGGGGGGCACGGCAGTGCCCCCGCCAAGTCGAGCGCGAAGCAAACACTGCCGTACCATCCTTTACTGGAACCATTTCGCCGCATTTTCAGGCCCCTATTTGAGAACCTCTGGATAAGACCAGAACGCAGAAATTTTGGTCATCCAGTAAGCTATAATCACATACTTAAAATCCAAAATTTCAAGTCTGTAGGTCATTTAGTTCCGAAGTTAAGCGAAAGCAAAGTTTCGCATTTATGAAACTCACTCATGATCATCAGAATAGAACTAGTACTTCCCATAAACTCAGAGAGCTGAAATTTGGTACAGAGTTAGGGTTTAATGGCCACATAAAGGGAAAACCTAAAAATATTGCAATATCAGTCACGTTTTAAAGATCTAAGAACTGCATAAGTAAGTTTGTAATCCCATATAAATATATGATATTACTGTTGCAGTTCCTACAAATAGTAGGTAAAGTAAAGGTACACTACGATGTACGATGTGAGTATGAATGAAGATATGTTTAGTTATGATATGTGTATACATAGTATGGGTATGAGTACCCGAAAAGAAGGACTGCCTACAAAAAGAGATGAGATCCCATCAAAAACATTACATGTAAAAAGGTGCAAGTCTCGCAACGCTTTTACTACAAAAAAGGTTTGAGATGTAATGTGAAACCAAGTCGGTTATTTTAATCAGTGCCAGGGGGTGTTAAAACCGTATCAATAAGATATCTTTAATTTGTAATACGTATAATGACTTGGCCATCGCACGGCTGCATAATGACAAAAGGATCATCGTCACCTATTAAAAATAATTCTAATTGAACATAACGCTAGCGCTAATTGCAGTTTGAGCATTACACATATTTACGAGTACGGTACGAGTAAAGCATTATGAGCGATTGCCAAGTCATTATATGATGATTAGTGACGGATTACTGATTATTATTTAATTATTAGATTTAATGAATGGGCAATACGAAAAACTGTTGCTACTGTACAAGAATCAGAACCGGAAAAAAAGAAAAGAAAGATTTGTTATAATAAAAAAACTACTCCTAAAAAGAAAAAAAATGTGTTAAATAAGAAAATCTAATAAAATAAATCAATATACCCACGTTTCTACAAAAAGAAGTGAAATCCCACCAAAAACATTCTGTAAAAAACTAGCCAAGTCTCGATGAAGCTGCTTGTTTATCTCTAAAAAGTAATGAAATCTAGACAAAGTCGTGCCAAGTCTAAGGTTCCTTACTGCGATTTCTTTATTATTATAGTTAATGTTGTGTGACTTGGCCGTTGAAGGGTACACAAGGGTACAAAACCAGGTGCTCCATGACACCATTGCACCAATCTGCCATTGCACCAAAAAGAAGTGTTTGTTTCAGGCTCGCCCATACATAAGTATTATTGAAATACGCAGCTTTATCAAGCCTACAATTGACTGGTTATTAAATCAACGTTTTCCAAGTGGCAATTTTCCATCGTCAATGGGTAGCGGTTCTGGCGACAGATTGGTGCAATGGTGTCATGGAGCACCTGGATTTGTACCCTTGTGTACCCTTCAACCGCCAAGTCACACAACATTAACTATAATAATAAAGAAATCGCAGTAAGGAATCTTAGACTTGGCACGACTTTGTCTAGATTTCATTACTTTTTAGAGATAAACAAGCAGCTTCATCGAGACTTGGCTAGTTTTTTACAGAATGTTTTTGGTGGGATTACTTTTGCATTACGAACTTTATTAGCGCGAACGTAGAATGGCCCGCAAAAATCGCACGAAGTTTTACTAAATACGCGCGTGTGAGATACGTAGTATAAAAACAAAGATCACACTTACATTTTTACGAGATGGTTCACTTTTGCTAAGCTAATACGTACTTATATCGAAATAATAAGTTAGAACTGCTGTTCAATAACACAACTACCCTCCATGTATATTTCTTGACCATAACTGTCAGAACATAAGTAAGGTAAATAAAGTATTTTATAATAATAAGCCATGATATTAAATTTGTATTAGTTTGCGTTAATTATTCTATAATAAATTAAACTAAATGCAGCAAATACATTTGTTGAATTGAATTATTATAATAACCGGATGTGCAGGAAACATCTTACTTGTTATTCCCACCAAGAAGTGGTAGAAGGGGTGAAGTCTAATCGAATATAAGCGGGTGTCTGACAGTTGTGGGTCACTTCTCAGTTGGAGAGCTACGACGACGAACGAAGTTAAGTGTCAATCTTATTTAATTGTGATTTTATGACTTGTTATAAATTTCTGTATGTTTTCTTTGTGTTATAGTCTGATGGTATGTACGTTACAATCTTTAATGTGAATATAACCCTTTGATGAGTTTTTAATAGTTACTATGTAACGTATATTCCAACTGATTACGGTGTAATACATCATGTGGCTTATTGCTCGATCTTTATTACTATTTTAAACTATGCCAAGTGTGTACGTTAAGGTAGCCAGTACTAACTATTAAGCCACCAATATTTATTACGCATAAAATAATATTTTTGTGAATGATGTGATAATAAAGCCGATTAATTGTTCCGTAAATCTACAATATACTTTTACTTACAATCTGCTTATATAAATATATTACTTTAATAATGTCTACCATTTTTCATATTCTAAACCTTGTAGTTGTCGCTATAATAAATACATTACTTTGAGCAATAATTAACTAGTCTTAATTAAATACTGCCTTACATCCTTATTTCCTATTTTATCAACGATAATATTAAAGTAAATCTGACACGCGCGGGGCGCAAGCGAACCGAGGGAAGCATGCCCATGCGAGGTTGCACGCGAGTGGGGCGTGCGCGAAAACATGGAATACAACGATGCACGCGTAGACGTACAATGTCGCGACCCGAAATAATCCAATATCGCTGTAAGAGCGAGTTTTGCACGCACTGCGGACCGGCATGCAATTCGTGTATGTGAGCATCGTCAATAAGTAATAAGATTTGTAAGAGGATGTCGTTTAGGTAAAATTAATTGATGTTTTGACTCATAAGGTAAAATCGATTTATGAATACGTCCGCCGACGCGTAATAATCCCTCACTATCTAGAATAGGCGCGAGACGCCGCAAACGTAACGAAGGGGATTTATTTGACGAAATATTTTTAATGTCGTCTTCGAACACCTGTTGTTGCGTAATCATTATAAGTCGCTTTAATGCAAAGTGGTACTCTGGTACGGTGATGTACTCAGGGAGCGTTTGGTTATGTTTTCTACATTTGTTGTAAAAACGAAATATTAATGCCGTGACGCGAACTAATTTACCTAGCGACGAAAATCGCGTAATAAGAGTATCATCGTCCGGGGAAGTAGGCAATGTGGACACACATGCGCAATGAATATTTGTTGATTCAATTTTATTACGTTTTTCCTCCGCTGTGTTTACTACCGGTTTTTGTATAGGCCAGGAGTCGTGATTTTGTTGGAGCCATGTGGGACCATGGAACCACAAGTCATTTTGTACGAGCGCAGCGGGCAAAAGACCGCGCGACGCCGGGTCAGCGCTGTTGTCAGCTGACGGGACGTGACGCCAGCAGCTCGCCGGGACACGGGACAAAATCTCACTGGTGCGATTAGAGACAAACGTTTTCCATTCGTGCGGGGGTGACTTAAGCCACGCGAGCGCGACGGAACTATCTGACCACGCGTACACTTGATCGGGGCGAATGCGATCACCGTAAATGCGCATTACTCTTTCTATCAACTTTGACAGGATCACGCATCCCATTAATTCCATTTTCGGAATAGTAAGGCGAATCCGAAGTGGAGCTACGCGGGTTCGAGCTATGACTAAATAAGTTTGAACCTTACCGGTATTGTCCGTAAGACGTATATAAACACATGCGGCATACGCAATTTGACTTGCGTCTGCAAATCCGTGAATTTCGATTGAATCGAAGTCGTCAGTATTAAAAATATGACGAGGAAATGAAACTTGAGATAAGAGCGGGAGCTCGCTAACAAAACTCGTCCACGAGTTAACTATATCGATAGGGGCTTCTGAGTCCCAAGGAACTTTTGCTAACCAGAGCAATTGAATTAAATGTTTGGCAAACAATGTCACCGGAGATAATAACCCGAGTGGGTCGTAAATTTTTGCAATTTCCGAGAGAATAGCCCGCTTCGTACAGGCCCGAGAAGTACTTTGTACTTTGAAACTAAATGAGTCTGATCCCGGATTCCATTGAAGTCCAAGGACTTTGACCCCTTTGTCATTTTCCATTTCGGCAAAATGAACATTTTCGCGCCGCTCACCATGAGAATCTGGGGATCGCGTAACAGCGAGAATAGCTGGCGAGTTACTTTGCCATTTACGTAATTCGAACCCGGCCGTGGCACAAATACCTATCAGCTCCTGCTGCAGAGCGAGGGCCTCGGCTGTGGTATCTGCACCGGTTACCACATCGTCGACAAAGACGTCAGTTAGTAACACTGGTGAGGCGCGCGGGAAACGCTCAGCTTCGTCGTGAGCTAGCTGTTTAATTGTGCGTAACGCGAGATAAGGGGAACTACTTATACCGAATGTAACGGTACGAAGCCTATAGTCGCGCAGAGGCTCCTCGGGCGATTGGCGCCAAAGGATGCGCTGAAAATCCCTATCACTTTCACGCACAAGAATATTGCGATACATCTGTTTGATGTCGGAACAAAATGCAATGTTATGCACTCGGAATTTTAGAAGAACGTCAACAATGTCTAAGTGTAACTTAGGACCTGTTAACAAAACGTCAACGTCGTGCGACACCCAGCGTCGTAGACTACGCGCGTGCGTGTAGTTTCGGAAATTTTTGACACACAATGGTGAGGTAGGTAATAACTCGCGCCAGCGGGGGGGTTATCGTCCGCGAGCTCCATGTGGTTGAGATCCACGTACTCCTGGAGGCAAGCGTGGTAATCCGCCTTCAACTGGGGGTTACGTTCTAGACGGTATTCCAATTTATGGAATCGTGCTAGGGCAATTTGCCGAGACTCACCTAGCGGCGGTGCATCGGGCTTGAATGGCAGAGCGACCATGTATCGCCCTGTTTCATCACGCGTATGGGTCTTTTGGAAAAAGGATTCGCATAGCTTTTCTTCGGGAGTGTAACTCCGCATCTCTGGTACTGACTCCAGCTCCCAAAACTTCTGAAGATTGTCGTTGTCAAACGACGTAAAGCAAGTATGGCGTGGAGTCGAAACATCGGAAGTAAAGTTCACTTTACCTCCTAGCAAATAACCAAATACACTGTTAATTGCGGTGGGCGTGCCAGGTTTACCTCTGACAATGCCATCGCGAACAATATCCATGAAAATGTCCTCGCCGAGTATCATGTCGACCGGCTGAGGTTTATGAAATTCAGGGTCGGCTAAAGCGAGTCCCTGCAAATGAGGCCAATCAGCGAGAGGTGCTAGTGGTACACTAGGCATTTGATGGGTTAACTTCGCCAGAATAGACGCCTCTAACGGAATGATTGGATTTTGTTTGCCCTTAGGCGAAATTGAGCACACGAAGGTACCCCTAGGTTCCAGCGGCAAGTCACCGACACCGACCAGCGGCTCGCTAACATGATGTCGCGGTAAATTAAGTCGTTGCATACACGATTCTGTAATCAGAGCTGCTTGTGAGCTCCCATCTAACATACAGCGAATCGTAGCAACTTTGTTGCCTTCGTAATAAAGGTCAACCATCGCTGTTGATAATAAAACCGTGCTAGGTTGTTTCCCTAAACTACCTAAACTCTGTTCATTCACGCCGTGAACTGCTGACGGGCTGCTAGGGCCGGGCTGCTCCGTAAGAGCGAGCGAGACGGCACCTGAGTCCGTAGATTCATTGATAATCGGTAGCGGAATGTTTGATTCTAAATGAATTAAAGTATGGTGTCGTTTATTACACTTACGACACTTGAAACTGGATTTACAATTCCTTAAGTCGTGCCCGGGGCATAAACAATTGTAACATACATTGTTTGTTTTCACAAATGCAAATCTATCTTTCACCGATAGGTCTAAAAATTCTAAACATTTATTAAGGGAGTGCATTCCTTTACACTTCAAGCAAGACCGAACCTTATTTGTATCGTCGTAAGGTCGACTTTGGGCTGACGCCGTACTTGTTGCAAAAACACGCTTGGGTGTTATTTGATTCGAATTTATATTTGTGTTATTTTTACTACCTAAGGAATTGTTTCGAGTGGACTGTGTATTGGAAACTGAAATCATCTGTTCCGCTGAAAGTTCGCGTTCGAGGAAAGCAATAAGGCCTTGAACTTTAGGTATTTCGCCCGGGTTGGTTAAGGAACGTTTATATTCTTTTCGCGTATTCACGGGAATCTTACGTAATAATAAATTTAACAGAACGAAGTCCCATTCCTTAACCGGAAAATCCATTACTTCCAGCGCCTTTATGTTTTCGTGATAAACATTAAGTAAATTTCGCATAGAAACAGCTGATCGCGCGGAACAAATATCTATATCGAACAACTTATCCAGATGTTGTGATGCGATAATGCGTTTATTGTCATAACGGGATTTTAGAATATCGAGCGCAATTGCATAATTACTTTCCGTTATGGGAATTGATTTAATTAAATTATGTGGCTCGTTTTTGACTGAAAGGAGCAAATACCTAAACTTCTCCGCATCCGTGTAGGCATTGTTATTGTGTACCAGCGATTGAAATAAATCGAAAAAGGCAGGCCAACCAGTCGGTTCGCCGTGATATTCGGGAAGCGATAATTTTGGTAAATTTCGACGATCGTTGCTAAGCGTTTCGTTGGGGGTAAGCGCGCGGCTCGCGCGACGCCTTTCTACGTCTACCTCCTTTAGGTTATTTAAATGTGTAACTATCGCGTAATACAAATCGTTAAAATCGTTACGAATCTTAATATTGGCTTCTTTGTTGAAGCTTTGCAATTTAATTAACGCTTTTTCGATTTTAGTTTGAATCTTAGTAAACTTTCGCTGATGCACTGTTAAATCTGTAGTTCTTGAACGAAATTGATCTGTATTTGTCGCTGCGAACTGTAATGTTCTCTTTAATTCGTCGAGAATTAGATCTCGTTCGAATATGTCTTGTGTAATACACGATGTGTCGGCTTCAGTATTGCCGTCTGTAGGGTTAGGAACCATTTTGCGAGACAAAGATGGCGACAATGACAATACTAAATTGAACTACAAACGTGTCTAAACGAAAAACTGGGTACGAAATACCGCAAAAATAGCAAAATAAAAAGAGCAACACAACCAGAGAAAGAAAAATCCGGCTCGAAGGACCAAAAAATTATGTAGCTGAGATAAATTGAGAGCAACTTACATAAATCCAGTAGCGCCTTGGCAGACCGCGTGGTGGTCTATGTATGATGATTTGGAAAGTCTCTGCTTTATCGACAGCTGCATATATCCATAAGGGGCACTGGGTCACTAATAAGTCTCTGGTTGATTTTCACTTAAATCGCAGCGACGGGACTCGAGATATGAATTATTTTCATCGGAGCGCGGCGCACTCGCGGCCATTGGGTTTAACGGCAGGAGAAGTTTTTTTTATCCTCGCTAGGTGGCGCGGTGGTAGGTCGCGCCGGAAGTAAGGGCTTTGAGATAAATGCAGTTGCCAGTTCAAAATACTAGATATTTTACAAAGTACACGAAAATATATTCTTTACTAATTGTGTTGCTTTGTATGTATAAGAAAAATACCTATTTAAATATGCATAGAAATTGATTAATACTAATCTGTTCCTCTACGGAACACATTGTATAAATCAAATTAGCATAAGTTTTAATGAATAAATATTATCTTATCTTATCTTATCTTATCTTATGTAATGGTTTCAAGGAGCATTTTCTTTAAACAAACTATCAACATCCTGACACGAAGGTCCCAATGTCTCAACCGCAAACGCCGCAAATAAGTGACTGCTCGATATTCCAGCATATTTGCGGCGCTTTGGACCTTCAGCTGCTGCCGCCGCTCCGCCAGGCCTCAATGAAATAGCGGCTGGATGGGACGGCGCCGGAATATCCACACGAGTTGCATCCCAGGTAAACGGCCGTCCCATCCGCCAGGGGATAAGGGTCATCCCGTCGGGCCGCTTTCTGTCGTCGCGCACAAGACCGGGAGGCTCCAACACGGATGGCACGCCCACACTGTCAAGGGCCCGGCGGATAACATCATTCATTGAGGCTTGCATGAGACTCATATCGGCTTTCCTATAGCGCCGATATCGCGGATAAACGCTTCCTCAGTCCCGAGGAAACGGACTTTACATACAAGCTTTCACACTCCGTCTCCTCGGGACTGAGGAAGCGTTTGTATGGGATCTCTTCCAATTCCCAAAATTTATTTAAGCTCGACTCGAGGTCATTGCGAATCAAACCGGCGAAAATATTATAAATATGGTCATCCTTCTGAAGATAGTCACCCTTCTGAGGATAGTCGCCCATAAATACATAACCGAATGTGGTTTGCACTGCGGAGGGTGCGCACGAGCCAGACTCTATCATGTTCCCCAAGTATATGTACGGGAAGATCTGAACTCCTAACAGAAGATCAACATTGCCTGGTATGTTCCAGGTCAAGTCTGCGAATGGTATGTTCGCCAAATGTGCTAAGTCGCATTTATTAGTTTCGATTACAGACTCTGGAAGCGGACCAGTTATACAAGATACCACTAACGCGTGTATGTAGTATAGTATTTGTAATTTGGCTATATGCGCGGTTCAACGTTTAGGTAGACATAACCGTGTATCTTGTCTTTCGAAAAACACACACCGTTAATATAGGAATTTTAAAGCGGTATCACAGGCAAGTTAAGCGCCTTGCAGCAATCTAACGTTATTAAATTGTTTTGAGAGCCATTGTCAATCATACAGCGAATTAATGACCTACCATCACCGTTATAAGGCTTGGCGTATATATGGGTAGTTGCTAATATAAAAACTTTTTACAAAAAAAAGAAAACCGACTTCAAAAAGGATGAAATAAAATATTATCCTTTTTAAGTCTATGCGTTACCAACTGATATGTTTGAAGTCGGTGCCAAGCCAACTTTTGAAGCATACCATGATTTTGGTGCGATTCGATAAGGATGTACGTTGAATTGCCTTACACGACGACAATAAACGTACTTTCTGTAGGTACAGTCGACGTTAAAAATATGTTTACACTTTTCGTCTTATTACAAAGGAGTAAGGTGCAAAAGTGTAAACATATCTTTGACGTCGACTGTACCTAAGAACACACCTCAGAACACACGATCAAACCTTCTTGGTACAGTCCGTACCATGTTTGTCGGCACGCAAGCGTGGGATTGGGACTGAGTTATTTTCCGTCCCTTATTCAGAGGACTACATTTCAAAATATAAAACAATTCAAGGAATTTACGTTCTTGCCAAATTTCACCTAAAGCGGTTCAGTTGTTTAGCCATGAAAAGGCGACAAAGAGGCAGACAGAATTACTTACATATTTATAATAGTTACTAGCTGTTGCCCGCGACTTCGTCCGCGTGAAATCTTATCTTCAACATTTTACATCTTTAGTACCTATAATTTTCATATCCAAGCAATGTTGAAATTAAGTACTTTTCTTTTTTAGCAAGTTGTATGAAGTTGTATGTCAAGTGGATTTTGATGTTGGTTGCTGAAATTACTTTTCTTGTATTCTCATAATAGGTACCTATGCCCTTATACAAAGATTCAAGTTCCGCACTCTGATGTCCATACAAACTTTCAACCCCTTTCTCACCACCTTGGGGGATGAATTTTCTAAAACGCTGAAATTAGTTTTCTTGTATTTGAATTTGATACTTTTTTACAAAGTTTCAAGTTCCTAGCTTAAAATAAAATTTGCACCCGAAGACGAACTTTCATCCTCTTTTTAACTCCCTTTTCTTTTCAAAGCATTTGTAATGGATTCAAACTTTGAAACCCATTTTAACCCTGTTAGGGGATGAATTTTACAAAACGTTGAAATTACTTTTATTGTCTTCTAATAGTATCCCCAAATACAAAGATTCAAGTCCCGCGCTCGAAAAAATGTTTGATATCCATACAAACTTTCAACCCCTTTTTCACCACCTTAGGATATGAATTTTCAAAAACGCTGAAATTAGTTTTCTTGTATTTTAATTTAAAACGTTTATACAAAGTTTCAAGTTCCTTGCTCAAAATAAAATTTGCACCCCCAGACGAACTTTTATTCCGTTTTTAACTCCCTTAGGGGTTGAAATTCCAAAAACGTTGCAATTACTTTTTCTTGTAATCGGCTATTGGGGCATTCCATGAAATCGTCTACCGTTTGTCCCGCACAAACGCGAATTTTCTGAAGATTTGCAGGTATAAGAGTTTCTTTTTTATGACAAATAGTCAAAAATATGCACAGACAAATAATCGATTGCTTTAAATGCCAAAAAAAAGTCGCAACACAGGAAATAAAATGCGTTTGTACGGGGCAGCCCGTGGAATGCTCCTATTATGCCTTTCTAAGAAGTTTCAAAACCATTTGTAATGGATTCAAACTTTCAACCCCTTTTTAACCCTGTTAGGGGATGAATTTTACAAAACGCTGAAATTACTTTTCCTCTTCTTCTTTCTCCGTGCCACTTCCCATTTCATTTGGGGTCGGCCCTCTGAATATGCTTCCGCCATTTGGCTCTGTCATAGTAGGTTGCTGGTATTTTTAGCGACTGTTTCTCCAGGTTTCTCCACCAGGTGGCTTTTGGGCGGCCTGGTGGTTGTTTGCCTATGTCAATTTCAAGTGCAATTTTTACCGGGTGATCTTTTTCTCGACGCATTACATGTCCATACCATCGGAGTTGGCTTTCGTGGAGTTTGTTTGGTATTGGAGTGACTTTAAAACTGCCTCTAACATGTTCATTCCTAATCCTATCTAGCCTGGTGACTCCGCCTGCCCATCTGAGCATTTTCATCTCAGTGGCATGGATATTGGCCTCGTGCGCACAAGTCGTTGTCCAACACTCTGAAATTACTTTTCCTGTCTTCTAATAATATCCCTAAGTACAAAGATTCAACTCCACCACTCGAAAAAAATTCTGATATCCATACAAACTTTCAACCCCTTTTTCACCACCTTAGGGGATGAATTTTCAAAAACGCTGAAATTAGTTTTCTTGTATTTTAATTATATATCTTTTTAAGAAGTTTCAAATTCCTAGCTTAAAAGAAAACTTTAACCCCATACAAACTTTCATCTCCTTTTTAAACCCCTTAGGGGTTGAATTTTTCAAAATCGCTTCTTATCTCTTGTACACTTTATAAATGCAAGCTGATGTGCAAATTTCAACTTTCTGGCTTTTGTAGTTTCGGCTCTGCGTTGATGAATTAGTCAGTCAGGACACTTGCATTCCTTTATATTTTTGCCATAATTGTGTTTTTAGTTTTAAGATATATTTTGTATTAATATGTATGCTAGTTTTAAGGTATTTATCTATGGGCCAATAGTTGCCTGAAAATAAATGTTTTCATGTTCATGTTTCATGTTATATATATAGATTAGTACAGTTCTAATGGGATTTATAGTCGTAAAGCTGATTATTGACGGGTATTGTTACTACTTGGCTTGGCACCGACTTCATACATATCAGTTGGTAACGCATAGACTTAAAAAGGATAATATTTTATTTCATCCTTTTTGAAGTCGGTTTTCTTTCTTTTATAAAAAGTTCTTATTTTTCCATTTTTAGTTTTAACGCATTATTAAGAGCGCGACGCATGATTGAAAAACAACATCATGATTAACACTAAATTCGTGTAGTACCTACTTTAATAAATATGTAATCAGGAATTTTCTCGAGTCCGTCTGGGAAAATTCCTGTCACTACACTAAATCCATCTTCCGCCCCGCCACTGACCCAATCCCTCAACCCCCCGATCACTCTACCTCACAGCGCATCAACCCCTGATCCATGAACCCCTCGACCCTGAACCAGCAGCCCTTCAACCGCCATTCCCCGACCCCTTAACTCCTAACCCTAACCCCCGATCAGTAGCCTTACCAGCTTACCAAGAGTTTGACATTGATTTATTCGCTAGCGTGTGTATAACTTACTTTCTTTGCATCTCGCTCGTACTGGGATATTAGTGCGAGCGAGATGCATAAAAAGTAAGTCACGAAGACGTTAGCGTGGCTAACTTAGCGAATATGTCAATGTCAAACTCGTGGTAAGGCTACACTTGCACAACAACAAATTGGCGGTTTTCGGAAGCAAATGCTCGAGTTACTTTAGAAAACACCGAAATCACTTTACACATGCCTTTAAAAACTGAGGAGTTCCCTCAATTCCTCATGGATTCCATCATCAGACCAGAACCAGAAATAATACGGAAACACCTTGGAAGTAACTCCTTCCAAACAAAAAAAGAATTACTCAAATCGGATCACAGGTGCCGGAGTAATCGCTGAACACTACATTTAAAAAATCATCATCATTATCATCAAAACAATCATCATCATCAGGTCTACTTCATCAAAGTGGTGATTTTCGGGAGAAAATGCTCGAGTTGCTTAAGAAAACACTCAAATCACCATGCATGTGCCTTTAAAAATTGAGGAGTTCCCTCAATTCCTCATGGATCCCATCATCAGAACAGAACCAAATTAAAATGGGACCAACTCGGAGGACTCCTTTCAAACAAAAAAAGAATTACTCAAATCGGACTACGGATGTCGGAGTAATCGGTGAACGTACATAGAAAAAAAAAATAGCCACAACCGAATACAGAACCTCCTCCTTCTATGAAATGGAAGTCGGTTAAAAAATTGCCACAACCGAATACAGAACCTCCTCCTTCTATGAAATGGAAGTCGGTTAAAAATAGCAGATTGAGGATTTGACGTCGGTAGCGAAACGCTAGCATTTGTAGGTGGAATTATCTTACACATATTGGATGACATTGAAATGTCGGGCTGTGTCTGCACATTAATTGTAGAATTTGCTTGCGGTGTGCATGCACAGTTCGAGCATACATTTGAGACACTTGAGCCTTGCGGAGAGGGAACAGCGGACGCAGCAGGCGCCGACGCAGCGTTGCTGACTTTAGCAAACAACTGTGTTGAGTTGACATTTGCGGAAGCATACGTGTTAGTTATATTTTGGGTGTAGTTTACTTTTAGTTTTTTCTATAAATAAAACTTGGGTTTCGTGGATTTTTTATTTTATTTATTTCATTGCATGTTTGAGAAAAGCACTATACATACCTCGGCGGGAAATGGGGTTGCCCGCCTCAGACCTATTCGTCTTCGGCCGGCAACCCCTTTTGTCCCGGCCTCTGTAGTAATGTACTATTTCACCACACTAGCTCGGATAGGCTTACTTTGCACTTCAAAAACGGATAGCAATCCACTTTGCTATCAATAATTCACATGTGAGGGAAAGTAATCAAATGCAAATTTTGAGTTGTTTTCTTATGTTTGCTGGTAGAATTCAATTTAAAATGATGATTTTGGATGATAAGCATGTAATAACATTCATTTGAATTTGATTTGGTATGATTTTGATTGATATTTTACATTTAATATTTGCTTCGGGTTGGTGTGGTGAAAAATTTCGTGTTTCACTCGGGGGCAAATTTTGTTTAACCCTCGTGCTTTGAAACCCCTTTCAACGCTCAAGATTCCAAGGAATCTTTCGCTTGCTCGGATATCAATATGAGCACTAGCGGTTAAACAACAACTTTGCCTCCTTGTAAAACAAATAACTATTATTCATCTAGGCCTAGCAAGAAGCACTTATGAACGTTTTACATATGTATAATATTAAGCTAATTATCAGAACAATTAATTCAAACTAAAATATTACTTTGCTAATCCGCGAAAAGATAACGTGCTAGTCAATCAGTGCTAACCCGTTATACTTACTTGTTTGTGGGGCAAACGGGCCGTAATTTCACTACTAGGTATAAAGAGCATGTTGCGTCATATAGACATAACCATCCAGAGAAGTCCAATTTTGAAAAGCACTTACTAGATACAGGCCACACTTTGTCTGAGAATCATTCGTTTTGATATTTTACATGTTTGCGAAAAGGGATTGCGTTTGGGTGTTCTGGAACAACTGGAAATAATTAGGTACAACAATAGGGGCATGATTCTTAACGAACAATTGAATGTTGCGCCTTCGCCGTTATTACGAATTTTTCCATCTCACTCACACTTGGACAGTAGGGGGAGTAGTCAAGGTATAAATATGGCCGACCATTCTAGACAGGTCATTCCGTTGCCGGGCGTCAGACCGTCAACAACTCCTGAGGATGCCTCGTAGAGAGGCGAAACACGTGTCGAGTATTATTCTTTTGGTGGTGGTTTGTCATATTTACTTGCGTATTTATTTTTGCGGTGGGAGGGTGGGAATATTAATTGCATGTAAAAATACGCAAGTAAGTATAACGGGTTAGCATTAGCACTGACTGACTAGCACGTTATCTTTTCGCGGATTAGCAAAGTAATATTTTAATTTGCTAATCCGCGAAAATATAACGTTCTTTTCCCCCCGGACCTCCGTAAGGAGTAGACGTGTAGACTATACGTACGCTCATTAAATTAAAAAATAAATTAAATTTATACAGTGAAAATTCGCCATAAACTACCAGGATCGCATAACAGCCGCGCCAACTGTGAGTAGTAACTGCGTAACAAGAACATTAGCAAGAAAGAGACAACTATAGTTATCTTACTTCGCCGCGTGTGTGCTACGCGCCTTAACCGGCGTAAGCGCATGCTACATCGCTTCGCTTTGCTGCTCGCCTGGTACCTATCGCCTGAATCGTCCCTGAGTTGTGAAATAGATCTGAGCTGGAACTGTTTGTTTATTGGTTTTGTTTTGCTGTGTGTGTGAAAAGTACTTTGATTGTTCACTCGACTGCTACTCTCTTATAATTACTGCTCTCCTGGTCCCTACGCCACAATAAAGAACGGCTCGCAATCGCTTCCTCGGCCATCTACTAAACTCAAGATTTTATTATCTCTTCATATTGCTGATTACCTAGTATATCTAGCACCCAGAATGCCACCAAAACTCACTCCACCGAAATCCCCGGCCACAGAAGGTATGCCGCAGAGGCTGAACCCGCAGTCGCAGCCTCAGAGGGCGGTGCCGGCACCGACGTCGGCTCTACAAACACCCTCAATACAAGAACCGGTGAGTGGGAATGACTCTGAATCGAGCCTGACTGGCATGTCGGCCTCAGATCGCGACGAACGCCGCCGTAACGTCACTCACAGGTCAAAGCGTAAGAGAGACGACGAGCCAACTATGTCAGACGTTATGGACAAAATGACAACGATGTTTGCTCAATTCCAAGCTCAACAAAATGGAAAGTTAGACTCCCTGCAAATGTCTTTTGACGAATTAAAACAACAGAATAATAAAATCAGTGCGTCTATTGATTTTATCTCCGCACAATACGAGGACATGCAAGACAAACTGTCATGCTTGGAGAACGAGCGCCGGGCTGACCGTGAGTACATACAAACCCTAGAAAACAAGATTGAGGACCTGGAACGAGTAAGCCGATCGGCAAGCTTTGAAATCAAGAATATCCCAATTATAAAACAATTTGAAACAAAGGAGGATCTAACAAAGGTAGTACTTGATACCGCAAAGGCCTTACAACTTGACGTACAGCCAGCCGATGTCCGAGACGTGTTCCGTGTAAATACAATAAACGCGAACAAACCAATTGTTGTGGAGCTTACCACTGTCATTAAAAAAGAAAAAATACTGACCGCAATCAAAAGCTACAATAAACAAAATAGGGGAAACAAGTTTAATACCAGTAGCAATGGCTTAAACTGCCCTCCGGCCCCTGTGTACATCTCTGAAAACTTACCGCCTAAAACTAGGAGACTGCTTTACCTCGCACGCATGTTTGCCGGTACCAACGACTGCGCATACTGGACCTATCGCGGTAAGGTGTACGTCCGTCTGACAGAGGGCGGTAAACCACTTCATATAACATCTGAAGCCGACCTCAAGCTGGACATCCTTAAGACCCGCTTAGTATGACTAGACCCTATGTATGTTACTTTTTGCATGCCCATTATTTGTCTTTATCTGGATTTTATATTGAAAATAAGTTTAATAATCTTTATTTTATGTGTAACTGCTTTTTTAGCAGCTGTAAATTGTAAATATGATAAAACGTGCTGCCAACATATTTCCTACACCAAAACCTCGTACCACATACAATACTCACAGACTAAACAAACTTCAATTGTAAACATACTTACACATAATCACCTCTTTATGCCTTGTTTATATCAAATAGATTTACTACTTACTTTCTCAGTGCCTTATTGTTTCCTGATCATTGTTTACTACATGCTAAAACAAGTGTCCTGTAACTTGTTTTTTGATACTGCCAAACGTATTGTTATAATGTCACCTGCCTATTCTGCTGTTAACCTTTTCTATTATGAATTCATACTCTCACTCCTTCATATTTATCCCACAACTGCACTAATAACTTGTAACTTACACGATTGCAACACTCTCACAGACTCTTATATACGACGTACTCACACATTTAATTTAGCCTCTATGCTTAAACCTAACATAAAACCATTCCCAATACGTTACAAATATTACCTTTTATATTTATACAGTTATTCTCAATTCTCAAGACTTGAATTCGCTTTTATACCTATATAATGGATGACATAACTACGATAGCTAAAGAAATCGAAGCAATTTCTATTGCGGACGCCTACCTATGCGACCCAGAAGACTGTGGGACTTATTTTGGGCCCCAAACTGATTATCTTAAAATCTTACATCTAAACATAAGAAGTATAAACTGCAATTACAATGGTTTGTTAATCTTGCTAGCGAGAATAGACTTTCAATGCGACTTAATCATACTATCTGAGTGCTGGTTAAACTCGGCACCGTTCATTCCTGTTTTACCGGGTTACGAAGCTCATCGATCTACACATACTAATCAGAATGACGGCATAGTAATCTATGTCAAAACTTCAATTATTGTTACTGTTGAAGAACCCAAACTGCACGACGCTAACTGTCTACTAGTAAAAGTAAAACCCGATATTGCCATAATTGCTATTTACCGTTCTCCGGCTGTCCACTCCATTCACGATTTCATCATTAGTTTGGGCAGCACTCTGTCCCTTCTTTCTTCCTTTCGGTCTGTTACTATAATTGGTGACATAAACATTAATATTGGTACAAATTCAGCTGACCCCCGCGTAGACGACTACCTCCTTTTCACGGCATCTCATGGTCTTCTCCCAGCCCACAATTTTCCGACCCGTAATGAAAACTGTTTGGATCATGTAATGTTGAAGACAGACAAAGAGGCAGTTGTTATGGTACTAAACAGCTTTGTAACGGATCACGCTCCTGTTGTCTTGTGCTCTAAATATAAACCAGAAAGCCACACATATAGATCCTCAGGAAGACTGAATATGACAGCCTTAATCGAGGATATACAAAATGCTGACTTATCTTCCATTTTCATCGTTTAAGACTCTAACCTAGCAGCTGAAACCCTTATTAACTTATTATCATCATTAGTTCTATCACGTACAAGCCCAGTGTTAGTCCCTAGAAGAAAGCGTACTCTCAAACCGTGGATTACACCCGGTCTCTTACGGTGTATTAAAAACCGCGATAAACTTCATGTCAAATCTAAAAAAGACAGTAACAACAGTATTTTAAGAACAACCTACACGCGTTATAGAAATTACTGTAATAATCTTTTAAAAAATATTAAACAAAACTACGAAAAACAACTTATGGATAAAGCCAAAGGTAAACCTAAAGATACATGGAATGTGATAAAGCAGATAGCCAATATTCAGCAAGTAAAAAAATCACAACATGAACTGTTGGAACTGTGTCCAGATCCTGTCTCATCAGTAAATAGTGTCAATACATTTTTTGCTAACATTGGTAGCACTCTCGCCCAAAATATCTACAAAAACGCAAATTATTCGACATTAGCAAAAGAATATAAACTGCACCTCTAGCACATCTTGCATCCGCGACTTAGACCGCGACTCGAGTCGCCATTTCCGCGGCTGTCAAATCTGTCGATTTCCATAGCATAACTTGTACCCGCGACTGCAACAGCCGCGTAGAGAACTCAAAGTCGCGGCGCGACTCGTCAGTGTTACTCGGCGAAATCAAAGTCTAAACAAATCGATATTTGCAAGTGGCAACACTGAATCGGAAACCAGGGATGCGCTAAATCATTCGTTCTTTGGTGGTAAAAAATCTAGTTTTTTGTCGATGGTTAAGTTTTTCCTGTCAAAGCCAAGGAACTTTCAAATTTTGTCAACATTTAATTACGGGAAAAAATATGAAAAAATGTAAGTAATAGAGCCTTATATACTTAATATTGATAATATTCCTTAAAATATATATTGTTTAAAAATTTCTGTTTAATAAACCTTTAAAATAAAATATTTTTGTTCTCATATTCCTGTTGTAAATAGTGTTTTTTTTTTCAGAATAAGTTCAGCATTATCCTAGACACGATTGATATCCCGGCACCCAAAGGAAAATATTATTAACAGGAACGTGCCAACAGGACCCGAAGTGGAGATTCAGGAAAAGAAACACACTAGGCAAGCTTGTAGGTTTTAAACGCCGAGCTGTCCCCTTTTCTAAATTAACTAAGATGTGAGAAGCGCTTTAGCTTTAAGAACACCACCGAGGAAGTGAACTATTAATAATGACTCTAATGGTTATAGCGTACCTATCTAAGCTGCCACAGTAACTCTCAAATAAGTTTCATATAGTTTTTCTTGTGCCAATAATGGATGGCATGTGTGTGTACTGTGTACCTAACTGTTTATGATTTGACAAATTGATATGAAAAGCTTATTTCATAGTCCTTGATGAAGTCATGACCATATTTTATTGTCTTGTTTACAAACCAATTTTCTTTCCAGGGTGATATTTAATTGTCCTACGCCGCATGTCGAAGAAAAAGGAAGAGAGAAAATACTTTTCAAGGGTAATAAAGAAGATTCTTACAATTTCTCTATAGTGGTTCTAGATGTTAATATACATATATTAGGTTTAATAATAAGAAGTCGAATATTGCAAGAATATATAAGGCAAAGCAATATACTATTAATTTAAATATTGTTTTTTTTCTCTCCTGTATATTTACCTGAAAAGAAACAAAAATAAAGTAGGTAGGTAAGTACCTAGAACTCCTAGAAGCCATTATTAATTAGCTCCCCAAGGCCCACTTCATACCTAATGTTGACAGCAACATATCATAGCATGATCGTATCAGGCCCTGTCAAACATGAAGTGGAACATCTAGAACACGGGTATGTTTTAGAGGAGTTTCAATATGGTAGACCATATGATAACCGTACCTATGCTACCTACGCAGACTATGACATGAACGTAATGACACTAATGACTCCTTCAAAATATTGTTGGTCGGCTCGGTCCAGTCACGTCACGGTATGGTGTTGGCAGGGGACGGAATGGTTTAGTGGGAGTTGACTGATATTTCATACAAAGCATGATTTTGAGCCGGACATGATCCTGTTATAGCCACGTATTACATCATTCTGTTACAGTACGATGCAGCGGGCACAGGCCACATGTAGGTATGTTTTGTTGAAGTCGAGGAAGGTTCCAAACGGTACCTAAATAGTAAGAGATTGTTGAAATTAGACATCTAACCGTGATCCTAAATATTACTACTAAGACTATGGCTTACTTACTAAGTCGGATTGTTTGTTTTGAACATTTATATACCTACCTACATACCTACCCACCTCATCGGCTTCATTTATGTACAAGCAAAGCGGCCTCCGTTGTTAGGTTGATGAAAGTTTGGTGTAAGGAAGTCATAGGATTACTTTTACAAACTTACAAACCTGAATTGAAATTTAAAAATCCTCCATATGTACCTAATTACTTAATTGAGTACCTACAAGCTAGCTGTTTGAAATTAAAGTTGTAAACATGATGGGTGTGTTGTGGTACTTGTAGGTATCACCGTGCATAATCGATATAAGAGTGCGTAAAGCGCATTTAGTGATTGTTCCATACTTCCTTATTCCTTAGGGCAATAAGTAATTATACAAATTATATTATTGCATAATATATCAAACTTGTTTTTAAGTTATAATTATCATGAGTTTAGTTAAAAAAGTACAAGCAAACCACCCGCGAGAGCGAGTCGCGTTATAAAGTCGCGTAGACTTCGACTCGCGGATTGACATAAAGACGAGAGAATATTTTGTCTCTAAATAGGCAGTTGTGCTACGGATTTTAGTTCAAAGTCGCGATCGCTGTCATTTTCTGACAGTGACACCTGATCGCGAGTTTGTCGCGGCTCTCGCGCGTGAGTTGTGCTGCCAACACGCGACAAGCCGCCAAGGCGCGCCGATCTGTCACTTCTCACGCCTGTCGCGGCCAGTTGTGCTAGAGGTGCTGGACGGCTCTAGCCAAAATAATAGTTCCATGGCAATTTTTAACACTGACGATGCTGAAGTAGAAGGAGTCATTCTTAGTTTGAGAAACAATTGTTCGATCGGATACGATGGCATATCTACTGCCGTATTAAAAGCTACCCGTAGTAAATTAGTGCCGGTACTTACGTATATTTTTAATTTGTGCATAGCTGATGGTAACTTTCCTTCTGTATTCAAAAAGGCTCTTGTACATCCAATTCACAAAAGTGGTAATAAAGACTGCCTCAACAACTATCGTCCTATTTCTGTTCTCACTAGTATCTCAAAAATCTTTGAAAAAATACTAAATAAACGTCTAATTGGCTTTCTGACTAAACATAATATTTTGGCTCCCAACCAATTCGGTTTTAGAAGTGGCAAATCAACCGAGGACGCAGTAGTAGCTCTAACAGATAACATAGTAAAGAACCTAGAAAATAAGCAAAAGACTATTGGCATTTTCCTTGATCTGTCGAAGGCTTTCGACACGGTCTCAGTCTCTATTTTACTTAGCAAGATGCAAGCTATCGGCATTAGAGGGCTAGCATTAGATATTTTCAAAAGCTATCTGTCTGAGCGGACACAATCAGTTATTATTGATAAAACTAAAAGTAATGAACTGCCATTAAATTACGGAGTACCTCAAGGTAGTGTGTTGGGGCCTACTCTGTTCCTGCTTTATATTAACGACTTGTGCTCCCTTGAACTGAAAAATTGTCGAATCATCACTTATGCTGATGATACAGCGTTGATAGTAAATGGTAAGGACTGGGAAGGTGCTAGAGTTGCTGCTGAAAATGCACTTCGATGTATCTCATCTTGGCTTACTGCAAATCTACTGACCCTTAATGTAGTCAAATCTAAATTTCTTACCTTTTCCCCAAATTCAACTTTACAACCAGAAGCTGGCTCAATGAAAATTGTGGCTCATAGCTGCTCGGACAATACCGCCCCTGACATGACTTCTCTCTGCACGTGCACCCCTCTTACCCACTCCCAGTGTATTCAGTACTTGGGTATAATAATAGACTCCAACTTACGCTGGCATCATCACATCGAGTACCTAAACACAAAAATTAGAAAACTCATACGTATTTAAGAATCTAAGATCTGTGGTCGGTCCTGAAACACTAAAAACTGTATATTTTGCTCTGGCGCAGTCCTTGTTATCTTATTGTGTTTGTGTATGGGGTGGGGCAGGTAAAACCTTACTTTTGAAAATAGAGCGGGCACAACGTGCTGTATTAAAGGTTATGACTAAAAAACCCTTTTTACATCCTACTTCTAAACTATATCGGGAATGCAATTTATTAACAGTAAGAGGTTTATTTATTCGACAGGTTATAATGAGGAAACACAATACCCTTGAATTTAAAGAGGATGGCAATTTAAATAGGCGTCGTACAGACTATGTCTGCGAGGTCCATAGCTTCCGCCTGGCACTAGCAGGACGGCTTTTTCACTACCTCAGCCCAAAACTATATAATAAAATAAATAGGCTACTTGGAATTTATAAATTGACATTTAGAGAATGCAAATTGAAAGTTACAAACTGGCTGGTTACATTGACATATGAAGAAATCGAGGATCTCCTTTCAGCGCATTCATACACACACACACACACACACACACACACACTCACACACACTCAGCACTCACATAACATACATATTATAAACTAAAATAGGCATGTGCACATTACTTTATTTTCTTATATCTATTTTTGTAAGCCCTTATCTTCTACTTTTAATGTACCTCATAAATTACCACTGTCACCACTTTAATTACTGTAACGTTATCACTGCAACTTGTATTTCCGGGGTGAGGGCCTGGAGATCTGTAATACAGGTCCAACCTAGTTCGGACTCCAGTCCCTCACAAAGGTTATTGTAAAAATAATATAAAACAAAAAAAAAATTGTTGTAAAATTATCCTTTGTGAGGTGAAATAAAAACATTTTATTATTATTTATTATTATTTGTATCTCTTTTAAAGTCACGGGTATATACATCCCGGTCATTTGATAGGCGTGCGTGGGGATACAGATCCAACACGTAGAGGCCCTTTGGAGAAGTTTGCTGTTATGTAATACACCTGCTAGAACCCATTCAAGGGTACAAATAGATACCCGTAAATCGTTCCCAACAGGCGTAGGGGCTATTGTAAATATAGTGGAGAAAAGTGCAGGTTATGGTGATGAATGTTGGCTGGTCAAAAGATTGGGCTATTGCTGAGAGGTCCGGACACCTGCCATAACAATGTTAGTACACGTTATAGAGGCAGGTGGTGACTCGCCGCTTACTAGATGGGCCCCGGAAACTGAAACTGAACGTATTATTATTATTATTAATTTTTTTTTATTTATTGAGAAAACCAAAAAGTCATATAAAACATATCAAAAATACAATACAAGATGTACTGCAACAAAAGATACAATAAAAAAGACCTGGAGGTTCATAATAGTACATTTCGATGCTAGTGCGGAAGGTATGTCATTATTTCACGAGTACCGAGATATCTTGCCACGAGCCGCAGGCGAGTGGCAAGACTCGGGACGAGTGAAGAATGACATTTCCGCACGTGTATCGAACGACGTTTTTTAATACAGTTGCGAAAAAATAAGAAAAACATTGTTAATCGTACACTAAACAAAAGTGGTAACAGTGACAGCACGGTTAGACGTCGTCTTTAAGTATATTATATCTATGGGCGTTTGGCAGATATTCCGTTCCATTCAGTCAACTTATTAAGAACGGAATTTTCAATATTGAATATTAAAAAATAAACGTGTTATATTGATGAAGAGGTAAGTAATTAAATATGAAATATGTAATATTTTTCGTATTCTTACATTAACGGTAGGTTTTTATGCTGAGTACGACGTTTAAAGGAAACTAATATTAACACTCATCAATAAGTAGTCGTGAATTGGAACAAGTATAAATTTAAAAAAAATTGGAAAAGTAAAAAGCACTAGTTCGAGATAACCAACTTTCCGCACGCTAAACAGCTACGTAAAGTAGCACTTTTTGAGCAACTGTATTAAATAGTACATTATTGCAGAGGCCGGGAAAGGGCAATTCGTGGATGAGTTTCGATTTTGTCGGACGACGCGAAGCGAAGTCCGACAAAGAAGACGAATCCACGAATTGCTATTCCTGCCGAGGCATATATATAATAGTGCTTTTCTCCAAACATGCGAGGAAATAAGCTAAAATAATTATTATTTTACCATCAAGCATCACTCAAATCAAACCTTCACATCCAAAATGTCAAAAACAATTTCCCTCTTTAATTAATTTTTAAAAGGTAAAGTTACAAACTTATTCTGCCATTCAGTATTCGTTCATTCAATATAATTGTGCAATATAGTTGGTCAAACCAACTTTTCAATCAGTAAGAATCAGGAAAACTATACCCATCCTTTTCTTTTGGGTGCTAGTACTAGTGTAAGACCAAGATAGTATGATTCTCTTTGTCTATGTTTGAAATGAGAAAGTCCTTTGACAAACTATATAAGCTTTATGAACACGGATGAGATTTAAAAAAAATATAAAAATAATCTTTGATTTTATTAAGCAGTATTCGCACGATCATACACGTGAAATGATAGCTGATCGGGTCGTGTAGAAGCGGCTCGCGGCAATAATAATTGGCCGTTTGCGTTTTTTATTATTAAAAAGTAAAAAACACTACAGTAATAAGTTATTACTGTAGTGTTTTTTTACTTCCCGTCCGCTAGAACAGGACAGCGATAGTTTGATGTTTTTTAATTAGAGTTTGACATTAACGAAGAACTTCCCGTAGTATTTTTGCTACAGTAAGGTGAACATTTCCGAGCATATTGGAGAAAAATTATGTTAACTGTGTAAGTACAATTATAACTACTGCATATTAATACCAGATAGAAAAAAACTTTTTACAAAAAAAAGAAAACCGACTTCAAAAAGGATGAAATAAAATATTATCCTTTTTAAGTCTATGCGTTACCAACTGATATGTTTGAAGTCGGTGCCAAGCCAACTTTTGAAGCATACCATGATTTTGGTGCGATTCGATAAGGATGTACGTTGGATTGCCTTACACGACGACAATGAACGTACTTTCTGTAGGTACAGTCGACGTTAAAAATATGTTTACACTTTTCGTCTTATTACAAAGGAGTAAGGTGCAAAAGTGTAAACATATCTTTGACGTGGACTATACCTAAGAACACACCTCAGAACACACGATGAAACCTTCTTGGTACAGTCCGTACCATGTTTGTCGGCACGCAAGCATGGGATTGGGACTGAGTTATTTCCCGTCCCTTATTCAGAGGACTACATTTCAAAATATAAAACAATTCAAGGAATTTACGTTTTTGCCAAATTTCGCCTAAAGCGGTTCAGTTGTTTAGCCATGAAAAGGCGACAAAGAGGCAGATAGAATTACTTACACATTTATAATAGTTATTAGTACAGTTCTAATGGGATTTATAGCCATAAAGCTGATTATTTTTGACGGGTATTGTTACTACTTGGCTTGGCACCGACTTCAAACATATCAGTTGGTAACGCATAGACTTAAAAAGGATAATATTTTATTTCATCCTTTTTGAAGTCGGTTTTCTTTTTTTTGTAAAAAGTTTTTATTTTTCCATTTTTAGTTTTAACGCATTGTTAAGAGCGCAACGCATGAATGAAAAACAACATCATGATTAACACTAAATTCGTGTGGTACCTACCTACTTTAATAAATATGTAATCAGGAATTTTCTCGAGTCCGTCTGGGAAATTATAATTCCTGTCACTAGACTAAATCCGTCCTCCGCCCCGCCACTGACCCAATCCCTCAACCCCCCGATCACTCTACCTCACAGCGCATCAACCCCTGATCCATGAACCCCTCGACCCTGAACCAGCAGCCCTTCAACCGCCATTCCCCGACCCCTTAACTCCTAACCCTAACCCCCGATCAGTAGCCTTACCAGCTTACCAAGAGTTTGACATTGATTTATTCGCTAGCGTGTGTGTAACTTACTTTTTTTGCATCTCGCTCGTACTGGCATATTAGTGCGAGCGAGATGCATAAAAAGTAAGTTACGAAGCGTTAGCGTCGCTAACTTAGCGAATATGTCAATGTCAAACTCGTGGTAAGGCTACACTTGCATTACATCAAATTGGCGGTTTTCGGAAGCAAATGCTCGAGTTACTTTAGAAAACACCGAAATCACTTTACACGTGCCTTTAAAAACTGAGGAGTTCCCTCAATTCCTCATGGATTCCATCATCAGACCAGAACCAAAAATAATACAGAAACACCTTGGAGGTAACTACTTCAAAACAAAAAAAGAATTACTCAAATCGGACCACAGGTGCCGGAGTAATCGCTGAACATCCTACATTTAAAAAATCATCATCATTATCATCAAAACAATCATCATCATCAGGTCTACTTCATCAAAGTGGTGGTTTTCGGGAGAAAATGCTCGAATTGCTTAAGAAAACACCCAAATCACTATGTATGTGCCTTTAAAAATTGAGGAGTTCCCTCAATTCCTCATGGATCCCATCATCAGAACAGAACCAAATTAAAATGGGACCAACTCGGAGGTATCTCCTTTCAAACAAAAAAAGAATTACTCAAATCGGACTACGGATGTCGGAGTAATCGGTGAACGTACATAGAAAAAAAAAAAAAATAGCCACAACCGAATACAGAACCTCCTCCTTCTATGAAATGGAAGTCGGTTAAAAAACCGGGCAAGTGCGAGTCGGAAAAAATGCAAAAAGAAAACGGTCACCCATCCAAGTACTGACCACGCCCGACGTTGCTTAACTTTGGTCAAAAATCACGTTTGCTGTATGGGAGCCCCACTTAAATCTTTATTTTATTCTGTTTTTTAGTATTTGTTGTTATAGCGGCAACAGAAATACATCATCTGTGAAAATTTCAACTGTCTAGCTATCACGGTTCGTGAGATACAGCCTGGTGACAGACGGACAGACAGCGAAGTCTTAGTAATAGGGTCCCGTTTTACCCTTTGGGTACGGAACCCTAAAAATTGCTATCAGTACTTAGGTACTAAAACAACTTACGTTTAACTATGGTTTTTAGACTAGATATCGAATTTTGAAAGCAATCTATTTCGGAGAGATGTTTATTATAGTAACTAGGAACTCGCCTGAAAAAGGTATGCCTGGAATAGTTCTTGATAGAAAAATTAATATGAAACAGCGATTGAGGGCGTAATAAGGGGTGATGCGGACAACTGAAAGTAACTAATCTTAGGAGATTAGGACAATTAATAATATTTTTAATATCACATGCTCTGAAAGTGGGTTGTTGTTGTTCTAAAAGGTGCGCAGAAAGTGATACGTTTATGCTCTAGTGCAGAAAAGTGGTTTACTCCTCTGCGTCCCCGTCCCACGAACAACTGGGTGGAAACAAAATGGAAAAATAGTGTCATTATTTCCCCGCCTGGAACAATTCGTAATTGTTTAATTTTACTAATCCCACGTTGATCCTTTTTAGTGTTCCGTACAAAACTTTGTTTACGGAACACTTATTTTATAAAAAATGATGTAAGTGAATTGTTAAAAACAAATTATTCTTGATTTCTTTCGTTGAATCCTATTTACTCGATTTCGTAAGTCGGGAACCAAAAGGAGTACACCAAAAATCGGGGGGCACGGCAGTGCCCCCGCCAAGTCGAGCGCGAAGCAAACACTGCCGTACCATCCTTTACTGGAACCATTTCGCCGCATTTTCAGGCCCCTATTTGAGAACCTTTGGATAAGACCAGAACGCAGAAATTTTGGTCATCCAGTAAGCTATAATCACATACTTAAAATCCAAAATTTCAAGTCTGTAGGTCATTTAGTTCCGAAGTTAAGCGAAAGCAAAGTTTCGCATTTATGAAACTCACTCATGATCATCAGAATAGAACTTGTACTTCCCATAAACTCAGAGAGCTGAAATTTGGTACAGAGTTAGGGTTTAATGGTCACATAAAGGGAAAACCTAAAAATATTGCAATATCAGTCACGTTTTAAAGATCTAAGAACTGCATAAGTAAGTTTGTAATCCCATATAAATATATGATATTACAAAGTTACTGTTGCAGTTCCTACAAATAGTAGGTAAAGTAAAGTAAAGGTACACTACGATGTACGATGTGAGTATGAATGAAGATATGTTTAGTTATGATATGTGTATACATAGTATGGGTATGAGTACCCGAAAAGAAGGACTGCCTACAAAAAGAGATGAGATCCCATCAAAAACATTACACGTAAAAAGATGCAAGTCTCGCAACGCTTTTACTACAAAAAAGTTTTGAGATGTAATGTGAAACCAAGTCGGTTATTTTAATCAGTGCCAGGGGGTGTTAAAACCGTATCAATAAGATATCTTTAATTTGTAATACGTATAATGACTTGGCCATCGCACGGCTGCATAATGACAAAAGGATCATCGTCACCTATTAAAAATAATTCTAATTGAACATAACGCTAGCGCTAATTGCAGTTTGAGCATTACACATATTTACGAGTACGGTACTACGAGTAAAGCATTATGTGCGATTGCCAAGTCATTATATGATGATTAGTGACGGATTACTGATTATTATTTAATTATTAGATTTAATGAATGGGCAATACGAAAAACTGTTGCTACTGTACAAGAATCAGAACCGGAAAAAAAGAAAAGAAAGATTTGTAATAATAAAAAAATGTACTCCTTAAAAAGAAAAAAAATGTGTTAAATAAGAAAATCTAATAAAATAAATCAATATGCCCACGTTTCTACAAAAAGAAGTGAAATCCCACCAAAAACATTCTGTAAAAAACTAGCCAAGTCTCGATGGAGCTGCTTGTTTATCTCTAAAAAGTAATGAAATCTAGACAAAGTCGTGCCAAGTCTAAGGTTCCTTACTGCGATATCTTTATTATTATTGTTAATGTTGTGTGACTTGGCCGTTGAAGGGTACACAAGGGTACAAAACCAGGTGCTCCATGACACCATTGCACCAATCTGCCATTGCACCAAAAAGAAGTGTTTCTTTCAGGCTCGCCCATACATAAGTATTATTGAAATACGCAGCTTTATCAAGCCTACAATTGACTGGTTATTGAATCATCGTTTTCCAAGTGGCAATTTTCCATCGTCAATGGGTAGCGGTTCTGGCGACAGATTGGTGCAATGGTGTCATGGAGCACCTGGTTTTGTACCCTTGTGTACCCTTCAACGGCCAAGTCACACAACATTAACAATAATAATAAAGAAATCGCAGTAAGGAACCTTAGACTTGGCACGACTTTGTCTAGATTTCATTACTTTTTAGAGATAAACAAGCAGCTCCATCGAGACTTGGCTAGTTTTTTACAGAATGTTTTTGGTGGGATATTTTTTAAACCTTACACTTGCGTAAATGAGCAAAGGCAGAATCTTATACAGCCACAGTTAAACGTTTGTACCATATTAAATTGATTTTTGAAGTTATTTAGCACTATATTCATGAAAATAAAATAAAATACAAGATAAAAATTACCTATATTATTAATTTAATTGTTATTTAATATTTAAAATACTTTTATTATGTTACGCTGTGCGGCGCACCAAGGTCGCGGTGCGGTCCGGTAGTCTGTTGCGGCTTTTAGAAAAAAAGTATAAAATTAAAAAGTAAGAGGCAATCCCGCTGATTTTCATACTATAATGAACAAATAATTTTAAAATTAAGTTACTGTAGTTTGTTAAAAAATGTGTGTTTTCGTAAATATTGCAATCTAAATGATTTTCGCTAGGGGTTATTAACCTTCACACATGTAAAGTCTCCTATTGCAAGTAAGTCCTAAGGAAAATAAATCATGGCCGTAGATCTATTAGGTACTTCCATTACTGATTTTGCGATATTCGCATTCGATATGAAAAGTAGAGTGTTTAACTCGGGTGAAAGGCACCATTTCTGTCTCGGACTATTGGCGCTCTCACTGCGTTCGAGCGCCAAAACTACCTCGACAGAAATGGGTGCCTTTCAACCCTTGGTTAACAATCTACTATTTAAGAATTTTAAACAAAAACATAACGTCCAAGTATATCCTACGGTTAAAAAGGGAAGGTACACGAAAATGTTTTGCAGCCAAGGTATAATTTACAAAATAAGTGCCTGTTCTATAACTTAACGATTTTAAGAAAATGTTTTGAATTTTAGTTTGAATTAATATGGATTTCCGCAAAGTAACGCCTGATTCTATTCACTATCAGAGCAATTTATGGATGTTAATATTTTTCTATAGTATTATTGGATTATATTACAAATCAAATTTAATACTAAGAATTTCACAAGTAGATCGTCATACATAAATTTTTGAAGTGAAAACTTCTTTAGCGGCGCTGTGCACTTTTTGAGGTGGGGAAAAATGTTAAATTCGAGCCAGCGTAAGGCGTAAGGCGTAACCCTCTTTCTACCGCGCGGCGAAAATGTATGCCTGAGCCTGCTGTTTCATTTAGGCGGCGCAAGGCGTTTGCGTGACGTCACGTGCAGTGCTGACCTGCAGCGAGTGTGGCCGCACTTTTGCTGCAAAGATTGGCTACGTCAGGCACATATGAGCGCACCAGCGCCGCTCTCAGCTGTAAAAAGCAGTCGCTGTGGCCGAAAACGGGTATTATATTGATGAAAAATCGATAAGTGGATTTTTACACAATTCTATAGGACTTTTAAGCTCAATATTGTATCAAAATAGTAGATTTTATAACGAAACAACAAATTATGGTACATTCAATGAAAATATTGTTGCGTAATTGAATAATTGGCTAGATTTCAAACTAAACTTTGATTTAAATCTACTCCTGGTGCCATCTCGTGACAAATAAAAATACTAGTTATATAACATTTTTAAAATGTGTTTACGCGATGATTATGATAAGCGAAAGAGACTTGTACATTTTTTGTCTCGTGTAGTCGTCATTCTTTACACTATTGTTGATGAAAACGTTTGGCTGAGATAATTTTATTAAATCGATTTTAATCGGCTTATGGTCACTCAATCAATTTGCAATTGCTCATACTGGCAAAAGCGAAGTTTTAATATAAAATGATTAAAATGATTTTATAAATATAAAATGATTTAAAATGATCTGAATATTATGTCCTATTGATGATATTAAAAATTGTATATGCACATTACGGTGTACTTTCGTTTGGGCGAAATACATTTCGCCAAATTTCACTTCCCAACAAACTTATCGCAATAGTTTCATTTCCCAAAGGAACCTTTAGCAAAGTTACACTTCGCATATAATTTATTTTTCACCTCAGCAGCTCGAACAAGGGTACTTTGCTTCTTAAAAACAGTGAGAAAAATGCGATTCTGCTCACTGAGTCATTTAATTGCCTCACTCAGTGAGCAAAATCGCATTTTGCTCACTGAGTGAGACAAAATGTCATTCAAGTGACTTTTATAGTCAAATGTCATTTCAACACGCGGGGTCTAATACAAGTTTGATATACTTGGGTTCTATTATCTCTATCCCTCTAGGTATGTTCTCACTGCTTAGGGTGAAAAATTTTGTGTACTACACGAGATCAAAGTTATTTACATCTCGTGCGCTTTTGAATCCCTTACTACGCTCAAGATTCTAAATTAGATTCACTCGCTACGCTCGTGAATCTATTATAGAATCTGTCGCTTGCACGGGACTCAAAATAAGCACTCGAAGAAATATCAAACTTTGATCTCTTGTTGTACAAATAACTATTGTCAAATTATCATTTGGCATGATTTTACTTTGTCAAATGTTACAGACTTATTTAGCAAAACTTATTTAGCAAACGTTTTTAGGGTTCCGTAGCCAAATGGCAAAAAACGGAACCCTTATAGATTCGTCATGTCTGTCTGTCTGTCTGTCTGTCTGTCTGTCTGTCCGTCCGTATGTCACAGCCACTTTTTTCCGAAACTATAAGCACTATACTGTTGAAACTTGGTAAGTAGATGTATTCTGTGAACCGCATTAAGATTTTCATACAAAAATAGAAAAAAAACAATAAATTTTTAGGGTTCCCCATACATAGAACTGAAACTCAAAAATTTTTTTTTTCATCAAACCCATACGTGTGGGGTATCTATGGATAGGTCTTCAAAAATGATATTGAGGTTTCTAATATCATTTGCTTCTAAACTAAATAGTTTGCGCGAGAGACACTTCCAAAGTAGTAAAATGTGTGTCCCCCCCCCCCTGTAACTTCTAAAATAAGAGAATGATAAAACTAAAAAATATATATGATGTACATTACCATGCAAACTTCCACCGAAAATTGGTTTGAACAAGATTTGGTAAGTAGTTTTTTTTAATACGTCATAAACAGTAAACCGCATTTTTATTATGTTACTTGCTGTTACGGAACCCTTCATGGGCGAGTCCGACTCGCACTTGGCCGCTTTTTTTATTGTCTAATATTATATTCCATAAAGATGTTTGGTCACAATTGTCACTTCGCAAATTTGACAAATAGGCATCTCTATTTAAGTAAATTTGTACTTTTTGTAATGTTAATAGAGGTACAGTTAAATTCTACGTAATTTGGGTGGGTTGGGTTAGGTTTGAACTACGATCCTCACAAAACGGAACCGCTATCAGAAAAGTGGGTTAGGTTAGGTTAAAACTGTGACCCTCACAGAATCGAAATGCTATTAGAAAAGTGGGTTAGGTTAGGTTAGAACTGCGATCCTTACAGAAACGAAATACTATTTACTAGAAAAAGGTCATCGAAGTGGAATAATTAATTTAATAGAATAACGAGATGTAAAAAATTTGCATGACATTTTAAACTAAAATTTGGTTTTAAATATTGGTGGTTTTTTACTATTTTTGGGTTACAATGATTACTTTGGTGTTATTTGCTTTAATAGAATAGCAAGATGTAACAAATTTGGTTATCATTTTACATTAAAATGGAGTTTTAATTTTAGTGATCATTTACTACATATTTTTGGCAGTAAGAATGTTTTTTTTAACGTTACATTTAATGATCAGTTAAATACCAGACAAATAAAATTCTGCAGCCTCCACTTTATTGGTATGTAAATTGTATGCCATGCAATATTTTGGGACATGTAAGTTATGCTTAATGATACAATTGACTAAATAATATTTGGTAAAATGAAACTTGTCCAAGTAATTATTTGCTCAACAATAACTTGCCAAAAAAGACTATTGCTAACTGACAATTTGCGATAAGTTGTTTTGCAAACATTTTTTTGGGAAATGATAATTTGGGAAACATAGTTTGGGAGGTGATACTTTGGGAAACGTTTTTGCCCATTCGTTAGTAAACCGCACATTACATAACCAATTAGAACCCTTAGCGCCATCTATCCGTAAAAGTAGGCAAAGGTCGCCGTTTCTGCTTGGAAAAAAATGCTTTTGGATGTAAAAATGCCTATGTTCGGATGTTTTCCTTTACACGTCGCATTTCTCAACGAATTCTCGTGAAGTTTTGTGAGCAGTTTAATTTGATAGATATGTATATGTATAAGTATTACCGAAGTCTCAAAAGGAGGGAAGGAGGGAGGGAAGGGGGAGGCCTATGTTCAGCAGTGGACGTCTTATGGCTGAGATGATGATGATGATGATGATAAGTATTACCGAAGTCTAATTATCAATATATCTGACAGATGGTATTACCACTCTTATGAAAGTTCGATGAAGTACTCAGGTCAAAATTGCTGCTTTTGTTACAATGGTAATAAGGACGAATGGATTGACACTTCCTCAGTAGTTTTAACATACGGTACATAGAATGCTAACATCATTAGATCATTACCCTTTCCGAAGTTGGTTCACAAGCGTTGCGCGTTTATTTATTACTCTTCCATCGTAACTCTCATCTCTCTACTACCAAATAGAGCAAACCCTTTGACAAAGTTGTTCGCCTCTTCTTTGTCACTACATACTTAGTCAATCGTCACGTCCGCCTTCCTGGGGCCGTTCAACCTCCGCGCCACATATCAGTGGAGCCAACTCATCACGCCACTGAGGCTGTGCGTCAGCTGTCGCCCCTTTCAAACATCCGGGACATTTTACAAGGTACTTACCTACATTTTGTTAGGTTGAGAGCTTTGATTTCAATATCATCTATAGTTCGTTTTTTTAGCATTAGAAATAACTTGAAAGAAGGTAAGCGATCTTGACATGTCTTTTAATTGATAAACGCTTTTTAAAAATCAGTAACTATTACCAGAGATATATATAACTCCGTATAAGATAAATAAAGTCTAAGAAAAAACCGGGCAAGTGCGAGTCGGACTCGCGCACGAAGGGTTCCGTACCATAATGAAAAAAAAAACGGAGAAAATGCAAAAAGAAAACGGTCACCCATCCAAGTACTGACCACGCCCGAAGTTGCTTAACTTTGGTCAAAAATCACATTTGTTGTATGGGAGCCCCATTTAAATCTTTATTTTATTCTGTGTTTAGTATTTGTTGTTATAGCGGCAACAGAAATACATCATCTGTGAAAATTTCAACTGTCTAGCTATCACGGGTCGTGAGATACAGCCTGGTGACAGAGAGACGGACGGACGGACGGACGGACGGACGGACAGCGAAGTCTTAGTAATAATAGGGTCCCGTTTTACCTTTTGGGTACGGAACCCTAAAAACGTGCCTCGGACGGCCAAGGAAAAGTCATTCTCGAATAGATGGCGCCATTACCTTTGGTTTGGCCTATTCTCGGCTAGATGGCGTTAACGACACCGTTTGGTATTTAGTGAGGGCTCGACTTGCGTTTCAATCCTGGGTGTCAAGCGGAAAGCCCAAGTACGGACCTACTTTTAATGAAATGACGGAAACTAGAAAAGTCTTCAAACAAAAGCTTAAATGGTGTCAAGATAACGCTGAGCAAATAAAAATGGATATATTAGCAACACACCATGCAAGTAAGGACTTTTCTGGCTTCTGGAAAACCACTAGTAAATTGAAGCCTAGGTCGAATCTTCCGGCGAGTGTAGAGGGAATTAGTGAGCCGGGCAAGATCGCGAACCTTTTTAAAAACCATTTCAAGGTCGAGGCCACACTTGGGAGTGTAGGGGTTGTGCCTAAGAGAGGGAAAGCGTCGGTCGGGTCACCTATTGTTTTCACTGCTCAAGAAGTAGCGAAAGTGATAGGGGACATGACACGGGGCAAGTCGCCGGGGCACGATTCCCTGAGTATTGAACATCTGCAATATGCTGGCGTTCATTTACCTAGGGTACTCGCCATGTTATACTCTCTTTGTGTAAGCCATACCAATTTACCGGACGAAATGCTAAGGACAGTAGTAGTCCCTATTTTTAAGAATCGTGCAGGAGACACCTCTGATATTAAGAACTACAGACCCATTTCGTTGGCCACTATTGTTGCAAAGGTGTTGGACAGTATGCTTGACAAACAACTGGATAAGCACATAAGCCTCAATGATGCACAGTTTGGTTTCAGGAGCGAACTGTCCACGGAGGCGGCAGTTCTCTGTCTCAAGCATACTGTCCTATACTACACGGACAGGAAAACTCCCGTTTACGGGTGTTTTCTTGATCTAAGCAAGGCCTTCGATTTGGTGTCCTATGAAAAGTTATGGCAAAAACTGCATGAGGACACAACATTGCCCAGTCAGCTGATTGAAATGTTCAAGTACTGGTATGGTCATCAATATAATGTTGTCAAGTGGGCAGATTCATTGTCTGATGCTTACAGGTTGGAGTGCGGGGTGAGGCAGGGGGGGCTCACGTCACCTAAGCTCTTCAGCTTGTATATAGATCGCCTGATTGGTGAGCTCAGCAATGCCATGGTCGGATGCTCAGTGGGCGGTAAATTTATAAATAACATAAGCTATGCAGACGACATGGTGTTGCTGAGTCCATCAATCAGTGGCATACAAGACCTGTTGACGATATGTGAGCGGTATGCGGATTCTCATGGCCTCAGGTATAATGCCTCGAAGAGTGAGTTGTTAGTTTTTAAAGCGGGTACTAAGAGCTACCCGCGTACCCCTCAGGTTAAACTTGGCAACACTCCTCTCAAGATAGTCGAAGAATTTAAATACCTGGGGCACTGGGTTACGTCATCCCTCACAGACAACAAGGACATCGAAAGGGAACGCAGGGCGCTGGCGGTGAGGAGTAACATGTTGATCCGTAGATTTGCTAGGTGTAACAGAAACGTTAAAATTACCCTATTTAGGGCATACTGTCAGTCATTTTACACCTGCAGTCTATGGATCAACTATACTCAAAAAACCTACAACGCCCTGCGCGTCCAATATAACAACGCTTTCAGGATGCTGTTGGGGCTCCCGCGGCATTGCAGTGCGTCAGGCATGTTCGCGGAGGCGCGCACGGATGGCTTTCACGCGATAATGCGAAAACGTGTCGCGTCCCTGCTGAGACGTATCGCCGGTAGCCCCAACAGTCTCCTGGGAACAGTGGCAGGACGGGAAGATAGTCCCTTCCATTACTACTGGAACAAGATGCACATGTTGCCCACCTAGTTTTTAAGTGTAGTTTGTAAATGTATATAGAGTTTAAGTTTTATTTAAGTGTACTGTGTAGTGCAAGGGACAGCAGGGAGGATATACGTTCACAGAGAAAGGCCATGGTTGAGCGAATGAACTTGACCCTTAGTCTCGTTTCCCAGTGGGGTGATGACAATCTGGTCACGTTCAATGCCTCCAAAACGCAGGCGTGTCTATTTTCCGCTAAACGGAGTCCATTCGACCTGACTCCTTCTTTCCGGGGTGCATCTGTACCTATTACCGACAGCCTGGAACTCCTCGGCATGGAGCTGAGTTCAGTCCTCGGCTTCGGCAGCTTCATTGAGTCTAAAGCACAAACTGCGGCCAGAAAGCTGGGCGTCCTAAATAAGGTGAAGCGATACTTCACACCTGGACAGCTTCTAACACTTTACAAAGCTCAAGTCCGGTCGTGTATGGAGTATTGCAGCCACCTGTGGGATGGCTCAGCTAAATACCAACTCGCCGCTTTGGACTCAGTGGAGCGCAGAGCCAGGAGGATGATTGGCGACAAGAAGCTAACGGCTAAGCTTCAGACTTTGGCCCATCGGCGGAAAGTCGCCAGCCTGTCGGTATTCTACAGGTTGCACTTCGGGGAGTGTGCCCAAGAGCTACACGAGCTCATTCCACCGTCCCCATTCTACCATCGGACTTTTAGACGCACGGCCGGTTTCCATCCTTACTTGGTAGATATTCCGCCAATTCGCACTAAGCGCTTTGCTTCTACTTTCCTTATGCGCACTGCCAAGGAATGGAATTCCTTGCCGGCGTCTATATTTCCGTGCTCTTATAACCCGGCAACCTTCAAATCAAGAGTGAACAGGCACCTTCTGGGCGAGCTCGCTCCATCGTAGGCCACGTCTACGCCTCGGCTAGTCTGTGGCCATGAGTAAACCCATGCATAATTTAAAAAAAAAAAAAAAAGTACTTATATGGAATAATTTAATTCTGAAATAAATGATATTTTATTATTAACAATTTTAACACATATCAGTGAAAGAACATGGGTCAGTAGGGAACAATAAAAATTAAGAATTATTTATCCGTAAACATATTTAGATTATTTTATACATTTTCAATTTTATTTTAAGTTTTAATCGTGTGTCGATAGATGGCAGTAAATGTACCGTAACTAGAAAATTGACAATGACAGGACCCCTCTATACTATCTATTCTTTTTGCTATTACTTATGAAAGCAGAAGAATAATTTCGTATCAGATTCATAATTGTTACGTATTTGCCCTACCTATTTCTAAAATGTGTTTTTCAATTAAAAGACACATCAAGATTATTTACCTTATTTCTAATGCTAAAAAAACGAACTATAGCGAGTTATGTGGTAATTCTGAATTAAGCGCAATCTGGCTGCTAACAGTAGTATTCTATAGAGTATTGATTTTAACGCCCTCTAGTGTGGAGTAGACTTTTCATGTTTCATTGACTAAGTATCATATTTTTAATTCAGCGCCATGTAGCGCAGTAGTTCTTTTTGCAACTCAAATGAATATAGAAAGCTTACAAATACCTACAAAATAACGTGTTTTGGCGATATTTTGTCAAGAAATTTAATATTTACCTATTTTATTAGGATGGTGTTCCACCTTAGACATGCCCACAAATTATTTATTATAATATACTTCACTGGTATCTTGTAGTGTTCCAAGGTCATGGTACTTACAAACGAAAACCATTCTATGGTGGCGTTCTGTCGCTTGCAGGCGCTGCAGTCCGCTACGAACTCTGGAGCCTGTACTAGAGTATATAAATAATATTAATTTTGAAAATATATTACAACTATTCATATCAGCGTCAATACATAAAAATAAATGTATTTAGATACCAAAAAAGCCCTTTATGAATAAAGAGTAAGTAATAAAATAATTATCTGATCAAAACCTTTCATGGCAAGGGTATTTTTCTACTGGAATGTATGTTGTAGGTACTTACGAACTCCGCAAGATAATATAGATTACTTACCTACTGAATACTTAACTCGGTTATAAATGAATTTGCAATGTTCTGCCGCCAGAGTGCAGCACTAGCACACATTTTAAACTATAGAGTAACTTATATAATATATATAGTATATATTATACTATGCCATAAACAGCAATAGTTATTTGTTTTACAAGGGGGCAAAGTTGTTGTTTAACCGCTCGTGCTCATATTGATACCCGAGCAAGCGAAAGATTCCAAAATTGAACCACGAGCGTAGCGAGTGGTTCGAAAAATGGAATCTTGAGCGTTGCGAGGGTATCAAAGCACGAGGGTTAAACAAAATTTGCCCCCGAGTGAAACACAAAATTTTTCACCACACCAACCCCAAGCAAATATTAAATGTTAAATATCATACAAAATCAAACCAAATGAAATCCAAATGAATGTTATTAAATATTTATCATCCAAAATCATTATCTAAAAGTCAATTCTACTAGTAAACTTAAGAAAACAACTCAAAAATTGCATTTGATTACTTTGCCTCACAATGTGAATAAAATGCAACTTTGCTATCAGTTTTTGAAGTGCAAATAAGCCTTTCCGAGCTGGTGTGGTGAAATTTTCACCGTGAAAAAATAGTTATTTTCACCACACCAGCTTGGAAAGGCTTACTTTGAATTTTGGAATCTTTCGCTTGCTCGGGTCTCAATATTAGCACGAGCGGTTAAACAACAACTTTGCCCCCTTGTAAAACAAATAACTATTGCACTATAATTATTCATGAAAATAAAATAAAATATAGGATAAAAATTACTTATGTTATTAATTAAATTGTTATTTCATATTTAAAATACTTTTATTATGTTATTACGTGGTGCGGCGTACCAAGGTCGCGGTGCGGTCCGGAAGTCTGTTGCGGCTTTTAGAACGAAACAGTATAAAATTAAAAAATTAAGAGGCAGTGCCGCTGATTTTATACTATAATGAACAAACCATTTTAAAATTACTCCAGTTTGTTAAAAAATGTGTGTTTTGTAAATATTGCAATCTAAATGATTTTCGCTAGGGGTTATTAATCTTCACACATGTAAAGTCTCTGATTGCAAGTAAGTCCTAAGGAAAATAAATCATGGCCGTAGATCTATTAGGTACTTCCATTACTGATATTGCGAAATTGCCTTATCTTGTTTGGTTTCCTCGCATTCGATATGAAAAGTAGAGTGTTTAACTCGGGTGAAAGGCACCATTTCTGTCTCGGACTATTGGCGCTCTCACTGCGTTCGAGCGCCAAACTACCTCGACAGCATTAGGTGCCTTTCAACCCTTGGTTAACAATCTACTATAGGGTGTTATTCCACCTGTCCAATTTTTTTGTCCAATGTCATTGCATCTGACTCTCTCAGTAAGCAAAATGTGAGACGCAACACACATTGGAAAAATAAATTAGATAGCCTTATGGCACCACCCTTAAGAGTCATTATACTATATTATAGTAGAGACAAAAAAAAACATTACAAAGTAATTCTATAAAAATCAAAACATACTTTATTCATGTAGGCCTAGCAACAAGCTCTTATGAATCGTAATTAATCTTAATCTAATTATCAGAGCAATTTATTGATGTTAATATTATTCCATAATAAAATTGGATTATTATACATATCAAATTTAACACTAAGAATTTCACAAAAGGATCGTCAAACATAAAAAAAATTGTATAGAAAAAATACTAGTCTAGAATTTCTAGAATAAAAAAAAGCATAAGTACTAACAAAAGAAGTAGATAGTATTACATCGGAATATCCATTTCCTCATCAATAATCAAATAAGTCAGGCGCTACGATTTCTACTAAGGATTTGACAGCATGGACAGAGACTCCCCAGAAGTCACTAGTTTTTTTGACATTAATTGAATTAAACGCCTTTATTACATCTGAGGTACAAACATGTTCAAAATGAAGGTCTCCACAACACTCTGGAGCGTTATCTTTTAATAATGTAACAGCAGATGAGGGTGATGAATTTAAATCCTTAGTTGTGGATACTGGTACCTCAGTGAAAAATTTTTCAAATTCTGTAGCTACTTCTAAATTGGAATCTATAATTTTGTTATCAATGTTTAATTTAAGTTCTTTAATTGTGTGTTTCGAGCGACCAGTCTCCACATTTATTACTTTCCAGGTTGCTTTAATAATGTCTGAACTACTTTTTATTTTCTGACTTAGATAATTTCTTAAAACTGCTTCTAATACTCCTTCACATATTCTTTAAATTCATCACTCTGATTAAACCGCCGTTCCTCTTATAAGGCATACAGTTCACGTCTTCTTTGATGTAAGTCCGCAGTAGCCCACTCACTAAAAACTGATGCACCACTAACTACGACCGATTTTGAGGTGAATATTGCATTATAATGATCCATAAAAGTGTGAAAGAATGAATTATACATACTATTAGGACTCATATCGGAAGACAAAAAGCCTGCGCCTGAACTAAACTTAGCTTCATTCTTTCCACGCGGTCCACGGTTACTGGTACAAAAGTTATTTGTTTTCTCATGGTATTTTTCCTTAATGCCTCAAATACCATTAATTGACCTAAGTGGTCTGTTCTAAATTGCTGATAACTTTTTTAGCAATAGGAAAAATATCTGTGAAAATATTATCTATACAGGTTGCACTAGTAGCAGTCACTCTAGTGGGCTCCATAAACATGTGGTTGAGATTACAAGATTTAAAAAGATTCAATAATCTACAAGACATTGTTGAATTTTCCATAATATTTACATTATACTATAGGTCGCCGCATATAAGCAATTTCTTACTAGAAGATGATATTTTAAGTAGGGCAGATTCCATTATGTTTTCAAATAATTCAAAATTACTTAATCGCGGCCTATACACACAGACAACAATAAATTGCTCTAATTCTACTGCACTTAGTTCTATAGTCCGTTCAACAGACATGGATACATCGTTTCAATCGTTTTCTTAGCTGAATGTTTCTTAAATCTAATTTAAACAATACGTGTATTGTGAACTGTGTAATGTGATACTTCATTCATCTCAGGGTTAACAAATGTAATCAAAAATCTCGTGACAATTGTTCGCTTTTTTTAACAAGCTTTTATTAGGTCGACCTGTATAAATGTGAATCAACTTTTTCTTGTCACTATTTGCCATGGTTACGGTCTCCTGGGTCACTCTTATAATACTAGTTATTATTTATGGACAAATCCCGTTTTTCCAATCTTCGTAATATCAATTTGTATTATTTCAAATTTATCGTAAATATATTGCAAGTCTACTTTTAAATTCTGTTTTTTAAGTACGTTCTTAGCTTGTCTGATAGACTCTGCTTCGTTGCTGTTGAGATTTTTTCTAAATGCTCATCATAGTAAAATGCTGCTTTCAGCCAGGTTCCCCACTTTATTATTACCGGCTGTGAAGGCAAAGGTAAATCAGGAAACATCTCCTTTACTACATATTAGGTTTTATAATAACGTTTTAAATTGTTCAATATAAGCGATATGAACAAAATTCAAAGGCAGAGATTCAAATGGAAACCCCGCACCTTACGATCTTATATCGGATTACAAAATAATATTTATTTTATACATATATATATATATATATATATATATTCAATATTCAAAAAGAAAACTTAATTTTAGGCATATTACAATGCGCTTATGAACGTCAAATAAAGCTACGCCATAACAAAGAGTATCGCAAGGCATCATTGGTATGAAGTTACTACTCTATTCTAACTGAACTACATTAAGAACAACACTATTAACATGTGAGACTATGTAACACACTTTGGCAAAACACACATACAAGCATGTAAATAAAAAAGTCTGTCCAACGTCATAAATAATGCACCGCCAACAAGCAATACTGCACATTACATGAGGCCTTGTATGATGTTTAACAGTTTTTACCCCCAAATAAAATATTGGTTTCAAAACAATTTCACTAACAATGAAGTGGCAAAAGTAATTAAAAACGTTTTACATTTAGGTGAAATTAATATACAGTTATCATACATATAAGGTGCTTCCAAGTAATTAATGTTTTATAAGAGTTTATTTAATTGACTAATTCTGAACTCTCCTCCTAATCTCAGCGTTTCCTAATACATATATGTGGGAAAATGTGACGTTCCACGGCAAAGGTACCTTATGGTGGCTAACGCTTACGTCGCATCGCGCCGCAATAATATTGGAGCGGCGTTAATAATAGCGTAAGCGCAAACCGCTATAAGGTACCTTTAACCGTGGGACGTCACATATAAGTACCTACAGAAGCTTATAATATAAGTCCTGTTGATCTCACAGATTGTAACCATCATAGCATGGCTCGCGCCAGTACTGCTGCACAGAGGCCCTGTGCATGGGATTTTTAGTTTATGGAAATAAATCTAAATCTATAATATGAATCTAAATCTAATACCTTTAAACGAGCAATTCTTGTTTATTTATTTATATATATATATAGGTATACCTATTTCAGGGATCTCGGAAACGGCTCTAACGATTTCGATGAAATTAGCTATATGGGGGTTTTCGGAGGCGATAAATCGATCGAGCTTGGTCTTATCTCTGGGGAAACGCGCATTTTTTGGGGTTCCGTAGCCAAATGGCAAAAAACGGAACCCTTATGGATTCGTCATGTTTGTCTGTCTGTCCGTCCGTATGTCACAGCCACTTTTTTCCGAAACTATAACAACGATGTATTGTGTGGACCGCATTAAGATTTTCACACAAAAATAGAAAAAAAAAATTTTTTGGACCACATACTTAGAACTGAAACTCAAAATTTTTTTTTTCATCAAACCCATACGTGTATAGATGATACCCCATCTATGGATAGGTCTTCAAAATTATATTGAGGTTTCTAATATAATTTTTTTCTAAACTGAATAGTTTGCGCGAGTGTCTCTCCTAAGTGGTAAAATGTGTGCCCCCCCACCCCTGTAACTTTTTAAATAAGAGAATGATAAAGCTAAAAAAATATATGATGTACATTACCATGCAAACTTCTACCGAAAATTGGTTTGAACGAGATCTAGCAAGTAGTTTTTTAGGGTTCCGTACCCAAAGGGTAAAACGGGACCCTATTACTAAGACTTCGCTGTCCGTCCGTCCGTCCGTCCGTCCGTCCGTCCGTCCGTCCGTCCGTCTGTCACCAGGTTGTATCTCACGAACCGTGATAGCTAGACAGTTGAAATTTTCACAGATGATGTATTTGTCATCAAACTGCACAACGGGACTTAATCGCGTATTTAAGTTTTAAGATTTACCTCCGACGTTTCGAGGACGGCGTTGTCCCCGTGGTCTCGGAGAAGACTGGCTCAAGTTGACATCAACATCTTCTAGCCGCGCGAGTTTTTCGAACTACCCGCACTTTGTCTTGTTTATCAGTTTGATGATGTTTAATAATCGTGAAAGTTTAAATCAGTGTGATGTATTTCTGTTGCCGCTATAACAACAAATACTAAAAACAGAATAAAATAAAGATTTAAATGGGGCTCCCATACAACAAACGTGATTTTTGACCAAAGTTAAGCAACGTCGGGAGGGGTCAGTACTTGGATGGGTGACCGTTTATTTTTTGCTTTTTTTTGTTTTTGTTTTTTTTGCATTGTGGCACGGAACCCTTCGTGCGCGAGTCCGACTCGCACTTGCCCGGTTTTTTTTAATACGTCATAAATCGTAAACCGCAATTTTATTATGTTACTTGCTGCTACGGAACCCTTCATGGGCGAGTCCGACTCGCACTTGGCCGCTTTTGAGTATTTATATGGTCTCCCAGATATTTCAGTTTTAAACGAGAACGAGGGGGCAGTGGAGAGAAATTAAATACGTCTTGTTCAAACAGGGCGGCTAATAAATACATAGGATCTCAAACATAACATAAATCACAAATATCACAATGACGATTATGATAAAATAGAGTTTATGTTCAATAAAATCCCACCAAAAACATTCTGTAAAAAACTAGCCAAGTCTCGATGGAGCTGCTTGTTTATCTCTAAAAATAATGAAATCTAGACAAAGTCGTGCCAAGTCTAAGGTTCCTTACTGCGATTTCTTTATTATTATAGTTAATGTTGTGTGACTTGGCCGTTGAAGGGTACACAAGGGTACAAAACCAGGTGCTCCATGACACCATTGCACCAATCTGTCGCCAGAACCGCTACCCATTGACGATGGAAAATTGCCACTTGGAAGACGTTGATTCAATAACCAGTCAATTGTAGGCTTGATAAAGCTGCGTATTTCAATAATACTTATGTATGGGCGAGCCTGAAACAAACCCTTCTTTTTGGTGCAATGGCAGATTGGTGCAATGGTGTCATGGAGCACCTGGTTTTGTACCCTTGTGTACCCTTCAACGGCCAAGTCACACAACATTAACTATAATAATAAAGAAATCGCAGTAAGGAACCTTAGACTTGGCACGACTTTGTCTAGATTTCATTACTTTTTAGAGATAAACAAGCAGCTCCATCGAGACTTGGCTAGTTTTTTACAGAATGTTTTTGGTGGGATTTCACTTCTTTTTGTAGTGAAAGCGTTGCGAGACTTGCACCTTTTTACATGTAATGTTTTTGATGGGATCTCATCTCTTTTTGTAGGCAGTCCTTCTTTTCGGGTACTCATACCCATACTATGTATACACATATCATAACTAAACATATCTTCATTCATACTCACATCGTACATCGTAGTGTACCTTTACTTTACTTTACCTACTATTTGTAGGAACTGCAACAGTAACTTTGTAATATCATATATTTATATGGGATTACAAACTTACTTATGCAGTTCTTAGATCTTTAAAACGTGACTGATATTGCAATATTTTTAGGTTTTCCCTTTATGTGGCCATTAAACCCTAACTCTGTACCAAATTTCAGCTCTCTGAGTTTATGGGAAGTACTAGTTCTTTTCTGATGATCATGAGTGAGTTTCATAAATGCGAAACTTTGCTTTCGCTTAACTTCGGAACTAAATGACCTACAGACTTGAAATTTTGGATTTTAAGTATGTGATTATAGCTTACTGGATGACCAAAATTTCTGCGTTCTGGTCTTATCCAGAGGTTCTCAAATAGGGGCCTGAAAATGCGGCGAAATGGTTCCAGTAAAGGATGGTACGGCAGTGCTTGCTTCGCGCTCGACTTGGCGGGGGCACTGCCGTGCCCCCCGATTTCGTTCGTTGTATAAGAATAAGAAGTACAAATGGCGGATTTGATGCTTTAAGCTCCAACTTGATGGACTTAAGTATATCATTGGGGTGTCGGAACCTTATGATATACATGAAATATGCGGCATTGTGAGCGTAGGCTCACAACACAAGTGGAATAAATCTCCTTTCTATGGGATACATATCGGTAACGGCGACATTCCTTTTGTGCAGAAGCACCGAGGGCGTGACGAAGAGGTAGCAGTTCTAGCGAGAACAGCAGCACGCCTTGGTTCTAGCACGATGGCTAAACGTATTGAAAGTCTAGTTTACCGCCACTTTGAGCATAGCTGCCACTTTGGCCCTGTCCTTAAGCCCTGCATGCGCTGCCCTGGTTCCGACATCCTGGAATCGTCACGTACCTATTCAATGGCCATACATGAAGTATTCTGGCACATACGTGCAGTTCGTGCACTGTCACATTAATGCGATCCCGGCGAGAGTAACTATTGCGGCCTCAGCGTGCGTAATGGGTCGGAAAGCTTTGTCGTGCTCGATGCATGATGAGGGATACCACCTATCACTGCATTCAACAGTGTCACAGAACACACGGCGGCCGTATTGAACGCCACACTACGTTGAAAGGTGTGCCGCGAAAGCGATGGATAGCGCGGGTTGGACAGTAGAATTAGAGTCACAGCTGAGAACAGACCTTGGTGTGAAGAAGCCTGATATCATAACTGCGAATCATGATATCATTGATGAAGAAAGGTATAGGAGTGGTGGTGGATGCACAGGTTTGCATAACTCTTCTAGGGCTGAAGAGACAGACTTTTCAGGCTATTCCGGGCCTGGTGCTGCGAGGGTCTCACATGAAGTTCATGTCATGAACTGAAGCAGATTCAACCGAATAACTACGACTCGTGCGGATCTCACGTTGGAGTGGACATCTCAGAACATGGCTAAGTGGTACCATTGCTCCGACAAACCAATTGGAAATCGTCTTCTAGAGCGCCTGGACAGGTCACGGCACACTCGAGGACGTACAAGTGTTGCACAAGAGACAGGTGCGTGGAGTTCCCAACGGAACAGCGGGCCGCAACACAGCACCTCAAAGCAGACTGAGGTGTTCAAGTACATCTGGCTGCTTCGGCGGGGATCTTACCGCAGTCAGAGTACGGTTCGGTGCTTGTGATTGGCTTGACTTGTTGGGTCGGTTACTTCAGAGGCGTAGGGTGGGAGTCGCCTCGACTGCCCGATGACCAGGGTGGTAAGGTCCGGTCCGGCTAAGGGCTGTAGGTTTTCGGTTTCTTTCAGGCTCCGGCGGGGTCACTGGTTGTTGGGCGAAGTGTAGTACTGGATCTCCTAGAAATGCTACCGCCGTTTTGGTTGGGGAGCATCGCGTTCATTAGGGGACCAGAAACCTCTCAGAAAGGGTGCATCAGCGACAAGAGATGCCCCTGATGCATCAATTCCTACCCTCACCGCTGCAGAAACCAATGAGGAGTGGAGGTTGCTCCAACAAATCCACATGAAAGGGAGACGTCCTCCGGAGCAATTGGGTGTGGACACGGTACATCGAGGGCGCGTAAGTACTGCATATGGAACATCATCATAGGCGTTTTCGTCTATTGTAGACAATTTATGGTGTAACACCGGAGAAACACCGTTTTTGGTGGCTGAATAGACCGAGACTGACATGGAATTCCTTATGGAACAGCGGGCCGCTGTACAGCATCCCAAAGGCGACTGGGGTGTGCCCGAATGTGAGGTTCTACCTGTGAGGAGGTGGCCGCTGGTGTCACCGAGTCACAGTAGTAGACCATGTGGGGTACCCATGTTGTTCCCCTTGCACTGTTCGTGAATGCGGATGGGAGCAAGGGTGAAGAGCAGTGGAGGTTAAATGGGAGGTCTGGCACGGCTTGCTGCACTTGTGCTTGGCAAGCCTGCGTTCACTTCCCAGCCTATTAATGGGGCCTTCTGGTGGCGCAGAAGTTTCAACTCTTATCTCTGGCCTGCTATGGCACCGCTGCTCAAAGACAGAGAGAGGGGGCGTCCTCCGAATTACTTTGTAAACCTCGCCTTGGAGGTGCTTGTGGCCGGCTTGACTTGTTGAGTCGGTTCCACTGGAGGCAGGGAGCGAATTTTACCTGATTTCGGGCGGTCGCTCTGGCGTGGATCCTCCGGAGGAGGAAGTGGCTGGAGTAACATGTCCAGTTGGGCGTCCATAAACGGTCTGCGCACCCTTTGGAAGCGAACCTCGATGCCGCGCCCGCAACGGGGAGGCGCAGGTGGAGGGACGAAGAGGAGGCACTTCTTGCGAGAACAGAAGCCCGCGTAGTGATTATAAAGGGCAGCTGTGGGAATATCGAGCTGTTCAACGCACTCTCAGGGTTCGGAAGAACGCTAGAGGACATAAAGGATGATGTCGCATAAGGCAGCGGTACAAGTTTACATGCTGATATGCGCACTGATCCAGTAGTAGACACCCCAGTAGTAGCGGAGGTTCTCTTGGAGGAGATGCAGCCGGTCGTACCACCTGCGGCCAGCGACATACCGAAGGTGAACGATGGGAAGGAAGCATAATAAATGACATTTCTAAGGGATGAAGTCGGCAGAAATGGGTACTGTCGGCCACGCATGTACGTTTGGCGGTTGTAAGGACACCACATCTATTGATTTAGCCTCGCAGCGTCATTCCTATAGTGGCGAAGTGCCGAGGGCGTGACGAAGAGGTAGCAAATCTGGCGAGAACTGCGACAGCCGGACGGTGATAACATTTACTACCAGTCTGTTAGTAGCAGCAGAGATGCAGCCGGTCGTACTGCCTGCGGCCAGTGACATACTGAAGGTGAACGATGGGAAGAAAGCAGAATAAATGACATTTCTAAATGATGAAGTTGGCAGAAATGGGTACTGTCAGTCACGTATGTCCGTTTGGCGGTTGTAATGAACCACATCTATTGATTTAGCCCCGCAGCGTCATTTCAATAGTGGCGAAGCGCCGAGGGCGTGACGAAGAGGTAGCAAATCCGGCGAGAACTATAGCACGACTTGTTTTTAACACGGCGGCTCAAAGTATTGAAATGGGTACAATTTCCGTCCCGTCACGGACGGGCCGTCATGATCGGAATGTCAGGGCCTCATGAAGTAGCTAAACAGCTAGACGCCGCAGCAAGCAGCTGCCATAATAAAGCAAAAATACTTTGTCGATTGCACTACCATGCATAGATCACGCGGAAGGTCAGGAAACCTGGCCCTCTCTGAACACCATTCCTGGCCAGCGCGCTATAAGAGCCTCTCAGTAAGTGTGCATCGGTGTAAAGAGGGGGTCCCGATGTACCAACTCCTACTCCCAGCCTACAAGTGGCAACGCTGCATAAACCGAACGGGGTTGCTACGACATACCGAGGATTCGGCGTCGCACTCTCGCGGTGTACGGACGTATGACGCAGAGCGCATACACTATGTATGTATTTGTATGCGCTCTGTGTCGAAAATGTATATTTTCGGATTTCCTGATTTTTAGCAGTTTTCCTATTTGCAATTTGTGTCCTTAGTGATTAGTTCCTTAGATCCGGGACGCAGGAGGACGGGCGCCGGTGGGTCGTCAGCGGTTCCCCCCGCCCCCCGGGCCCGCTCTAGGACGACGTCCCCGGTGCCGCCCACCGCCCCGTGCAGTGCATCCGCGTCACCACCTGTACGCTCTCATGGCGTGGTGTATGGAGCTATGGTTCACATCGTGAGCTTAAGACTCTGGTTGGGCTGAAGTCTCGGACCCTACAAGCGATTCCAGCCTTAGTGTTGAGAGGTTCTCACATACATTGGACACGGTTCAACCGAATGACAACCACTCGTGGGGATCATTCGGTAGAGCGATTGCCCGGATAAGGATCCGGTGGGTGGGGCATCTGTCGGGCCCCAAGCTGCCTCGGGACTCCGCAGGGAGCAATGGATCCGGCCGAGGGGGCCGCCCTGTGACGTCTAATCTTTTACCATCTGAGGCAGCTCCAAAATTATTTATCCGACAAAATTTCGCCACGCTGAGAGTGGGTAGGGACTTGGGGGTCGCTCGCTCAAGAGTCAGCAAAGTTGGTCCATGATGATTAAAATCCGTGTTAACTATGACGGGACTGTGTGGCGTTTGAAAACTAGCCAAATGCCTCGTCATCTAATTAGTGACGCGCATGAATGGATTGTGCGCGCACTGTCCCTATCTACTAGGAGAAGCGCGAGCAGGAGCTGGACGCGCTGGACAAGCTGATGGAGGAGGCCGCGGCGCTGAATCCCATGCGTCCGCGACACTCTCTGGCCCGCAGTCCACCGCGGCCCAGGTCTCCAGTGACCCCGACGCAGCAGCAGGGCAACTCAAATCGGCCGTTAACGAGCCCCGAAGAGGTGAGCGAAGCGATCAGGAAGCGCCTGGGCAACGATGACGCGGGACGCAGGAGGACGGGCGCCGGAGGGCCGTCAACGATTCCCCCCGTTGGCGGCATTCTGTCGTCCGCCGCCCGGGCCCGCCCGAGCAGGACTACCTCCCCAGTACCGCCCACCACTCCTGTGGCCGTGCCCGCTGCCGCCTCCCTTGACACCACACCACACGTAGTCGCCACTGAGCAGGAGGACGCTGCGCCCAGTGCACGAGAATCGGTCCGCAGGTTAGACACTCAAGAGCTCATAGAGCTAACCCACCAGGCAGTCAGGGGCGTTGGCGCCATCGCCAATGCGTCTAACAAATTAAATATGGCCGATAAGACCGGCATCGCGACGCACGGCCAGGACGTGTTGTCCTACGTCGGCCAACTGTGCGCCAGGATGGCCGACGTGGAACACCAGCTGTCCGCAGTGCGTCTGCGATGTGCGCAGCAAGAACTGAAGATCGAGAAACTGAAGGGTCATCGTCGGCGGCCGCCCCTCAACTTACGGCCCCCGCAGGACTACCGGCTGTTGCAGGATATGCGAACGCGCTGAAAATGCCAAAGGGGCAGCCGCCCCGTCCGGTGCAGCCCCAGGGACCGTCCGTTATATTTTACCCCGAAGCCGGCTCAGACGCCAAGTCTAGCGACGACACGAAGAAAATCCTACAGACCGCAATACGGCCAGCCGAGGTAGGTATTAAGGTGACGCAAGTGCGACGAGTGGGCAACTCGGGTGTGGTGGTTAGGACCGCATCCGAGGAGTCAGCTCGCAAGCTCAGGGACGCCGCGCCAGCCGGACTGCGTGTTGCTGTGCCGAAGCCCAGGACGCCGAGGGTCGCGCTCCAGTACATTCGTGCCGCACTGTCGGGGGAGCAAGTCATCGAGGAGCTGCACCGCATCAATCTGGCCGATGACGCCGACTGGCCCTTGTCCCGCTTTAGGGAGGAGTGCAAGTTCGGCGTCTCCAAGCCACTCGGGCCGAAGTTTCTAGTCATCCTTGACTGCTCCCCTGCTGTGCGAGACAAACTGGTGAGCTTAGGGACGGTCTACATCGGCTGGGACGAGGCGGAGGTGTGCGATCACATCCGTTCGACCTGCTGTACTAAGTGCCAGCAATACGGGCACCCGGAGAAGTACTGCAGGTCCAAAGATGTGGTCTGCGGCAAGTGTGGTGAGGTAGGCCATATGTCGGCGGAGTGCAAGTCGGAGACCAAGTGTTGTGCGACGTGCAAACGATTCGAGCGAGCGGAGGCGACCACGCACGCGACCGCGTCGCCTTCCTGCCCGGCCCGGCTTCATGCCGAGCAGCAGGAGGCGGCCAAAATGCTGTATCGATAGCGGATACAGGCATGTCTAGCATTTCTTTTGGACAGCTCTATTTTAAAGGGTTCGGAGGCTGCCACCACAGAACTTCCCATGGTTGCGAGTTCGCACCGACTCGACTTAGTACTTGTCCAGGAACCTATTATCCCTTGAACCAGGAACCTATTATCAGACCGCAATACGGCCAGCCGAGGTGGGTATTAAGGTGACGCAAGTGCGACGAGTGGGCAACTCGGGTGTGGTGATTAGGACCGCATCCGAGGAGTCAGCTCGCAAGCTCAGGGACGCTGCGCCAGCCGGACTGCCTGTTGCTGTGCCGAACCCAGGACGCCGAGGGTCGCGCTCCGGTACATTCGTGCCGCACTGTCGGGGGAGCAAGTCATCGAGGAGCTGCACCGCATCAATCTGGCCGATGACGCCGACTGGCCCTTGTCCCGCTTTAGGGAGGAGTGCAAGTTCGGCGTCTCCAAGCCACTCGGGCCGAAGTTTCTAGTCATCCTTGACTGCTCCCCTGCTGTGCGAGACAAACTGGTGAGCTTAGGGACGGTCTACATCGGCTGGGACGAGGCGGAGGTGTGCGATCACATCCGTTCGACCTGCTGTACTAAGTGCCAGCAATACGGGCACCCGGAGAAGTACTGCAGGTCCAAAGATGTAGTCTGCGGCAAGTGTGGTGAGGTAGGCCATAGGTCGGCGGAGTGCAAGTCGGAGACCAAGTGTTGTGCGACGTGCAAACGATTCAAGCGAGCGGAGGCGACCACGCACGCGACCGCGTCGCCTTCCTGCCCGGCCCGGCTTCATGCCGAGCAGCAGGAGGAGGCCAAAATGCTGTATCGATAGCAGATACAGGCATGTCTAGCATTTCTTTTGGACAGCTCAATTTGCAGGGTTCGGAGGCTGCCACCACAGAACTTCCCATGGTTGCGAGTTCGCACCGACTCGACTTAGTACTTGTCCAGGAACCTATTATCCTTCTTGAGTGGCACCAAATTATCAAATATATTGCAAATAACAAAAACAATAAAGAAACAACGAAATAACCCAATTAAATGAATTATCTACACAGAGCGCACCTCCGCACACGTCCGTACGCCGCGAGAGTGCGACGCCGAGTAGATAGGGACAGACGGTGGGAATCTCGCTAATCCATTCATGCGCGTCACTAATTAGATGACGAGGCATTTGGCTAGTTTTCAAACGCCACACAGCCCCGTCATAGTTAACACGGATTTTAATCATCATGGACCAACTTTGCTGACTCTCGAGCGAGCGACCCCCAAGTCCCTAATCATAAACATTTTCGACACAGAGCGCATACAAATACATACATAGTGTATGCGCTCTGTGTCGGATTTTCGTGATTTTTAGCAGTTTTCCTATTTGCAATTTGTGTCCTTAGTGATTAGTTCCTTAGATCCGGGACGCAGGAGGACGGGCGCCGGTGGGTCGTCAGCGGTTCCCCCCGCCCCCCGGGCCCGCTCTAGGACGACGTCCCCGGTGCCGCCCACCGCCCCGTGCAGTGCATCCGCGTCACCACCTGTACGCTCTCATGGCGTGGTGTATGGAGCTATGGTTCACATCGTGAGCTTAAGACTCTGGTTGGGCTGAAGTCTCGGACCCTACAAGCGATTCCAGCCTTAGTGTTGAGAGGTTCTCACATACATTGGACACGGTTCAACCGAATGACAACCACTCGTGGGGATCATTCGGTAGAGCGATTGCCCGGATAAGGATCCGGTGGGTGGGGCATCTGTCGGGCCCCAAGCTGCCTCGGGACTCCGCAGGGAGCAATGGATCCGGCCGAGGGGGCCGCCCTGTGAAGTCTAATCTTTTACCATCTGAGGCAGCTCCAAAATTATTTATCCGACAAAATTTCGCCACGCTGAGAGTGGGTAGGGACTTGGGGGTCGCTCGCTCAAGAGTCGGCAAAGTTGGTCCATGATGATTAAAATCCGTGTTCCTATCTACTAGGAGAAGCGCGAGCAGGAGCTGGACGCGCTGGACAAGCTGATGGAGGAGGCCGCGGCGCTGAATCCCATGCGTCCGCGACACTCTGGCCCGCAGTCCACCGCGGCCCAGGTCCCCAGTGACCCCGACGCAGCAGCAGGGCAACTCAAATCGGCCGTTAACGAGCCCCGAAGAGGTGAGCGAAGCGATCAGGAAGCGCCTGGGCAACGATGACGCGGGACGCAGGAGGACGGGCGCCGGAGGGCCGTCAACGATTCCCCCCGTTGGCGGCATTCTGTCGTCCGCCGCCCGGGCCCGCCCGAGCAGGACTACCTCCCCAGTACCGCCCACCACTCCTGTGGCCGTGCCCGCTGCCGCCTCCCTTGACACCACACCACACGTAGTCGCCACTGAGCAGGAGGACGCTGCGCCCAGTGCACGAGAATCGGTCCGCAGGTTAGACACTCAAGAGCTCATAGAGCTAACCCACCAGGCAGTCAGGGGCGTTGGCGCCATCGCCAATGCGTCTAACAAATTAAATATGGCCGATAAGACCGGCATCGCGACGCACGGCCAGGACGTGTTGTCCTACGTCGGCCAACTGTGCGCCAGGATGGCCGACGTGGAACACCAGCTGTCCGCAGTGCGTCTGCGATGTGCGCAGCAAGAACTGAAGATCGAGAAACTGAAGGGTCATCGTCGGCGGCCGCCCCTCAACTTACGGCCCCCGCAGGACTACCGGCTGTTGCAGGATATGCGAACGCGCTGAAAATGCCAAAGGGGCAGCCGCCCCGTCCGGTGCAGCCCCAGGGACCGTCCGTTATATTTTACCCCGAAGCCGGCTCAGACGCCAAGTCTAGCGACGACACGAAGAAAATCCTACAGACCGCAATACGGCCAGCCGAGGTAGGTATTAAGGTGACGCAAGTGCGACGAGTGGGCAACTCGGGTGTGGTGGTTAGGACCGCATCCGAGGAGTCAGCTCGCAAGCTCAGGGACGCCGCGCCAGCCGGACTGCGTGTTGCTGTGCCGAAGCCCAGGACGCCGAGGGTCGCGCTCCAGTACATTCGTGCCGCACTGTCGGGGGAGCAAGTCATCGAGGAGCTGCACCGCATCAATCTGGCCGATGACGCCGACTGGCCCTTGTCCCGCTTTAGGGAGGAGTGCAAGTTCGGCGTCTCCAAGCCACTCGGGCCGAAGTTTCTAGTCATCCTTGACTGCTCCCCTGCTGTGCGAGACAAACTGGTGAGCTTAGGGACGGTCTACATCGGCTGGGACGAGGCGGAGGTGTGCGATCACATCCGTTCGACCTGCTGTACTAAGTGCCAGCAATACGGGCACCCGGAGAAGTACTGCAGGTCCAAAGATGTGGTCTGCGGCAAGTGTGGTGAGGTAGGCCATATGTCGGCGGAGTGCAAGTCGGAGACCAAGTGTTGTGCGACGTGCAAACGATTCGAGCGAGCGGAGGCGACCACGCACGCGACCGCGTCGCCTTCCTGCCCGGCCCGGCTTCATGCCGAGCAGCAGGAGGCGGCCAAAATGCTGTATCGATAGCGGATACAGGCATGTCTAGCATTTCTTTTGGACAGCTCTATTTTAAAGGGTTCGGAGGCTGCCACCACAGAACTTCCCATGGTTGCGAGTTCGCACCGACTCGACTTAGTACTTGTCCAGGAACCTATTATCCCTTGAACCAGGAACCTATTATCAGACCGCAATACGGCCAGCCGAGGTGGGTATTAAGGTGACGCAAGTGCGACGAGTGGGCAACTCGGGTGTGGTGATTAGGACCGCATCCGAGGAGTCAGCTCGCAAGCTCAGGGACGCTGCGCCAGCCGGACTGCCTGTTGCTGTGCCGAACCCAGGACGCCGAGGGTCGCGCTCCGGTACATTCGTGCCGCACTGTCGGGGGAGCAAGTCATCGAGGAGCTGCACCGCATCAATCTGGCCGATGACGCCGACTGGCCCTTGTCCCGCTTTAGGGAGGAGTGCAAGTTCGGCGTCTCCAAGCCACTCGGGCCGAAGTTTCTAGTCATCCTTGACTGCTCCCCTGCTGTGCGAGACAAACTGGTGAGCTTAGGGACGGTCTACATCGGCTGGGACGAGGCGGAGGTGTGCGATCACATCCGTTCGACCTGCTGTACTAAGTGCCAGCAATACGGGCACCCGGAGAAGTACTGCAGGTCCAAAGATGTAGTCTGCGGCAAGTGTGGTGAGGTAGGCCATAGGTCGGCGGAGTGCAAGTCGGAGACCAAGTGTTGTGCGACGTGCAAACGATTCAAGCGAGCGGAGGCGACCACGCACGCGACCGCGTCGCCTTCCTGCCCGGCCCGGCTTCATGCCGAGCAGCAGGAGGAGGCCAAAATGCTGTATCGATAGCAGATACAGGCATGTCTAGCATTTCTTTTGGACAGCTCAATTTGCAGGGTTCGGAGGCTGCCACCACAGAACTTCCCATGGTTGCGAGTTCGCACCGACTCGACTTAGTACTTGTCCAGGAACCTATTATCCTTCTTGAGTGGCACCAAATTATCAAATATATTGCAAATAACAAAAACAATAAAGAAACAACGAAATAACCCAATTAAATGAATTATCTACACAGAGCGCACCTCCGCACACGTCCGTACGCCGCGAGAGTGCGACGCCGAGTAGATAGGGACAGACGGTGGGAATCTCGCTAATCCATTCATGCGCGTCACTAATTAGATGACGAGGCATTTGGCTAGTTTTCAAACGCCACACAGCCCCGTCATAGTTAACACGGATTTTAATCATCATGGACCAACTTTGCTGACTCTCGAGCGAGCGACCCCCAAGTCCCTAATCATAAACATTTTCGACACAGAGCGCATACAAATACATACATAGTGTATGCGCTCTGTGTCGGATTTTCGTGATTTTTAGCAGTTTTCCTATTTGCAATTTGTGTCCTTAGTGATTAGTTCCTTAGATCCGGGACGCAGGAGGACGGGCGCCGGTGGGTCGTCAGCGGTTCCCCCCGCCCCCCGGGCCCGCTCTAGGACGACGTCCCCGGTGCCGCCCACCGCCCCGTGCAGTGCATCCGCGTCACCACCTGTACGCTCTCATGGCGTGGTGTATGGAGCTATGGTTCACATCGTGAGCTTAAGACTCTGGTTGGGCTGAAGTCTCGGACCCTACAAGCGATTCCAGCCTTAGTGTTGAGAGGTTCTCACATACATTGGACACGGTTCAACCGAATGACAACCACTCGTGGGGATCATTCGGTAGAGCGATTGCCCGGATAAGGATCCGGTGGGTGGGGCATCTGTCGGGCCCCAAGCTGCCTCGGGACTCCGCAGGGAGCAATGGATCCGGCCGAGGGGGCCGCCCTGTGAAGTCTAATCTTTTACCATCTGAGGCAGCTCCAAAATTATTTATCCGACAAAATTTCGCCACGCTGAGAGTGGGTAGGGACTTGGGGGTCGCTCGCTCAAGAGTCGGCAAAGTTGGTCCATGATGATTAAAATCCGTGTTCCTATCTACTAGGAGAAGCGCGAGCAGGAGCTGGACGCGCTGGACAAGCTGATGGAGGAGGCCGCGGCGCTGAATCCCATGCGTCCGCGACACTCTGGCCCGCAGTCCACCGCGGCCCAGGTCCCCAGTGACCCCGACGCAGCAGCAGGGCAACTCGAAGCGGCCGTTAACGAGCCCCGAAGAGGTGAGCGAAGCGATCAGGAAGCGCCTGGGCAACGATGACGCGGGACGCAGGAGGACGGGCGCCGGAGGGCCATCAACGTTCCCCCCGTTGGCGGCATTCTGTCGTCCGCCCCCCGGGCCCGCCCGAGCAGGACTGCCTCCCCAGTACCGCCCACCACTCCTGTGGCCGTGCCCGCTGCCGCCTCCCTTGACACCACACCACACGTAGTCGCCACTGAGCAGGAGGACGCTGCGCCCAGTGCACGAGAATCGGTCCGCAGGTTAGACACCCAAGAGCTCATAGAGCTAACCCACCAGGCAGTCAGGGGCGTTAGCGCCATCGCCAATGCGTCTAACAAATTAAATATGGCCGATAAGACCGGCATCGCGGCGCACGGCCAGGACGTGTTGTCCTACGTCGGCCAACTGTGCGCCAGGATGGCCGACGTGGAACACCAGCTGTCCGCAGTGCGTCTGCGATGTGCGCAGCAAGAACTGGAGATCGAGAAACTGAAGGGTTCATCGTCGGCGGCCGCCCCTCAACTTACGGCCCCCGCAGGACTACCGGCTGTTGCAGGATATGCGAACGCGCTGAAAATGCCAAAGGGGCAGCCGCCCCGTCCGGTGCAGCCCCAGGGACCATCCGTTATATTTTACCCCGAAGCCGGCTCAGACGCCAAGTCTAGCGACGACACGAAGAAAATCCTACAGACCGCAATACGGCCAGCTGAGGTGGGTATTAAGGTGACGCAAGTGCGACGAGTAGGCAACTCGGGTGTGGTGGTTAGGACCGCATCCGAGGAGTCAGCTCGCAAGCTCAGGGACGCCGCGCCAACCGGACTGCGTGTTGCTGTGCCGAAGCCCAGGACGCCGAGGGTCGCGCTCCGGTACATTCGTGCCGCACTGTCGGGGGAGCAAGTCACCGAGGAGCTGCACCGCATCAATCTGGCCGATGACGCCGACTGGCCCTTGTCCCGCTTTAGGGAGGAGTGCAAGTTCGGCGTCTCCAAGCCACTCGGGCCGAAGTTTCTAGTCATCCTTGACTGCTCCCCTGCTGTGCGAGACAAACTGGTGAGCTTAGGGACGGTCTACATCGGCTGGGACGAGGCGGAGGTGTGCAATCACATCCGTTCGACCTGCTGTACTAAGTGCCAGCAATACGGGCACCCGGAGAAGTACTGCAGGTCCAAAGATGTGGTCTACGGCAAGTGTGGTGAGGTAGGCCATAGGTCGGCGGAGTGCAAGTCGGAAACCAAGTGTTGTGCGACGTGCAAACGATTCAAGCGAGCGGAGGCGACCACGCACGTGACCGCGTCGCCTTCCTGCCCGGCCCGGCTTCATGCCGAGCAGCAGGAGGCGGCCAAAATGCTGTATCGATAGCAGATACAGGCATGTCTAGGGACTTGGGGGTCGCTCGCTCAAGAGTCAGCAAAGTTGGTCCATGATGATTAAAATCCGTGTTAACTATGACGGGGCTGTGTGGCGTTTGAAAACTAGCCAAATGCCTCGTCATCTAATTAGTGACGCGCATGAATGGATTAACGAGATTCCCACCGTCTGTCCCTATCTACTCGGCGTCGCACTCTCACGGCGTACGGACGTGTGCGGAGGTGCGCTCCGTGTAGATAATTCATTTAATTGGGTTATTTCGTTGTTTCTTTATTGTTTTTGTGATTTGCAATATATTTGATAATTTGGTGCCACTCAAGAAGGATATAAAGGATTTTTGGAGGACTGTGTTCGGTAAGTGCGGGGACGTTTAATCGTCAAACCTGCACTGCTTCGCACGTCAGTTCTTAAATACCTATTATAATCTCATCGTTCTAGCGTTCCTAGCCCTCAGACTAAAGTTTTATTTATGAAAACTGATTTTAATAAACACGTGGTTTTGAGGTTAGGACCGCGTGCGCGTTGAGGTTAGACGCGGCGTGGTCGTGTGACGTGCGACTGACGTCGGGCGACAGCTGTCAGCTGTCACTGTCAGTTGTCACTGTCAGGCGGCGTTCCGTTTCACACTCGGGTTTGTAACCTGTCACTGTCATTGGACTGTGGCAGGTTTTTATTTTTTTTTAACGTCTCATATACGAGAACAGGTGCGTCCGAAAAACGCACTCCGACGAGATGGCAGGTAAAGATGAAGACGGGGGATGAAGCACCAGCGGCTGCTGGAAGAAGAGAAAGAGAAGCGGAAGCAGGAGCTGGACGCGCTGGGCAAGCTAATGGATGAGGCCGCGGCGCTGAATCCCATGCGTCCGCGGCACTCCCTGGCCCGCAGTCCACCGCGGCCCAGGTCCCCAGTGACCCCGACGCAGCAGCAGGGCAACTCGAAGCGGCCGCTAACGAGCCCCGAAGAGGTGAGCGAAGCGATCAGGAAGCGCCTAGGCGACGATGACGCGGGACGCAGGAGGACGGGCGCCGGAGGGCCGTCAACGGTTCCCCCCGTTGGTGGCATTCTGACGTCCGCCGCCCGACCAGGACTGCCTCCCCAGTACCGCCCACCACTCCTGTGGCCGTGCCCGTTGACGCCACCACACCACACGTAGTCGCCACTGAGCAGGAGGAAGCTGCGCCCAGGCACCGGTTAGACACGCAGGAGCTCATAGAGCTGACGCACCAGGCGGTTAGGGGCGTTGGTGCTATTGCCAACGCGTCTAATAAATTAAATATGGCCGACAAGACCGGCATCGCAGCGCATGGCCAGGACGTGCTGTCCTACGTCGGCCAACTGTGCGCCAGGATGGCTGACGTAGAGCATCAATTGTCGGCGGTGCGTCTGCGATGTGCGCAGCAAGAAATAGAAATTGAGAAAAAATGGAATCTTGAGCGTTGCGAGGGTTTCAAAGCACGAGGGTTAAACAAAATTTGCCCCCGAGTGAAACACAAAATTTTTCACCACACCAACCTGAAGCAAATATTAAATGTAAAATATCAAACAAAATCAAATCCAAATGAATGTTATTAAATATTTATCATCCAAAATCATCATTTAAAAGTCATTTCTACCAGCAAATATAAGAAAACAACTCAAAATTTGCATTTGATTACTTTGCCTCACATGTGGATAAAATGCAACTTTGCTATTCGTTTTCGAAGTGCAAAGTAAGCCTTTCCGAGTTGGTGTGGTGAAAATATATTTGGTCATGATATTTTGAGTTTTATTCACCAGTACTAGAGTTCACTTTTATTAGCGATTTCATCAAGATGTAGCTTTGTTGAATTATATTGGAGTGATATAAAGTAGAATGTAACTGTGGCATCCTCGTATTTCAGCCCGTACATTCGTACAAGATTAGCACATTGAGCTTTATTGCTTAATATAAAAGTCCAGTTTTAAATAATTGACCTGATTATGATACGTTATGACTAAAGTTCTTTGGTGAATAACATTGTCCGTCACACATGACGTCAGCCCGTTACGCGTTACGCTGTCTCGAGTTTATCATTTTTTCTACTCGTCGACTATAAATTCTTGAATTAAGATTTCTTATACCAAACTTCAATTGGGTATTTTTAATGCATGGGCTCCCAACTCAACTATAATATTCATATTATATCACGATTGTATAATAGTATTTTATGCAACCGTTGTTTAAGAGAGGTCAAAAAAGGCGAGTGGCGTGAGTAATAATTTGAGGCGAAGCCGAATTTTTTGACTCAGTTAAACAATGTTGCATACAATACTTTTTTCATGCCACTGTTCGGAAATGTGGCAATAGATGGTCTAAAACCAAGCTGGAAAGTAGGCAATAGCTGTAGCACCTGAAGCACCACTACTACAATGTTTCATTGTTGTCATCATCTGTCATTGGTGACAGTTCGCTACAGCAATGAGTATCATTTAAAACATAAAAATCAATAAAAGGTCTTTTTTTGCGCAACTTTTTCCTTCAAAAATAAAATTAGGTTATTTATAGCACCAATTTCTTGTTTAAAAAAAAAGAAATATCAAAACCATTCACTTAATTTTTTTTTTACAATTATCCATTCAGTTCACGCTGAAGGCGTTTTTTACTTTTGTAGCTGTTTGTGGTTTTATTAGCAAAAACGCTTCTAATTTTAGAGTCGGTTTGAAGCAAATAACAGAAAAACGCCTCTTAAAAGTGGTAAAAAAAGTAAAAAAAGGCGGGATCTGAAAATACCTACTGAATTGGATAGTGTAAATTGTGTTTGACTAAAAAATATAAGAAACGCGTATCTACGCTCGCTATAAAAATGAGTTTTTCTAGTGAAAAAAATTATATTCTTACGCCTACCGAAATTCAAGAGACAGTACAGGCAGTGGCTAGTAATTTGCTACCAGAGAAATCGCGGGCTAGTACTTATAGTTATGCAAATGTTTTCTTATTTCCTCGCAGTAGTCGTGAAAAGCACTATGTAATGCCTCGGCCGGAAACGCTAAAGATGGACTCGTATTATTCGAGGGCCTCCACTAACGTGTCGGCCCTCGAACTCACTCGTCCATCTTTTAGCGATTTTCCGTCCTCTCCTGCAATGTACTATTCTACGACCAAGCACTTTGAAATAAATTTGAAAATTTTAACAAATCTTTTTAATTCAAGAAGTAGCAAATATGAAGGGTGCGGGCGGGAAAGGAATGAATGAAATTAAAAAAAACATGTCTATGGTTCACTTATTTGTAAAGACATTTAAAATAAGGTTGGCAACACTATTTCATTCAATATTTTTTAAGTGGTCATTACACGAAGTGTCGTAAAATCGCCAAAAAGATACTGCGTGTATGCACAAATTCTTTTTTGGGGAATAGACTAAAGACTTGTATTGACAACTATAAGGTAGGGTTTTAAAGGTGTGTGCACGACTGTCGAAGACTAATTCGAGGTTTTCTATGTTATTTATACTTTTTATACATTTTGTCTATGTTTTTATGCTATTTTGTTTTTACCATTTGTTTTACGAGTTGTCATTAAATGCTGTTTGAAAGCCCAGCTTTTTCGTTTGCTCCCAAATTTTAGCTATCGAAGTAGAAATTGTCCTGGATTCCGGGACAACGACCCTTTAAATGACAAATAAAAGTAGGTACGAGAGTAGAAAAAATACTATTTCCCCACCTCAAAAAGTGCTCAGCGCCGCTAAAGAAGTTTTCACTTCAAAAACCGGACAAGTGCGAGTCGGACTCGCCCACCGAGGGTTCCGTACTTTTTAGTATTTTTTTTAAATACCACATCGGTGGCAAACAATCATACGGCTCGCCTGATGGTAAGCAGTCACCGTAGCCTATGGACGCCTGCAAGTCTAGAACTGCTTTGGTTATAGCGGCAACAGAAATACATCATCTGGTAAAAAGTTCAACTGTCTATCACGGTTCATGAGATACAGCCTGGTGACAGACAGACGGAGGGACATTTCCCACACCTCCTCATGGTCTTTCCTGGCTCACGCCGCACAGACCGAATCGCGGGAGCCGTGCCGAGCACTTGCCCCTTTCGACATTTCGGCGTTTTCAAACCCCGTTACTCTATCTACAAATTCCGTTTTTAGGGTTCCGTAGCCAAATGGCCGAGGCAAAATGATAGGTCACTTGATAAGGCACGACACTTTCTTGAAAACTATATTAGAAGGCAAAATCGAAGCTAGGAGAGGAAGAGGAAAACCACGAGCAAGCTATACACAACAACTAAAAGCAAATGTATCTTACAGGGACCTAAAGAACCTGGCCGAGGACCGCGAAAACTGGCGCATACTCCACCGACAAGAGCCATGCTCTTAAATTATAATGATGATGAGCCAAATGGCAACAAACGGAGCCCTTATGGATTCGTCATGTCTGTCTGTCTGTCCGTCCGTATGTCACAGCCACTTTTTTCCGAAATTATAAGAACTATACTGTTGAAACTTGGTAAGAGGATGTATTCTTTGAACCGCATTAAGATTTTCACACGAGGTAACTTTACAATTTCTATTCGAATTTTAAACAATTAACGCTACAAATTTAAGCTCACTGGCCAGCAATTTCGGGAGTAGTTTTTAAATAGAAAGGAGGATGGGTCAATTATACATAGTGCTGCAGACATTTTGGACTAGTCATTGAGCTTTCACTTCTCTCGGTTTTCCCGGAGTGCAACCCGTTGTTTTTTTTTCTTACTCGGCGGTATGTTGCTGTTTAGCTAAATACTTTATGAGATCCTGCCACGCCAGTTATAATGATAGTTTAGTTTATTTATTTCATAATGATAAATTACAGTATAAATTATTCTTACGCTAATCTATATGAATTTACATTATGATCGTCAATAATTTAGCATGCAAACGTAATTATACAATATCAACAATGATAATCAAATTACAAATTTATAATTTAAAAACTTTTTACAAAAAAAAGAAAACCGACTTCAAAAAGGATGAAATAAAATATTATCCTTTTTAAGTCTATGCGTTACCAACTGATATGTTTGAAGTCGGTGCCAAGCCAACTTTTGAAGCATACCATTATTTTAGTGCGATTCGATAAGGATGTACGTTGGATTGCCTTACAATGAACGTACTTTCTGTAGGTACAGTCGACGTTAAAAATATGTTTACACTTCTCGTCTTATTACAAAGGAGTAAGGTGCAAAAGTGTATAATACCTTTCTTTGACGTCGACTGTACCTAAGAACACACCTCAGAACACACGATCACGATCGATCTTCTTGGCACAGTCCGTACCGTATGTTTGTCGGCACGCAAGCGTGGGATTGGAACTGAAGTTATTTCCCGTCCCTTATTCAGAGGACTACATTTCAAAATATAAAACAATTCAAAGAATTTACGTTCTTGCCAAATTTCACCTAAAGCGGTTCAATTGTTTAGCCATAAAAAGGCGACAAAGAGGCAGACAGAATTACTTACACATTTATAATAGTTCTAATGGTACACTTCTAATGGGATTTATAGTCATAAAGCTGATTATTTTTGACGGGTATTCTTTACTACTTGGCTTGGCACCGACTTCAAACATATCAGTTGGTAACGCATAGACTTAAAAAGGATAATATTTTATTTCATCCTTTTTGAAGTCGGTTTTCTTTTTTTTGTAAAAAGTTTTTATTTTTCCATTTTTAGTTTTAACGCATTGTTAATAGCGCGACGCGTGAATGAAAAACAACATCATGATTAACACTAAATTCGTGTATTTACTTTAATAAATATGTAATCTGGAATTTTCTCGAGTCCGTCTGGGAAATTATAATTCCTGTCACTACACTAAATCCATCCTCCGCCCCGCCACTGACCCAATCCCTCAACCCCCCCGATCACTCAACCTCATAGCGTATCAACCCCTGATCCATGTACCCTTCGGCCCTGAACCAGCCGCCCTTCAACCACCATTACCCGACCCCTTAATCCCCGACCCCTTAACTCCTAACCCTAACCCCCGATCAGTAGCCTTACCAGCTTACCAAGAGTTTGACATTGATTTATTCGCTAGCGCGTGTGTGTAACTTACTTTCTTTGCATCTCACTCGTACTGGCATATTAGTGCGAGCGAGGTGCATAAAAAGTAAGTTACGAAGACGTTAGCGTCGCTAACTTAGCGAATATGTCAATGTCAAACTCGTGGTAAGGCTACACTTGCACTACGTCAAATTGGCGGTGTTCGGAAGCAAATGCTCGAGTTACTTTAGAAAACACCGAAATCACTTTACACGTGCCTTTAAAAACTGAGGAGTTCCCTCAATTCCTCATGGATTCCATCATCAGACCAGAACCAAAAATAATACGGAAACACCTTGGAGGCAACTCCTTCCAAACAAAAAAAGAATTACTCAAATCGGATCACAGGTGCCGGAGTAATCGCTGAACATACTGCATTTAAAAATCATCATCATTATCATCAAAACAATCATCATCATCAGGTCTACTTCATCAAAGTGATGGTTTTCGGGAGAAAATGCTCGAGTTGCTTAAGAAAATACCCAAATCACCATGCATGTGCCTTTAAAAATTGAGGAGTTCCCTCAATTCCTCATGGATCCCATCATCAGAACAGAACCAAATTAAAATGGGACCAACTCGGAGGTAGCTCCTTTCAAACAAAAAAAGAATTACTCAAATCGGACTACGGATGTCGGAGTAATCGGTGAACGTACATAGAAAAAAAAAAAAAAAAAAATAGCCACAACCGAATACAGAACCTCCTCCTTCTATGAAATGGAAGTCGGTTAAAAAGAAATTTGAGAACTATCGTCAAATTGAAAAAAAACTCAATAAATAACAGAATATCTCATAATAATCGTCATACTAAAAGTAAGAGCGGTAATCATAGGTAATAAGTTCAGAACGAATGTCAAATAATAGTTATTTGTTTTACAAGGGGGCAAAGTTGTTGTTTAACCGCTCTTGCTAATATTGACACCCGAGCAAGCGAAAGATTCCAAAATTGAACCACGAGCGTAGCGAGTGGTTCGACAAATGGAATCTTAAGCGTTGCGAGGGTTTCAAAGCACGAGGGTTAAACAAAATTTGCCCCCGAGTGAATCACAAAATTTTTCACCACACCAACCCGAAGCAAATATTAAATGTAAAATATCAAACAAAATCGAACCAAATCAAATCCAAATAATTGTTATTAAATATTTATCATCCAAAATCATCATTCAAAAGTCAATTCTACCAGCAAACATAAGAAAACCACTCAAAATTTGCACTTGATTACTTTGGCTCACATTTGAATAAAATGCAACTTTGCTATCAATTTTTGAAGTGCAAATTAAGCCTTTCCGAGCTGGTGTGGTGAAAAATCAATTTTACATAAGCTAAGTATAAGGTCAAATAGTTATTTCAATTTTAATTCCATGTATTCGTCCACTGAATATAATGGGAATGGGTTATTCAATAAAAAGTTCCTCAGTTGACGTACAAATGTTTCGTCAGATATTTCAGTTCTTAATTCCGATAGTCCGTCCGTTTTGTGACGGGAAGGCAATAGGCATGTTGACAATTTTTTAGAACTGTATTCATTTTATAGATAGACACGTAATTATTACAAAAAAAATATTTAAAATTTTTATTCATTAATTTTAAACACTAAATAGAGCTAAAATAAATAAAAAAATAAATAAATAAATAGAGCTTAATTAGTTTAGTGTTTAAAGTTTGAGCCTAACGCTACGTCTTACGTAGGCGAACAACGCGCGAACGCGGCGCGGCGCGGCGCGGCGAAATCAATCCTTTGATGCCCATAGAAGTGTCCTACGTAAGCGATCTCGTTGCGAACGCGGTGCGGCGCGATTTGCACGCGAATGTCAGGCGGCGCGGCGCGGCGCGGCGCGGCGGCGGCCGCTTTCGCCGCGCCGCGCCGCGCCGCGTTCGCGCGTTGTTCGCCTACGTAAGACGTAGCGTAAACGCTCCCAGCTGTCACGTGACGTCACAAACAAATAAATAAACAAACTGCTGCCAAAATGTCAGTCCTAGCGTAGATCAAAAGCTGTAGTATTTAATTTATCTCTCTTTCTAAAATATAAGTATTACGTAAAGCGTCAAAAATATACCCCTCTCTCCCCTGCCTACATAGTCATCCCTTTCTCTGTAGAAACGGCGGGTTGCTGGTCTGCCGACGCGAAACGCTTCACTCGTGATTTGGGACGTCGACTCAGACAGAAAGGGGAGGGTCCCCGCTCCGAGTCGTTCCTTGTGCAAAGGCTGCGTGGTGATCCAGCGTGGAAATGCTGCGAGCATCATGGGCACCTTTGCACCGGGAACGGCAGGGAGCGGTTTGTTTTCTTAAATTTATAGTTTTAATTTTTATTTGTAAGCCTTAGTTGTATGTTTTTTGTCTTGTATGTATTAATTAAAATATATTGTACTAGCTGTTGCCCGCGACTTCGTCCGCGTGGAATCTTATCTTCAACATTTTACATCTTTAGTGCCTATAATTTTCATATCCAAGCAATGTTTAAATTAAGTATGTACTTTTCTTTTTTAGCAAGTTGTATGAAGTTTTAAGTCAAGTGGATTTTGATGTTGGTTGCTGAAATTACTTTTTTTGTATTCTCATAATAGGTACCTATGCCCTTATACAAAGATTCAAGTTCGGCACTCACAAAATATCTGATCTCCATACAAACTTTCAACCCCTTTCTCACCACCTTGGGGGATGATTTTCAAAAATGCTTGAATTAGTTTTCATGTTTTTTAACTTAATACCTTTTTTTTGCAAAAAGTTCAAGCTCCTAGCTTAATATTAAATTTACACCCCAAGACGAACTTTCATCCCCTTTTTAACCCCCTTAGGGCTTGAATTTCCAAAAACGTTGCAATAACTTTTTTTGTAATCGGCTAATATGTCTTTCTAAGAAGTTTCAAAGCATTTGTAATGGATTCAAACTTTGAACCCCATTTTAACCCTGCTAGGGGATGAATTTTACAAATCGCTGAAGTCACTTTTATTGTCATCTAATAATATCCCCAAATACAAAGATTCAAATCCCGCGCTCGAATAAATTTATGATATCCATACAAACTTTCAACCCCGTTTTCACCACCATAGGGGATGAATTTTCAAAAACGCTGATATTAGTTTTCTTGCATTTTAATTTAAAACGTTTTTACAACGTTTCAAGTTCCTTGCTTAAAATAAAATTTGCACCCGCAGACGAACTTTCATCCCCTTTTTAGCCCCCTTAGGGGTTGAAATTCCAAAAACGTTGCAATTACTTTTTTTTGTAGTCGGCTATTATGCCTTTCTAAGAAGTTTCAAAACCATTTTAAATGGATTCAAACTTTCAACCCCTTTTTAACCCTGTTAGAGGATGAATTTTACAAAACGCTGAAATTACTTTTATTGTCTTCTAATAATATCCCCAAATACAAAGATTCAAGTCCCGCGCTCGAAAAATTTTTTGATATCCATACAAACTTTCAACCCCTTTTTCACCACCTTGGGGGATGAATTTTCTAAAACGCTGAAATTAGTTTTCTTGTTTTTGAATTTGATACGTTTTTACAAAGTTTCAAGTTCCTAGCTTAAAATAAAATTTGCACCCGAAGACGAACTTTCATCCCCTTTTTAACCCCCTCAGGGGTTGAATTTCCAAAAACGTTGCAATCACTTTTTTTTCTAATCGGCTATTATGCCTTTCTAAGAAGTTTCAAAGCATTTGTAATGGATTAACATTTTCAACCCCTTTTTAACCCTGTTAGGGGATGAATTTTACAAAACGCTGAAATTACTTTTCCTGTCTTTTAATAATATCCCTAAATACAAAGATTCAAGTTCACCACTCGGAAATTTTTTTGATATCCATACAAACTTTCAACCCCTTTTTCACCACCTTAAGGGATGAATTTTCAAAAACGCTGAAATCAGTTTTCTTGTATTTTAATAATATATCTTTTTACGAAGTTTCAAATACCTAGCTTAAAAGAAAACTTTAACCCCATACAAACTTTCATCCCCTTTTTACGGAGACTGGATAAACTGTGCATTCAAGGGTTAGATACTCCAGGTCCAACGTACACAAGATACGGTCAATCAACCCAATGTTGCTCAGCACAAGAATCGGGGAAGTGCCATATATGGATAAGCTAGGGAGGGGTAACCGCGTCAGCAAGCGTAATATTCCTCCTAGGGCTCCTTTGTTATGAATGAATTCTGAATTCCTCCATAACCTAATATGTAAAATATACACATAGATTAAATTACTAGATCTTTAAGACATATGTAATTTTACCCAAGCTAAGCGGACATAATTTGTAACAAAAAGATATACAATAAATATGTTTCTATTCTATTCTATTCCCCTTTTTAACCCCCTTAGCGGTTGAATTTCTCAAAATCGCTTCTTATCTCTTGTACACTTTATGAATGCAATCTGGTGTGCAAATTTCAACTTTCTGGCTTTTGTAGTTTCGGCTCTGCGTTGATGAATCAGTCAGTCAGTCAGTCAGTCAGGACACTTGCATTTATATATATAGATTTTTACGTAAATATATAAGCTAAAATAATGAATAACAAGTTTTAAATGTCTTATGCAGTGCCTAAGATGTGTAAAAGAACAACAATCAAGACCCTAGGGCCTAGAGTATAAAACAAATATCTAGACACGCGGCAGCGTGTCAAGCCAAGTTCAAGCAAAGGAACTGGCTAGCCAGCGCCGAGTGTAATATTACACGAACCACTTGGTGCCACTTTTGACCCTTCTATAACTCAAAACATCTTTGACGTAAACACATAAAACTACGTGTGTTTAATTATATCCATAAGGATATCTAGAAGCCCAAATTTCATGAAGCTAGCTCAAACGGTTATAAAGGTATGAAGGTCAAAAAGTCGTAAATTTTAAGACTGACTTATGACTTATAGTACCTAAACCTAACCTACTTCCAGATGACCTAGAAGGATGAAATTTGGAATCCAGCTTGGTTATTGTGTGTAACCGTAGGAAAAAATCTAAAAATAAAATAAAGTTAAAAAATAGGGGGGGTCCCCATACAAAAAAACCACTTTTTATTGGGACTGACATATAAGTACCTAAACCTAACCTACTTCCAGATGACCTAGAAGGATGAAATTTGGAATCCAGCTCGGTTATTGTGTGTAACCGTAGGAAAAAATCTAAAAATAAAATAAAGTTTAAAAATAGGGGGGGTCCCCATACAAAAAAAACCATTTTTATTGGGACTGACATATAAGTACCTAAACCTAACCTACTTCCAGATGACCTAGAAGGATGAAATTTGGAATCCAGCTCGGTTATTGTGTGTAAGCGTAGGAAAAAATCTAAAAATAAAAAAAAGTTAAAAAATAGGGGGGGTGCCCATACAAAAAAATATTTTTTTATTGTAGCGTTGGAACCGTTACAAGCAGATATTTGAAACTACCCCAATATATGTATTATTATATTTGCTATATTAAAATAAAGTTTAGTCAAAAAATAAGTGGTGTCCCCATACAAAAAATTGTAATACGCTCTAAACAACCGGCCAACGGTGTGTCGTCGGCGGCGCGCGGTACCACATAATTATACAAAGAACAGAAGTAAAAACCATACAGCGGAAACACGAGAAAAAACATTAAATCTCAATACCTGCCTAGTTTTCTTTACAAAAAGTATTGATATCCCACCAAAAACATAAATGTAAAAAAGGAGAGCCAAGTTCAATACAAAAATTATGCTTGGCTGTGGGGCTCGCCGCAAAAAGAATGGAGATCTAAATGAGTGCCACTGCCAAGTTCTATGCAAAATCCAAATATGTATTTATAGGAACAAAATAACATTATAAACAAGTATTAATAGTACATTACTACAGAGGCCGGGACAAAAGTGGTTGCCGGCCGAAGACATATAGACGGCCGAGCGAAGCGAGGCCGGATAGGTCTAAGCGCGGGCAACCCCATTTCCCGCCGAGGTATGTATAGTGCTTTTCTCAAACATGCAATGAAATAAATAAAATAAAAAATCCACGAAACCCAAGTTTTATTTATAGAAAAAACTAAAAGTAAACTACACCCAAAATATAACCAACACGTACATCATTATCACGCGTATGTTTTACACGAGTCGTGTATTTTTACTACCCGTATATTTTCATGTATCTTTGATTTTTTCGGCTTGTATCCGTCTGACTGTCGTTTTCGTCACATAGTCTTTCATGTTGATATCATGTTTCACATACATCGTTGCTTTATGCATGGAGAAAATAAGTATAATTTCCACAGTGTTCACGATTTTGTAGTTACTTTCATTTCTTTAAAATATGCCAGAAACTGTTTCTAATAAACTGTAAGCCATTTTTCTTACATTCTAAAATAATAAAATTGCCATAAGCAACCATATAGATACTTCGTCTTTGACTTGGCGGCAGACGCAGCAAGTTATTTAAAATCAATTCTGGTTACGCTGCCAATTCCAACTCCTACGATTACAATTAAAATTAATTTCATTATTTTGTCGGGACTCATATTAAAGTAAAAAAAATCAACAACGCACCATAAATCCAATAAAACAGAAATACAGAATGAAAATTTTTCAACTTTGCCTCCATAACAATTTAAAAAAGTAACTACGCGTGTTTGAGTAGACCTTTTTACCGCTAACGTTTAGATGAAATATTTTAAATGTATTTATTTGTGTAGTTAAATTTATAATTTAAAATTACAGAATTTGGTTAATAATGTATTATTTATTAAGTTCATGTTGATTTTATATACAAATAAAACTGCAAATTGTAGCAAGCATTGTTTTTTGTTTTTTTTTTATAGGCGTAGTGGCAGAGTGTCATTACGAACCATAAAGCAAATACTGCCTCTAGTTTTTTTTAATGGCTGAATGCCACGATGCTGTGTCACAAATATCTGTGAAATGGAAATTAAAAAAGAGGACTTTGCCGGCCTAGGCCTGCAAGATTTGTATGAAATTCCATTAAATACCTCTTGTCCTAGCCGAACCTGAAACGTCATACTTCGCAGCCTATTATAAGGAACATAACATCAATATTTCATTGCATGTTTGAGAAAACTCTATTTCTTTGCTTTATTGGATACCTATAACAATTGCTGTTATTTAAAAAAATGTGAGATCTTAAAGTAGGTTAGATTTGGCTTGGCCAGGTTTTATCAGAATTACAATATCCCATCAAAAACATAAATGTAAAAAAGGAGAGCCAAGTTCAATACAAAAATTATGCTTGGCTGTGGGGTTCGCCGCAAAAAGAATGGAGATTTAAATGAGTGCCAAGTTCTATGCAAAATCCAAATATGTATTTATAGGAACAAAATAACATTATAAACAAGTATTAAACTCTATTTCTTTGCTTTATTGGATACCTATAACAATTGCTGTTATTTAAAAAAAATGTGAGATCTTAAAGCAGGTTGGATTTGACTTGGCCAGTTTTCATTACATCAGTCATTTTATAAAGTTATTCAACATATATATTTTGTAATTCTGATAAAAACTGGCCAAGCCAAATCTAACCTACTTTAAGATCTCACATTTTTTTTAAATAACAGCAATTGTTATAGGTATCCAATAAAGCAAAGAAATAGAGTTTAATACTTGTTTATAATGTTATTTTGTTCCTATAAATACATATTTGGATTTTGCATAGAACTTGGCACTCATTTAAATCTCCATTCTTTTTGCGGCGAACCCCACAGCCAAGCATAATTTTTGTATTGAACTTGGCTCTCCTTTTTTACATTTATGTTTTTGATGGGATATCAATACTTTTTGTAAAGAAAACTAGGCAGGTATTGAGATTTAATGTTTTTTCTTGTGTTTCCGCTGCATGTTTTTTACTTCTGTTCTTTGTATTAATTATGTGGTGCCGCGCGCCGCCAACGACACACCGTTGGCCGGTTGTTTAGCGCGTATTACAGGTTTTTTGTATGGGGACCCCCCCTATTTTTTAACTTTTTTTATTTTTAGATTTTTTCCTACGCTTACACACAATTACCGAGCTGGATTCCAAATTTCATCCTTCTAGGTCATCTGGAAGTAGGTTAGGTTTAGGTACTGTATGTCAGTCACAATAAAAAAGAAATTTGTATGGGAACCCCCCCTATTTATTAACTTTTTTTTGTTTTTAGATTTTTTCCTACGCTTACACACAATAACCGAGCTGGATTCCAAATTTCATCCTTCTAGGTCATCTGGAAGTAGGTTAGGTTTAGGTACTTATATGTCAGTCACAATAAAAAATGTTTTTTTTGTATGGGGACCCCCCCTATTTTATAACTTTTTTTAATTTTTAGATTTTTTCCTACGCTTTCACACAATAACTGAGCTGGATTCTAAATTTCATCCTTCTAGGTCATCTGGAAGTAGGTTAGGTTTAGGTACTTATATGTCAGTCACAATAAAAAATGGTTTTTTTGTATGGGGACCCCCCCTATTTTATAACTTTTTTTAATTTTTAGATTTTTTCCTACGCTTTCACACAATAACTGAGCTGGATTCCAAATTTCATCCTTCTAGGTCATCTGGAAGTAGGTTAGGTTTAGGTACTATAGGTATGTCAGTCAGTCTTAAAATTTACGACTTTTTGACCTTCATATCTTTATAACCGTTTGAGCTAGCTTCATGAAATTTGGGCTTCTAGATGTCCTTATGGATATAATTAAACACACGTAGTTTTATATGTTTACGTTAAAGATGTTTTGAGTTATAGAAGGGTCAAAAGTGGCACCAAGTGGTTCGTGTAATATTACACTTGGCGCTGGCTAGCCAGTTCCTTTGCTTGAACTTGGCTTGACACGCTGCCGCGTGTCTAGATATATAAAATGATTGATATAATGAAAACTGGCCAAGTCAAATCTAACCTACTTTAAGATCTCACATTTTTTTAAATAACAGCAATTGTTATAGGTATCCAATAAAGCAAAGAAATAGAGTTTAATACTTGTTTATAATGTTATTTTGTTCCTATAAATACATATTTGGATTTTGCATAGAACTTGGCAGTGGCACTCATTTAGATCTCCATTCTTTTTGCGGCGAGCCCCACAGCCAAGCATAATTTTTGTATAGTGATAGCGGTACAGCCTGAAATTCGGGAATCAGCTGCAAATGGTGTTAAAGGTATGAAAATCGGCACGATTAATCTTTAGGCCATTTGAATCAATTTGACCCGTAGCACCAATAAAAAAAAACAAACGGAAAGGAGTTATGACGACATCTTTTTTTTGTATGGAAAAATAAAAATTATTGTTCAGAAACCTATCGTGTGTAGTATTAAATGAAAGGGCATTTTAAGCCGGTTCTAAAAATATATCACATTATTATATTTCCGTCACTTGCATTCAATTAAAATTAAAATAATTTTCAAAACATACCAAGTTTGGGTTCCTCCAGATACGAAACCGTTGGATTATTTTTTGCGAAATATACCTCAAGTAATACCCAATATCCTCATATCTAATCCCAAGAAACCAATTTCTAAAATATTTAGTTGAAGTATTTTTATTTTTTATTATTACATGTTGTGATATATCAATATAGAGTCTGGCTAGCCAAATTTTATTGACAAATATTTCCTTGTTGCATCACCAATTGTCTATGCTTTTTAAAAAAGTTAAAAGTATGTTGTCAATGTATGTCATTCATTCAAATTGTTTGCGGTTTATAAGGCGTTTATTTTAAATAATACTTAAATAATATTAATAATGACTATACCGAGTGTGATCCGCAAACTATTATTTAAGCTCGTAAATAATTACGATAATGTGCGAAGTCGACATGAATCGATTATTAACGAAAAACTGTAATGTTTACAAGTCGTAAACAATTTAGTAGGTTGGTGCTGTATTAATATTTTGATACTTGAAGTACTATTTCTAACATTTCCCTATAACTTTGATTAAGTGCGTGAATTTATTAATACCTGAATCTCATAAACAGGACAAGTGTGTAAAAAACGTATAAACTAGAAGTTCTGGAAAATATCAATAAAATCAAAACATTGGACCGTAAACTTATGTGTTGCACGTTGACTGTACTTTAAATAGTGGTAGAAATTATGTGAGCTGTCTTTGAGTGCACGTCAACGTATATTTAACTTATTTCCTTAGGTACCTTACGTGTGCACAGAAAATCAAAAATATTTTCTAGTATCAAAACTATAAATCCTACTACACACAGTGTGACCAGCCCAAGATTTTTTGAATTTCCCGCCAAAACTTAAGGTAATATTTCAGTAGCCAGACTCTATCAATGAAACGGCCTCCTAGCCTAGTCGATAGTGACCCTGCGTATGAAGCAGGAGGTCCCAGATTCAAATACTGGTAAGGGCATTTATTTGTGTGTTCACCATCATCATCATACAAATAATTTCCCATATACACATATACAAGCCCTGGTAAGGGCATTTATTTGTGTGATAATGATGATGAACACACAAATAAATGCCCTTACCAGGATTCGAACTTGGGACCTCCTGCTTCATAGGCAAGGTCACTATCGACTAGGCTAGGAGGCCGTTTCATTGATAGATTGATAGATCACAACTTGTAATAATAAAAAATAAAATAAAAAATACTAAAACTAAATATTTTCGAAATTAATTTCTTGGGGTTAGATATGAGGATATTGGGTATTACTTGAGGTATATTTCGCAAAAAATAATTTAACGGTTTCGTATCTGGAGGCGCCCAGACTTGGTATGTTTTGAATATTATTTTTATTTTAATTGAATGCAAGTGACGGAAATATAATAATGTGATATATTTTTAAAACCGGCTCAAAATGCCCTTTCATTTAATACCACACACGATAGGTTTCTGAATATTTTTTTTATTTTTCCATACAAAAAAAGATGACGTCATAACTCCTTTCCGTTTATTTCTTTTTATTGGTGCTACGGGTCAAATTGATTCAAATGGCCTAAAGATTAATCGTGCCGATTTACATACCTCTAACACCATTTGCAGCTGATTTTGGTCAACCGCTACTACTAGTATTGAACTTGGCTCTCCTTTTTTACATTTATGTTTTTGGTGGGATTTGTTACCTACATCACAGATTATATAATAGTTCTTACGAACAGATACTTATCTCTCAAACAAAACGCAAATACCTACCGTTTGGATACCTACACAAAAATATAATGGAGTGACCTTCAACGCACCGCTCCCCGCACCGCGCGCACCGGCACAACGCTAGGGTTGCTGACGCTTAGAAATGATAAATAAATAACTACTTAAACAGCGGAGTAAAATAAAAGGAAACCTAAATCTTAAATTATACCTAATATTCCGATTATGCTTTAGTGTTTGCGAAATAGTCATTTTAAAAGGTCATATGTCCCTGCAGTAACCGCAGTATTTACGCCGTTTTATAAACCGCGCAATAATCACAGCAAAAATTAGTTTTAAAACTTCGTGTAATTTAAAACCAGATAGAGATTAATGTTACACAATAAAGAAAAATAATAGAAACACCATGAATACAGGTAATTAATTATAGGTTAACCAAAGAAATCCTGAAGAAAGGCCAGGTCAAGAGCACCCTAAACCGGCGAGCGTGTATGAGGAATGTTATGAATGTGAAGGAAGCGAAAGAGGTATGTCAGGATCGTAGCAAGTGGAAATCCGTGGTCTCTGCCTACCCCTCCGGGAAATAGGCGTGATTATATGTATGTATGTATGAATTAACCAGAGCAAAAATGAGTACAGGCACTTTCCGGTGTAAAGTTAACTTACTGTCGTTAAAATAAACATTTACCAAAATAAATTAAAATATTTGCTACCTATTTCAAATAGATAGATATCTAAAACTATACATTTGTCATACATAACAAATATTACATGTTTAATCAAAGAAATTCAATAGTAGGTAGGTACCTACTACGTAGCTTGTAACTATCGTAAAAATTGACAATGCGGCGCGCGGAGACGTGCGCACGTGAGCGCGTGTGGCAACCAACTGGCTTGCTTTTCTACCGTGAACGGGAGCAGATTCGTAGGTATTAATCCGAGCTCGCGCGGAGAGTTCCATGGGCCTGCCTACATATACTTACGTTGCGGTTACGAATTTTGACTTGAATGATATTGTTAATTGCGCACTATATGTATACACATATTACGTTCAGTGATACAAGATTTTGGTGAAATATCGTATTATATAACATTTTATTTATTTAATAACAAATAAATATATACTTTATGTCATGTAATAATATTTTTTGTACGTAATAAATGTCTATTGTCGAAATAAAAAATACATACAGTTTTTGAACATCCAAACTCTTTGGTGGTGTCGTATGGATTACGGTCAGGTTTGACGACTTGTCTGTGGTGTTTCTCATGTCATGACGTCACGCGCTCCGATTGGCGTTTACAGTCACGTGATACTGGGCATTATTTTAAATACTTTTGATTATTTTTAATTAATTTATTACGCATATTTACACTTGCAAAATATGATTTTCAGCATTCTAATATTCCCTGCTATGGTAAAAACATAACATGTTATATATTCGCGATTCATGTCAACATGCCTATTGTGCCTATATCAAACTTTGAGCCGCCGTGTTAGAAACAAGGCGTGCTAAAGTTCTCGCCAGAACTGCTACTTCGTCACGCCCCGGCAGGGGCGGTGGGCGGTACTGCTGGTAATGTAGTCCTATTAGGGCGGTCCAGGGGGTATTAGACGGCCAGTACGTACAAAATCCGCTGACCCGTGACCATTCTCGCCATCCTTACCGCAAACCACGTCCTTCGACCTGCAGTAGTTTTCCGGGCGCCCGTATTGCTGGTACTTCGTACAGCACGTCGAGCTTTTTCGATGTTGAGTTGCAATGGCCTTGAGAGTGATATGCTTAGAGCTGACACCTATGGCTGAAGCGGCTTTTCCAGTTGAAGCACAAGCAATGTATGCGTTGAAACTTCCATCCGTGTCAGAAAATCTATTATAAATCTCCATGAGTGCTTTTATTACAAACATTTTAACACTACCAGCTGGCCCAGTCAAATATATCAGCAATGGTTTTGCATTGGGTCGTTGTTTGATATTAAATGATGTATAGTATGTAACAAATATTCTCGTTGAAGTACTGTCTCCAGGTGAGCTATGTGACGTAGAATGTCATGACTGTACTGGAAGTATGCTGACACTACATGCAGACTGGATCCTCCGTGTGCGACATGGACCACCGCGCAGTACTCGTTGCTTAAGTGATGAAGAAGCGTGACTGCCATTGCGCGATTGAGAATGAGGACGCCAGCCTTGGGGTTTGCGCCACACTGCAGAATCCCGGGCCGACTGTTGTACTGTTCCTGGACCAGTACTAAGTCGAGTCGGTGCGAACTCGCAACCACGGGAAGTTCTGTGGTGGCAGCCTCCGAACCCTGCAAATTGAGCTGTCCAAAAGAAATGCTAGACATGCCTGTATCTGCTATCGATACAGCATTTTGGCCGCCTCCTGCTGCTCGGCATGAAGCCGGGCCGGGCAGGAAGGCGACGCGGTCGCGTGCGTGGTCGCCTCCGCTCGCTTGAAGCGTTTGCACGTCGCACAACACTTGGTCTCTGACTTGCACTCCGCCGACCTATGGCCTACCTCTCCACACTTGCCGCAGACCACATCTTTGGACCTGCAGTACTTCTCTGGGTGCCCGTATTGCTGGCACTTAGTACAGCAGGTCGAACGGATGTGGTCGCACACCTCTGCCTCGTCCAAGCCGATGTAGACCGTCCCTAGACTCACCAGTTTGTCTCGCACAGCAGGGGAGCAGTCAAGGATGACTAAAAACTTCGGCCCGAGTGGCTTGGAGACGCCAAACTTGCACTCCTCCCTAAAGCGGGACAAGGGCCAGTCGGCGTCATCGGCCAGATTTATGCGGTGCAGCTCCTCAATGACTTGCTCCCCCGACAGTGCGGCGCGAATGTACCGCAGCGCGACCCTCGGTGTCCTTGGCTTCGGCACAGCAACACGCAGTCCGGCTGGCGCGGCGTCTCTGAGCTTGCGAGCTGACTCCTCGGATGCGGTCCTAACTACCACACCCGAGTTGCCCACTCGTCGCACTTGCGTCACCTTGATACCCACCTCAGCCGGCCGTATTGCGGTCTGCAGGATTTTCTTTGTGTCGTCGCTCGTCTTGGCGTCTGAGCCGGCTTCGGGGTAAAATATCACTGACGGTCCCTGGGGCTGCACCGGACGGGGCGGCTGCCCCTTTGGCATTTTGAGCGCGTTCGCATATCCTGCTGCCGCAGGTGGACCTGCGGGGGCCGTAAGTTGAGGGGCGGCCACACACGACGATGAACCCTTTAGCCTCTCTATCTCCAGTTCCTGCTGCGCACATCGCAGACGCACTGCGGACAGCTGGTGTTCCACATCGGCCATCCTGGCGCACAGTTGGCCGACGTAGGACAACACGTCCTGGCCGTGCGCCGCGATGCCGGTCTTATCGGCCATATTTAATTTGTTAGACGCATTGGCGATGGCGCCAACGCCCCTGACTGCCTGGTGGGTTAGCTCTATGAGCTCTTGAGTGTCTAACCTGCGGACCGATTCTCGTGCACTGGGCGCAGCGTCCTCCTGCTCAGTGGCGACTACGTGTGGTGTGGTGTCAAGGGAGGCGGCAGCGGGCACGGCCACAGGAGTGGTGGGCGGTACTGGGGAGGTAGTCCTGCTCGGGCGGGCCCGGGCGGCGGACGACAGAATGCCGCCAACGGGGGGAATCGTTGACGGCCCTCCGGCGCCCGTCCTCCTGCGTCCCGCGTCATCGTTGCCCAGGCGCTTCCTGATCGCTTCGCTCACCTCTTCGGGGCTCGTTAGCGGCTGCTTCGAGTTGCCCTGCTGCTGCGTCGGGGTCACTGGGGACCTGGGCCGCGGTGGACTGCGGGCCAGAGAGTGTCGCGGGCGCATGGGATTCAGCGCCGCGGCCTCCTCCATCAGCTTGTCCAGCGCGTCCAGCTCCTGCTCGCGCTTCTCCTAGTAGATAGGGACAGTGGGAATCTCGTTCATCCATTCATGCGCGTCACTAATTAGATGACGAGGCATTTGGCTAGTTTTCAAACGCCACACAGCCCCGTCATAGTTAACACGGATTTTAATCATCATGGACCAACTTTGCTGACTCTTGAGCGAGCGACCCCCAAGTCCCTACCCACTCTCAGCGTGGCGAAATTGTGTCGGATAAATAATTTTGGAGCTGCCTCAGATGGTAAAAGATTAGACGTCACAGGGCGGCCCCCTCGGCCGGATCCATTGCTCCCTGCGGGGTCCCGAGGCAGCTTGGGGCCCGACAGATGCCCCACCCACCGGATCCTTATCCGGGCAATCACTCTACCGAATATATTTGATATTTGATAATTTGGTGCCACTCAAGACGGATATAAAGGATTTTTGGAGGACTGTGTTCGGTAAGTGCGGGAACGTTTAATCGTCAAACCTGCACTGCTTCGCAGGTCAGTTCTTAAATACCTATTATAATCTCACCGTTCTAGCGTTCCTAGCCCTCAGACTAAAGTTTTATTTATGAAAACTGATTTTAATAAACACGTGGTTTTGAGGTTAGGACCGCGTGCGCGTTGAGGTTAGACGCGGCGTGGTCGTGTAACGTGCGACTGACGTCGGGCGACAGCTGTCACTGTCAGTTGTCACTGTCAGGCGGCGTTCCGTTTCACACCCGAGTGTGAACTGTGACTGTCACTGTCATTGGACTGTGGCAGCTTTTTATTTTTTTTCACGTCTCATATACGAGAACAGGTGCGTCCGAAAAACGCACTCCGACGAGATGGCAGGGAAAGATGAAGATGGGTGGCGGCAGCACCAGCGGCTGCTGGAAGAAGAGAAAGAGAAGCGGAAGCAGGAGCTGGACGCGCTGGCAAGCTAATGGATGAGGCCGCGGCGCTGAATCCCATGCGTCCGCGACACTCCCTGGCCCGCAGTCCACCGCGGCCCAGGTCTCCAGTGACCCCGACGCAGCAGCAGGGCAACTCGAAGCGGCCGCTAACGAGCCCCGAAGAGGTGAGCGAAGCGATCAGGAAGCGCCTAGGCGACGATGACGCGGGACGCAGGAGGACGGGCGCCGGTGGGCCGTCAACGGTTCCCCCCGTTGGTGGCATTCTGACGTCCGCCGCCCGGGCCCGCCCGAGCAGGACTACCTCCCCAGTACCGCCCACCACTCCTGTGGCCGTGCCCGTTGACGCCACCACACCACACGTAGTCGCCACTGAGCAGGAGGACGCTGCGCCCAGGCACCGGTTAGACACGCAGGAGCTCATAGAGCTGACGCACCAGACGGTTAGGGGCGTTGGTGCTATTGCCAACGCGTCTAATAAATTAAATATGGCCGACAAGACCGGCATCGCAGCGCATGGCCAGGACGTGCTGTCCTACGTCGGCCAACTGTGCGCCAGGATGGCTGACGTAGAGCATCAATTGTCGGCAGTGCGTCTGCGATGTGCGCAACAAGAGGCGGAGATAGAAACACTAAAGGATTCATCGTCGGCGGCCGCCCCTCAACCTACGGCCACCGCAGGAGTACCGGCTGTCACAGGGTACGCAAATGCACTGAAAATGCCGAAGGGGCAGCCGCCCCGTCCAGTCCAGCCCCAGGGCCTTTCCGTCATCTTCTACCCGGAGGCCGGCTCAGAAGCAAAGACCAGCGATGACACGAAGAAGATTCTCCAGACCGCAGTCAAGCCAGCAGAGGTGGGGATTAAGGTTACACAAGTGCGAAGAGTGGGCAACTCGGGTGTGGTCGTCAGGACCGCATCCAACGAGTCAGTACAAAAGCTCATTGACGCTGCACCGCCCGGACTACGTGTTGCTGTGCCAAAGCCCAGGACGCCGAGGGTCGCGCTCCGGTACATTCGTGCCGCACTGTCAGGGGAGCAAGTCATCGAGGAGCTGCACCGCATCAATCTGGCCGATGACGCCGACTGGCCCTTGTCCCGCTTTAGGGAGGAGTGCAAGTTCGGCGTCTCCAAGCCACTCGGGCCGAAGTTTTTAGTCATCCTTGACTGCTCCCCTGCTGTGCGAGACAAACTGGTGAGCTTAGGGACGGTCTACATCGGCTGGGACGAGGCGGAGGTGTGCGATCACATCCGTTCGACCTGCTGTATTAAGTGCCAGCAATACGGGCATCCAGAGAAGTACTGCAGATCCAAAGATGTGGTCTGCGGCAAGTGTGGAGAGGTATGCCATAGGTCGGTTGAGTGCAAGTCGGAGACGCACGCGACCGCGTCGCCTTCCTGCCCGGCCCGGCTTCATGCCGAGCAGCAGGAGGCGGCCAAAATGCTGTATCGATAGCAGATACAGGCATCTCTAGCATTTCTTTTGGACAGCTCAATTTACAGGGTTCGGAGGCTGCCACCACAGAACTACCCGTGGTTGCGAGTTCGCACCGACTCAACTTAGTACTGGTCCAGGAACAGTACAACAGTCGGCCCGGGATTCTGCAGTGTGGCGCAAACCCCAAGGCTGGCGTCCTCATTCTCAATCGCGCAAAAGCCGCTTCAGCCATAGGTGGAACAACGGTGCATAATGCTCTAAGCATATCACTCTCAAGGCCATTGCAACTCAACATCGAAAAAGCTCGACGTGCTGTACGAAGTACCAGCAATACGGGCGCCCGGAAAACTACTGCAGGTCGAAGGACGTGGTTTGCGGTAAGGATGGCGAGAATGGTCACGGGTCAGCGGATTTTGTACGTACTGGCCGTCTAATACCCCCTGGACCGCCCTAATAGGACTACATTACCAGCAGTACCGCCCACCGCCCCTGCCGGGGCGTGACGAAGTAGCAGTTCTGGCGAGAACTTTAGCACGCCTTGTTTCTAACACGGCGGCTCAAAGTTTGATATAGGCACAATAGGCATGTTGACATGAATCGCGAATATATAACATGTTATGTTTTTACCATAGCAGGGAATATTACAATGCTGAAAATCATATTTTGCAAGTGTAAATATGCGTAATAAATTAATTAAAAATAATCAAAAGTATTTAAAATAATGCCCAGTATCACGTGACTGCAAACGCCAATCGGAGCGCGTGACGTCATGACATGAGAAACACCACAGACAAGTCGTCAAACCTGACCGTAATCCATACGACACCACCAAAGAGTTTGGATGTTCAAAAACTGTATGTATTTTTTATTTCGACAATAGACATTTATTACGTACAAAAAATATTATTACATGACATAAAGTATATATTTATTTGTTATTAAATAAATAAAATGTTATATAATACGATATTTCACCAAAATCTTTTTAATAATTTGGCTGAATGGAACTATCACGTTCGCCGTCGGAAAACAAAAAAATAAAATTTAAAAAGTTACATCTGCGCCCGCTATATTTACATTCAAAATTTTAGTTTTATCATAATAATTCATCTTAAATTGTAACTGTAAGTGTTTTTATGTGAAATCAGTTATTGTGATTCATTTTTGAACTGTTTTTATCATCACTGAACGTAATATGTATACATATAGTGCGCAATTAACAATATCATTCAAGTCAAAATTCGTAACCGCAACGTAAGTATATGTAGGTAACAAATATTTGTTTTATACTCTAGGCCCTAGGGTCTTGATTGTTGTTCTTTTACACATCTTAGGCACTGCATAAGACATGTAAAACTTCTTATTCATTATTTTAGCTTATATATTTACTAGAGCTAGAAATGCAACCTCTTCGTCATGCCATCAACGCTTCTATTGGCCAAGAAGTATCGAGAAACGTGCCTCCTGCCTACCGCAAACTGTCCGCAAAAGTCACTCTTTACGGGGCTCTGTTGCCCCGTAAAGATATTTCTGGAGTTTATCATAACCAAAAAATCTAGCTAGAAATGCAACCTCTTCGTCACGCCATCGGCGCTTCTATTGGCCAAGAAGTAGCAAGAATCGTGCCTTCTTTGCCTGCTTCCGTCCGCAAAAGTCACTCTTTACGGGGCTCTGTTGCCCCGTAAAGATATTTCTGGGAGCAAAACTAACCGAAAAAACTAGCTAGAAATGCAACCTCTTCGTCACGCCATCAGCGCTTCTATTGGCCAAGAAGTAGCGAGAAACATGCCTCCTGCCTACCGCAAACTGTCCGCAAAAGTCACTCTTTACGGGGCTCTGTTGCCCCGTAAAGATATTTCTGGCAGCAGAAGTTTATCTAACAAAAAAATCTAGCTAGAAATGCAACCTCTTCGTCACGCCATCAGCGCTTCTATTGGCCAAGAAGTATCGAGAAACGTGCCTCCTGCCTACCGCAAACTGTCCGCAAAAGTCACTCTTTACGGGGCTCTGTTGCCCCGTAAAGATATTTCTGGCAGCAGAAGTTTATCTAACAAAAAAAACTAGCTAGAAATGCAACCTCTTCGTCACGCCATCAGCGCTTCTGTTGGCCAAGAAGTATCGAGAAACGTGCCTCCTGCCTACCGCAAACTGTCCGCAAAAGTCACTCTTTACGGGGCTCTGTTGCCCCGTAAAGATATTTCTAGAGTTTATCATAACCAAAAAATCTAGCTAGAAATGCAACCTCTTCGTCACGCCATCGGCGCTTCTTTTGGCCAAGAAGTAGCAAGAAACGTGCCTTCTTTGTCTGCTTCCGTCCGCAAAAGTCACTCTTTACTATTTCTGGGAGCAAAACTAACCGAAAAAACTAGCTAGAAATGCAACCTCTTCGTCACGCCACTGGCGATTCTATTGAAACTGGTCAGGAAGTGGCGAGCTAAGTAAACTCTGCCCGCATAATGTCTATAAAAAATCTCTTCACGGTGCGCTTTTGCCCCATGGAGATATATTTCGACCAAATCAGCCAGCTCAGAATCAGCTGCCCGAAAACCAAAGTTAAACAATAATTAAAGTACAGTGTAACCGTGCAATAGAAGTTCATCCAATTTGGGGGGAAGTTAAGCCATCTATGCTTATATTGCACGTGATCAACAAGGAGAGAGGGACGAGCGATGGTTCCAGCATGACTGAAAAGTCTGCTGAATGGTATACCGCACTTGTATGAATTAATTTTAAACGATTCCTAACTCTCCGGTGTTCCGTCTGGCGACTGACATTCGGTATTGGTGAGCTATTATTTTTTCATATCTCATGCTCTGAAAGTGGGTCGTTGTTGTTCTAAAAGGTGCGCAGAAAGTGATATGTTTATGCTCTAGTGCAGAAAAGTGGTGTACTCCTCTGTGTCCCCGTCCCACGAACAACTGGGTGGAATCAAAATGGACAAATAGTGTCTTTATTTCCTCGCCTGGAACAATTGGTAATGGTTTAATTTTACTATTCCCATGTTGATCCTTTTTTTATAAAAAATTATGTAAGTGAATTGTTAAAAACAAATTATTCTTGATTTCTTTCGTTGAATTCTATTTACTCGATTTCATAAGGCGGGAACCAAAAGGAATACACCAAAAATATTTTTTAAACCTTACACTTGCGTAAATGAGCAAAGGCAGAATCTTATACAGCCACAGTTAAACGTTTGTACGATATTAAATTGATTTTTAAAGTTATTTAGGTCTATATTCATGAAAATAAAATAAAATACAAGATAAAAATTACTTATATTATTAATTAAATTGTTATTTATTATTTAAAATACTTTTATTATGTTATCACGTGGTGCGGCGTACCAAGGTCGCGGTGCGGTCTGGTAGTCTGTTGCGGCTTTTAGAACGAAAAAGTATAAAATTAAAAAGTAAGAGGCAATCAGGTAATCCCGCTGATTTTCATACTATAATGAACAAATCATTTTAAAATTACTGCAGTTTGTTAAAAAATGTGTGTTTTCGTAAATATTGCAATCTAAGTAAATGATTTTCGCTAGGGGTTATTAATCTTCACACATGTAAAGTCTCCGATTGCAAGTAAGTCCTAAGGAAATTAAATCATGGCCGTAGATCTATTAGGTACTTCCATTACTGATTTTGCGAAATTGCCTTGTCTTGTTTGGTTTCCTCGCATTCGATATGAAAAGTAGAGTGTTTAACTCGGGTGAAAGGCACCATTTCTGTCTCGGACTATTGGCGCTCTCACTGCGTTCGAGCGCCAAACTACCTCGACAGAAATGGGTGCCTTTCAACCCTTGGTTAACAATCTACTATTTAATGTGCTTATAGAGAAAAAGAAAAAAAAACAACGGGTGCACTCCGGGAGTGCCGACAGAAGTGAAAACTCAATGACTAGTCCAAAATGTCTGCAGAACTATGTATAATTGACCCATCCTCCTTTCTATTGAAAAACTTTAGTTACGAAATTGCTGGCCAGTGAGCTTAAATTTGTAGGGTTAATTGTTACAATTCGAATCGAAATTGTAAAGTTACCTTGCAGACCTCGCATCTAAATATATTTGGTCATGATATTTTGAGTTTTATTCACCAGTACAGTTCACTTTTATTAGCGATTTCATCAAGATGTAGCTTTATTGAATTGTATTGGAGTGATATAAATAAAGTTAGAATGTAACTGTGAGATCCTCGTATTTCAGCCCGTATACGATTAGAACATTGAGCTTTATTGCTTAATATAAAAGTCCATATTTAACTAATTGACCTGATTATGATACGTTATGACTAAAGTTCTTTGGTGAATAACATTGTCCGTCACACATGAAATCAGCGCGTTACGCGTTACGCTGTCTCGAGTTTATCATTTTTTCCCCACCTCAAAAAGTGCTCAACGTCGCTGAAGAAGTTTTCACTTCAAAAAAATATAACACTGACGAAGAAGAAGTGGCTAGATATATGCTCCTTAAACATGTCGACTCTTGATAAATGAGATTTGACTGAATTTTGACCACTCCAGTAAAATAGGCTTTGGTATATCTAATACCTTTAAACGAGCAATCCTTGTTTATTTATTTATATATATATATATATATATATATATATATATTTTTTTTTTTTTTTTTTCGGGGATCTCGGAAACGGCTCTAACGATGTCGATGACATTTGCTATATGGGGGTTTTCGGAAGCGATAAATCGATCTAGCTAGGTCTTATCTCCGAGAAAACGCGCATTTTTGAGTTTTAATATGATTTCCGAGCAAAGCTCGGTCTCCCAGATATTATTACCTTTACTTGGACTAGGCATATTGATCCTGAGACCTGTACATCATTTGGAAGCACCCAACACATAATATAGCATCTATGTGGTCTATACATATTTACATTTTGGCCATTTTAAATGCCACCGCTCTAAATAATGATTTCATCACACTCGCTCAGTAAATGTGGAATTGCACACTGGCTTTGCGGGAGTAATAGAAAAAGCGTTTTCCCTAGGGAGTACTGAAGTTTCTAGTGCCATAATTAACAGTTTTTTGTCTTTATACTTCATTTTTGTATCGCAAGTGTGATGAAAAACATTGTGTGTAACTCGGGGCGTAATAATATTGCAAACGCGAGTCAATAAATCGCTCCGGCAAGCCGTCGCGATTTAACTTACTCTCGTTTGGAATATTTAACTTACGCCCCATGTTGCACAATGTACTATTGTGTTACTTTGACACGTTTGCCGAGGCTATTAGCTTAACTCATCAACAAAATTTCCCATACATATAAGGGATCAAATGAATCCCAACCACAGTAAGCGTGTCAACAATTCTAGTTTTTTCTAGACGTACCTTATAAAATATGTCTTCCTTTTTGCTGACGTTATCATATCGATTGCAGTGACACAGCTTATGTTGACATGTAGATTACAATTGTTGCTTGTTCCCTCGACGAAGAGCAGCCGTGTAGTATCCTTGTTGTGATTGGTGGAATGTAGTGCTTGCCGGATGACGCCAACAGCCTTCTTTGTTTTCTCTGCTTCTCTGACGGCGTTCACCTTAATCTTAGGGCTTTAGGGTTCGCAGGTGCCATCTCCGGCATGTCTCTTCTCGATTTAAACTATAATTTCTCATCATTTCTTCTAGAAGTAACTTTCTACTATACCAACTGAGCACTGATCAAGCTAGTACTCATAAATATCAAAAGACGGCATTGTTGTGCTAAACAATATTCAAGCCAATAGGTGGCGCTGAGATCATTTATTAATTCTTTGATCACGTGTTGGCTAAGATTGCTTCTGAAAAATAAAAGTCTGAATCGCCACCTATTCTAGGTTTTTCCATCTTTTCTAGCCTCTAAATGTAGGTATAGGAATGTTCGTATGGTCCGCATGTTTGAAGTATGATTGATGTCGGGCGTGTAGCTGCCACTAACTGCCGGCCGGTTTGTGCTGGCTGCCGGCTCGGCTCGTAGCAACTTTCTCCACGGCCGCCGCCCGCGCCTGGAAACAGATAAACCAAACATTAATAAACAATAAAAGCATACATTTTGCAGAATTGTCTGCAAATGATACCACAATGTTTAGAAATTAATGAAAAGTGGAATAATAGGGTTGGCCGTTCGAAGTATTTAGTAGATGGCGTCAATCCCTTGATCTATCTTTATCTATAAGATCACTCGTGCTCTGTCTGTCCGACCATTCTCCCCCTTTATCTCCGTAGCTACTGGGTCTAAAATTTTGAAAAAGATACACAAAATAGTTCTTTACCTACCTACAGTTGACAGGAAAACTTATTAGAAATATACTTAGTTTATGATCCGACCCCTAGGGTTTAGACATTGCATTCACGTTCCACATAAAAAAAATATTTCGATAAAATTGAGTAATGTAGGTACGGAGTTTGGTGTCTCAGTACCGGTTTCCGCAAACTACTCTTGTCAAACCTGTGGCAGACTATGTCGCATCGGTCTATTCAGCCACCAAAAACGGTGTTTCCCCGGTGTTACACCATAAATCGTCTGCAATAGACGATGATGATGATGATGAGGTACGGAACCCTTGGAACGCGAGTCCGACTCGCACTTGACCGGTTTTTAAATTGATTTTTATGCCCTGGATGCCAGCCCTTTAAGCCAAATCACAGAACTCAACTAGAGAAAGGGGCAAGCTATGATGGCGCCATCGATGCCAACCTTTGACAGTTGCCAACCCCATTCACTGTCTCGAGCGAGAATCGAACTCGCTTCTGATGTGTATAATATGTGTGTTTGTAGTCAAGTCTAAGAAAAGTGCTTTGAATGTAAGGGGTCATCCATTAATTACATCACACGTTTAGGGGGAGGGAGGGGGTCAAGAAAATGTGACAAATTGTGACATGGGGGAGGGGGGAGATACAAACTTTGTGACGTCACTTTAACTTCATCAGCAACAGAAAATTTATTTATATTATTTTATTCGCTGTACATTTAAATAACAAGTTTTTAAAACGATAATAGTTTTTAATCGTTTAATTTTCTTTCCTGAGCAGTTTTGGGTTGTAAAATTACTAACATTTATATCGTCAAAAATATTTTGATAAAATATTAATAATACTTAGGTACTTACTTAATTCGATTTGGCGATTTCGTAGAAAAAATGTGACGTCACACTAGGGGGGAGGGGTTTGCCAAAAGTGACCAAGTGTGACAAGGAAGGGGGAGGGGTCAAAAAACCTTGAAATTCGTGTAACGTAATTAATGGATGACCCCTAATAGCAAATCCAGATGCGGTAACTTTAGTTGACAAAAGTTCAGGTTTCAGTTGGCATAAAACCACAAATCTAGAAGGACGATTACGCAATAATCGAAGTGTGCAAAAGGGAAATCTTCACGTATATGAACATTTCATGAGTGCGAAAGAGGCAGACTACAAATGAAATGAGACAAGTTACTTTGAAAGGAATTGTGGCACGCACCTTTATTGCTGACTGTACTTCTTCTCATTTGAATGTCTATCAGATTCAAATTATAGAACTAGACTTTCAAATTTTATCTCAGAGTTCCTATGGTATGGCCATCATCAGATCAGCTCGATGGTACCATAATATTGCATTGTCACCCAACTTACATTATGTACAGTCAGCAAAAGTTACTAAGCGGACGAGGTGTTCTAAATGATCTTGACGCGAGTTTATTGTTAAGACCATAAGAGCGTGTCTAGGTAATTTTTAATGCCTCGCCCACTTAGCAACTTCTGCTGCTGGCTGTATATGAAGTTTCACCCCTATCGAATAATGTGCAGTGGGTCTAAGGCACTGGTCCCACCGCGAGCTAGTAAACTATAAGCTATCGGCTATAAACACGAACAAAAGATAAGCACTCCCGTGTAAATAAAAGAGACACGGCGATATTTATAGTTACTCGCCCAGCGGTGAGCTATAAATATAGCCGTGTCTCTTTTATTTACACGGGAGTGCTTATCTTTTGTTCGTGTTTATAGCCGATAGCTCATAGCTTACTAGCGGGACCAGTGCCTAATTTAGCTTGCATGATTTGACTCGAACATACATACTTACATACACACATTGCAAGTTGAATAAAAGCTTGTAAAAATACCTGTAGTGAGTGGACTCTCTTGTGCAGCGCCAGCATGGAGTTGGAGATGGTCACCAGCCGCTCCCTGTTTGTCGCTATGTCCGCCAGCTGAAACATTTTGGCAAGCACTTTCAGACAAAACTGTAATCGCAGATATGTACATAGAGGATGAGTTATTTCCTTTTCTCTTTGTCATAGTCTTACTTTGTTGTTGCCCAACTCAAAGCAATGATAGGTAAGTATATGTATATTGTATAACACATTAAAATACGTAGTCACGCTCCATTTGGGGTTCTATTATTATGCCATTTAGGGTTCTATCTATTGGACATTCCATAGCGTAAGTATACAACCAATTTAGCTAGGTCCCTAAATGGCGTAACAATCGCGGAGCTAGCTAGTAACCATCAAAGAGTTCCACTAACTGTCTTCTGGCTCCATCATTAGATCAGCGCGTTCGTTTAGTACCTAAGTTTCAAATCTATATGCTGTAAGAAGTAGAATAGAATAGAATAGAAAATAATTTATTTGAAACAACACATCTACAAACAAACATGTAACATAGGTTAGTGTAATTGGTTGTTTCAAAGAGGATACCACTCAGCATGTGTCGGAGCACTTAGTGCAACGACGCTGATTTTCAGTGGACCCTTGAACTTATAAAAATAATAAATTAAACAATACCAAAAACAAATGCATAAAATAAAATATCAATGGCTGGATGCATAAAACAGAATTACAATTCTTTCATAAACAGGAACTTGTGGGAACAGAGATGATTATATAGCCACATTTTTACAGCATTACCTTTACTGAAGCGCTGGACAAACTATCACACCGTCGTTAAGAACAGCAAAAACAATTTTACAATTTTTTTTTAAAAGTACTACAAAGATAATCATAAGAAATGTAGCATCGGCAATGTAGCATCAGCAATGTAGTAGGTTAAAGTCAACCTAAAATTCTAGTTAGTTTGTTATTTATGTACACGTAAAGTATCTATTCTTGACTATGTTATGGAATACTGTTTAGGCTGTAAAATGTCCCAAACAAATGTCAGTCAGTACATACCTACACACACAATTTAAAATGTTCGCCTCCCATTTAGATTTGTTTATTCCAAAACATATGATTGTAATATAAATTACAAGAAATCTGGAGGTGTGGCCCGTACCGTCTTTACCATAAGCGCACACGGGGCCCGCGCCCAGGGCCCCCATCCTCAGGGGGCCCCGAAGGACAGACAGTAACTGTATATTTGATTACCCATAATAAATAGAAAATCATAGTAGAAAAATGTTAATTTAATTAGCTTGCTTTACTTTCCAAAAGGGCTCCAAATTCTTATGTGCCCAGGGGACCCCAGCATAGTTTAAGATGGCCCCGGGTGGGGCAGTGCTAAAACTTAAATTCACAGGATAAGATGTTCTAAGTGAAGATATGAAATCTGTAATTATTATTTTTTTAATCAAATAATTTGAGGAGCTTCCTTAGATAATAACTTAAATTTTCTTTGATTCAATTTTTTACAAAAAGAAAAGCGGCCAAGTGCGAGTCGGACTCGCCCATGAAGGGTTCCGTAACAGCAAGTAACATAATAAAATTGCGGTTTACGGTTTATGACGTATTAAAAAAAAACTACTTACCAAATCTTGTTCAAACCAATTTTCGGTGGAAGTTTGCATGGTAATGTACATCATATATTTTTTTTAGTTTTATCATACTCTTATTTTAGAAGTTACAGGGGGGGGGACACACATTTTATATTTCATTTTTCATTTCATTTATTGCATAGTCATTTTACCACTTTGGAAGTGTCTCTCGCGTAAACTATTCAGTTTAGAAGAAAATTATATTAGAAACCTCAATATCATTTTTGAAGACCTATCCATAGATACCCCACACATATGGGTTTGACGAAAAAAAAATTTTTGAGTTTCAGTTCTATGTATGGGGAACCCTAAAATTTTTTTGTTTTTTTTCTATTTTTGTATGAAAATCTTAATGCGGTTCACAGAATACATCTACTTACCAAGTTTCAACAGTATAGTGCTTATAGTTTCGGAACAAAGTGGCTGTGACATACGGACGGACAGACAGACAGACAGACAGACATGACGAATCTATAAGGGTTCCGTTTTTTGCCATTTGGCTACGGAACCCTAAAAAGCGGCCAAGTGCGAGTCGGACTCGCCCATGAAGGGTTCCGTAGCAGCAAGTAACATAATAAAATTGCGGTTTACGATTTATGACGTATTAAAAAGAACTACTTACTTTAATCTCGTTCAAACCAATTTTCGGTGGAAGTTTGCATGGTAATGTACATATATATTTTTATTAGTTTTATCATTCTCTTATTTTAGAAGTTACGGGGGGGAGGGACACACATTTTACCACTTTGGAAGTGTCTCTCGCGCAAACTATTCAGTTTAGAAATGATATTAGAAACCTCAATATAATTTTTGAAGACATCCATACATACCCCACACGTATGGGTATGACGAAAAAACAATTTTTAAGTTTCAGTTCTAAGTATGGGGAACCCCCAATATTTATTTTTTTCTATTTTTGTGTGAAAATCTTAATGCGGTTCACAGAATACATCTACTTACCAAGTTTCAACAGTATAGTTCTTATAGTTTAGGAAAAAAGTGGCTGTGACATACGGATGGACAGACAGACAAGACGAATCCATAAGGGTTCCGTTTTTTGCCATTTGGCTACGGAACCCTAAAAACCACATACGGAATACAATATTTCAGGAATTTAGCTTTAATACCAACTTAAGATACTATAAATACATGAATCACGATGATTTGGCCACTCACTGACACCAAATCTTCCCATTCCCTATCCTATGTCATAGAAAGCTGAAATTTGGCATAGAGCCTAGTATTTATATACAGCACTGTTATAGCTTTCAAAAATATTTGAGGAAAATTTCACTAGGAAATTAAAGAAAACTTTCATTTTGGAAACGGAAAATATTGAAATCCATTAAAAATATGAGAGGTTTCCGAATTTAACAATGTTTCCTTTGTTCCAATGTTGTCATCTAAATTCCATACACTTGCAGAGTTTCAAATCTACTTATATATCTTGTGTGTAAATAAATGATTCTTACAAATTACCCTATCAACATTACATTAACCTACTTCTAATATGTTATGTTGTATAAGAAGTGGGTTAAAATACACCTGCAAGAAGTTATCAAACTGTCAGTTAATTAGCTACAAGTTAATGTAAATGTGTTAATAAACCTAGTTATTAAGTAACTGTGAAAGAAAAGTGAAAGTGATATATAAAGCAATACTCACAAGTGCATCAACCATGGCATCATTCTGCAAGTCTTCCAGCCGCCTCCGCTCTGAAGCGAGCATGCTGTGCACTGCTTCCTGTCTTTCCCTAAAGCATAACAATTACATTATATTAATTTAGGGATTTTCTGAGGCTCAACAACAGGAGGAGAACAGTGAAAGAGCTCCCAGGCTCTAGATACAGAGGACATCCGTTAACCAGCTGGCAAGACGAAATTGTTGCTACTACAGCCAAAAGAATGGCAAAGCGTAGCACTAGGCAAAGTCAGATAGAAACAGGTAAAGGTGCTTTTTATCCACAGCAGAAAAATTGAATGAAATTTAAACCTATGTTCCAAATTTTCTTGAATCTGTAAAACAATATTTTTCTTTCTAACAATTAAACAGAAACATATAAGTAAGACAATTTTGTCTGGGTTGAAATGACTAAAGTTTGGAGAATATAACCTAACTCCCAGTCAGTGTTATTTTATGATATTACCAAATCAAAATCATACAATTAGAGATTATAAGAAGTGAATAAAAGCTAATTTATGTTTAATCCCTATGCTATTCTACTGAATTCACATGCCTAGACCACATAGGGAACCATACTTTATGAGTCACATGGCTCTTAGAATGATGTGGCATATCAAAGTTCTCAAAATGATTAGATTTTCACAATTAAGCTTTAATGTTTAAATCAATCAATCATTTTTACAACCTAAGGCATGATTTAATCCTAATATTCCCTATTTCGAAGATAGTGTACTCACCATTTTGGTCCAAGAGAATGTGCTAGTCATCACCTGGCAAGGGAACTTGGCGAGAAATGGAATGGCGGATTTTTTTTTTCACATCTACCTCAATTTGTAATTTTTAATACTACCGCCATTGTGTTTGCCAAAAGTTATATTTTTAATGCTGGCAACTTACAACAATATTGAACGTGGTCAATTGAACTATAATTTATTCTAGGAAAGCATGTAATATATCTCAAGTAGTTTTACAACTTATGTTAAATTTGGCATGGTCAGAATAAGACAAATATTTTATGCGAAAAGCCGTAGTTTATCTTGAGTCTGTCCGCAAGTCTTAGTTTAGTTTAACCTACTTACAAAAATACTTGTTTTAACAATGTTGAAAATGCCTCATAAAATCAAATAAGCGAATTGTTTTCTGGTAAAAAAATAATGATTACTATTCACAGTTAGACTCATTGAGTCTATGCCGGTGTACTGCGGTCATTAATCAGGCGAGGCTTGGCAAATAAATGACGTATGGAATGCTCTACTTGTTAATTGAAATCACATAAATAAAGTTTAGGTTAGACTTACGTTAGTTCCTTTAAATGGGTATTTATGGTGGCCAACGGCGGTTCATACAGCTCCATTATACCTTTACTTAATAACTGAATGGTCTTCGTATCATCAGTTTGATTTACGCTAGAAAAAGGAAAACGAAAATTTAGCCATGGAAAAGTATTTCGTCATAATCCTTTGCATGGCTGAGTATACTTACTTCTCCATTGTATGGCGAGAAGTCTGAACAGTCTTTGTTTGTGTTAATTACATCATATCAGGTAAAAAACCTATTCTAACTAACAAAAATATGTCGGTTAAATGTAAGAATTATTTTCTTGGAATGTTTCGAACAAGCGGAACAAGTCAGTGGTCTTGACAAGATAGATAAAACAATTTGACATGACATATCTATTGCATTAGAACATGGCAACATTGCTCGATAGTTGCGTTCCACTCTTCCGCTTATCAATACTATGTCTGTTAAATACTTTTATTTCATTGGTAAATATTTTCACCAAAATTCTTCACATTTTTTGTAGTTTTAATGTAATTAGATAATTCAAACATGTAATTAGATTTTTTTCAAGGTGATTTACTTTTCTTTTAATTTTATGTTCTTTTACTTTATGTGTAAGAGGAACACACTTTTTTACATGCATGTGGCCGCTAGAAACATTGATAGAAAAAAAAAACAATTTCACTATCTTCACTTGTTTATTAGTGGTTATACTATTTGGTGTAAGCATTTTGTTTGAGGGGATTACACGGACAGTAGAAGTGTAATCGTTTAAATTACGTGGAGAAATTGATAATATCAATAAAACTGGAGGTTTTGCAAAAATCGGAGGGCGGCGACATGTCGGTCGTAGCGCGACGGGACTCCGGACTCCGGAGACTATTCAGATTCCCAGGACATCGAGCGAAACTCGACAAACGTGAGTTAGAAACACTGACCGCCAGCGACAATGGCAAAAATCAACTTTCATTTGGCCATTATAACCGGGCACTTTCACCGGTGCATTCGCGTGACGGTGTGACCATTTCTTTTTGCAAATGAGGTCACGATTGGGACCACTCTCCGCGGCGCCGTTGGTGTGTTTAGACTTTAATTTTAGCCGCGGGTGACGCCACGTAGAATTTGAGACTAGTTTGTTTTGAGAGCAAAGTCAAAAGTCAGACTTGTTTGTTGTCATGCAACTGCTAAAGGTGGCTGGTTTGCAGGATGGGCCGGAGTCGGACTACGACTCGGCGGCCAGCGACTCCGAGCACTCGGACCAGGAAGGACCCTGAGAGGTAATCTATTCATGCAATTTCTAATCCATTCCAATTGTCATATTTCTACTATGATCAATTCTAATGGCATGCTTATTGGATATTGAGGTAAAATAATTTCATATGTTTAGCCTACAAAGATTCAGTATATCTTGCTTAATGGTTTTAGGTACTATTACAATTGTTTGAACCACATGTGTGAATTAAATGAAAGTAGGTACATAATTATATACATTAGTTGTTTAGTTTATTATTTGAAGGTACAATACTGCCCTCCTAAGCCGAATAGCGCTATCTCAAAAACGAATGATATTGAAAATGGAATTCTCAGTTATAAAAGGTAAAGTATAAGTTAGCAATGAATTTTCTTTTGAGATAGCGCTCTTTGGCTTAGCAGGGCAGAATAACAAATCACAAACATATGTGTCTATATCTAGAAATTTGGGGTTTTTGTATTCTCTATCCTAAAATGCATCCATTAACACGAGCCAAACACAATGGAGGGTCCTAAGTTCAAACCTCCCTGATGCTGAAAAGTACTAATGATGCCGGTTAGGAAAAAATACGAAAAGACAGTCTAAGATTATGTCCAATATTTTGGATGGTTTTGAATTAAGGGTTTAAATATCTGGCAGACCGAGCTTTGCTCGGAAAACATAATAACTCATTAGTGCGCGTTTTCCCAGAGATAAGACCTAGGTCTAGCTAGCTAGATCGATGTTTCAGCCCTGAAAACCGCCATATAGCAAATTTCATCAAAACCGTTAGAGCTGTGTCCGAGATTGTCGAAACAGATAAACAAGAATTGCTTGTATAAGTTATTAATTTCAAAAAGCAACTACCGACTAATCTTGACAATACAGTTAATATGGACTTGTGTTGAACACGTTTTCAGGAGACAGAGAGGCGAGTAGATGATGAGGATAGGAGTAACCCTCAGTACATTCCGAAGCGGGGCACATTCTATGAACATGATGACCAAACTGCAGCTAGGTGAGATTTATTTTAATTTTTGTTATTGTTCATTTGTAGTGGTCCAATAGTGTAAGCAGTATTTGAACTAGTTCTCATACATAATTCTGTTGAAATAGCCTACAAATGTGTACTTTGGTTATAGTGCAATAATTAGGCACCTTCAAGTTGGTCTTATAATGCAAAACAATAGTGGCTATAGTCACAATGTTATAAAATTGAGTTAGAGCTCATAACAATTGTTTTACTAAATGTTAGATGACTGTCTAAAGAAAAGACTACAATCTGCAACAATAAGAGATTGTATTTATTTATTTATTTATATAGCCCTTTATTCTGAACATGATTGTTGGTTTTTAGTTTTGAATGTTTATATGAAGTCTCTTGGTTCAGTGTGCCTGTCGGCAAAGGCCTCCTCCAACTCCTTCCAGTATTTCCTCTCTCTTGCCACCCTTGTCCAGAGTGGTCCCACTGTATTTACACTTAACTTAAATTTTTGACAAAATTTATAACAATGTTGATTTTTGTCCATCTATGGGAATGGACCAGGGTATGTCCTTAAAATACGTCCAGGACCCGGGTATGTCCTTAAACCACGTCCAAGATCACCGGTGGACGGGCAGCAGCGTCCCTCAAATTCGGTGTACTCAACTGCGATCGCCAACCCGCCTGCCAAGCGTGGCGATTATGGCATTCACCCCCCAAAAAAGGGGGATGATGATGGGCCTATGATCAGCAGTGGACGTCTTATGGCTGAGATGATGATGACGATGATGGGAAAAGCTATGATTTTAGCAGTTTGGACACATTTTTTTAGGGTTCCGTACCCAAAGGGTAAAACGGGACCCTATTACTAAGACTTCGCTGTCCGTCCGTCCGTCCGTCCGTCTGTCACCAGGCTGTATTTCACGAACCGTGATAGCTAGACAGTTGAAATTTTCACAGATGATGTATTTCTGTTGCCGCTATAACAACAAATACTAAAAACAGAATAAAATAAAGATTTAAATGGGGCTCCCATACAACAAACGTGATTTTTGACCAAAGTTGAGCAACGTCGGGAGGGGTCAGTACTTGGATGGGTGACCGTTTTCTTTTTGCTTTTTTTTGTTTTTTTTTTTGCATTATGGTACGGAACCCTTCGTGCGCGAGTCCGACTCGCACTTGCCCGGTTTTTACGTATGAGGCGTGAATGTACAAATGATTCTGAGTAAAATGAGCCCAAGATCAATATTTTAAAGACACGAATGAAATGTACACTTTTTTTGGAAAACGCTCATCTACACTACTGCGTCAATAATTTTATTGCCCTTTAGGCTTCGAGCAGCTTTGTAAAAACTAATAGTCCAATAACAATTTGTGAAGCTTTTTGTTTGTATTGTAGCGGCGAGGAGCCGACACGACCTCGGAGACGTCCTCCGAGCACGAGGAGCGCTCCCGCCCGCCGCGCGCGGCGAGGTCACCGACCGCGGCCGCAAGACAAGTTCAACGAGAACGAGCAGGTCCCCATACTTCCCATAACTTATTCTAATGAAATTACGATCAGGGGCCGATTGCATAACACTACGACTAATATTACAAGCGGAACTCCTTTTGTGATTTCACTTATTATTTATTAAATAAGGATTTCCGCTTGTAATATTAGTTGTAGTTTGTTATGCTAGCGGTCCCGGGGGCCCTGATGAAACTAAACGCTATGATAAACGTAAGTGATGTACGGTTGAGATAGCGTTTCGTTTTTTCTAAACAATTGTCATTTTGAATAGGCACCCTGGGCGCACAATGCCACACACGGCTTTCTCCTTTGTAAAATGAAGGCCCTTTTAATTTTAAGCAGAAACGCCGAGCGTGAAAAATTTCGTACCCTGACCCTCAGCCTGATACAAGGCGAAAAAATCAAAGATACATGAAAATATACGGGTAGTAAAAATACACGACTCGTGTAAAACATACGCGTGATAATGATATAGGTACGTGTTGGTTATATTTTGGGTGTATATAGTTTACTTTTAGTTTTTTCTATAAATAAAACTTGGGTTTCGTGAATTTTTTATTTTATTTATTTCATTGCATGTTTGAGAAAAGCACTATACATACCTCGGCGGGAAATGGGGTTGCCCGCGCTCAGACCTATCCGGCCTCGCTTCGCTCGGCCGTCTATATGTCTTCGGCCGGCAACCCCTTTCGTCCCGGCCTCTGTAGTAATGTACTATTTTGGTAACGATTTTGTCATATATCAAGAATACATTTTCCCCTTTTTCCTTCCTCTGTTTTAATTATTCCTGGAGCTCCTTCCCTTTTTCTAATATGCTTGTGGGGTAGTCTTCCTTCACATACATATTTAAAGATTTTAAAATTCTTCTTTTTCGCAATATTTCGATTTTTCGACTCATTGTTGTCACTGACAAGACTATAGGCCTCACTTTTCCGTTTGGTTTTCCTAGTCTGTGCAAGTGGTCTATCTCTTGTTTTGTAAAGGACCTTACTCCCATAGTGTCGGTAATGATATTTAACATCTTATTTTCTAACTCACGATAATGATTTTAGGTCGTCCATGTCTGTATTTTGAATTTTTGATATCCACGCCCTCTCGCGGCGAGTAGTGGCAAAATGTTTCTTCGGTATGAACGTATTGATTAAGGTTCCAACGAGTTTCGCTATTTAACGCTAGATGGCGCTGTACATAGATCCGCTCTGTGCTTATGGTTTGTAGTATGACGTGCATAAATTTGATGAATTGTCTTTAGGTAGGTTTGGTTAGTTTGTATTTTTTAGCACGACTTTACCAAAGTTTGTAAATCAGAGTCAAGTTCGCGCTCCAAAAACACCACTACAGTTACTAAAACAACACTATCTTGGATTTTTAGGCACTGTTTTACCGTTTGTTTTCACTATAAGCAGGAAGTGTTATTTCCGTTTTATTTCACATTTCACAGCTTTTGCAAGCAGCTTATTTTATACGCAGAGTCTTTAGCCTTCACTTTCTTCATTTTAATAGCTTTATAACGTCTAGTATCACTTTTAGTATTTTTAATTTGCAAAACAACACAGAGCCGATGTTTACGGTGGACCAGTGGCGCCCTCTCCCTAAATTTTCATTACAATGTAATGTAATGGTCATTACAGCAAAATAATTAATAGTTTATTAGCTGCAAATTTTAGAAATACCTAACGAATCAGTTAAGAGGGTCTGGACACATTTCTTGCAATCCGAAGTACAAAGGAATCTCTCGTTTATTGGGTACAACCAAGACTCAAACAATCCTACCCTTTTATAGACAAAATAAGCTATTCACTGAACGTCCATCTATTATCTGTAGGTTAACACAATGAAAAAACAGAAAAGAGACTCAAAGGAAGTCACGATTCCTATTGTTCTTGGATGAAAATACTGCACAGCAGTATTATGTGTAAAATAATGAAATTATACTACTACAAACAATTGAACATCAG